>NC_136061.1:1486743072-1487399072 GCF_964261635.1 Lissotriton helveticus | reverse complement strand
AACGAGAGCTCCACCCCTCAAACCCTTCGACCGAAGAGAGCCACCAGGGAGCCACAGACTCCTGGACAGACACACTTGTGGGGAAAGAGTCCCAACGGCACCCGGGAGCCGCTTGGCACATTCATGGTTCCAGTTGATGTGAAGAGTCCAGCTGTGTTCAGCTCAATGGAACGCGAGCGTTGCCAGGGTTCTGTTTTTACGTCACGGGGGTCTCGCGCGTACGCAGCTGAAGTTAGTTGACAGCTGGCTGATTTAGGGAGCGTTATCTATGGGCATCCTGCTTCAATAAATCAGTTATTAATCCCACTGAATCTCGGAAATGCTTACTACATATTGGCTACGACAGGCAGTAAGATCAGCAGATGGTGCGGAAGGAACCCATGCACACTCAACTGAAGACCTCAATCACCTTTAAAGCATCCGCTATGGGTACTATAATGAATGTACATTGGTGAATTATTGCGAGTCAGTTTGAGCACCCTGCTTAGGGAACCGGACGGTGGGTGGCCACTGAAGTGAGGCGGGGCCTCGTTCGTGCACTCTCCTTTACTATTGGCGCAAGACCATCACACCACCCACCACATCCACCACCACCACATCCACCACCACCATATCCACCACCACCACGTCCACCACATCCACCACCACCACCACATCCACCATATCCACCTTCCACCACATCCACCACCGCCACATCCACCAACAACACATCATCCACCACATCCACCAGCAACAGATCATCCACCACCACCACATCCACCACCACATCCACCACCACCACATCCACCACCACATCCACATCCACCAACACCACATCCAACACCACCACATCCAACACCACCACATCCAACACCAGCACATCCAACACCACCACATCCAACACCACCACATCCAACACCACCACAACATCCACCACCACATCTATGTGTGTGTGTGTGTGGCTCTCTCTGTGTGTGTGTGTGGCTCTGTGTATGTGTGTGTGGGTGCAAATGCAATAGGTCTCGCATTTGCAAGAGAATAAGCTATTGGCATAGTAAATGACAATGCCACTCATGTATCTGTTTTCAAAACCAACACATAAATAAAAAAATTGTCATTTACAATGCCAACTGTTGCAAAGGCGAGACCGTTGCATTGTAAATGCTTGCCTGTGCATGAAATCACCCTGGGGCACTCCATTCAGCTGCGATTTATTATCTGGGACAGTTACTGCACGTTGTATTAATTGCTTTTATTGACAATTTAAAGAAAGCAGGGAGGTCTCCTTTCGAATCCAATTGGAGACAAGGAGCAATGAACAAGCAAAATATGACTGGGTCCCTATTTTTCCCTGGAATTTGGAAAAGGTATACAATGTACGGACTCACACACCCATTAGTACCAGATTTGAAGAACAATTGGGAATGATATTTAGAAAAGTTATACAATTTATTCAATATTTAAAAAATACATGCTTTGATATTGAATAAATTGCATAACTTTTCTAACTATCATTCCCAATTGTTCTTCAAATCTTTGTACGTTTGTGATTTATTAGACATGTGGTCAAGGTACTAATGGGTGTGTGAGTCCGTACATTGTATACCTTTTCCAAATTCCAGGGAAAAATAGGGACCCCATCATATTTTGCTTGTTAATTGCTTTTATGTCATCTTACATGGCCCACAGCTCCACGTCCTTCTACTTCTGTGAGTAATCTCGCTGCTGTTTGAGAAACTGCGTTCCCCACCCAGACTATGCCTCATAACACGTGACGTGGCATCGCAAAATTAAATGATTGGGTACAGCATTCTCCTGCTGAACCATATATGCTCCGCCCCTTCCTTCAAATGGGTGAGCGCTCTTTGGTAGTGACTTCGTGTCACTTGTCTCCTTGGTTACAGCATGCCTTGCCGAACCACAGCTCTTTTGGGCCCACGAAGGCTCTCGCTGTCGGCGGTGTCGGCTTCCGGATTGGAGTCAACAGGCCTTGGCAAATGCAACCCACGCAGGAATCGAAGATGGCTTCTGGATCAGATCAGCAAGATCTGATGGGCTGCTTCTTTTCAGGGGAGCAAGGGCCAGGTGGAGCAACCAGACCAGTGGTGTAAATTCAAAGGTTCGTCGTCACAGAGGCTACTAGCCAACGGGTAAGTGACCGGACAGACGCGTCGAGCAGGAAAATGCAAAAGGGCCCCACGCAGCACTCGGTGAGTGTGGAGAGGTGATCTTCATTGCAAAAGCTGCTCGGGGCTGGGGCTTCTCAGTCCCCAATGCACGGCTTCGAGGGTGCCTCGGGAGCTGCACGGGAAGCACTTCGCAGGCTTTCCAAGATGGCCAGTCCCAAGTCTCACGTCGCCTCCACGGGTCTCAGCTTTGCTGTGGCTGTGGATCGGGCTGTTGGATGTTTGGGAATCCGGTTCTTGTCGATCTCTGTCGCTCGAGCTCCGGTGGGAGCTGCAACAAAGCAAACCGTTGGGCGCTTGATGGTGCCTGCTTGCACAGGGTGGTCACTCCTTGACCACAAGGGAGATTCTTCAGTCTTCTACGTCAAGTAGGATGTCGAAGGGTCCAGAGTTTCGTATCAAAGTTTCAGTCAGGATTATCTAAAATCTATGGACACAGCTCCTACCTTTATTCCAAATCAAGGGGCTGGATTACCTGCTAGGTTCCCTCCTATGGGTGGGACCCAGGAAGCGGGTGGTTACACCCCTTTCCCTTTGTCCAGTTTCGCGCCAGAGCTGGGGCTGGAGTGCCCCAGCACCGGTTTGAACTGGGCTATGCATGGGACACCTTGTGTGCCCCAGGCAGTGTCTAGTTTCACTCAGCCCTCCCTGCCTCAATCCACTATCTCCTCTCTGGGGTGGTGTAACACCTCCCTGTGACAGGAAACCTTTTGTCCAGGCCTCCCCAGCCGGAGTTTCGGCCAGCAGCAGGAGGCCAGACTCTTGTCTGTGGCAGCAGCATCCATTTTGTGATGCTGAGGCTCTGGTTAGTTTTAACTGTGTTTAAGTAAAGTAACATGTCTTCTCCCTCTAGAAGGGTGGAATGCTACCCCCGTCGCCAGAACTGGCGAGGGAGTAGTATTCCAAAGTGTATGACACCTTACACGACATGTTTAGATAAAGCCAAACCAAAGTTAGCAATAACCGCGAGGATTATAATGCACTTAAGAGTATATGGTATGGCAATACCCTGGAACAGCTATAAGGACATGGTTCCGAAAGCTGCAGACAGGCTCAGCTCATGCTAAAGCACCATCTCACATAAAACCAAGCACTCTGCCTCCAGGATTGTTAAGGCCTGCCATAGGAGTGACTTATAGGTGCATATGTGTCCAGATATAGGGTTAGACATAGGTATACTATATCTAAGCAAGGGGTGATTACACGACCTTGCCCCAGCTGAGTGATCAGCCAGTTGTGTCAGTTTGGATGGCCAGCCAGGTGTGGCAAAAGATATGCTGCAGCCCCTGGTAGGCCTTGGATGCACCTATGCCCTGGGTACCTATAGTACACAGTACAGGGGCTCATAAGGTGACCCAATCCCAATTGGTGATGTACCCAAAGTACATGGGTGTGAATTTAGAGAGAGAACAGCAGGCTGTGGGTCTGATTAGCAGGCCCACAGCCACATTAAGTCGAAACCAATAAAGCAAAAAGCAAAAAATGGGGTGACCATAGGAAAGCAGACCCTACTCTCCTACAACAAACAAAAAACATTTTTTTTAAAAACCTTAACTGATTTAAAGGCCAGTATTTATTCCTTTATTCCTGCAATTTCGGGATATCGGCATGGTTGGTTGTTGCTTCAAGGAACACAGAATTGTATGTTGCTCTTTTCGTTATTTGTATGTATTGTGTATTAATGTTATGTTTGGTTCTGTTTTCTATTTCACATGAGACATGATGCATACGTAAAGTTATCATTTGTTTTGCATATATTCCTGGACTACTCTTTTCTTCTTTTGTATTTTGGAACAGTATATTCCTACTTAGCCATTGTTGATTTATTTTACCATTGAATTCACTTTATCACTAATGAGAACCAATGTTTTTTTAATACATTTTCATCAAGAGGCAGCTCACTATTAGAGCACAATTTGTGTACAAATAAGACCACACGTTATTTTGGTGGCATATTTAGGTTAGCCCACACACTGTTTCAGCAGCTGAGGGCTCCGTAATTAGCGAAGCGACAACTACCAGACTGCAATATGGTGACTGTCTTGCAAGACATGCATGGAGCACGTTATTTAAGGACTCGTTTGGAACAGATGGCTACTCACAGCATTCCTCTGGTGTTGGAATGGCATTTCTGGCTCCTTTTGATGGAATACTTCAAAGAAAATGACCAAAAATGGGAAATGTTGAGGCAAATGCTCCTGGGCACGAGGACAGGAGATGGTCCCACAAGTACCTACTTAGGGAAACATTCAGAGGATGATTAAGCCGACAGTCTCTCCTGCCTCTAAATCTGGAGAAGGCTTTTCTCCTCTAAAGTCCACACATGGTGACAGCCCTGACCAAGAGCTGGAGTAAGAGTTTGCCATGGGGAGATTTATTCAGGGCAGTGGGCGAAAGGAGGTTTCACAACACCTCACAGAGACTTTGGCCATTCTGAAGGTTAATGTGCAAGAAGGAGGATTTCTACATCCAATACAAAACGAAGGAGACTAAATCATTGCCTCTCTATGGGTCAATTAGAAAGGTCATGATGACAGAATGAAAGGAGGTAGATAAGCATACCTATCTAAGTTTTTTTTATAAAGATATTCCACTCAATACCTTCCAGAGGACTTTTATCCTGTGGTCAAGCTGGAATCCTTGATGACCGAGTTATCTTCTCAAAGAACAACCATATTAGAGGGCACTTTGCCTTCAGACAAGGTGGTTAAGAGACTGGATTTAGCAGTCAAACAAGCCTATGCTGCAGCCATGTCTGCAGTATGGGCTTCAACATACATGAATTACAAAGTACAACCCTTGTTGAATGATTTCTAAAAGTTGGCTGTACAGGTCAACCAGGAGTAGATATTTCAGCTTCGTTGTCTATAATGCAGCAACAAGTGAGATACTTGTCAGACATCCATTATTCGCTTTGACCAGTGGCAGTGATATCAAAGGTCAGCTGGGACGGCGAGAGGACAAATGTAGATGATGACTTAGAAAGCTGATGCCTTTCAGAATAATTTGTTAACAAATCTTCCTTTCCTGGGTGCGACATTGTTTGAATCGCAGTTAAAGACTTTGGAGGAAAAGTCCACAGAAGATAGAAATGTAATGGCCCCAGGGAAACCTCTATCTAAGTTGAAGGTTTTTGCCTCTCTGAGGTTCTCAGGCTCATGGTTCTAATCGAAAAGGAGCCAGCCCTTTCAGGAGGAGGACAAGGCTGGGGAGTCCCTTCCAGCAAAAATTGCACAAGATAGCCTGCTGCTGCATCCACTTCAACTCAGCTCCTGCCTAAGGCATGACATTGCCGCTCAGAAACATCACAGCCGGTGCACGGGAGATTGAACTATTTTATTGCGACATGGATAACATCCATATTAGAACAATGGGTCTTGGAGATCATCCGTTGGCAACATCGGATAAACATTTAGAGTACACCGGGTGTCTATTTTTGAGTTACTGCTCTTACAAGAGCTCCAAAAAATAAGGGCACTATTAGACGGGGTCTAGAATTTGCTTGACAAAAGATCAATTGTTACAGTAGCATCCTCAGATAATTTTCAGCAAGGTGTTAGGGCCTTTGCAGGCCTCAGGAAATCTACTCACTAGTGCAAGTCATATTTTATCAGAGCAAGCTATTTTTAAGGTTTACTGGCCCGTTCTGGTGAAAAGACAAAGAACTGATGTGCTGTTCACTAAAAAAGTGAATGAGCCATAACGATGCCTTTAAATCTTGTTTTTATTTGGTCACATTTGATCTGCGCTCAGAGACATAATTCAATCTACAGCTTATGTCTTCTTACAATTTGCTGATTATTTTATCCTGGAGGTTGCTGTTTACTTTAATTTCTCTTATTGCCAAATCAGATGATTTTGTAACATGAACTGTCTGACAATCGTGCTGTACAAAGAGTCTGAAATGAAAGGTTGCAAGATGTCCGTTTTTTCCTAACAATGTTTAAATAGTTGTAAAATATATTTCAGTTGTTATAAAAGAAAATTATTTTGTAAATCTGTGAGATAAAGGTTTACTAGGATAAAAACAAATCAGAATACTTTACTTGGCAATGTGCAAGTGATAACATATTTTTTGCTGAAGCGAAGCGGCTGGAGCGAAGCGGTTGCAGGAGTGGGTGCCGGAAAGCTAGAGCCGTAAACCGGAGCCGCGCGAGCTGAGGACCGTTCGAAGGGCCTTGGAGGCAGCGAGCTGGTGGCATTTTGGCAGCCTGAGCTCTCCGTATCCTGAGGCACTGCGTACCCTACCGCCGCACAGCCGCGCCACGCCGCACCATACTGCAAGCAGAGAGGCGTCGAGAAGCGGTGAGCGGTGTGCCGGGTGTGGGTGCAGGTCGGGCGGGAGCAGGCTGATAGCTCTAAGCCCCTGAAGCACCGAGAGCCTTGAGGCCCTGAAGCCCCTGAAGCCCCCCTGAATCACCACAACGTCAGCCAACAGTTCAAACGCCAGCAGCCAGCCATACACTGCCGTTTAAACACGCCAGAAAAAAACATCCGCCTGTTACTTTAAGACTCAAGGGTTGGTCGCGGAATCCAGCAGGCAAAGGGCAGGTAGAGGGGAGCAGCGGCAGCATTCCTGCGAGAGAAGCAAACCTCGGCAGAGTTACCGGCGCAATGAGCTAAGGGCATTAAGGCACTATCTAAGCACTAATTAAGCACTATAAAGCTAGAAAGCCCTATTTAAGCACCAGCATTAATGCAGGCATCAGTAAAATTACGGAGAAGTGGAGATCTTGATAAAAACTGATTAAACTAACCGTGTGCTAAGAGCTTGTGAACTTGTGACCGAGGTCCCAACAGTGGGATTTAAGCAGCCACCTCATATCTTGATGAGACTGACTAGAGAGAGTCGTCACTCTTCCAGACACCGCAACGCTTCAACGCAGTTCCTCCCTGACGGCAGCTGTTCCAACTCCGTGTTGTGTGCTGCGTCCCAAGCCACTCCACAGCACCTCGGGCCACACCTAGCGTAAGGTTTGGTAGCTGAGGAGGTGACCCGGTTGGGGAGTAGTCACTCGGTAGGACTCAGAGGGAGCAGACAGGCTTGGGAGGAGGTGCGGAAAGTAGAGTGGGAGGCGGTGAGGATCCAAGTTCGCAGGTATAAGTGTACAAGTGGCAAAGAACGGGAATATCAGACCACAGAGTGGAAGCTCTAGGACTCCGGCCACACCAATGCTGTGGAGGGACTTGTGAAGGTAGGGTAAATACAACAGACCGGAGGAGCAGTACGAAAGATTAAAATAAAAACAAAAAATATTAAAACCACGCCTAACCCCTAACCGGAAGAGAAAAACCCGGAGATCCGGGAATACATATCCTTACGGGTTTAAAACAAGCTGGATAAAATGAGATCCGGGAAAGTGCGGCAGGATATAAGTGAAAAGACACAAAATAACGAAGAAAAGAAAAACAAGGGCACACAAAAGACTAGAAGATGGTTGAACAACAAAGAGAGAGACTACTGTCTGCACCTGAACTATCTACAACCAGCCCAAAACAAAACAAGATTGGGATTCAAAAATTATTTTTCCTAAAGGACCTCGTGGCAGCCATCTACGGTCAAACGCAGGAACAAGTCGACCTACCCAGTCCAATTACACCAGTATCAAGGATAAAAGATAATGAGCAGCAACAAACAAATAGTAAGAAGGAGGGAAACAAAGAAGTGCAAAAAACCTATATCGAGAACAGCCCAAAGCACAATCTAATAGACCAGCTACAAAACTCTCTGGCCTTTCCAAAGCTAAATAGTAATACTGGCACCTGCAAGTCTGTTGTGGTTCTAGCTCAAATAAACAAAAACAACTCCCAAGTTCTTGAAAAAGACAAGGAGACAAAGACCACGGAGAAGAACAAGAGTAAGGATAATCTATTAACAAGGGAAAATAAAATGGGGGTTGAGCACATTGCCATACAGGAGGACACATGGCAAACCTCATTTTCCTTACCTGATGAAATAAGCTTGGACAGACAAATAGAAATAGAAATAGAAAAACAAACCCAAGAGAACCAAGACCTGCTAGTAGGGCACAGTCAAGCACATGATCAGGAAAAGGGACCGAGTGGCAAAGAAAGGCTGGAATCTACACCGCTACATACAGACGACAACCTCAATAATAGGGATAAAAAGCAAGAAAAATCCAAAGGATGGTCAAAAAAAAAATTAAACTTAGCGTTCCCAATTACGATTTCCTCCATGAGTAGGTCAGAAGAAGAGTCAGAAGTCCAGGAAATACTGCCCAGAGAGGCCTACAAAGACCCATGGAGCATAAAACTATTAAACACCTTGGACCAGGCAATTAAGGCCTTGAATTTCCAGTCGGACAAAATGGACGTCCAAATCGATCTAATAAACCTTATTGCTGGTCACATTTCAGGCATAAACACCAGGCTAGACCATATGACAGCTCTGCTTCCGAGGATGGTAACTGAGGGACCCCACACAGAGATCATCCAGCAAGTTGTGTATGCGACAAACTGGTGGACAACTTGTCAAATTTACCGGTCATACTAAAAGACATATTAGGGGCAGTCCAATCATCAGTCGTAACAAAAGAAAACAGAGTAGACATGAGCCCCAGAGGGGAAAAAAGGTCGAAGAGGAAATTGGGAGTGCAAATAAAGTAAGAGACCTTAACCAAATCAGTGACCAAGAACAAGAGATAAGCAAATCAAATGAGGAAGATTTAGATCACAGCGCGCGCAGAATAGACAACAAACAAAGCATAACTGTCAACACAAAATCAAAGTTAACAAAGAGACAATGAAAGCGCGTCAAGAAAGGGAAAGCCCAACTCAAGGCCCCACCTTTTATAAATATGCACACATATCCAATCTTCCACCATACCTCCTTAAAGGTAGAAAAACTACCCTCTGAATCAAAGGCTTCAAAGCATATCGCTAAGACCCAAGACCAAGCATTTCAGTTAAGCGCAGAGATCGGAAACACCCCGACAAACGAATCATCAACCTGCCCCTCGTCCGCAAAACAAAATCATACACAAGGAAGAAAAAATTTTAACATCCTAAAAGGAAAAACCATACAATCACAGGACATACACAAGATCCAAGTTGAGGGTGATGAAAGGGTTCTTGGCCAAGAGGATGGTGCAAATCGGGTAGTTATGATTCATCAGACGGACCAAACACAAATGCCTGAGGTCAAAATAGTAAAATGAGACATGCGAACCCAAAACGCCCCGAATAACGAAGTTATAAAACAAAATGTAAGCGACAAAACCAGCAAAAGGCAATTCACAACAAAGGCAGACGAAAAAGAAAATATAATAACGCCGATAAAAGTAAACTAAAATTACCAAGGACGAACCTGCAGTCTTCAACAAACAGACCAACACACAGAGTGTATACAGATAATTAAACATATAATTAATGACAAAGCCGAGGATAAAAAAACAAAGACAATGTACCCATGGCCCATCCACAAAGGATAGCAGAAGCTACTGGAAAAAGACCTACAAACACTCAGAGGCTAGGAATTACAACAAATGGGAGGGGGCGACAAAATAAAAGATGCACAATGGCAAGAAGAAAAAGAAGTAAAATTGTCACCCCAAACTCAAAGAGAAACTACCGAAAAGTTTTCATTCATACCGGAATATCAGACAACAGGGGGACAAGACTTTTTGAACAGAGGAAACATAATGCGGCTGCTTAGAGAAATCCCAGAACTGGACGACATATCATCTCAAGATCTTCTGTCTGTAGAATTCAAACATACCAAAAGCAATCCAGATGTAGAAGAGTCACTAACAACCTGGTCATCTAAGACCATAGTAGACAGAATACTCGCAACAAGCATGTCCTTTGAAGCATGGGGCATAGAGCTGAGGTGTCACCAACGGAATAAATATCCATTCCCCCTCTTAAAAAATAAAATTACAGAAAAAACAAAAAAGGAAGAGGTGAACACCCAGAAATCATGCCTAAAGGGTGCATGTTCATTAACTCCACAAAAAACACCACAAAATATAAGGAGACAGGTAAAAGCAGTGGAACAAGGATGTACTCAGGAACATGGCTCCGACTGGTCCTGGGTTGCAAAGGTCTTGAGCAATAAGTGCTCCTAGCCAGTCCAAAAGCACAAATGAGAATAATAAATTACAGCTATGGATAACGTTGGGTAACCAAAAGGAAACAGGGGAAAAACTAACTTGTAATGAGCAATCGATCGCTTCGAATCTTCATACGATCAGCATCTGCTCCTGGAATGTCCATGGCTTTAATAGTATGGGGCAAGACCATGAAACTGCAAATTTCCTGGAACAACATGACTTAATATTACTACAAGAAACCTGGAATCTGAACCAGGTTTCCATCCCCGGTTACATAGAATTTCATGTCCTTGCCGAAAAATTCTCTAAGTTCTGACACCCGAGAGGAGGATTAACAACGTACATCACTCAGCAGTATAGATGGTAAGCGGAAGAAGTAGACACTGGGGTAAACTGGGTACAAGCAACAAAACTCACAGAGAGGCAAGATTCAAAGGCATGTATTCACAACCTACTAGTGCTTAATGTGTATGTACATCCGAAAAAGAAACTGAAAAACGAAAAACTGTTAATACTAATAACCTTGATCAAGGCATTACAAAGTTCTCACGAATCATACTCTATGATTATCTCAGGAGATTTTAATAGCAATCTAATGAAAGACGACAAAATAACTCAAGATTTCGGAGTCCTGGGCCTTTCAATTCTAACTATGAAGGAAAAAGGAAACATAGTCATACCGGTAACCTTTGTAAGCAGTAATCGTAAGTCATCAGTAGACTTTACAATAATGAGCAATAGCTTGACATCAATGGTGAGTTCGTTCACTGTTGGACAACGTATAGAAAGCGATCATCTCCCATTGATTACCAAAATAAAAATGCTGGTCAGCAAGACCAAAAAACTAAATACCGTCATTCAGCATACTGAAAAATGTAATCTACGTAAGCTGAAATGGGGCGGAAAGGATATAAAACCAACAATGGATAAATTCAAAAAAGAATTGCTCAGACTAACACCGGAAGAAAAAGAAAACCCTATAAAAACATGGGAATACCTATGTGAGGCCCTAACCAGAAACCCCCCAACCATAAAACAGAAGGCTGGAAGAATCAATACCGGGAAGAAGCCATGGTATAACATTACCTTGCGGGAGAAAAAAAGGAAAATCACATGCGAAGTTCAGAAGCAGGTAAAAATGATGTAAAGTGGAAAGTGGAAAAAAACCAGATAAGGCAAAATTAAAAGTCATGCAGAAAAGATACATGGGCATGCTGAGTAAGGCAAAAAAGACATATCAAGAAGAAATCTGGTCAAAATTATTAATTGCTGGGAAATATAAAAATGCCCGATCATTCTGGGGTATTATTAATAAACTAACAAAGGGCAAATACTTAAGACAGGAGGCAGGCATTGGAGAAAGTAAGTGGATCCAGCATATCAAAAACATGTTTATTGACAGGGAGGATGGCCAAATGTGGCACAGTAAAATAGAGTGCGAACTATGCTCTAGAAACTCTGAACATGCGGAAAACATTCTAGGAATACGAAATACTCCACAGGAGGATAAGAGGAAGTCACTTTCAAACGGCCAAAAATGGAAAAAAGAAGAAACTACCAACAGACCCACTGTAATACCAGACGACACGGCACCAGCTTCTGACACTCTTATCACATTTGAACAGCTACAAATAAGAATAGATCGCCTGAAAAAAGAGGGAGCTGCAGGTCCAAATGGGCTTCCAAATGCCATTTTTAAATACTCCCCTGAGTTCTGGGCAGAATATTTAACACCGCTCTTTAATTCAATCTACAGTCAGAACAAACTGCCCAAGTCCTGGAATGGGAGCATAATACACCCCATTTTGAAACAAGGCGATCATAACGAGCCGGGGAACTACAGGCTGATATCGCTGATGGACGTGGAGGCAAGACTATATGGGTCATGCTTATTGTCACATCTTCAAGACTGAATGGAAGACACAAAGATAATTCCTATGTTCCAAACGGGTTTCCGGCCAAGGACGGGTACACTAACAGACCTGACAACCCTGGCTTTACTGAAGGCAAAAGCCGAAACAAATAAGACCAGACTTTACGCTTGTTTTATAGATCTGCGTGCAGCGTTTGACAGGGTGAACCGAACCAGATTCTGGAAAAAATTAAGTGCATAGGGCCTTCCGAAGATCCTACTGGAGGCAATAATGAGTTTGTACAGTAACACCTGGGCACGAGTAAAATTGGGGGACGGAAGTAGTATTACGGCCGAATTTGACACACAACAGGGGCTAAAACAAGGCTGTGTACTGGCCCCAAGTTTATTTAATCTTTACATGGCAGACATCGTCAGTCACATGCAGGTCGGGGAAGGTCATCCACCACACCTGTCAGAAACCCCAATTACCTTCTTGCAGTATGCGGACGACATTGTTGTTCTGAGTCAAACTCCAATAGGCCTGCAAAGGATGATCAACAATCTAGTAACTTACTTGGAACATGAAGGCTTGGAACTAAATAAAAACAAAACCAAAGTGGTCCGCATTGTAGACCCAAAAAAATCAACATTTAAATGGTACGCAAGCAGCTCCCCAATAAAGGAGGAAGCATCATACAAGTACCTAGGTCTGAAACTGGGGCGAGGCCAAACAAACAAAGAACACAAATTAGATCTAAAGGTAAAAGCGCAGTCTCTGATTTACCCTTACAGACAATTACAGACAATTACAGAATAAACTAAGTTGCCCAAACTACACACACTTGCTGAACGTGATAAAAGCGCAAACACTACCCACCTTGTCATACGCATTGGTTACCTGGTGTGGTAAAGAGGCGGGGCTGTTAAACAGCCTACAATCAAAAGTATACAAGGCGGCGTTAAACCTCCCAAAATCAGCATCACCGGCGCAGGTTCGATTAGAATTCAGCCTGCTGAACCAGAAGTATTGCAGTATGGGTTCTTTTGTGAAACTCTGTCACAAAATACGTATGTCAGAAGAAGGCTCCCTGGACAACCTGTGCTGGAAAGAAATCGAAACCCAGATGGAAAAGTATACCCCCCACAGTTCGGGAGTTGTCCCAGTCCTTGAGTTGTATAGGTCTGGAATCAACGTGGGACCTAGTGCCAGATAGAAACAGCTTTGATATAATTACAAACAAAGCTGTAAAATGGAAATCCTATCTGGAACACAAAGTATTGCAAAACAACGACACGTGTGGACAGTGATAAACTCTTATTCCGGGATAAAACCACAGCCTTACTTAGAAAGCCATTTTAACATGCCTATAAAACAAAGATATATAGAATATTGCCTGGGCCTACAGTTTTCAAAGGATATGTTACCATCTTGGAAAGGTAGTCACACGGACCCTTCTTGCCGCCTATGCGGGTATCAAAATGAAACATTAACTCACCTGCTATGTGCTTGCCCAGCTCTCATGGAATTAAGGAAACGGTTCTTAAAAAACATTTTTAATAAACTGAACATTCGAACATGCAGGATGGCTGTAATTCGATGGCTAGATGGATCGTCCCCTATGTTGGCTTGTAGGGGGGTAAAATACATGAGGAAGGTACAATCTCTCTTACAACAAGCGGAAACAGGGGAGTCACGTGAAGAGAAATTGCATACTTGAGAACTTTTATCCATGCACAGAAGTATACATCTGAAATGAAATAATAGAGATCGTTTTTAATTATATGGTCCACTCAATCAAACTTGTTAAAGGTTAAGCACAGTATTTATTGGTTTTAAGGATGGTTCCTATATGTATTTTTGTAATAATTTTTAATAATTGTAAACAATAAACTTGACTTGACTATTTTTTGCTGAAACCCAGTTTCAACAGATTGGTTTTTTTGTTCAAATGTGTTCATTAATTTTTGATTTAACCACAGGTTTTACACATGTGCATGCATCAATGATGAAAGCAGTTGGATCACATAAGCATTTTAGCTCAAATCAAGTTTGAGCTGTGGCACATGACAGTTTATTTTAATGTCCGGATTCAGTGTTGCCAAAGAGTTTGCTGCCAAGTAGTGTGACCAACTAAAATGATGCCTTGCCTACGGTGTGATCATTTCCCAAGTCTGTGCGCATCAGGTGTGGTGCAAGCAAGGAAGGATAGGTGGTGGGGGAGGCAAGGAACGGGGGAGGCAAGGAACGGGGGAGGCAAGGAACGGGGGAGGTGTAGGTGGTGTCAGGGTATGAATCGTATCAACTGTTACCCAACTAAGTTCACCGTCGCTCCCCAGAGCTTGTGCTCCGCCTATAAATTAAACCAGTTTTTTTTTAATTCTTCCTTTCCTATCAAGTGTTGTGTGGCCTTGATCTACGAGTGGGGTATTAGGGGATTAGGTAGTCTGGTGTTCTTTCTACCTATTGGGCCACATAGGTATCCCCATTACGCTTCACATCGTGTCAGGGCCTGTACCTCACCAGTGCTCATGGCAGGCACCTGGGGTTCTTCATTTATTTTCCAGGTGGTGCGGGGTTCCATGAGGACTGTATCCCATGCAACCGCCATCGGGGGTCTACGAAGCCCTAGGGTATCCTCACGGTGCAGAGCGACGCTCTCTGCCTGCACCCAGGTCGTCTGTGAGTGAAACCAAGTTATCTTGGGAGGGGGTTCCGGGAACTTCCAGCGTCTGGTAATCAAGCGCTTAGCTGCAAGCAAACCCAGGTCTATAAATCTGAATGTTACTCTGTTTTTAGGAGCTGCGGTAGAGGCCCAAAGGGATACTTCTCAAGAGCTTTCTACTACCCGGTCAGTGCAGTTCGACAGGTAAGTGACAACAGCCTCCAAATAGCAAGTGAGAGCAGTGCAGGTCCACAGCATATGCAGTAGATCTGCGTCAACCTGACTACACCTGGAGCAATGAGCGTCAGTGTGCTTGAAGTATTTGTTTATTTTGGCTGGTATCAGGTATGCTCTGTGTATTATAAAATAATGTATAAGGCGAAATCTGGTGTTTCTAGGGATATGCGTGGGCTCTTCTAGTATGGCCGCCCACTCTTGTTCTGTGCACAGCCAATGAAGATCAGTGTCCCAGTGTTGCCTGAAGGATGTCAGCAGTTGCACCGCATGTAATCTCAGTGAGTCAGTGAACCACTTTACGAGGTGTCTCCCCGTGCCCATCACGTGTATATATTGGATGGCAAGGGGTGTTGTGGGTTCTTGCAATATGTCCCCCCACAGTGATCGTAGCGCGGATGTCAGCGAAATATGTAGTAGGAATTGGCCGCGCGGTAGGCCATCTTCATCAGCTAGGGCGTCACAGGTTGCCAACTGTACATCGAGATACAGGTCTCCCAGGGTCTGTAACCCTGCCTCCCCCAGGCAGAAAGTAGAGTCGCTGTAATGGCACACTGCCCGCTTGGTGTGCCCGTATAGGCAGGAAAGGCGCGTATGGAAACATGTTGTTTGTGAGGCGTAAACTGTGATGGAAGTATCTGTAAGCTTCTTCTAGCGTCAGCTGGGTTGATATTGCCCCCTTCCTCCCGGGGGAAATAATCCTACAGTTGATGAGTGTGTGCTTACTGGCAGTTGTGTGGCAGTGTCTGTTAAGTAGAGTCCACTAACCCATCTGGCTATCAACTGGAGTTGTGCAGCCAGGTAGTAAGTGTGGAGAAGTGTGGCTCACTGGTTAGAGGAGGCAGACCTGGAAGCAGAGGTCAGCCCGGGACCAGGGTTCAATTCCCGGCTCGGCGGGGTCTTGAATCCTAAAATGTCCATGGACTCGACAATTCTCACTCCGGTGCCTACTCGATTCACAGGTTCACACTCTGCGACTCTGGGCAATAGCTTGCTTAATCTCCACAATGGCCCCTCACCGCGGGATGCCTGGCTTTCACCTTGCGGATACCCTGCCGGGGTTATCTCACAGGGGAATACCAGGACGAGTTCCCTAAGCAAGCGCTTAGAAACCGCTCGGTGATTTGCGCTATATAAATTCCTGTACATTTCCATTTACATTTACAGTAATGTTCCATATTGGGTACTGCAAGCCCCCCTGATCTGTTGGAAAGTATAGCTTAAATAATGCTACCCTGCATCGTGAACCATGCCAAATAAATTCTCGCATGATGCGCTTAAAAGAGCAAAAGATTGGGGGCCTGAGAGTGGCAGGTTAGTGAAGCAATATAATAGTCGTGGGAGGACCACCATCTTGAGAAGCGCTACACGGCCCATGACTTTTAGGAGGAGAGTGCACCAGAAGGCCATCTGTGATTGGATTGTGCTGATCGCCCACATGAGGTACCCCTCCAATAGATCCTCTGGCTGGCGATAAATCCTGACACAAGGTAGCGAAACACGGATGTATGCCATTGTACTCCAGTGCCATTGATAATTAGTGCTGGGTCAGCGGTGGATGCAGCAAATGGGTATAGACACGATTTTGTCCACTTTACTCGCAGGCCAGATAGGGATGCAAAGTCACATAGTGTCTTCGTTATCGCCCAGCTCCCTTACGTCTCGGAGATATAACAGCAGATCAACGGGTTATAGAGATACTGCATGTATTTCATCCCCTAGAGGGATTCCCTCATTCTTCCCAAACTCGTCTAGGGTTTCAGCTAGTGATTCTATGGCTAGGGAGAACAGCAATGGGGACAGCGGGCTTCCCTGCCTGGTGCCACATCTGATGGGTACCAATTTCGACAAGTAAGGGCCTGTCTTGATCTTGGCAGTGGGAAGGGTGTATAACAATTTGATAAGACGCAGGAGGTGAGTGCCTAGTTCATACCTGGATAGGGTGGTGAACCGGAACTCCCACTCTAGCGTGTCAAATGCTTTCCCCAGGTCTAGCACGAAGCAAACTGAATGCGGCCAGTGTTTTACAGAATATTTAGCAGAAGTGGCATAGGTTTAGGGATGTGCTGCGAGCTGGTACAAAGCCCTTTTGATCGGCGTGGACCAAGCGGGGAACCAGAGGAGCCACTCGATCAGCTAATATTTAGGCGAGGATCTTGTAATCAATGTTTAAAAGCGCTAATGAACGGTACGAATCCAGCAGTTCAGGATTCCCGTCTGATTTGGGCAATGACACGAGCAGAGACTTGCAAAGTGACAATGGACGCCTCCAGTGATTTTTCATATAGCGTAAGTAAATGTGGGGCCAGTACTGATGAATACACCTTGTAATATTCTGCTGGTAGCCTATCATGCCCAAGTGTCTTGCCAGTACCCAGTACTTTTCTGGCTGTTTGGACCTCAAGAAACGTGATCAGCTCTTCCAGCTCCGCCAGCTGCGACGGGACCACAGCCGGCAGGGAGAGACGGGAAAGAAAGGCTTCCAATGCCTCGGGGTCAGCGTTAATAACAGTCTCATATAGTGTAGTATAGTGTTTATCAAACTCTTGGTGTATTTCCTGCTGGGTGGTCAGTAGATGCCTCGACATAGAGCATAGCAAGGGGATCGGTCGTCAAATTTGTTCCTGTCTAATCAGCAACACCAGCAAACGGCCAGCTCTGTCTGCTGAGGCATGGGTGCGAGCGGGGTGCGCAACGTAGTTTAGGCATCGCAGCAGTTCCATCACTTCCGCGTGCTATGTCTCACCTCATCTAGTTTACGCATGTCGTCCAGATTCAGCACTGCGCCAGAGTTTATATGAAGGATCGAGTTTGAGGCGTGTTACCACTCAATCCAGTTGCTGTTGGATGCCTCAGCCAAGACCCAGACAGTGTCCTCTCACTACAATTTTATATGTTTCCCATTCTACCCTCTTATCAGCGACCAAGTTTGCATTTGTTTCAAAGAAAGTGTCCATAGTTGTGCCTACTGATACCCGGAAGTGTTGCTCTTCGAGCGCCGCCGGCTGTAGGCACCACAGGTGCCTGATCTGTCCAGTTCCTTCCCATCTCATCTGGAGAAGATGAGTGTTGTGACCAGAGTGCGTTCGTCCTAGGTAATCTACTCGGTGGCAGCCGGGGATTACTGCAGCTCATCCCACAAAGCGGTTGATACAGACATGGAGCCCGTGTGGTAGGGAGTAAAAGGAATAGACCTGCGTCTGTAAGTTCAATGTCCTTTACATGTCGAATAAGTACCAGTGGTACAACCATTCTCCTAAGGCCGTGGCATTAGATGTGGCGGCCGTTTGCAGCAGTGGCGGGAAGGACCTACCTAGTGTTGTGTCTAGGACTGCATTAAAGTCCCCTCCTGTCAACCAAAGGACCTTGCTCAAACGGGCCAGCACGCCAGACCATGCATGCCAGATGGTTGTCTGGTCTGTATATGGAGCATAAATGTTCCCTAGCAATATAGGTTTCCCATCCAGACGGCTGTTAGACCTGACACCTTTTGGCGTGGTTCTTCCCCCATCTTTTTGCCTCTGACTCATGTGTTTTGATGCTGTGCTGGATTTCGTTTTTGCTGATTTAGATGCTTTGGACACTCTGCCACTGCTGATCAGTGTCAGAGTGTAAGTGCTCCCTCTGTAAATTGCCATATTAATTGAATATACCTGATTGGCATATTTGTATCACCATGGGGTCCTTAGTAAAGTGCACTGTGTGTGCCAGGGCTGGTGATGACAGATGCTACAAGTGGGCCTGCAGCGCAGATTGCGCCACCCACATGAGTAGCTTTAAAATAGTGACTCAGGCCTGCCAGCGCAGGGCCTGTGTGCAGTCAGTGGACTGCCCTGTCCCCCTGGCCAGTGTCTCCACTGGCTGGGCCTAACCCTTCCCTGTCTGTGCACATCAGCCACCCCTATGGAAGGCTCACGGTACCCCCTGGGCAGGGTGCAGTGTATAGCTAAGGTAGAGCATGTACTAGTGCAGGTCACATGCTCTGGTAGTGGGCAGCAGCCATTTTTTGTGCTCACTGCTTTAAGGCTCTCTTGCTCCATAGAGTAACATGGAGGAGACTGGCCCCATGTGATGCCAGCCTATCTTCCCATAGGAACAAGATGGGACATAAGTGAAAGATATCCCTGAACTCAGAATTTAATGACACATCTTTTAGTGAAGGGTGTTTTTAAATCCTGTGTTGGAGAATAGCACTTTTAGAAAGTGGCTGTTCTCTTGTCTAAACCTTTCTGCGTGCCTGGGTTTGTGGAATGCCTGCCTGGTCTGGATGTGACAGGGGGGGCTGCAGAGCCCCGGAGGAGAGGGTCGGAGCCAGCCCGGGGATGAAAGGGCATATCTGCCTGCCTGGGAGGTGGGAGGAAGGAATGCCTGATAAGTGCTGGGCTGCGCTGGCCTGCCTCCCCCTGCTAGCTCCCTCCTGGTGGTCAACTGACACCTCTGGCACTGAAGCTGACAGGAAGAAGAAAACCAGAGACACTTCAGTGCTCCGCAACCCCCAGAACTGGTTTAGACTGGACCCAGGGCCTCCATGCACAAAGACTTCAAAGGACTTCAAAGACATTGAGGGGTATAAGGAAAGGACCCCTGACTACAGAAGTCAGATTCTGAAATTCTACAATCAAGAAGGAACCTCTGCTGGAAGGAGGACAGCTAGGGAACTAAAGGAAGACTGCCTTGCTGTGTGCTCTAAGGGCTGACCTGTTCTGCTGTTTGACTGGAAGCTGAGGAGGAGAAAGGGGCTTTGCTGTGTGCTGTGACCCTGCCTGCTTGAAAATGCCAAGACTCTGCTGTGTGCTGTGTCTACAACTGAATCTCCAAGGGCCTGAGAAGAGCTGGCCTCCTGTTGGGAACCCAGGGCTAAAGGTTCCTCAAGCTGTCCCAGAAAACAGCTGCAAAATCGTGCTGTTGTGACCCGAGACGCGTGGTGCTTGACTGAGGAGCGTGAGGAAGGGATCGGTGTGCTCATTGGCACATTACCAGTGAGGGTCGGAGGCTTGTGGAGCCTCCCCTCGTGAAATCCGCTCCCAGGTGGTGGGAAGGTCGAGAGGGGGGTCTAGTCGTGACCAGCGCCCTTGAAAACCCTGTGCCGCCAAATCACCACCGCGGCCCGGGGCCAGGAAACCCCCCCGTAACTTGCTCCGAGGTCCAGGGGCTGCCGCGGCGAAGAACGAAGCCGCCGCGCTCCCATTGGTGGAGGGAGCCGGGCCCCCTCACTAACGCCGCGACGGGATTGGCCCGTGCGGCGCAGCGTCATCAGCGGGATCGGGCCGTGATTGGCCGAAGGAGAGGAGCGTCATCGTTGGCCTGCCCCGGGAGCCGCACTGCCATTGGCTGACTCCCGGGTGCTGTGGGAGGCTCGACCCAACGCCGCGACGGGATTGGTTGGTCCCGGTGCGGAGAGAAGGAAGAGAGGAGACGACCCCTCAGCGAGAGCCGACCTCGCCGAGGGACTCTGAAGCGTTCCGCACCCCCGGCCAGCCGTCCCCCACCAGGTGAGCAGCACCACCTCCCCCGCCGCTCGTTGGATTGTCGAGAGCGGGCGGGAGAGGACAGGGGAACGGCCGGGGTGGGGGCGCGGGAGATCTGCTGTGCGCGAGGCGCCCGAAGCTTAAGAACGCGTGAGTCTGTCCCGGGGGAAAGAAAGAGTCCCCGGGCCTCGCGCAAGGAGCGCATTTGCAGCGCATGAAGCCCACGGTTAAGAGCACGCGTGGGCAGAGGGTTCCTTGCTCGTTTTTGGAGAGCACATTTTCTTAAAATAAGTCAGTCGTGATTATTTTGGAACCCTGATTCACAAGAGACCTGAGACTATTGTTTTAAATGACAAGAACTTCCTATTTACAAGTACCAACCTTAAGATTAAGCGCAACCTGTTATCAAAAAAGTGATTATCGTGCAAATGCTTGATTTACCTGCTGAAACTAGATAAAGTTATATTTTATATACTTACCTGTGTGGTCTCAGTTTGTGGTGGATTGGGGATTATTGTTGTGTTAAGTGCAAATGTTATCCACATTGCCTCTGTTTAGCCTAGACTGCTCGCGCCATGCTACCTAGAGGGTGAGCAGGGGTTATCTCAGAGGGTTATTTCTTCACCCTGACTAGAAGCAAGGGTCCCTACTTGGTCTAAGGTACTTACCTCTGCCAACTAGAGACCCCGGGTTCTAACATTGGTGGCTCGCGGTGCGGATTTTTGAACTAATAATTGCACTTGACCGGCAGTGATCTCTTGTACATCACTAGTCTAGTTTAGCGGCACAGGTTGCGCAAGATTTTTTTTCTTTTTGGTGAAACCTTTTTAGTTGAAAAGGTTAGGAAGCATCATGTCTCGGAAAGCGCCAAGCGTGAATGGAGACGTGGAAGTGGAATTTGAAATCCAGGAGTTGTTAACCTATAACAAGGAGCAACTGAGAAAAGTCTGCAGACAGCTTGAATGCCCAGTAAGGGGCGGCGCAAATAAGGAAGAGCTACGGACAGCTCTGAGGGCCTGGTGGGAGGCCAAACATGGTGACCCGGAAGCTGCTACTGGAGAGGGAGACACACAGGAGAATGGGTTTTTGCCCAGTGAATTGCCAGTGAGGAAGCCAGGGTCTAGGACCGGCAGCGACCACTCCAGTAGGGTTATGTCTCCAGAGGAAATAGAGGAGAATCAGCGAGTTAGGGCCCATGAGATTGAGCTTTTGAAGCTCAGAGCGGAAGCCGATGAGAAGAGACTGCGCCTGGAAGTTGAGAAAGAGGCGCAGGAGAGAGCGGCGCAGGAGAGAAGACATACTCTCGCTTTGGAGGAAAAGAAGCTCCAATTGGCTCATGAGAGGAGCATGAAGGAGTTGGACTTCAAATATAAAGAGAGGGTGTCCAGTTCTAATGGTGGCAGCGCACAACCAGTACAGGCGGGTAAAGTATACATACCAAAGGATCTGGTACAGAATTATCAGAGGGGTGAGGATATTTATGTGTGGTTCAGAGCGTATGAACTTGCCTTAAAGATGAATGAGGTGCCTGAGAAGAATTGGGGAGCAGGATTGTGGAAGCATTTTGAGGCCTCTGGGAGGGATGTTTTGGCACCCTTAGAAGCAAAGGATGCTTTGTCCTACTCCGCCATGAAGGAGGCTTTGTGCCTCAGGTATGGGCTCACTGCTGAACAGTACCGCCAGAAGTTTAGGAACTTCAAGAAGCTTGATTCAAGTACTTGGGTGGAGTGTGTGAGTATGTACACGCGTGCACTGGAAGGTTGGATGAAGGGCAGCAAAGTTACTGATTATGTGGGGTTGTGTCACTTGATTAGTAGGGAGCACTTAAGTAGTTTATGTGTCCCAGAGCTGCGCCAGCATCTTTTGGATAGCAAGTTAACTGATCCCAGTGAGCTTGCTAAAGAGGCGGACCGGTGGACGAGCACCAGGGTCCACAAGGGGGTGGTAAGTACCCCAGCCAAAGGTGGACAGGGTCCCCAGCAGAAGAGTGGGGGGGACACGGGTAATCAAAAGGAGTCTTCTAAAGGGCCCCAAAGTAGTTCCCAGGAGAAGGTGTCTCAACCCCCCAAGCCTAAGAAGTCCTGGCCCCATAAGGGCCCGCAGGACAAAAAGACCCTTACTTGCTATTCATGCAGGGAGGTGGGGCACATTGCTCCAAACTGTCCAAAGACGAAATCAGCACCCACTGGTGCTCCAGCTCCAGCTCCGGCGTTGGCCAGTGTAGCTTTGGGAGGGGATTTGATTTCTAGTGGGGAGGAGGGGTTAGCATTGATGACCCTGGTCTCTCTAGGAGACCAAGAGATGGCCCAGGAAACCTTGCTGCCCCAAAATACTAAGAAATACGGGCAGAAGGTGACCATCAATGGACAGGTGGTGGAGGCTCTGAGAGACACAGGAGCCAGCGTGACATCTGTTAGGTGTCGGTGGGTGTCTGAAGAGCAAATTATTCCCCAGGTACTCCGGCCTGTGGTGGCAGCTGACAGTTCAGTGCGCTACTGCAAGTTGGCGAAAGTTCCATTTGAATGGGGAGGAGTCTCCGGTATTTTGGAAATTGTTGTAAGTGATGCCTTGCCTGTAGATTGTCTATTGGGTAATGGCCTGGAGAGCTCCCCATGGAAAGAGGTGGAGCACAGGACTCACTTGGAGATGTTGGGTTTGCCTGCGTGGATCTGTGTGTCCACCCGTGCAATGACAGCCAGAGAGGGCGGTCTAGCAGAACTGGAGCCTGGAACAATGGCCCAGGGACCTGCCAAGAGAGGAAGGGGTAGAGGGCGCGGGAAACCGGCCCCCACTGTTCCCACGGTCCAGGAGGAAGCAGACCCGGAAGGGGATGCCCTGGAACCTACAGGGGAGCAGGTGCCCGAACTAGGGGAATTGCCTGAGCTGTCCCAGTGGCAACAAGAGGGTGGTCCCTCCAGGGAGGAATTCTGCCAGGCTCAGAAGGAGTGCCCTTCTCTCATTGGTGTGCGGCATCAGGCTGCAGACCAGGCCGCAGGCCTGGGGTCCAAGGAGCATTTGATCTACTGGGAGGATGACTTACTTTATAGTGAGCCTAAGTTCGCTGAGCCCGGTGCAGCCCGTGTGCTGGTGGTACCGGAGCGCTTCAGGAACTTCCTACTGGGTCTGGCTCATGACGTGCCTCTCGCAGGACATCTGGGGCAAGACAAGAACTATCACAGGCTTGTCACCCATTTCTACTGGCCCCAGATGAAGACACACGTCTCTGCCTTTTGTAAATCTTGCCAGACTTGTCAGGCCAGTGGCAAGAGTGGAGGGAAGCGTGTGGCCCCCCTCCAACCCTTTCCCGTGGTGAGCACCCCTTTTGAGCGGGTGGGCATTGACATCGTGGGGCCCCTGGATCCCAAGACAGCCCTAGACAACAGGTTTATCCTGGTCTTGGTGGACCATGCCACTCGGTACCCGGAAGCCCTCCCGCTCAGGACAGTCACCGCCCCAGTGGTGGGCCGTGCCCTGATGGGGATCTTTTCCCGGGTGGGATTTCCCAGGGAGGTCGTCTCAGACCGCGGGGCAAACTTCATTTCTAAGTATATGAAGTCCCTGTGGAGTGAGTGTGGGGTGACATACAAATTCACCACTCCTTACCACCCTCAAGGAAATGGTTTGGTTGAGAGATTCAACCGCACATTGAAGGGCATGATTATGGGCCTGGAAGAGCCCATGAGGCGGAAATGGGATGTCTTGTTGCCATGCCTGTTGTTTGCCTACAGGGAGGTGCCTCAGAAATCCTTAGGGTTCAGTCCCTTTGAGTTGCTGTATGGCCACCCTGTCAGAGGGCCTCTGACTCTGGTGAAAGAGGGGTGGGAGAAATCCCGTGGGAAAACCCCTCAGGATGTGTTCAGCTATGTGCTGGCCATTCGCAACCAGACCAAGCGCTTCAGGAAGCTAGCTCAAGAGAACCTGGAGGCTAGCCAGGAGGAAATGAAGAGGTGGTATGACCAGAACACTTCTCTAGTTGAGTTCCAACCTGGTCAGAAAGTGTGGGTGATGGCGCCAGTGGAGCCTTGTGCGCTCCGTGACAAGTGGTCTGGGCCATATGAGGTGGTGGAGCGCAAGAGCGAGGTTACCTATTTGGTTAACCTGAAGACTCCCAGGCAGCCCCTGAGAGTGCTGCATGTGAACCGCCTCAAACCCCACTTTGAGAGGACGGAAGTGACTATGCTCATGGCTACAGATGCTGGAGGGGAGGAGGATAGTGATCCTCTCCCTGACCTCCTGGCAGTCAAGGACCAAGATGGGTCAGTGGATGGTGTGGTCCTCTCCCCCACCCTGACTCCAGAGCAGCAGGAGGACTGTCGCCAAGTCTTGGGTCAGTTCGCCCCCCTGTTCTCCCTGACCCCAGGTGTCACCAAGTGGTGCGTCTACGACGTGGACACTGGAGACAGTCTGCCTGTGAAACAGAAATTGTACAGAGTGGCTGACAAGGTCAGAGCCAGCATTAAGGAGGAAGTTTCCAAGATGTTGACGCTAGGGGTTATTGAACCCTCCAGCAGCCCCTGGGCTAGCCCAGTGGTCTTAGTGCCTAAGAAAGCTGCTACCCCCGGTGGCACCCCAGAACTTCGGTTCTGCGTGGACTACCGTGGGCTCAATGCGGTCACGAAGACTGACGCGCACCCCATCCCCAGAGCTGATGAGCTGGTGGATCGGTTAGGAGCTGCCCAGTACCTCAGTACTTTATATTTGACTTCAGGGTACTGGCAGATTGCCTTAACTGACGGGGCAAAGGACAGGTCAGCATTTTCAACACCAGAGGGGCACTTCCAGTTCCGTGTCATGCCCTTCGGGTTGAAAAATGCCCCCGCCACATTTCAGAGATTGGTCAACCAGGTACTGGCGGGGCTGGAGCAATTCAGCGCAGCCTACCTGGATGACATTGCTGTGTTCAGCTCCACTAGGGAGGAACACCTGCAACACCTCACTGAAGTGTTGAAGGCTCTGCAGAAGGCAGGCCTCACTATCAAGGCCAGTAAATGTCAGATAGGGCAGGGATCGGTGGTGTACTTGGGACACCAGGTGGGGAGCAGCAAGGTGGCGCCCCTACAGGCAAAAATTGATACCATTCTGGCTTGGGAACCCCCCAAGACCCAGACTGAGGTGAGAGCCTTTTTAGGTCTCACCGGGTATTACAGACGGTTTGTCAAAGGCTATGGCACCATCGTGGCCCCTTTGACAGAGCTGACATCTAGAAATCAGCCCAGGAAAGTGAATTGGACGGAGGCCTGTCAAGCTGCTTTTGACACCCTCAAAACTGCCATGTGCACAGCACCGGTGCTTAAGGCACCTGACTTTTCCAGTGAGTCCATTGTGCAAACTGACGCTTCAGAGCAAGGCGTGGGAGCAGTGCTCTCACAGATTAATGATGAGGGCGGAGACCAACCAGTGGCTTTCATTAGCCGAAGGCTAATCCCCAGGGAACAGAAATGGAGTGCCATTGAAAGAGAAGCTTTCGCTGTGGTCTGGGCTCTGAAGAAGCTGAGGCCCTACCTGTTTGGGACTCACTTCCGTGTTCAGACCGACCACAGGCCCCTCAGATGGTTAATGCAGATGAGGGGTGAGAATCCAAAATTGTTGAGGTGGTCCATTTCCCTACAGGGGATGGACTTTACGGTGGAGCACCGCCCTGGTACAGAACACGCCAATGCTGACGGTCTGTCCAGATTCTTCCGCCTTAGTGATGAGGACTCCCAAGAGGTTGGGTAGTTCTCCCCACTTTCAGCTGGAGGGGACACGTGTTAGACCTGACACCTTTTGGCGTGGTTCTTCCCCCATCTTTTTGCCTCTGACTCATGTGTTTTGATGCTGTGCTGGATTTCGTTTTTGCTGATTTAGATGCTTTGGACACTCTGCCACTGCTGATCAGTGTCAGAGTGTAAGTGCTCCCTCTGTAAATTGCCATATTAATTGAATATACCCGATTGGCATATTTGTATCACCATGGGGTCCTTAGTAAAGTGCACTGTGTGTGCCAGGGCTGGTGATGACGGATGCTACTAGTGGGCCTGCAGCGCAGATTGCGCCACCCACATGAGTAGCTTTAAAATAGTGACTCAGGCCTGCCAGCGCAGGGCCTGTGTGCAGTCAGTGGACTGCCCTGTCCCCCTGGCCAGTGTCTCCACTGGCTGGGCCTAACCCTTCCCTGTCTGTGCACATCAGCCACCCCTATGGAAGGCTCAAGGTACCCCCCTGGGCAGGGTGCAGTGTATAGCTAAGGTAGAGCATGTACTAGTGCAGGTCACATGCTCTGGTAGTGGGCAGCAGCCATTTTATGTGCTCACTGCTGTATGGCTCTCTTGCTCCATAGAGTAACATGGAGGAGACTGGCCCCATGTGATGCCAGCCTATCTTCCCGTAGGAACAAGATGGGACATAAGTGAAAGATATCCCTGAACTCAGAATTTAATGACACATCTTTTAGTGAAGGGTGTTTTTAAATCCTGTGTTGGAGAATAGCACTTTTAGAAAGTGGCTGTTCTCTTGTCTAAACCTTTCTGTGTGCCTGGGTTTGTGGAATGCCTGCCTGGTCTGGATGTGACAGGGGGGGCTGCAGAGCCCCGGAGGAGAGGGTCGGAGCCAGCCCGGGGATGAAAGGGCACATCTGCCTGCCTGGGAGGTGGGAGGAAGGAATGCCTGATAAGTGCTGGGCTGCGCTGGCCTGCCTCCCCCTGCTAGCTCCCTCCTGGTGGTCAACTGACACCTCTGGCCCTGAAGCTGACAGGAAGAAGAAAACCAGAGACACCTCAGTGCTCCGCAACCCCCAGAACTGGTTTAGACTGGACCCAGGGCCTCCATGCACAAAGACTTCAAAGGACTTCAAAGACATTGAGGGGTATAAGGAAAAAAACCCTGACTACAGAAGTCAGATTCTGAAATTCTACAATCAAGAAGGAACCTCTGCTGGAAGGAGGACAGCTAGGGAACTAAAGGAAGACTGCCTTGCTGTGTGCTCTAAGGGCTGACCTGTTCTGCTGTTTGACTGGAAGCTTAGGAGGAGAAAGGGGCTTTGCTGTGTGCTGTGACCCTGCCTGCTTGAAACTGCCAAGACTCTGCTGTGTGCTGTGTCTACAACTGAATCTCCAAGGGCCTGAGAAGAGCTGGCCTCCTGTTGGGAACCCAGGGCTAAAGGTTCCTCAATCTGTCCCAGAAAACAGCTGCAAAATCGTGCTGTTGTGACCCGAGACGCGTGGTGCTTGACTGAGGAGCGTGAGGAAGGGATCGGTGTGCTCATCGGCACATTAACAGTGAGGGTCGGAGGCTTGTGGAGCCTCCCCTCGTGAAATCCGCTCCCAGGTGGTGGGAAGGTCGAGAGGGGGGTCTAGTCGTGACCAGCGCCCTTGAAAACCCTGTGCCGCCAAATCACCACCGCGGCCCGGGGCCAGGAAACCCCCCCGTAACTTGCTCCGAGGTCCAGGGGCTGCCGCGGCGAAGAACGAAGCCGCCGCGCTCCCATTGGTGGAGGGAGCCGAGCCACCTCACTAACGCCGCGACGGGATTGGCCCGTGCGGCGCAGCGTCATCAGCGGGATCGGGCCGTGATTGGCCGAAGGAGAGGAGCGTCATCGTTGGCCTGCCCCGGGAGCCGCACTGCCATTGGCTGACTCCCGGGTACTGTGGGAGGTTCGACCCAACGCCGCGACGGGATTGGTTGGTCCCGGTGCGGAGAGAAGGAAGAGAGGAGACGACCCCTCAGCGAGAGCCGACCTCGCCGAGGGACTCTGAAGCGTTCCGCACCCCCGGCCAGCCGTCCCCCACCAGGTGAGCAGCACCACCTCCCCCGCCGCTCGTTGGATTGTCGAGAGCGGGCGGGAGAGGACAGGGGACCGGCCAGGGTGGGGGCGCGGGAGATCTGCTGTGCGCGAGGCGCCCGAAGCTTAAGAACGCGTGAGTCTGTCCCGGGGGAAAGAAAGAGTCCCCGGGCCTCGCGCAAGGAGCGCATTTGCAGCGCATGAAGCCCACGGTTAAGAGCACGCGTGGGCAGAGGGTTCCTTGCTGGTTTTTGGAGAGCACATTTTCTTAAAATAAGTCAGTCGTGATTATTTTGGAACCCTGATTCACAAGAGACCTGAGACTATTGTTTTAAATGACAAGAACTTCCTATTTACAAGTACCAACCTTAAGATTAAGCGCAACCTGTTATCAAAAAAGTGATTATCGTGCAAATGCTTGATTTACCTGCTGAAACTAGATAAAGTTATATTTTATATATACTTACCTGTGTGGTCTCAGTTTGTGGTGGATTGGGGATTATTGTTGTGTTAAGTGCAAATGTTATCCACATTGCCTCTGTTTAGCCTAGACTGCTCGCGCCATGCTACCTAGAGGGTGAGCAGGGGTTATCTCAGAGGGTTATTTCTTCACCCTGACTAGAAGCAAGGGTCCCTACTTGGTCTAAGGTACTTACCTCTGCCAACTAGAGACCCCGGGTTCTAACAACGGCCCTTTACAAACACATAGCGACCATATGCGCCGATCTCGACCTCATCTGCAGTGAGGGGAACCCCTGACTGTACCCAAATAAGTGCCGCCCTGGCGTATGAGGAGTAGCCTGTGGTAAACACCTGTCCCCGCCATCTGCGCTATAGCCTGTGGGTCTCGGGCAGTGTGTGGCACATCTCCTGAAGTAATGCTTAGTGAGCTGTATGGCGCTTGAGAAAGGAGCAAGCTCCATACCGGCACGCAGGCATGTGCATTCCCCTCACATTCCAAGTGATTATGTTAGTATTAGTCATATCCTATACAGTTAGAAGCTTTGTTGCGTGCGATAGTCGGTGCACGCTGGGGGCGAGCAGATAGCCGTACCCATAAACTACAGGTGGGGGCCACACCTGCTGAAACTATGGTTGTGCAACCATTAGGAATAACATAACTAAAGTGAGTAAGAATGTTATGTTGTTGAACAAGGGAAGAGCAGAGGAACAATGTATATCTGCCCAAACTTTCAATTTTTCCTAGTGCTAACTACCGACCAGTCACATTGGGTTTCTTTAGTGTGGCGTCTGTTGGGGGGTGTGATGCAGACGCATGTGAAGCGCAGCGCCTAGTCATCTGTGTCAAGATCTATTGTAAGGCAGTAGGCCCTAATGTTACTGTCCGTGCGCAACAGTAATGTTTATGAACTATAACAAGTTATCTGCCATTTGTGGCGTCACACTTGGAGGTCGCCTGGATTCCTCCCCAGATGGCCACACTGCAGAGGAGCGGTCTTCACTGAAAGACTGTTCGGATGAGGCGTCCGGTTCTTGACCACTGCTGCAATCTCGCATCGTTACGGTTATTTGTAGGCCTTCACGTCTCTCCTGCAGTACCTGTTCCAGATTGGGGACAGCACGCAACTTTGAGGCTGGCCATCTATTGGGCTTGCTTTTCCCCCTGCAATCGCTCTGATTGTCCGGGTTTGCCTGAATGTGCTCTTCTCGTCTGTTTGGCAATGCCCGTGTCCAGCAGACTCCAGCCAGGCCCAGGTATCCTCCGCTGTGTCAAAAAAGTGGGTGGCACCATTCGAGACAACCTGGAGGCGAGCCGGGAAGAGAAGGGAGTATCACATGCCTAGCTGTTGCATTGGTCTCTCGACTGCCAGGAAAGACACTCTCTGCCCCTGCACTCCAAGGGCGTAATGTGGGAAGAAAAGCACTACTGCATTATCCACCTTCCCCTCCTCCAAGCTACGAACTTCACGAAGCACTGCATCTCGATTGCAAAAGTTGAGGAGGTGAAAGCGGAATGGCTGGGGTCTTGCTCCTGGTGGGGGAAGCCCAATGGCACTTGATGAGCTCTTTCAATGGCAAAGAGGATAGTGTGTGTCCTGGGTGGTAACAGGTACGTCAGCCATTGCTACGTGTGCGCAACAGGTTCAGCTCCTTTCACACCCTCAGGCAGTCCCACTACTTGGACGTTATTAGGACTTTAGCGTTTTTCTGCGTCCTCCACTCTGAGTTATAATGTTTGCACTTGTGTTGTTAGCACCTGCATGTAAGTTGCTGCGGCCTTAGTGGCAGGGCAGATCTTCTCAATTGTCTGCTAGTTTACTGTGATCTGCGTGTAGCAAGGTGAAGTTAGACGTGATTTTATCTATGCGCCCCTCGAGAGAGGTACGCATCTGCGTTAAGGTTTCCAGCTTCTCTACCGCCTGCAGCATGGAGTCTAGCTTAGACTTTAATGTAAGGGCTGTTGCAGAGCCCAGTGCCCCTTGGTCCTGTTCAGACTGCCTGATGGTGGTGACAGGTCGCGCGGGCACCGTCCCAGCACTCTGACGGCCCATCACTAGGGTATCTCAGGGATGAAGCAGTGCTTGCTGTCAGTTGGTATGCGGTACTAAGAGGCACTCAGTTTCATTGTGCCAATTCTCTTTTCCGATTGTGGAAAGGGAAAAGGGTCGCTGTGCGTTTCCTGTAATCAGTGGCTCTGTGAGTAATATATGGCTGGAGTCTACACAGGCAAAGAGAAGTCTGAGCCCTACACGGCCTGCGAGCTCCCTTTACTCCTTCCCGCGTGCCAATATTGGCATGAGGGAGTTCTAAAATAGCGATATTCCTAGCTGGTCCTCAGGGCATGTGTTAAAGCTAAGATGACCCAAGAAGTGGTGCTGACTGTTTAGTCACTTCATATGTTTCAGGGAGGAGGCCGGTCTAGGCCCATTGAGCCCCTTGGGCCCCCACAATGCTTCACCAACTGTCTTCCCACTTATGTTCTAGTGTAATGTCTGGCACAGCACTAATTCTTTGCGCCTGTAAGAGACCGCATGTTTTTAGCAGTGTGGTTGCACAGGTATGGCGCTGTTGTTGGTGTTGGGCCCCCTGGGCAGGTCAGCCAGAACCCGGGATTCCTCCCACATGTGGCGTGTTGGACCGTGCTATGGCATTCTATGGAACGAGGAGGGTGTTTAAGGTGTCCCTTCCCCTCACTGGCCTCGTATGGGCCATTGGGCCAAGACAGCCACAGAGGTATGGGGGCCCCTGATTCAGCTCCTCTCTTGTGGCATCCGGCGGCAGGGGCATCGATTGAACTTGGCGTCTCCGACAGAAGCTGGACGGCGGTGTTAGTGAACTAAGAGGCAAGTTAGGGGAGTAGAACTTTATTATATAAAAATCAAACAAGAGGGTTTTTTGTACAGTAAACATGCTGCACTCGTATATTTGAGGGTGCTCATATGTGATCATGAAGGGAAAAAAAGGCTCTGTAAAATAAAATAGTTGCCTAAAATCCCACAATTTGAGACCAGCTTATGGGTCAAGTAGATTACAGTTAGGCCGGGTAGATTATTCAAAATTACTAGACCTCCAGGTCTGGTAACATTTTAAAGATTTTCAGAGGCCTGCTTTGGTAGGTGTAAATCCATGCAAGAGTGATTCAGGTCTTCCCATATTTAGAAAACTGGCTGATATCTTCATCTTTGAAGGTAGATTAACCTGTGGAAGACGTATACAGCCTATTCAAGAATAATGGCTTTCTGTTCAACCTCAAGAAATCCAATTTAGTGCCTAAACAGAATTTCACGTTTATAGGTGTCTGCCTGAGAACAGTCTTGGGGGAGTCAAAGAAAGACAAATTAATGGCATGCATTGCGTCTTTTCTGGTAATGAATCAATCTTTATCCCAGTCTTCATGGGGGTCCCACAAGAGTCTGCCTTATCTTCAATACTCTTTAACATATTCATGGAACCTTTAGCAAATGCACTAAATTAAACGAACATTCTTTTTTGTATGTATGCGGATGACACAACTTTACCTGAAAATCTCCTCTTCTGAAGACTTAACTTCAATCAATTCTACCCTGACGAATACTCAAAACTGCCTAGCTGAGAACCACCTCCTGCTCAACACCTCCAAAACAGAATTCATTCTGATATCTCCGCCTAATCACACCCCCAAGATAAACACCTCACAGCCTTCAACTGCTCTCCTCACATTAGATTCAGCCAAATCTCCCTGAATCACCCTGGACATGTACCGGAACATGAAGAATCAAATTAATAAGGTGTGCAAGGGTGCTAACCACCACATGAGGATACTTAGGAATCTCAAACCATTTCTTCCACAAGAGGACTTCAAACAGGTGATTCAAGCGCTAGACTATGGCAGTGCTATGCTCTGTGACCTCCCCAAATATACCTAGGCCCCACTAAGGACTTCCTTGAATGTCGCAGCCAGATTGATTATGGGTACAAATATTAACGCCCATATTGCCCCATCCCTAAAATCCCTAAATTGGTTGCCATTTGAAGCAAGAATACAGCTAAAGATTGCCAGCATGACTCACAAAACTCTCCATTTCAAAACCCCCCCGTTATCTGGCGAAAAAGCTACAACTATCTGGAGTGGGTAGACCATCAAGAAGTGCAAATTCTTTCCTCTCGAAACCACAGATTTTCTGCAAAAACAGAATGAGGCAAAGAGGTTTCCCAGCCTCTGCCCCTAAGATCTGGAGCGCTCTCCTACTGGAAGTCCGCAGAATCTCCTCCACGCTTCTTTCAAAGAGGAAGTAAAAATAATCCTTATGAATAAGTTCTTGCCTTAAATGGCCATGGCTTGTCTGTCTGACTCACCAACCCTCGATTGCTTACTATATTAGACTAACACCTGTGAAGCTCAGAGTCATCCGGCTATACTCTTAGAAGTTGTTTGTTCTTCTCCCAGCATGCATTTGTATTAGCTAAATGTGATGTTCTTTGATACCCCCTCTGTCACTGTTCTTGCCTGCATTCTTAAATGATGTTGTTTTTTTTCCTTACTTATTCCTTGCCCTCCAAATTGTGAAACGCTCTGATACCCATCAGGGTCTTGTTTGTGCTATACAAAACGTTATAAATAAAATAAATGTCAATGGTTGATTGCCTTGACAGCAAGAATTCTCCTGTGGGCCAGGTTGCATCTCTATCCCTTATTCAATCACCTGTTGAGGCTGTCGGATACAGAGACTCAAGATTATGTGAAGGTTGTACTTGTGTTGTCTCTAGTGGCTTAGTCCCTCAGATGGTGGTTGGAGAGGAAAGATTTGAGGAGAGGTCTTCCTCTAGAAGTTCCTCCACCTCAGATATTAACAACAGATGCAACAAGGGTGGGTTGGGGTTGACCTTAGGAGAAGACTTCCTGTGGGGAATGGGTCTTGGAACAAAAGGGCACATCATTGAACTGGAGGGAATTGGTGGCAGTGCAAGAAGCACTACAACATTTTGACCTGGTTCTGAGGGTTCAGCATGTGAGGACAGACAACAAATTGATCCTACCCTTCAAGATTCATCAGGGAGTATCGAGAGTGCTGGGTTTAGCAAAACTGGCCTTAGAGATGGGTTTGTGGGTAGAGACAAATCTCCTCCCTCTTTCAGCAGCCCATATTCCGTGGAGGAAGAATGAGCCAGCAGATCATCTCAGCAGAGTGGTGTCCTCCTCAGGCATGATGTTGCTGTTCCAGAGAATATTTCAACAAATAGTGCAGCTCTTTGGAGAGCCAGAGTCCTATCTCTTGGCGCCCACCGAAAATGCACTGTTGCCCAAATTCTGTACTCCAATCCATTGTCCAAGAGCATGGAAGGTGGGCGTCTTGACATTCCAGTTGCCAAACATGTTGATGTATGCCATTCCTCCTAAACCTCTCATTCTGAAAGTCCTGAGCAAGATTCAGGAGGATCAAATGGAGGTGATATTTATGGTTTCAGAGTGGTGTTGCCGTCCTTGATTCCCCTTCTCCTCTAAATGGTAGTGGTGGAGGGTTTGGGTGATTCCTCTGTTCCCATATCCTCAGAGAGGAACTCCACTTTCCCAGTCAACCCTAGTGTGTGTTGAGTTGGGGGTTTGGTGATTGAGAGTGTGATCTCCAGGTGATGGGGTGCTCAGCAGAGGTAGCAAACCTTATACAACAAACAATCCGCCAATCAACACTGAAGTCTTACTCTTGCAATTGAGCACATTTTGAGAAATAGTGTGTACAGAGGTGTAAGAAGCCAGTGACAGAAAATCTCTATTTAGCATTTGATTTGTTGATGGATTGCTCAGTTATAGGCTTAATGGTCACAGTGGGCCACTATAAGGGTACTCAGGAACTTGCAGTTGGTACTGTTGGTGCCTTTAGTTTCAAGACTACTATGGTGCTTCTTTTGAAAAAGACCAATGATTAACTTACCAGCCCCTTCTTGGGTTTTGCAGGCTCTATAGGGTGAGCCAGCTGAACAACTGAATAAGGTGGACCGTATGTTTTTGACCTACGAAGTAGTATTCTTGTGGCAATTTCTTCAAGTCGAAGGATTGGGAGTTGAGCTCACTTCTGAGCATTTTCTAAGGGTTTCCCCCTCAGACAAAATAGTATTACGCCCAAGTCCAGAGTTTGTGCTGAGGATGCCTCAGACTTTTCACTGTTCTTCTGATTTAGATCTACCAGAGCACCATTCGAAACCCTCTTCTCCTGAAGAGTTGCCCCATAAGCTAGATGCGAGAAGAGCACTTGGAACATACTTGTCTAGTAAACTGCCCTTTCGTTTGTGAGAAATTAGATTCAAATAAAATTTCGACTTGCAGACCATATTAGAATTTCACTTTAATAACGCGTTTAACCTCCTGTAAAAATGTTTTCAGTGAGAGAAACATGTTGACGAGAAGTACACATCATATAAAATGTGTAGAAACTTTGTAGATGCTGCAAAATATAGGAATTATTCAGAAGTAGAGTTAATAGTGCATGCAGAATGTTTATATACTAATGCATGTTCAAAACAAAATTCAAACTAAGCAGTCATTCCTAATAGTGCTCCTTAAGTTAGGGCCCACAAGCTATTAGTTTGTATCTCTGGACTCTTGCTAACAGTTTCATAGACATTTGTTTAGTATATTCTGCCTAGGACTAGGAACTCGCTTAAGAACATTCTGATTTAACCTTGTATTCATTTAGCTCATCACTCCACGTTAGATCATTTATTCAATTACAATGAGACTAGCTGTGACTGTTACAATAAATAATGATTTAGATATTTTATGCACTACATCCAAATATTATTGATAGTTTGCCTCTGCATCTCTGAAAAGCCTTTGTATTCCTTATTGAGCTCATAGGGCACCCTTTAGCTTAGGTAAGAAGTTCTCATGAGAACTTAGCCCCATGTAATAAAAGTCTCGCAACAATGTAAATTCCTAAACTGACATAAATGTTTACTGTGGGAATCAGAAGAGGCATTGTGAGATTGATGACACCATCGATCCATCCCGATTGGACAAGGAGAGTGGATGGCTTTATATGACTGAGTGTTCCTAGCTAGGTGGGATCGTAGGACCGTTTATTTAATATTGCATTAAAAAAAACCTTAGAAATTCACTGGAAAAAACCATAGGTTTAACACATGTTATAGTTAGCTGGACATTTCACTCATACAAAACCATTGAAATTCCCCCGTTATAGTTAGTTCAGCTAACTATAACTCGCGCGTCCGCAATGCACTGCTGATGACGTCACATATTACATCACTCATGACATGGTCAGTGACATCACACATGACATCACTGGTGACATCTCAAATGAATCACTGATGACATCATCCTTGAGAAAGAGTGGCAGACCTCCTCTCACCCTAATATAACATTTGATACACACATTCAAAAATAGAAACTAAAAATTTCACCAAAAAAATGGAGATACCAATGCCAGTTACAACAACCTATTCAGTAATTCCAACATCTACATACACATCCACTCATTCACCAACAGTTCTATATAGTCACTCATACATGCACTCACTCATCATATGTACTCATACACCTATACATCCTGTTACACACCGATACTCATCCATAGAGTTACTCACACATGCAAATAAACTATCAAACATCCGTTTACTTGCATATACAGCTATACACACACCACGACACATACTTCTACAGAAACGTACACATACTTACTCTCTTAAACAATCACTTATAGAAACACATACTTATTTATACAGGAACTCTTCCAATCTCACTCTCACATATACTCACTTATATACATCAATACTCACACATACTAATTTAAAACATATGTAGTTACTCATAAAGATACTATTGAGACAGTCATTCACTCACTAACACACCCATACACACTCATCCACCCACACAGTCCTGCACACATGCGGTCTTCAAAACACATACAAACAGTGAGTCAGTCATTCATGCATCTGTGCGCTAAGTAATACCCCCCACCAAACCATACAGACACTCATTCTGATACTCAAAAAAACAACTAATAACCCATATAGACACTCATGTAGCTGCTCACCAACCCATGCAGCCACTTATACACAAAGTGAGACACTGATACAGATATTTACATATTTAAACATTACTCGTTGATAAATGTATTCACTAAGATATACTTAATTCAGTCATACAATCAATTTTACAAAATAAAACATCCATTTAGACACTTATTTACCCATTTATTCTTCCATCGACCTTTAGATATACATATATAAAAAGATTTATTTTTCAGAAAGACACACATTCACTGGATGATGTCATCAGTGATGTTATTTGAGATGTCATCAGTGATGTCATGAGTGATGTAATACGTGACGTCATCAGCAGTGCATTGGGGGCGCACGAGTTATAGTTAGCTGAACTAACTATAACGGCGGAATTTCAATGGCTTTGTATGAGTGAAATGTCCAGCTAACTATAATATGTGTGAAACCTATGGTTTTTTCAGTGAATTTCTAAGGTTTTTTAAATGCTAATTCCTAACTATAACGTGGCTGAAACCTATGGTTTTTTCAGTGAATTTCCAAGGTTTTTTAAAAATGCTAAGTCCTAACTATAATGTGGCTGAAACCGATGTTTTTTTCAGTGAATTTCAAAAGTTTTGTAAATGATAATTTTTAAATGTATTAATGGGTATATTTTTTATAATGATTTACTACATTGTTTTGAAGTATTTATTTTTAGATATTTTTAATTACATTACATTTTTTAATATAAATTTAAAAAAAAAAATTTAAAATATTGAAATTGTAATATTGTTTTTTTTTTAAAATTTTTATATTGATATATATTTTATATAGCAGGCAATGTTATCCTATTGAAGGAAATTCAAAAACCAAAGCAGTTTGCTATGGCATAGCACACAGCAGTGTCCCGGGGGTAAGCACGCCGGGACACTGCAGGAGCAGGCCCTGGAGGGGTGGCGGTCCCCAGGGCCATCAAGGGCTCCAGGAGGGGGGGCCGCGCGGCCCCCCTCCCACCAGTTAAAAGCCCCGGGGGGTGGTGGTACCCGGGGCTGGGGGGTCAGTCACGGACCCCCCTATTTTAAATATCAGTGCCCCGGGGCGGTACCCGGGGCGTGTGGGGGGCCTTGAGCTCCCCCACACAGGTTTTTTTTTTTTAAAGAAGCCCTGGGGAGTGGCGGTCCCCGGGGCTTCGGGGGGGGCGTGAGCCCCCCGCATACATAATATTGATGCCCCGGGGGTGGCGGTCCCCAGGGCTGGGGGGGTCTCAGAGCCCCCCCATCCTATTAAAAAAAGCCCCAGGGGGTGGCGGTCCCCGGGCCCCCTTTAGAAAGAGTCAATTACCCCCGGGGGCTGTTAATCGGCAGGGTAGGTGTACCTACGCCTATCCCTCAAATTATTTTAAGAAAAAAAAATTGGGGGAGGCCTAGGGGGTCAGGGTGTTTCTACCCTGCCCCCTTTTCACGTCTTTCGCGTTTCTGTTTTCTCGTGTCTCTGTTCTACGGAGGCACAAGATGGCTGCCAACACTTCCTGGTTTGGAGTGTTGACAGACAGTTTACAGCCAATTAGCATGCACCTTGTGCTCGTAATGGTGCGCGTACTGTCCTCGGACGGTACGCGTACGGTACAACTTCGCAAATATATCTATGATTTTACTTTTAATTTTCTAAGGAACTACTGAACGGATTTACACCATTTAACAAAAAGCGTAATATGCTAACCAAACTCTACCTTTTTGCCAAATTTGGTGTAATTCCGTTCAGCAGTTCGGGCTGTAGCCTCACTTAAAGGTCCCTATGGAAAATTGCATGGGGAAAACATGTTTTAGGACCCCCCTTTTTTTCTCGGCCCCCGCTTGACGAATCACCCCGAAACTTAGGATAGGAGCAGAGCGGAGCGCCCCATCTTCTTGGAGAATTTTGCAAAGATTCGTCGACCGGCGCCAAAGTTATTCCAAATAGAATGTATATATATATATATATATTCTGGAAAATCGCCACACTGCAGATTGCCGCTGCCAAATCCAAAAATGACGAGGAGTGAACCCGTTAGTTTGTGGTGCATGAAAAGTAATTTTTATTCAATAAATGCCAGCGCTGCCGCCATGACGCGTTTCGCCTCCAAGGATCACATGACATCTCACCAAAGTCCTGAACCCTCGGAACCGCCGTTGCCAGGTACAGACCTCAAAAAACGTGCTCCAAGTCATAAGATTCCAGTGCATAAATCTTAATTTCAGTATTGCCAGCATGACGCGTTTCGGCTGCGGGGCAGCAGCCTTGATCACATGACACCCCGGACATAGTGCTTAACTTATATAGTAACACTTCCTGGTCAGGCTAAATTGTATTACAGGTAAAAACAGAAGAAATACTTCTATATACACATTGAAATCCTGGATCCAAATTAATGTGGTAAATCGTAAATACTAGTAAAAGACATTAATATGCCTAAAACAAAGTATTAAATTATGGTAAAAACTCCATACAAAAAACAATATTATTAAAACTGTAAAATCAGAGTTAATTGATATCGTCATTGCTATAAAAGCCAAGTGGCCATTACTGTTGGAGCCTTTGAAGTTTATAGATCCCTCAATGTTGAAGACATTTGCTGTACTCCCTGTAAATACAATTAACTCCTAAAAAAGTGCTAGTGCAAAAAACAATTATCCCAAAGTGCAAAATTAGTGCATAATATCTTAGAAAAACACGATATTAAAAAGTTATATCATTTGATTCCAGGATAAAAAAGCTAAATGAATATAAATATATATACAAGAAATATATAGTCATGAAACGCTCTAATCAGTGTAAACCTGTTAGCAATAAAGTGCAAATGCAATAATCGATGTAAAAGTGCAATCTATAATGTACAAACAGTATAAGAAGTCCTCATATTATCCTCGATTATAGGCGTACTGATTTAACTAGCTGAATTACTTGTTATCACAGAGCTAATCACCGGGGCAACTTATACAGAAAATTATGAAGATCTTCCCCCATATTTAGCCCATTTGGGATTCTGGTGTATAGCATTAAAATGTATTTAGTCTCAAGTTGCCTGAGCTGCTTTACTCTGTTATCCCCCCTGATGCTTTTGGGGACAGAGTCAATAATAAAATAGTTCAAGTCTTTCAGGTTTTTATCATGCACAAGCTTGAAATGACGAGCTACCGGGTAGTTGTCATCAGAATTTTCAATAGCCCTAAGGTGTTGCAAAATACGAACATAGGCTTGCAGTTTGGTGCTACCGACATATTTCATTTTACAGGTACGAATACAACATAGTCAGTGCGATATGTGTATAACCCCCGAATTTTACTGGGAGTAGACTGAAATATGCAATGACATTCCATTGTGTTCACACCAAATTTACATGCTCTGCATGAAATACATTTGTGGAATCCTGTCCTGCTAGATAACCAGTTTTTGTTAATTAGTACCTCTAGGCTAGATTTCACTAGTGCGTCCCTCATTGTGGGACCCCTTCTGAAAGTGATACACGGTTGTGGGGGAAGCACTTGCGCTAGTGTGATATCTGTCTTCAATATGGGCCAATGTTATTTAATAATTCCTCTGATCTTCCCCTCTTCTGTATTGTAGGTGGTAATCAGTCTAAGTGTTTCTACCCTGCCCCTTTTTGGGTTTCTTTTTCTGTTTTCTTGTGCCTCGGTTCTACCGAGGCACAAGATGGCTGCCAACACTTCCTGGTTTGGAGTGTTGACAGACAGTTTACAGCCAATTAGCATGCAGCTCGTGATGGTACGCTTTCTGTCCTCGGACGTTACGCATATGGTACAACTTCGCAAATATATCTATGATTTTACTTTTGATTTTCTAAGGAACTACTGAACGGATTTACACCATTTAACAAAAAGCGTAATCTGCGAACCAAACTCTACCTTTTTGCCAAATTTGGTGTAATTCCGTCCAGCAGTTCGGGCTGTAGCCTCACTTAAAGGTCCCTATGGAATATTGCATGGGGAAAACACGTTTTGGGAGCCACCTTTTTTCTCGGCCCCGCTTGACGAATCACCCCGAAACTTTCAGGATAGGAGCGGAGCACCCCATTTTCTTGGAGAATTTTGCAAAGATTTGTCGACCGGCGCCAAAGTTATTCCAAACAGAATGTTGTGGATTTCCTATGGAAACTAGGTCCTAACTATAACTACCTACTGGCGACCGCCAGTAGGTAAGATATATATATATATATATATATATATATATATATACACACACACAAACTTTGGCTTAGAGTATGATTCTCTTCATGGATAGGACAGACAGTTTCCAGTGCTGTGAAATCCCCATGTGAAATATTGTGTTTTATAAATACAGTAAATATATAAATATATTCAGTGGCGGCTGGTGACATTCGGAGCTCTAAATGTAGGTTTCCCTTAAGAATCCCTCATTCTTTTTAAGCTCCACTATCACATAGCAGGCATATGGTTGACAAAGGTGCACCGAGAGGCCCCTCGGGTGGCTCACAGTCCTCAAGCTGTCAAATTCCATGCTGTCAATTAGCCCTGTCCTCTCCTTCGCTGATGTCAGAGAGGCTAATGCATTTATGATACAAAGCAAAGGCCCCCTCACTATGTTTGCTCTTCTTTAACAGGTTGGGAGACAACTCCAGGGCAAGCTCTTTGTTAGGGGCCCGGTTTCCTTGACTATAGGCACTTTCACCTAGGTGCACGAAATGTGCCCGGAGAATTGTTGTGAAGTTAGGGAAACCCATCTTCAGACAGCGAGTAAATGACCCTGAGACGGTTGGAACTGGATATGCACTTTCAAGAGCCATGGAGGTATTTACAGAAAGACTACATTCAAATTAGCGAAGCATTTTTTTTGTTCTTCGTTGTCAGGAAACTCGTCAGCAGCACCCTTTGTGTTTCGCTGAGTAAGTGGGAAAAATGAGCACGCCCAGCCGGAAGGTTTCAAATTCGTCGCTGGTGAACTCGCTTGCCAAAAGGTTCGACCTGCGCACTTAACAACACCTGGGGCCAGACGAGGTTCTCGGCCTGCACGCAGTCATGGCCAGCAAGACGGGAGGGGATTTGCACGGCTGTGGGGGGGGGGAGCTCTAGGCAGTCTACATAGAGAAAATAAGAGAGTGCCCAACTGCGCATGACTGCTTTGGCCGGCCCTGGGACAGAACAGTCAGTTAGCACCAAAGACAGTGGGCTAGCCACGCCTCCCCTGCACTCAAGGAGCAACGCCCACCCACCGGCCCCCAACCAGGCACTCCAGGCATTTCTGCTTTCTCGCCGTGCAAGAAGCAGAAACATGAAATGGTAGTTTTACCATTTTATGTTTCTGCTTCTCGCACTGCGAGAAAGCAGTGGGGCGACGCCCCGACACCCCAATGGAGGAGTCGCCACTGTATATATTGGTGCTGAGGGTGATGCTAAAGGAAATACGGATCCCGGTCTTGACCCAGTGCTGATTCTATCTAGCGACTCTTCTTTATGGAAAGTTGATTCTTTGCTTGTTACCGAGAGCTACTACTAAGGTGATTTACCTTCTCCTATTTTATTGACCTTTATTTCATTGATGCTACAGCAGAGATCTCTCTCTTACAGACGGTTGCTACTGCAGCTGTAGGGAACTCGGCTGAGTTTCCAGAAATACCCTTCATGGGAAGTTTGTCGCACTCTTGCTCTTTTCCATAAACTACCCTTCATGGGTTCTACCTTGTTAGGCCTTTCAGTTAGTTTATCTATTCTTTCTTTATGGAACATTTTGCATTAAATTGTTATGCCAATAATTAATCTTTTATTGAGATTTCTGTGAACTGACTGAAGATGATCAGATCACAATAATCTCTTAAGATAAATAAAAAGTGTTGAAACCTTCCTAAACTCTAATCATTGACTCCATTTAAAACTCCAAATGTCGATGACATATGTACGGTATTAGTTCATTTTTGTTCCAATTATACGGACCGTGGAAATGGTCCATCTCATTTCTTAATAGCCACTGGATTTTCCAAGGACGATAAATGTAAGTGGGTGTATTTGTTTTGAACCGTACTAGGCTAATCCAATAGGCTCCCGCACATTAAATAAGATTTGTGTTTGAGGCCTTTGAAGCCTCAACTGGAGGTTTGAAACCAACAAAAGAAACACTGGGTAGTAGGTGGTTCACGTACAACATAGGAATGGCATATGAGAAAAAGAGAAACCCGGGCCTTTCAACCAAGGTGCAGAGCAGGTTGGCAAGGGGTGTGTCAGCTTCTTGGGTGGCTATTAAAGGGGCAGAGGAAGACCAGGACTCGGAGTAATGTAGTATGCGCAACATTATGCATCACTATCACACATCAAATGTCTCGCTTACCGCCATGTTCATCATACACAAAATAAACCCTCAACTTCTGCAGCACATGCAACCATGCAGTCGAAACCAAATAAAGGTTCAATTAGCACTATTTGGGGTTGAACAGATGGTGCGCTACACAACTAGCGAAGTTTCTAAATTAAAGAAACGTACCACTAAAAAACGGAGCTGCAGGTTGGAAACAAGTCGCAACAGCTTCGAAAATAATTACTCACCTCGCCTGAATCTTTCCTCGATTCCATTGTGAAACAGCCCTCTCGCTCCCGATGACCAACCAAAACAAACAGGAAGCTCTTCTTTAAAAATCCTATCTGTTTCAAGGTTACAGGATAAATCAGTCCACCCTCCCTTGTTCTCAGAAATTAAACGAGAATGAGAATAAAGGACAAACTTCTCAGAAATGAGTGTTCACCATTTCGGTCATGCTCAGAACAGAGAAAGACACCACTACGCATGCTCCGTTGGAATTAACAGAACAAGCTTGAGTGATCCATGGCGATACTTCCTCTTTCTAGAACACTCAGACACTCTTTGTATGCACATGCGCACTTCGTGAGGCGCTCCTTTCACCATTCTAGTTAAGGCGCTGCTTACTACCTGCACGTCAGCGAATGGTAGAGACGGACATGATTGGAAGACCAGTAAAACTGCCGCTAGAACGTCGACCTGTTCCCTGATTGGGCTATTCTGAGTCTTCCGTCTAATCTGGTTGAAGTAGTTTTTTACGCCTCACCTAGGCAGAATTTGCAATGTCTCTTCGTGATGTGTTGTGTTTAGAATATGGGCTTAAGCTCCTGCCATTTTCCACCTATGTTTTCAATTGGCTCCTTTGGCTGTTTTTTTTTTTTTTTAATTATTTTTTTCTTTGGTAAATTTATTTGTCCCGCCTTAATCTCCTTTTCTACTGTTGTTACACGTAATGTTGCTCTGTCTGTTTTGTTTACAATTTGGGATCACTTTTTTTATTAATCACTTTTTCGTACATGCTGTTGCAAGCATGCCAGCTATAGACCTCCCTGACCGCATTTTATGAGCACTGCTTTTCAGCATGTTTGTTTTCCTCTCTGCCCTCACATTGTACAGCGTAAAATACTGCTTACACTTCAGTTAATCTCCCTGGCTTCCCCAACAACGCATAGTGTCATGGGCCCCTGCGGCTGCCAAGCAGGGTCCTGTCAGGCAGCGAACGTGTACGCATGCAGTGCCTGCAAAGATCATGCCCTTTTTATGTCTCACGTGGCGTGGCAGCGCATGCACTGCTCGCCTCGCGAGATTTATTGTTAACAAGGACTTTCAGAAGAGGGCTTTAAGCCCCACCCCTCATTTCCATTGGCTGGTGGCACCTTTTATGCTAAACGGTGGCCTGCCATTGGAAATGAGGGTTTTCGGTAGACGCCCTTTTGCCTACGAGCCGGACTCGGTGGCCTGCTTTGCATCTGTCGCAAAGCACTTTCTTATCTTTATGGAACCATGTCATTCTAACACATGGGCCCATAAAGACAAGAGATCGAGGCTTGATTTTGTCAGGGGCGGGCCTATGGATTTCTTTCGCGAGGCAGTCAGTGGTGGTGAACATGATTTTTCAGGGGTGCGTGCAAAGGTCTAGGCAGCTGTGCCTTCCCCGCGTAGTCTGTGCGGCTCGGCCCCTCGCTCTCACCCCTTCTGCTGGCTGGTGAGAGGACTATAGGCTTTTGCCAGGAATGGGGAAGGCGGGCTCTCCAGGAGCCGTCTTTGTTTCTGTGGTTGACAGCGACGGGCCTTCCCCCTCCCTCTGAACGGGTTGAGAGAGCTTCTTGAGGGAATGGGGATTCGTGTGTTAGCAGCATTACAATAAAATAAAGCGTGATGAGGTCCGGAGCGTGCATTTGCACAATACAGAAACCTAGAGCTTTAACATGGCGAGGTGGGCTTCAGGCAGAGGCCCCCTCGAGGCACTGCTAGGTGCGCAATAATAGTATTTTAAGTTGGCACTTGAGAGCGGGGCCTCTTTGATCAACAGGACGGGGTGAAGTTGGTTTCTGTGCTTCAGGCACACTCAGCCAGCAGCAGCCACAGTCTGCCTATGACCCAGGCTTGACCAGTGTCCCTGGCGCCGCTGGGCCTCCCCTCCCACAGGCCGAGCTTCGACACCCACTGGCCGTGCTCTCTCTGAGGCGCACCTGCCCGTCCGGCAGTGCTAAGAGCTGTGATTCGTAGCAAGAGCGCGCTGGGCTCTCAAGGAAGCGAGGAAAACGTCCCGCTGCCCACTTAGTGATACAACCAGCCGCAATTGGGTGCAGATGTCATGATTCGCTCCCTGTGCTCTCGTACCCGCCACCAGGGGGCCTCATAGTGGGACTTTCCAATCTTCTAATAAGCTTCCAGACCCTCCCCTGCATGCATTTCCTGGCATGCAGCCATTTGGACACTTATTGGGAACTGATATCTATTCCCAATCCATGCCGGGTTTTGTGAAAGCCAGCCTGCTTATACTTGAAGCCCGCCTACTCATGCCTGAAACTCCATTACCCAAAATTCCCTGCTCACTGCTTTATCTCCACCCCTGCAGGCCAAGGATGGGTGGAGGAATTCAGCTCACCTGTGGCTGGCTGCTGCTAGCCTGCTCACACCTGATGCATATGATTGCTGTGAGCTCTTTTAAGCCCCAGCTCCCTTCAGGCCAAGGTTGGTCATTGTAGCTGTTTACCAGTGAGACCGATCCTTGTTTCCAGTGCTCCCTGAGCTTTTGCTATTCTTGTTTCTAGTGTTTCCTGAGCTTTAGTTATGCCTTGTTCCTGACCTGCTGCTGTTTTCCTTGTTCCTGAATGAGCACTGACTGCAGCGCTACCTTGACCTCTGAGCCTTAGTATTCCTTGTTCCTGAACTGCAGCAGTTTACCTTCTCCAGAATTAGCACTGCTTGTAGGTCTACCTTGTTTCCTGAGTTCCTGAGATATAGCTATTCCTTGTACCTGAATTAGCACTGCCTGCAGTGCTCTTGTTTCCTGAGTTCCTGAGCTATAGTTATTATTGGTTCCTGTTCCTGGGTTTCAGCTATTTCTTGTTCCGGATTTGCATTGCTTGCAGTGCTCTCTTGACTCCTTGTTTCCTGAGCTGTAGCTAATTCCCTGTTCCTGAACTAGCACTGCCTGCAGTGCTACCTTGACTCCTAAAGCTTTTGTAATTCCCTATTCCTGTACTAGAACTGCCTGCAGTGCTACCTAGACTCCTGAGCCTTAGCTTAATTTTTGTTCCTGCCCCAGCACTGCCTTCTATGCTACTTTGTTTTCTTGATTCCATAACTTGCACTATTCTAGTATACCCTTGTAGCCTCCCCTTCTGTATATCCCTTTCCAGTCCCTGCCTTTCTTCACAATTCCTTGGTTCCAGTTCCTAGTTTGCTGTCTTTCTATTCTGCTGTCTTGCTTCTGTTGCCTTGTATGTTTGTTTCCTGCTTTCTTCCAAGTGTCCCCTGTGGTTTCCTTCTTTTCCTGTTAAGCACTCCTCCTTGCTAGCTCCTTGTCTTTGGTGCTTGTGTTTAGGTCTACCCCCTTGCTGTTACTGCCTTGCGTGTTCCTGTTTGATCGCCAGGATCCGGGGGCTCAGCTGACTACCTAGGTGTGAGGTTCTGAAAATCTGGATTCATATAATCATTCTGGACTCGAGAATTAAAACTTCGTCGAAACATGACGAATTTGGTATCAAAAGACCGAGAATGACGAGTACATCATGTACATATATTTTCAGCATATTCGAGTGACGATTTCACCTCGAAATCGTCATTTACCTTCTGAACCCTTGGCTTCCATTTATATGCTGCCCTTTACATAGGCCTTAATACAGTTGAATTTGATTCCACAAGGACACATAATCCTTAATCGACTTTTCCCTGACCTCAGTACAAGTTGGAACCATTGCCCCAGGCCGAACTCGTTAGGTCAGTTCCCCTCCCAGTGGCCGAGCAAGATAGCATCTAGGCTCAACAAACCATAAAACCATTTCAGCGCGCACACCTGCCATATCTCGCTCACATCTATCTCCACTCCTTTGCTTCACTTACTTTATGGTGGGGAGGGGCCCGTTTTTATTAGGGGTCCAGTGATATCTGATGAAATGTTGGGCCTTGCCAAATGATTTGTTGTAGGCAGCACGAAGTGAAATATGAACATGTCACCATGACTCTGCTTTCTCTTTGTCTTAAAAGTATGTTAACAATTTACTTTACAACCAAGAATGTTTTGCCCGAGGCCCAAAATTGTGTATAAGAAGAGAAGCCTGACTTTGTAAAAGTGTGCAGTCTCCTGAGAATATACCCGTATTGTACTTCTAGGACACTTGTTACCTTGGTTGCAGCCAATAAACTAACCTTTGACTTCACCTAGAAGACTCCGAGTTTCTGTAGGTCTGGATCAGGAAGAACCCGAGGTCTCTGGGTGTTGATTCCCTGGCACCGCTGGGTTACCGGTTCTGTGCCGGTTCTTAAAAACCCAGTACCTCAGTTGGCGCCCAATGTTTGGGGCGATTCCAGTGGTACCAGTCAGCCTGAAGATCGTGAGGAGCTTCGTGTGGAAATTCCGGAGGACGGCCAACCACCTCATCGACCCCTGCATGTCGACGTGGTCCAAAGGTCTTTGCTGCGAGGTTCCCCGCTTCCCGACGGCTACAAGGACTGCTGCCCTGGCTATCGCCCTGATTTGGACCCTTGAAGTTTTTGGTAGAGCGAAACACTGAGACGAGTCTTCTGGTGACGTCATCGATATTTCAGTTAAGTATAAGTGGAGCGTCTCCCAGTCCTTAGTTGGACTTAGTTTTGGGTATCTTTGGATACAAAGTTTTGTATTGGTACTTGCAAGCACCAAAACCGAAGGACTCGTGTATTCACGAGAAATATCGTAATCGATAATCCTTTGAAGTTTGGAACTAGACTAGAGAGCGAAGATGCCTAGTCTTAGACTTGGGAATTTGTTTTGTCTTGGTGGTAATAATAGGGACTCCCGATTGGAGGACTCATGTCCGGTTCCTCCAGTTGGAACTCCGACTTACGAACTGTATGTAAAACATGGGGTAGGCCCCATCACCTACAACGAAGTATGGATTAAATATACCAGGAAAGATGGTGTTTTAAAATGGCCCCAATATGGTAGCTTTGATTCTGAAATCTTAGACAACCTCGAAGTTAAACTCTTTAAAAAGAAAGCCCGGCCGGCGATGTTTGACTCTTTCCGCTTATGGCGTAAAGAAGCCAAACAAAAAGAAATTAACCCCTTCAGTGCTAATGACAAGGGTAACTCGTCATGGAGTTTCCATTGATTTCAATGGAAAGTCAATGGGAAGAGGGGGATGTACCTTAGCAGCCAAGTGGTTAAATTAGCTAAGAAAAATAAGAGAGAAGGGGGACTTTCAGTAATGCAAGCTGCTGTACAGTTTAAAGATAATGAAGAAGAGCAGATGAGTGAGCAGTTGCACAGGCAACGTAAACTGGCAATAGATAAGTGTTATCCAGTTTTGCCGTCTCTCCAGCAAGAGGCAGCAAAAGAGCGTGAAAAAGACCCATTAATGTCGCATTTACTAAAATCACCACCCCCCTATGCGCAGAATGCCACAGCACCCCCACAACTTTAGTTGCGCAAACTACGCCTCCTGCTCCTCCACAGCACTCACCAGCGGTTCTTCAGCTGGCTCCTACTTCTTCGGTGCAGCCTCCTCCAGGCCCACCGACCACCTCTGTTTCACCTGTGTTTTCTACAATTTTGCCTACTGTACTTTTTACGTCTCCTAATGCTCCCTCTACGATTTTGCCTAGTGCCCCCTCTATTTCCCCTGATACCTCTTCTGCTATCTCTACCCCCGCCTTATCGCACCCCGTTTTTCCATCTGTTTGTCCTTCAGTTTCACCTTCCATTCGGCAGAAAATGGCCAGCACTGTTACTAACCTTCTTTTACCTCTTTTCGGGTCGCCTACTACTACCCCTAACATGGGAAGAAGACAGTTGCGAAGTCAACTGCCTGATTATCAAGAGAGAGATTCACTGAATAGTTTAGCTCGGAAATGGGTCATGGACACTGCAAAATATGATGTACAGTCTGTCATGGAAGTCTTCCATCAATGGGAAGCAGCGACACAGAGATATGTTTTCGAACAGATGTGTGTTTTCCTTTGCGAGGATTTAGAAGACAATGATCAGGAATGCATCCCACGAGAAATGTGTCGTGTACGATTTAGGTTCGGAGAGGGTATGATTGTAGGTCCAGATGTGGAAAAAGCAGTTGAAATGTTGTTGTCATATCGAAGTAAGGGAAGCAGTTCTGGGTCACCATCTGAATCTAATACATCCAGTAGGAAAAAGGCGCGACAATACCCTATGAGAGAAGTTCCCCCACAATGGAGGGAGGGTGACACGACTGCTGTCCCACCTATTCTGCCACACTTTCAGCGTGTATGGGTACATGTCCCATGGAAGCGAGCTGAAGTTTTAGCACTCAAACAAACATTACCAGATCCGCGTAAAAATCCTGCAGGGTACTATAAAGAGTTGTCACAAACTGCTGGGTCATGTATAATGAATTTAGCCGATATCGATATGTCATTTGGGAATGTTGTTCCACAGCCTTTATGGGGTAAAATTCGTCATATAGATCACGACCAGGAATTAGGTGACACATGGGCTAATATTACTGCTGCAGATGCCCGACAAGATGGTGGTGCCAAGCTTGAGCCTTTGATAGCAGAACTCCCTGGATAGTTGTGCCACAATTTCCAGTTGTCCCCGACATTACCACATTATTGACTATGATTCCAGCTTCTGCTTCATGGTTTTCAGTGATTGACCTAAAGAATGCTTTCTTCAGCATCCCAATTGCTGAGGAGAGCAGGGACATTTTTTCCTTCAGTTTAGGAGGTCGAAGTTTCCGCTTTACACGCGCTCCTCAAGGCTACTGTGAAAGCCCCTCAATATACAGTCAAGCCCTGAAAACACAGCTTGACACGATTGTTTTGCCTAAAGGTGCCACTCTTGTACAGTATGTGGACGATTTGCTCATTGCTGCAGATACTGAGAACATTTGTAAAAAGGCCACATTGACATTATTGCGTCATCTGTGTGATCTGCATGACAAAGTGTCACTTTCCAAGCTTCAATATTGCCGACAAGAAGTGACCTACTTAGGTCACCTCTTATCAAAGGAGGGAAGGAAACTGACCCCAGAAAGAATTCAGGCAATAGCAAAATTGAGTGTGCCAAGAACACAGAGAGAAGTGCGTGCTTTCTTGGGCATTACATCGTACTGTAGACAGTGGATTCCAAATTTTTCGTTATTGGCCAAACCCTTGGTGGCATTAACGTGTAAAAATACACCCAATCCCATTCCTTGGTCCGAAGAGTGTCAGAAAAGTTTTCTCGAATTACGCGCAGCATTATGTTCGGCTCCTGTGTTAGGTACCCCCAACTACAGTAAGCCTTTCACATTGTATGTCCACGAGAAGGAGGGCTGTGCATTGTCTGTGCTGACTCAGTTATTCGGAGATAGACAGCGGCCATGCGCCTATTTTTCGTCCACTTTGAATCCGGTAGCACGAGCATTGCCAAGTTGTTTAAGGGCCACAGCAGCAGCAGCTGTTTCTATTCGACAGTCTGCTGGTCTAGTAATGAATAATACACTAATCGTGATGGTCCCGCATGCAGTAGACACATTGTTAAATAGGACCAAGACACAGCACTTAACTAGTGCTCGACTGTCTAGTTACGAATTAACGCTGCTAGCGAGCCATGTGCACATAAAAAGGTGCAGTACTTTGAATCTAGCCACATTGTTACCAATTGCAGAGGAATCAGATGCTTTAGAACAGCACGATTGTTTCCTCACAACAGAGGAAGAGACAAAAGGGAGAGTGGATTTATTTGACACTCCTCTTGCTGAATGTGATGGTACATTATGGGTAGATGGTTCATGCTTTAAGCTCCCAAATGGGAATGTGACTGCAGCATATGCTGTCACAACTTTGCACACAGTCGTTGAAACTGCACGAATACCACATGGTTCAGCTCAAGCAGCAGAATTAGTCGCACTTACGAGAGCATGTGTGTTGTCTAAAGGAATGAGAGTGACTGTCTACACTGATAGTCAGTATGCGTTTGGAGTGGCTCACAGCTTTGGACGATTGTGGAGAGAACGTGGGTTCCTGACTTCGCATGGAGCTAAGATTCAGCATGGTCAGTTGGTGAATGAACTTCTTGAATCACTGACCTTGCCTCTGCAAATGGCGATTGTGAAATGTAGTGCTCACAAGAAGGTGACTGATGATGTTAGTCGTGGAAATGCGTTTGCTGATGAGACCGCTAAAGAAACGGCAAAGAATGTGATGAGCCGAATGTATGTTGCAGGCCCTGAAAGATGGACTGGTGAGGCTGGAATATGTGAGGACACGATAGAAAGTGTGAAGTCCATCCAAGCTGAGGCCACAGAGAAAGAGTTGAGCACGTGGAGAGAGAGTACAGGGAGAATGGATGCAAATGGTTGTTGGGTTGAATTGACAGAGCATCAGAGATGGTTGTTACCCGATGCATATGTGCTTGCAGTGGTTACAATGGCTCATGGAATGGCTCATATCAGCGTGAAAGGGATTTGCGAGTTGTTGGCCCCAGTATGGAAGAATTCAGGGATTCCCAAGTGTGCGGAGAATGTTGTCAAAAATTGCATGGTATGTCTGAAGCACAATCCTGGTAGGGGAACCCCAACTCCAGCTGGTCATTTTGCACCTCCTACGTATCCGTTCGAGGTTTTGCAGCTAGATTTCATACACATGGAGAGGTGCAACAACTTAAAATACGTGCTCGTTGTTGTTTGTGCCTTCTCAAGATGGGTAGAAGCCTATCCCCTAAAAGACAATACTGCCTTGTCCACAGCGAAAGCCCTTGTGAAAGAGTACTTCCCTAGGTTTGGAATGCCTAGAATGGTCTGGTCTGACAACGGAAGTGAATCTGTGGGTCGTGTGATGAAAAGAGTGTGTGAAGGGCTAGGCATTAGGCAGAAGTTCCACGCTGCAAATCACCCCCAATCAGCTGGATTAGTAAAATGTTACAATGGCACGCTAAAACTTAAATTGGCCAAAATCCAAGCGAGCACAGGTCTTCAATGGCCTGACGCTCTACCCTTAGCACTCCTATCCACCAGAATGACTGTGCATTCGCGAGTGAAACTCAGCCCTTACGAAATTGTCTTTGGCCGGCCAGCCAATATATGGGGAGTGCCTAGGCCCACGAAGTTCAGCGAGCTGCAACACCCTATTTTGCTTGATTACTTGTATGAATTGACGGCTAAACTGCGTGTTTTGCATCAACAGGTCCACAACACCCTGCCTCCGGTCTCTGAGACACCAGGTCACTCCATTGTCCCTGGATCCTGGATTCTCGTAAAGAACTTTCAGAGGACAAAGAACGTCCAGCCCAGGTGGACCGGGCCGCACCTCGTCCTTCTTTCCACGAGGTCAGCAGTTCGAGTGGAGGGGAAGGCCAACTGGATCCACGGGGTCCATTGCAAGAGAATCCCTTCACCTCCGCCACATGACCAGTGGGTCCAGAAAGGTGTCACTAACTCAGAGCTTACAACTGTGCCACGTGTCATACCTGTCAGCGATGACCGTGTAAAAGAAACTAACCCTGATTGTGAAAGCGAGACCCTTTTTCAAGAGACTGTGCCACCACCAGAACAATTGAACTCTTTGGAGCCTGAACTGCTGTTTCAGGACCAGACAATACTAGGAAAAAGACGCTACAATTTGCGACCTAGAAAAACGAACGAACAAAAGTGATTCCTTTTTATGATTTGAGACCAAGACCTATGGACTAATAAACGCATTTTTTTCCCTCCCAAATCCTATTTTTGAAAGTGCAGATCTCCCATCTAGGTAACTTGCTTATTTTTTGTTTTTTCGAACCGCCATCCGCGTTCCGCTGCTAGGGCCGCGGTTGATTAAAGTCTTTTGGGTGCAGCTGACGACGTTAGGTCGGTAGTTCTGGTTGGTCCAAGGGAGTTGCCCTAGACTGACGGAAGCATCCTTTAGCAGAGGCAACCTACCACCGCGGGCAGCACCTTAGAGAGGATGGAGTTTCCTGATGTGGAGAGACCTGCCAAACCAATGAACTTTAAGCAGAGACTATGTAACACGATGACAAAGAAAAGTTTTATAATATTGTGTATTTTTATGCTATCCAGCGTAATGATCTTTTTGATAAGTTATGTTTTATTCTCTTTCCATGTAACATTTGCGCCCACTGCATCACCCATACCTCCTCCTACTGTTTCCTCTCATTCTTTCCACCCTCTGCCTGACCACGAATCGAATAGGAGATTAGAGTTCATTAATAACTCCTTTGTTCAGTTATTACACCAACACCAACTTGTAATGAACACGACTAACTGTTGGGTGTGTGGTCTCATGCCTCACACAACGGATAAAGGTATCCCCTATTTGGTCCTGCCATTTAGTCACAATGGTTCAGTGTGGGCATATAGGACAATGTTCATATATGCACGAGAAATCCAACCCCTGCGTTCTGTAAAAGACAACCTCAAGACTAGCGCCCTAGTCAAGGGTATAGTTGACATGATCAAGGAAGTAACTTCTTATGAAGATACTCCGGATGATGAGATACTCGCATATGTAAGTTGGAACGTGACCGGATATGGCACTACTTTAAGTGAGAAACAGCAAGCCAAAAGATCATCCCCTATCTGGATCGTACCCCATCAGGGTCACCTGTGTCTGCAAGGTATTGGCAAGAATCCCAGAGCTCAGCTAGGGAAGAGTATCTGTACAGAAACGTATGTTTTTGGATCTCAGACTTCCCCTGCGTTTTTAGCCGCTAAGGGTACTTATTTCATCTGCCATGATAGAGCCTACACATGGTTGCCCCCTGACTTCTCGGGCTCATGTTTTGTTTCATTCCTGTTGCCTCCCACCTACACAGCAGCGGCGGATTACCACCGGACAAGGGTAGTTAGAGGTGTTTTGAGTAAAGAAGACACTGCAGGTCAAGAATTTGGGGACTTTGCAAAGGGTTTCCTGCCGTTCTGGGGATCCATGGCTAACAGTAGGAACATAAGGCAATTAACAAGGGTAGTTGAATCCACCGTGATTGAAACTGCTGGTGCCCTTAGTAACCTGACTGCTGAGCTCCAGTCGGATCGACTTATGACCCTTCAGAACCGGGTCGCTTTGGATGTTATACTTGCAGACCGAGGTGGAGTATGCAAATTGATCCAGTCTAGTTGTTGCATTTTCATCCCAGATAATGCTCCAACCGTGTACAGGGCCATCTCCAAACTACATAAGATTTCTGAATCTATCCATGTGGATAAAGGAGATTGGTCGTTAATGGGATGGTTCTGGGAACTGATATCTGCCTAGGGATGGAAAATTCTGATGGTCATTGGGATGCTCTTAGCCATTCTTTTCCTGTTCTGTCTATGCATACAGTGTGCTCCTGCAATATGTGGCCTCTGTGTTACATCATGTGTAAGGAAGCCTGTGTCAAGAGATGAACTAAGTACTAGAATGATGTTACAGCAACATCTCAATGACTATAGGAATATAGATCTGGACTCAGACTAACATGAGGATAGATTAATTGCCTATGTAAGGGCAAAAGGAGGGATTGAGGTTCTGAAAATCATTCTGGACTCGAGAATTAAAATTAAAACTTCGTCGAAACATGACGAATTTGGTATCAAAAGACCGAGAATGACGAGTACATCATGTACATATATTTTCAGCATATTCGAGTGACGATTTCACCTCGAAATCGTCATTTACCTTCTGAACCCTTGGCTTCCATTTATATGTTGCCCTTTACATAGGCCTTAATCCAGTTGAATTTGATTCCACAAGGACACATACTCCTTAATCGACTTTTCCCTGACCTCAGTACAAGTTGGAACCATTGCCCCAGGCCGAACTCGTTAGGTCAGTTCCCCTCCCAGTGGCCGAGCAAGATAGCATCTAGGCTCAACAAACCATAAAACCATTTCAGCGCGCACACCTGCCATATCTCGCTCACATCTATCTCCACTCCTTTGCTTCACTTACTTTATGGTGGGGAGGTGCCCGTTTTTATTAGGGGTCCAGTGATATCTGATGAAATGTTGGGCCTTGCCAAATGATTTGTTGTAGGCAGCACGAAGTGAAATATGGACATGCCATCATGACTCTGCTTTCTCTTTGTCTTAAAAGTATGTTAACAATTTACTTTACAACCAAGAATGTTTTGCCCGAGGCCCAAAATTGTGTATAAGAAGAGAAGCCTGACTTTGTAAAAGTGTGCAGTCTCCTGAGAATATACCCATATTGTACTTCTAGGACACTTGTTACCTTGGTTGCAGCCAATAAACTAATCTTTGACTTCACCTAGAAGACTCCGAGTTTCTGTAGGTCTGGATCAGGAAGAACCCTAGGTCTCTGGGTGTTGATTCCCTGGCACCGCTGGGTTACCGGTTCTGTGCCGGTTCTTAAAAACCCAGTACCTCAGGTGGTGTTTCTTGTTCACTGTATTGTCTTTGAGTTACATTTATAACATCACCAAACGTATAAGCTCCACAGACCCTGCCTTTGCATGCATATCCTATATGTGGGTATTTACAGTCAGTATCTGTAACAGCATTTGTGGGTGAGAAACTTACTGAGCTTCAGTCTTACCGTGTGGAGCTCCTGAGTGCTTTACCCCACACTCCCCTTTATTGTTAATGTTGTATTATATATATGTCCTGCACATCTGTCCTGGGTGTAGTTAGTCTGAATGCTAAATTGCCTCGTGAGTGCCCTTTTTTTCTGGGTCTTACTCATTTACTTATACAGGCTTCCACTTTGGATCCCTTTCTCTCCTCAAACTCCTTGTATGATCCTGGGCAGCACTGTACTGCTCTTTCTGTGTACGTTTTCTACCCAGTTCCCAGTCCTTGCGCAAGTCCCTGACTGTGTTCCACACATAGTCCCGGACAGTCCCTGACAGCAGAGGCCCCGGTGGCACTGCACCTGCCGCACCAATCAACGCGGCGCCCATTTTGGAGAGTGCCGATTCTAAGAGCCGAATATTGAAGGTTTCAATGATGAATATCGGCTTGTACCAGCAGTGATGTTTGGAAACCGCTCTGTCCAGGATGAAAGAGCAACTTATTTTAACAACGACATATTAATCTTTAACCTGCGCAATCCGGATGTTCCGTAATTATTTCAATGTTTTAAATACACTTGAAACGTCTTGATAGCTAAAAGGTTCGTTTTACACTGGTTCTTGTGGAAATTCGTACCCGAAATATAAACTAGTCTTAGTAATTAATCTGCTGTAGATCTAACCCGCCGGAAAGTAGGCAACGCGACACAATGATGCATCCACAAAGATTATCAAGGTAAACAATGGCATTGACATCCTAGTTAAAATAATGTCTATTAGACTACGCGAGTGTTTAAATTAGAATTATTGTCTAGAATAGATATTTGGCACTGCCGCACAGAGATTCTGGTGCTACGGAAAGAAAAACTGCACACATTCAACACATCATACTCCGAATTGTAATGACAAACAACTACTCATTTTATCCCTGGCTGGACAGAGACAAGCGCTGAAACACGTTTTGTTTACCTCCAGCTAACCAAGCACAGTAACCCAGACGGTAACCAACGTTTACAATGAAACTTTATCTGACCCGGGGAATCATAACGCGGTCATTATCACGACAGCGTTGTGATTCCGCATACCATTACTCCGCAAGTCGGAACAACGACTTGCGGAGGGAGGGGGGGGGGTGTTGGATTTAAAATCCAACACCTTCCCTAATGTCCGCACAGATTGGATTTGGAATAGTAAATTATACTATTCCAACTTCCAGTGCCCCCCCTCCGCAAGTCGTTGTTACATCTTGGGGAGAAATGGTATGCGGAATCAGAACGCAGTCGTGATAACGACCGTGTTGTGATTCCCACTGGAGAAAAAGAATGCGGGATGTGATCATATAATCGGTAAAAACACGTGCAGCGTTGTAGAAGTAAATCCTGCACGCGCACGCTTGCTGTAATAAAAGGGGACCTCATTTATTCCCCTTATCCCAATTAGGTAGTAAACCAGGCCCGGTTCCAGGAATTTGTATTTGGGTGGGCCAAGGGTGCATTCGGGTGGGCCACTGCGGGCTCGATTTTGTCGCATATATATCTAGGCAGGCCTGCTTCAGGGCCCTCCTTTATCTCGTCTTAGTCCTACAAGGCCCAGTAAAACGCACTATTTCCCAAATCTCTTTCTAAATGTGATCACTCTCAAAAAGTGTTATTTCCATGTAATGTCCCTTTGATGGGAAGAGGAGGTTTCTGAGGTGGGAGTATCAGCCAAGTGACACTTCTCTGGCTCCCTCTGTGCGAGCCGTCAGGGAGAATCCCTCTTCATTACTACCACCACCTGACCATGGACTCTACTGTGAACTCCCTTACAGGCTTGATTATCCACTACTCCTCTCCAGTGCACCTTATCTCACAGCTGACCTTGGGCCCCAGCCCCATATCAGGCATCATCGGGCTCCACTTTCATTTTTCCTGGTAAAAACATTAGTAAAATCACCTTCAAACTTAAAACATTGAATATAGTAGTAAATATAATTAGCACACACTTTAAAGTATGTTCCACAGTAGCCCTTATGACCCAACTGCTGATGAAATAAACAAAAACAGAAATGCCGGTTTCAGCGCTGATGCGAAAGTCTTTTTTGGCGCCGCACCCAAAACCTCTTTTTCCGTAAATACCTTCACTCCCACCCTCCACCAGTGCCCCTCATCTTTCCCTAACTCTCCCCTCCACCCCATGACCTCTTCCTCGGATTCCCTCTCTACCACCCTCCACCAGTGCCCCTCATCTCTCTGTAGCCCCTCCCACTACCTCCTCCTCGGATTCCCTCACTGCCACCCTCCACCAGTGCCCCTCATCTCTCCATAGCCCCTCCCACTACCTCCTCCTCAGATTCCCTCACTGCCACCCTCAAACAGTGACCCTCATCTCTCCGTAGCCCCTCCCACTACCTCCTCCTCAGATTCCCTCACTGCCACCGTCCAACGGTGCCCCTTATCTTTACGTAGCCCCTCTCTCTTATGCATTTCATTTGTTGTATAGCGCTACTCATATCAGTGTAGTGTGTGTCAGTACTTTACACCGCGCACACATTATACAGAGACAATGAATCATACTAGTATGTAAATCAGTCTACAGGGAATGTCACATAAGCCAATGAGGATTACAAGGTGTATGAATCACAAGTCATTCATACTGGTGGGCAGGATATTTTAAAAGGGTTAGGTCTGGGGAAACACAACCTTAGGATTTAAAGAGTATTCCATGGGGTCAGCTTTACTGATGAAAATTTATATCTGCCCAAACATACTCACTTTAGCAACATTAGAATAATGAAAGACTTGGGAAGTTCTAACTATATCACAAAACAAAAAAAAGCGAAGTTCTAACTCTACCATTCATGTTTGTATTCAGCTCTTTGAAGACAGTTCATTGGTTACTGTCCCATGGTAGGATTGTAACTTCTGAACTGCAAGTAACACAAGGATCTCTGTGACAAAGGCAGTAACCCACTGAGCTATCCAGGGCTTTAAGTGGGCCGGGTCTCACTGTGTCTGAGCACCAGCAGTTTTTTTAAGGGGGTCTCGAAACGGGTCTCCATCGAGCTCTGTTTTGAGCCCTGGCACAGGTAGTCCGTTTTTTTCCGAACTGCAGTGACAGCAGTCTGATGTCACTGCAGTCCAGATAAAAGTGCCGGGGCACAAAACAGAGCCTGATAGAGACCCGTTTTGAGACAGCAGGCACATCGGTGTACCCTGTTCACACTACTCACATGTGTAAAATTACGGCATGACGTCATGCCAGGTGAGCATTGTAGGGGGAAGGGAAATCCTTTAAAGAGAGTCATTTTCTCGTTGGATTTTCCTTCTCCTTTTGAAACTTGGGAGCAGCAACATTGTTGTGATGTCACCAGTGCTTTAAGTGGAAGCTTTTGCAATATTATATACAAGCCATAGTTGCTGTTATCTTATGCAACTAACAACCATTGACAAAGCCAATAGTCCTGACTTGTAGGTAGGATGTTACTTGTTGCATCATATACCTGGATGCAATGACAGAAACAGCAAAATACAAGTCGGGCCGCAGACTGCTAAGCACAGATTTTTAATGTACTGTTTTTAAGCCACGTCCTCAAATACATTGGCCACGCCCCTTTAAGAGACCCCCCCAGTTTTTTCATCCCACTTAAAGCCCTGAAGTTATCCACATAAAATACAGTTCATCAGCATTTAAAAACTACCAACAGATAAATGATTGCTCTCCAGCAGGATCACCAGCGTTATCTGGGCATTCTGTATTATTATTGTTGTCCTGCATTGGCCCTGATAAAAACTGTTTAAATGAAGCACACACGAAGTGTGTGTTCTGCTGGGCCTGTGCAGATTTAAAATAAGAAAAAAATGTAGTAACACATTCTCTTACCTACTCCATTAGTCAAACTTTGCAGGGGTCAGGAAAGGTTAATAGAATTAAACAAACTTCTTTGCTCATGTGCTGCGTAGAAAAAGAAATATCACAGCAGCAGGACAGTAGGCAAAGGTTACCAAAGGTTACCTTTGTCAAAGAAATGATTTGTTGCCTTTCGCCATTCAGAGGGGAAAGGGGTGAAAAAAGTAAACAAAGCCTCGTTAACATATACATGGTCTTGTAAAGACCTGTGAAATACTCTGATGCGGCTGCGATAATCTCTAAAACTGTCTCTGCATGTGCGCGCCGGGAAGCTGTCTCGGCCCGGGCGCACACATGATGGAGGAGGGTTGAAGCACTTTGATCTCAAAGGCATTGCCCGCCTGCCTTCAAGCCCTCACTGCTAGGGCCGAGGATCCTGTTTGGGTGGGCCAGGCTCATGTTTGGGTGGGCCTGGCCCACCCGGCCCACCCGCTAGAACCGGGCCTGTAGTAAACCCTGTCTTCAGCTCCAGGAGCCCCGCAGAACATTCTAGTCCACGTCATGTTTAGTACATACATTTCTCACTATGAGATTGCGGCTTACACAGAGACGTTAGATGTGTGCGAGTCTTGTAAAGTCCGGGGCCTTTAGCAACAGCTGCTTTCTGAGAAAACTGGTCGTGATGTGAAAATGCATGCGTGTGTGAGCAGTGGAACTAAATATATATCCTCGCTCCTTTGATTGCATTTATGTACTGCAGACAGAATCCGTCCTCGCAGTCCATTAAGGAGCATGTTTTACGCTATTAGAGAAAAAGTGTCACTTCTAAAACCTGGCTGCAGGGGTTAATAGCTGGAAGGTGGCCAGGCACTCCAGTAAGCAGACACTCTGCATGCTGTTCCCCCTAACGGAGACAAAACTCAGAATACATGTTATTTACCGTTTATTTTAGTGTAGTGCTCGGGTGGGGGTGTAACATGTCAGCAGGCATTGGTCTATTTGAGCTGCAAATATGTTTTTTGTTAAAATGTACAAATAGAGCAACAAATGGCGGAATATGGAGCCAGTGGGACAAATTCATAATTCAATTACCCTTCTTAGTGGTGGCTTTGTCTATACTTCAGAGACTTTCAGTCATGAACATTCCCGGGCCATGATGAGGGAGACTCAAGGCATGCTGGGACTTGTAGTCTTACTATTCCTATGGTAAGTAAAGCCCTGCTGGATCCAGCATGCTTATGCTGCTTGAAAAATACAGGACTGGTTGAAAGTCGCCTAAATGTCCAAGGGCAGGCATGAGATCCATTAATGTTGTTCTTCTGTTTCCAAAGACAGCTCCCTGGGTTCTGGCTGTTTAGGCTATCCCACTGTCGAGGTGTGGTATGATCTCCTAACTCTGCCTCTCGTTTGTGTGCCCTGCATGTATTCTGGGACTTTGTGGAGAGGACAATGTTTACTGTAACCATGGACACGGAGACAGTGACTCTCTGAAAAGATCACACATTTCTGCGTTCCACTTCATTTTGCACATTTTCAATATTGGTGAATTTTCACCAGGGTCTCCAACAAGTAGTTCGTGAGCTACTGTTGCTCTCCAACTACCTCTGAGTAGCTCACCTGTGTGCAGCACAGCTTAAAAATTAGAACGCTTTTGCTTGGTTGAATTATTATACATATAATTTTTTTTAATTATATAGCACTAAGAATAGTAGTGGCTGTCAATGAGCTTCATTGAACATAAGTAGATCCCAGTACAAAAATGAGTTTGGGAAAGTCGTCTGCAAAGGTAACTAGATAGTAGTGAGCTACTTTTACGACTCCTTATGGTTCAAAGGAACAGACATAATATACATTTATTTAAAGAAACAATACAAGTTATCACTATGGCTGTCATTCAAATCCAATGCAAAACCATGCCTGTCTGAAATAATTTTTTTCTCCTTGATATGCTTCTAATTTCCTGTCAAGGGTAGAAGGAAAGCATTGCAAATGGGGAGGGAACACCCCAAAAAAAGCCTTTGCAAAGCCAATAGATTTGGTGTTTGTCAGTGATTGTTGTCATGGTTTTTACAAATCTTCATTGATGGGAGAGTGCTTGGCTATCACCAATATCAAACTAAATAAAAAACAAACAAATAAAGCAAGATATCAAAAAGAACACACTGTCTTCTAACACTGATTTGCCTGCAGATGTGTTCCATGAATGCCATCCATGCTGTATGCTGTAGTGAGCAGAAGAAAAAGTGAATGACACAACTGACTAAAGGGTAAAGAGGGCTGACGGAACCCCCTATAAATAGGTATAATACATATTTAATGTTTAGCAAAATCAAAAGCTCTTGGATGCTGCTAGACCTAAAAATTATGAGGGTGTAAACTCAGGTGTTTCTGTGCAGGAAACAATATTTCCCCCATGGTGAAACAAAGAAAAACGAAACGTGCAAATGTTGCAATGTTGAAATGAACACCTGGCTACAGTTTGCATACAAAAATGGATAGCACACTCGGGTTCATCTAGGAATCGGCGACTGTTGTAGATTCGCAGTAAGTAGTGCTAATGGAATTCTTTGTGAATTTCAAAAAAGTTTGGTGCTTGTCCCAAACGTATCAGTAGCTATATGGAAGCGCTTTTCTGATCTATATATTTATTTAATATATTGGATATTTTGTGAATTGAGACCATCATATTTAGGTCTGGCTAGAGACAGCTTAAACTGCCAGCGTCATGTAATCAAAAGTAGCCCTAAAAAACAAGCATTAAAAATGCAATAGGTCTCGCCTTTCATTAAGGTAAAGCCATTTGCTTTGCTATACAATACCATTAGCAAAGCAAATAGCTTTAACTTAATCAAAGGCGAGACCTATTGAATTTCCAATGCATGTATTTTATAGCCTCTGGCCACGCCTGGCCAGAGCATGCACAAAGTATAGATGCGGGTAATTGATCCATAGCAGGGGTAGAGCCATGATAATTACATCCCTCCCCAACTTGGTGGTGACCTTTGCTGATGTATTTGACATACAAAGTCTGAGCCGTTGGCTCAATGGTGGTTTAGGCCATAGGTTATAACGCACATGTTGTGACCGGCTGTCTATGCTCTGCAGCCCTTCAGGTGCTGTGAGAATCAGCTCCAGTGCTCGCTTCGATGTCTGACCCCTTAATAGTGGTGTGGCTAGGAGCAGATTCTTCCGGCTTAGTCTGCTGACAGGGGTTCACCAAGGTGATCTTTTCGTTCTCTGATTTGGGACTCTTTGGACTTCAGAAGTCCACCTTCTGGAAACATGACACATTCCTAGTGACTGTTTCTTGGCCTTTCTTGACAGTGATCAGAGTCTCGTCCATGTAGATGGCTGTGAATGACAGTGGATGCCTGAAAACGATGTTCGTCTGGTTCCTCACTTACCCCCATCATGTTTGCCTGTGCACGTAAGTCTGCCTCTGCGGTACGCGATTTTACTTAATTCCAGGTCTGCCGGTTAGCAGTCTAGTCGTCGGATCGGAACCACAGTAGCGTCATCAGCGCTTTCGGGGACTCCGCTTATCAGAGGCGGTCTCCCCCGGCTGAGCGCTTCGAATTCTATTTCAGGACAGGAGGCTCCGATTATGCTAGTCTCATTTCTTTATTAGAAATGCCCAGCAGCCATGTAAAAAAACACATTACCCAGAAACACTTGGGTGATAACCATAGAGTCTGCACTATAAATAGGTATGTAGACAATCCCACTTCCTCTTTCTTTGCTGCTCCGCAGCCAGTTAAGTGCTCTTACCTTCTTATTGTTGATTTTGCTGTTGTTTATTGTTGTAGCTTCAATTGCTGCATTGTGCATGCCTTATATTGCGCTCTGCTTGCGCTTTTCGCCGCGTTGTTCATTCTCGAGTGTCCGTTTTTTCTGTGGGCGTGACGCGGCTGGGAGCGAGTGTTCTCCTCCCGAGGGCTGGGCGCTTTGTGCCTGTGTCCGTTATCGATTGTGGAGTGGAGTACAAGGGTCCTGACTGCCTCGCGCTGCTCGCGCGAGCTGTCCTGCTTTTGGGAGGCAGCCGGTACTCGCGCCTGCGCGTTGCTGCATTTCCGGTGCTTCATGTGTTTCTTTCACCGGAGCTTCCCTGAAGAGCGTCTTTCACGACGTTAACGCCCACAAACCTTCCAAAATTTGACCCTTTTGACGCCGACGCCTACAAAAAGTCTCCGGCTGTAATAATATGCATAGGCTTTGCCTAGAGTGACGCTTTTTGTGTACCAGCGAGCCCTCCCTCCACTCTTTATTGCTATTGTTTTGCCAGTGGTTTATTCTGCTGTGTGGCTTGCTGTGAGGGTTTTTTCACTCCCCTGTGACCTTTGCCTTTGGCATTACATATTCTCCTTCCTCAATTCGTGGGCATATCTTCACGTTACACGTGTATAATGAGTGATTATTATAATTATGAGGAGGACGCTGAGTTTGAAGAAGAGGCTCCTTAACTCCTGGAGCAGGATCTTGTGGAGGCACTTGATAGAGGAGTCCAGCACTCCATGAACAAAGCCCTAGTGCGTGCCATTACACCTCTGAAGCGGCACTTGACCAAATATGCCCAACTGCAGGGTTGGGTCCCTAAAGCCAAAAAGTCCTCTTCTTCATCTCCGACTAATCCGCATGCTTCGGACTTTCAAAAGTTGGCACAGTCTTTGTCTTCTTCCAAACATCCTACTATTGTAGAGGATGGCGAGTGTGACGATCACCAGTCCTCTTCGTCTTCTGATCCCGCTCCTCCCCCTCCAAAGAAGAAGAAATGTAAGGAGCATTTCGTTGACGCACCTTCTCACCCTCCAGTTCTCACTTTCGAGCCTGCAGACATTGTTCATCCCCAGTCCACTGCATGGCTTCCGTCCCCAGCGGTGACGGAATACGTTCAGCAACACATCCGTCAGCCATTCGAGAAGGAGGTACGTGCCCGCCTCCGTTCTGAATGTCCCCGGCCCGACCTAGCAGATCATCTGGCTGAGACTCCTGAGGTGGACCCCACCATGATTACATATTTACGCAAATTTGCGAAAGATCCAAAGAAGGGTCTCGACAGGTCGTGGCGTGCCTGTCAAGACAAGGTGTTGGATCTCTTGGGACCACTCACCAAAATGTTAGATCTTGGTTTTTTGGCAAAAAGTACCAACAGGATGGTTGACCCTGATGAACTCATTGAATGGGCCCAACGCGCCATTTGCCAGTTGGGCAATGCTAACTGCGCGCTCTCTAGCGAGAGGCGCCGTTCCATCCTGCTCAAACTGGACCCTAAGTTGGCCGAACTGGCAACGTCTGAGTCGGGCCCTGCGGCCCAGGGTCTGCTTTTCGGACAACCCTTTTTAAAAGAATTGACCAATTTCGTCAATACTTTCAGTGGCCTAGATAAAGCCCAGGCTTCTCTTCGCCGGACCTTTCGTCCGGTTTTCAACAGGGCCGGCAGAAGGGGACGTTCTACCGGCCGTGGTCATCAGCAACCCTCACAAAGAGGGTATCAGTCCCACCGAGGAGGCCAGCAAGATTCGGGCTACACCCAGCGTTCCAATTTCTATCCATCAAGAAAAGGCCGAGGCCAGTTTAAAAAAGGACGTTCCGGTGGCTCCTCCAGCGGCTATCACGATTCCGCCACTTCAGGTGAGCATTCTTCCTGCATGCAGTGTTGTTCTGGGGGGCAGGATTCGCCTTTTTCTAGACAATTGGCGATCAATCTCCAGCGATGCATGGGTGCTGGAGACGGTTCAGGGCTTCAAACTCGATTTTTATCAGCCGATCCGTCAGTCCCATCCTCCTTTTCCCCTCTATTTCTCAAAGCAAAGTCGAGAGTTCATCACAGAGGAACTCAAGTCTCTGCAGTTGAAAGGGGCGATTGTGCCGACCGAGCGACACCCTCAGGGTTTTGCCAGCTCAGTCTTCCTGGTGGAGAAGAAGGGGGGCGGATTGAGGTTATTTCTCAATCTGAAGGAGTTCAATGCGGGAATAGTTTACCGTCACTTCAAGATGGAGGGAATCCATCTGTTGAGGGACCTCCTGCGGGAACGGGATTGGATGGTCCGTCTGGATCTCAAGGATGCTTACCTCTCTGTTCCCATTTTTCCTCCCCATTGCCGCTTTCTACAGTTTCAGTGGCTGGGGACTTGGTATCAATATCAGGTTCTTCCCTTCGGCCTCTCGTCAGCACCATGGTGCTTCACGAAGCTGTTACGTCCGGTGGTGGAGTCCCTCCGCAGTCGCGGGGTGCGTTTGATCATCTATTTGGACGACATCCTCCTTCTGGCGGATTGTCCTCTCAAGCTGATAATGCATCTGGACTGGACTGTCGACCTTCTTCAGTCTCTCGGGTTTTTAGTGAATGTTCCCAAATCTGTACTTCTTCCTACTCAAGTGATAGATTTCTTGGGTTTTCAGATCAACTCCCTCTCTTGTCAACTTCTGTTGCCTCGTCAGAAGGTTCGATACATCAAACGGGAATTGAATTCCGTTATCTCGAGTCCGACAGTGTCATTGAGGTCGTTAGCTCGAGTTGTCGGTCTTTTGGCGTCTTCGCTGCAAGCGATATTTCCTGCTCCTCTCCACTACCGTGCTTTGCAACGGCTGAAGATTCAGCATCTTCGGCGGGGACTGCGTTATTCCGACCACATTCCTCTCTCGGAGGAAGCCAAATCAGAGATGCAGTGGTGGCTGGATCACATGGAGGCCTGGAACGGCAGGGCTCTTTTCGGATCCTCTCCGGAGATTGTGATCGAGTCAGATGCCAGTCGTTGGGGCTGGGGGGCCCGCTGTGGCCCGATCTCGACGGGAGGGCGATGGTCTCCGCAGGAACTTTCACTCCACATAAATTGTCTGGAGTTACTGGCGGGATCGTTCGCGATCAAGTGTCTGTCTCCTCTTCAGTCCCGCTGCTGCATACTTCTTCGGATGGACAATGTATCGGCAGTCCGATACATCAACAAGCTGGGGGGGACTCGGTCGAGGTTGCTGGCGGAGATTGCCAAGGAGTTCTGGCATTATTGTCTTCACAACAAGATCACAGTTATTGCGGAATACCTTCCTGGTCGTCGCAATCTTGTGGCGGATTGGAACTCCAGGTATCTGAAGGATTTCAGCGACTGGAGACTCCATCCCCGTGTGTTCCGCCAACTCCTCCGGGCTTGGGGCCCTTGTCTGATCGACCTCTTTGCGTCCCGTCTCAACTCCCAGCTTCCCCGGTTCTTCAGTTGGAGACCGGATCCGGAGGCTCTGGCAACGGATGCTTTCCTTCAACCGTGGCCGTCCTCCCTATGTTATGCATTTCCCCCGTTCATGATGATCCCCAGGGTCCTGGCCTATGCGACACGCTTTCAGGCGGAATTAATTCTGATTGCTCCTCTGTGGAGGGCTCAGCCATGGTTCCCTGTTCTCCTGGAAATGGCATGCGCATTACCATTTCTTCTTCCTCGGATGCAGAATCTCCTGTTAGATCCGCTTCAGAATCCGCATCCCCTGGTTCAGTCAGGCTCTCTCCTTCTCCTGGCATGGCGGATTTCGGGGAACGTTGGGCGGTGTCAGGCCTTTCTGCGGACGCTTCCAGTTTCCTCAGCAACGCCTGGGCCCCGGGTACTCACAAACGTTACAGAAGTTCATGGAAACGTTGGAGTGATTGGTGTGCTCAACGGCAAGTTGATCCGACATCAGCTGATGTCTCTTTGATTGTCAATTTTTTGGCTTCTCTGTCTTCTTCTTCTGGTTTGGCGTACCATACAGTCAACAACTTCCGTTCCGCGATTTCAGCGGGCCATCTCCCTGTAGATGGAAAACCTGTGGGGGAACATCCTCTTGTGTCTAAGGTCCTTAAAGGTATTCGAATGGCTACTCCTCCACGTTCCAAATATGTTGCTTTATGGGACGTCTCGGTTGTCTTACGTTTTTTGGTCGCCTGGCCGAACAATTCTTTGTTATCGCGAAAGCAACTTTCGGCCAAGCTTACTATGTTACTATGTTTGCTTTCCTGCAAATGGATTTCAGACGTTCGTGCGTTAGATCTTGCTGGACGCAGTTTCACACCTGAAGGGGTTACGTTTCGCCTTTCCAGGCGCACTAAAACTAATACTGAGGTTATTTCTTACCCTTCTTTTCCTGCTCGTCCCAATCTTTGTGTTGTTCAATGCCTTAAGGATTATGAGGTGAGTACTTCGCTTCTTCGCTCTGACATGCAGGGTCAGTTGTTGATTGCGTTGCAAAAGCCCTTCCGCCCCGTTACTCCTGCCACATTGGCTCGCTGGGTGCGGTGGCTTATGGGGGAAGCGGGCATTGATGTTTCTGTGTTTGGTGCTCATTCTGCTCGTGGGGCCATGGCCTCTAAGGCTTTTTCATTGGGAGTCACTTTGTGGGACATTATGAAAGCTGCTGATTGGTCATCAGATTCTGTTTTTAAGACTTTTTACTTTAAGCCTATTGCTACTGTTGCATCTGTGGTGTTGGATGAGCTTTGAACAAGCATAATCGGAGCCTCCTGTCATGAAATAGAATTCAAAATTTGCAAACATTCGTGACAAGAATTTTCAATTCTATTAAGGACTAGGAGGCGAGGATTATCCCACCCGGTGTTTCTGCATTGTTTCTTAATGACCTATGGTTACACATTATTCTGTTATGACAGTTTCTATTGCCTTGTTTTTCTTTCCCACCCTTTCTCTACATGTTCCTATATATACTGGACGTGTATTACGGCTTTGTGTCTTTTTTCAGGATCAGATCCCAAATGATGTGCCTCCAGTGCGACGTGGATGCTCCTGTTTTCTTCTTTGAAGATTCTTCCTGGTTTCTGCCGTCAGCGGTGCATGTTTTGGAACTCTCCATCCTTTTCCCTGGTCTGGGGTTTGACTTTGCATTGACTTTATTGAACTGTTTGCTGTTTCCTGGATTTACTCCTCACCAAAGAAAGAGGAAGTGGGATTGTCTACATACCTATTTATAGTGCAGACTCTATGGTTATCACCCAAGTGTTTCTGGGTAATGTGTTTTTTTACATGGCTGCTGGGCATTTCTAATAAAGAAATGAGACTAGCATAATCCTCGCCTCCTAGTCCTTAATAGAATTGAAAATTCTTGTCACGAATGTTTGCAAATTTTGAATTATCGTTTGCCACTGTTGGAAACTGGATATTGCCGTAGGTATCTTGTACGCTGTGTGCTATCCCCACGCTGGAGCACTTATCTCTGGTTTATCATTTCCTCCGCGCTGGAGCGCTGATGCACTGTTTGTTTGCTACCCTCCGCGCTGGAGTGCTGATGCACTGTTTGTTTTGTCACCCCCGCGCTGGAGCGCTTATCTGTGATTGTTCGGTTCTTCCCGCGCTGGAGCGCTGATGCACTGTTTGTTTGCTGCCCCCGCGTTGGAGCGCTGATGCACTGTTTGTTTGCTGCCCCCGCGCTGGAGCGCTGATGCACTGTCTGCTTTGGCACCCCCGCGCTGGAGCGCTAGGTATACCTTGCATACTGCGCAGGATGCATACTGCGCAGGAGCGCTACCAGGTGCTTGTTCATGACATGTAGCGTAGCTAATCGCAGGCACCAACATGGTACTTCCGAGCTGGTGCTCTGAGGAGTGTTATTGTGACTGTGTTTGCTTGTGTTACAACGCTGGTCCTTCACCTGCCTCCCAGTGCTGGTGCGACTGCTTGAAACCTGTGACTTTCTTGTAGCCGGGTTGCATTTCCTAGTCAGTTTATATTTGCCTCTGTACAAGGATCTATTGTACATTTGTAGCGCAGGTGCGCTTCTTGACTTTCCTTATTCAGCGCAGGTGCGCTTCTTGAGTTCCCTTTCCTCGCGCAGGAGTCTTCAGTTCCATTTCGTGATGATCCAGGAGCCCCCGCGCGCCCGCCCAGGAGCCCCCGCGCGCCCGTCTTCACCTGGGCTGCTCTCCCTGCCGGCCCCACCCCCAACAGCACAGTTAAAGTAGCGCCGCGCCTTTCCTTCCGTGGATTGCCTGTCTCACCGACCGAACTGCTGACCACGGACTGAAGCTCTCCAGCGGGAGATTTCCCGTGCCTGCTGCTGCTGCCGCTACGCCTCGCCGGACCCGCTTCGCGGGTCCCGCTTCGCGGACAGCAGCGGCCACTTAAGTTCTTCAAGGGGTGCTCCTGATTTGCAAAAGCTACAACCGGCAGGGCTGCGAGCTTGCAGCGGGGGACTCCAAGGACCAGGAGCCCCCGCGCGCCCGTCTTCACCTGGGCTGCTCTCCCTGCCGGCCCCACCCCCTTGACCGCCAATCACACATCTATAAAGGGAATCCTACATCCCGGCTGCGCGGGAGCGCGCGGGAGGGCGCCGGGAGAAGCCCGGGACAAGGGCGGGACCGTCTGTGGCCGTCCGGGGCCGCAGGAGGCCGGGCTGGGCCCAATCCCTAACATTTTATATCCTACATTTGACCTCACGGTACAGGCAAGGTTCTGCAATTAATGAACAGACATAATTTTAAAGGTTTATTCTCTGTACCTTTGAACACTGTTGCCTGAATTTTAATATATCCTGATTTTATTAATTTTATATTTACTCGTGTATTTTGTGATCTTTTGACCTGACAATAATGTCTAAAAAAACTGCCTCAGTTACCCCTGCTGCACTTAAAACCCTTGATTCCTTTCTTGTACATGTGGTCAAAAAAATTAACAACGATAGAAGGGAATCTTTGGGCTTAAGCCAATCACCAATTTTGCCCCCAATGAGCCCTGACCAATGTACACATATTGCTGATACCCCATTGCCCGACCCCACCACCGCTATTTCTGATGTTGATTTAATTAACTTGGAAGTTGACGATGGAAACTCTGATTTGCTAGCTGACCAGTCTTTAAATATTGCGCCTGAACCAGAGCAGCAGCAAAACACCGTTGTGGAGATTCCCTCGTCTTCTTCCCCTGTCACACGCCCTGTGAGAAACTGTAGAAAAGCCCAAGCCAAAAGGGGGGGGAAACAGGCAGGAAAGAGGAAGGTTAACTTACCCCCTGCTCACAAGGGGACAGATGTAGAGTGTGAAGATGTTGATGAGCGTAGACAAATTATAGATGATGATCTATTCAACAGATTCTCTGATATGATAGATATAAAAATTAAAACCATCATCAAACCTCTCATTGGGAAGATCGATAGATTAACAGCTGAAATAAAAAAGATGGGAGGGTTGCAAAGTAAGTTGGCAGACGACTTAGAGAACTTTGTTAACGAAATTTGTAAACCCATGGTAGCCATAGAGGAAGATCCGGGAGTCGCCTCTGGCACTATGGATTTACAACAACAGCCCATCTTGGAAGGCCAACCGCTACCATCCGTGCCTACCAATGATGTAATTAGTGAGGCTCCTACGTCTCAACCCATGTCTCAACCTATGGCACCTGTCTCTTTGCATTCAGGGGATGATTCACCTCAATTTATTCTGGAAGCCTCCCCACTAGTCCTGGTTTTGGCGAATGTGCCCGTCTTATCTCAGGAACAAAGGGAATCCGCCCAAGGCCTAAAGGATAAAGCCCTACATTGGCTTACCAACAATATGCGCATGGCAGACCAGGGGGCAGATCAGTTAGCTGGAGATATTGTTATGGCAAGGAGGGTCCCATGGATTGGGAGTAAGATCAAGAAATTTAATGGGGATTGCGTTATATTAAATTTTGCTAGCGCTGAAGTTCTCCCTAACATACTGGCATACATTCTCCCACCGCAACGCAGAACTGGATCCATAGTTCCTCTCACCCTGAAATTCTTTTATACAGAGACTCAGTCGGTGATCTCCTCTAATATTTCGAGGCCTAGAAGGAACGACAGAATTGCCCACTGGGGCGGGGAAACTAGGCCCAGATTTAACAATACCCACTCTCGCCCCCCGAGTAGCCATGGGTTAGGGCAAATCAACTCTCTGCATGGGCCTACGGCCAGAACACCAGGGCCACTCTGGCCCAACTCAAATAGGTGGGGCCCACACACCACGGGTTATGTTAACAGAGGCCAGGGCATTAGTTTTATGCCTAGGCAAGGGAACGATCACCTGTCAATACGACCCAATACCCCCCAGCCCATGTGGACCCCGGCAGTAAACGGATGGGGTCAGGTGCCCACTCCCTTTGATTGGGGATTGGCAATGGGAAATAGATATGGGGTTCTGTCAGGATTAAACGACTGCGATTGACATACAGAGGTTATAAACCAGGGCAAAGATGACATAGCTCAAGAACTGGATGCGCTGCCAGCCCTAGGCCCAGTAGCTGAGATTCCCAGAGATTCATGTAGGCTAGTAAGTTGGAACATTGCGGGGCTAAACGGTAAACGTGAGGACGAATCCTGGTCAAACTTTGTCTTAGGCCATCACATCATAGCCCTCCAAGAAACGTGGGATACTTCAGATAGTTTGAGTTGGGATGGGTTTATCAGTTTTACTAAAGCCGCTGTCCATAGTCGTATGGGAAGGGCCAAAGGCGGCCTTTTATTTTTGTTCTCATTAGACCTGAAGGGCAGTTGGAGGCAAATTGATACTGATTCTCCCAATATCTTGTTGGTCGAAAGAACGATCAAAAGCACGAGCAGGACTATTTTTATCAATTTTTATAATTCAGGTAATAGGGAGCACAGAGGTCGTAACATTAAGGATTTAGATAGGATTTTAAACAGGGTCAGTCAAAACGAAATTCTTGATACAGACTACATTTTACTCGGTGATTTTAACATTCATCCGTGCAACTTAAATTGCAGGAAAAGTAGCCTTGATGGGGATGATGGGCCCGAGGAACCCCATTTTGAACATTCTATTGAGGGAGAGGAATTAGAGGATCTTCTTGCCAACTTTGACCTGTATGAACCTGATGGTGGTATCAGACAGCCAACTTTTATTGGCATCCCGCATGGTACCATTATTGACTATATATTTGTATCCCTAAGCATTCTTACACGGGTTAATGCTTATTGCACTACACAATCACACCTCAGTGACCATAACCCTGTAGAGTTAGAAGTGGCGTGGGGTGGCAATTTTGGACCATCCCCACTGGAAATCACCTCCCACCCATTAAGGACAACTAGACAAGGGAGATGTCTGAAATGGGCTAAAGTGATCCCAGAAAAATTTTACGCCGAAAACTTCCCTAAGATCAAGGGTAAGGTTGAGGTTTGCATAAATCCGTGTGCACAGGGCCAAGAAATTGTAGAGGCCTTTGAGGCCATATGTACGCAGGTATCACAGGATCTCTTGGTAAAGACCAGTAATGTAACTATAGGCAATAAGCGCTGGTTTGACTCAGCCTGTTCAAAAGCACATAGACTACTAATGATAGCCTTAAAAAATATCCCTAGGGCAAATGACGAGATTACTAGACTCAGGAAAACTTATAAATTAGCATTAAAAAAACGAAAGGATACTATCAAAAATGAAGCCTGGGAAGATCTCCTTTCGGCAGCAGTCCTGAAGAATAGTAAAAAGTTCTGGGAGATCATTAAACAGCCTTTTTTCTCGGATGACGACAACGATATTACGGATTGCGTAATTCCTGATGAAAAATGGTTATCCCATTTTAAAAACGTCTATGGGGACACTGCGGATGTAGCTACCGACGCTCTGCCGATAAGATCAGCTACCTGCACCATTACTTTTAATCAAGACGAGGTGGAGAAAGCCATCATGTCCACCACTAAGCATAAGGCACCGGGCCCTGATGGCGTGCCCGCTGACTTTTTTATGCATTCCCCAAAGTTGTGGGCAGAAGTTTTTACAAATGTGTTTAATGCAGTGAATGAAAATCCTGTACCTGCATCATGGAACATTTCCACAATTGTCCCTATCTTTAAAAAGGGTCAACGAGATAACCCAGGCTGTTATAGGCCCATATCCCTTTTAGCTTCATCTGTTAAAATCCTAGGCAGAGTCCTCCTATCTAGGTTAAGGGTGAATGTTGAGGGCTGTGGCGGATTGTCCGAAATCCAATATGGATTTAGGGAGAAAAAGGGCACCATCGAACAGTGTATCAATTTACATCTGTTAATCTCTAAATACACTATAGCCAAGGAGGGGTCACTATATCTTGCATTTATGGACCTCTCCTCGGCTTTTGACTTGGTCAATAGGACCAAGTTGTGGTCCATCTTGTTGGAGATCGGCATAGATGAAGCTCTGGTCACCTTTATGTCCTCCCTGCACCAAGATTTATTCTCGAGTGTACGAGTGACTAATGAGGGCAGGTGCACCGCTTTATTCAGATCTTTAAGGGGTGTGAGGCAGGGCTGTATTTTGGCCCCCTTATTGTTTACCATCTATTTTAATGGCCTGGGGGCACATTTGGAGGGGCAGGAAGCTGACGTCCCGCGTGCAGGAGTTGCCAAGATTCCGGCACTCCTGTACGCGGATGACGCAGTGCTGATTGCGCGCACGGGAGTTGGTCTTCAGCGCCTACTAAATGCTTTTGGCACGTTTATGGATCAATTAGATCTCAAAATAAATGTAGCCAAGTCACACACTATGGTGGTGGGTTCTGAATGTCGCAGGAAGAAAACCAGAACATTCACTTGTAGAGGGGACTTGGTCTCCAGGGTTTCTTCATTCCCCTATCTAGGCATCTTGTTTGACCAGAATGGGACTTGGGGACCACAGGTTAGAGCGAAGAGGTTGGCTGTTACTCGATCATCCTTAGCAATCCTGAGTTTTGCTGCAAGGCTAGGAGCTAGGCCTATGGAAGCTATAATAAAAATCTACAATAGTAAATCCGTGGCTATCGCTCTATACGGCTCTGCACTGTGGGGGTACGTAAATTTGGAGCCTATTCAGAGAGCAGAGAATGGATTCATTAGAGCCCTGCTCTCTGTACCCCAGTCTACTCCGACGTACTCTATTCACAAAGAAGTCGGCCTTCAGTCCCTCTCGGATAAACTGCGTATGGCCCCTCTGATTCTATGGCTAAAACTATGGTTGAATGAGGAACTTCCATTAAACCATAAGATCCTAACTGATGTCCTGTCCCTTGATAGATCCAATAAAATTCCCTGGCTGGCCTATCTTGCTAAAGCTTTCGCCGACATAGGTCGCCCGGAGCTTTTCACCTCTCCGGAGTCCATCAGGATCCAGGATCTTGATCTGGTTAAAAAGTCCTTTTTAGGAAGGATGGAGATGTGCCGTGAAGAACGTGAATTAGCAAAGCCTACAGTTAGGGATCATTGTTTGTTGCTTACTACACCTTCACTTGAACCCTATCTTGGCTATGTTACACGTCCTTTTCACAGGTTTCTTTTAATAAAATTTAGATTTAATTTGCTGCATTATTATTTAGGCTCTTTTCAAAATTGGCTGAAACCAGAATTAGCCCCACCCTGCAGTTGTGACCATTTTTCAGTGCAGGACACAATGCACTTTGTCATGTTTTGTGGTTTATATACAGAGCCTAGGAAGAAATTTTTGATACCAATCCTTAAGGAGGCTGGCTTCACACAGGTGAGGCCGGCTTTACTCTATTTACAGCTATTATCTAACCCTAACATCACTTATTGCGTTGCTAAATTCTTGGTAGCTGCCTCAGGGGCAAAAGCCGCCCGTTAAGATTAATTACAAAAGTTAAGCATATCTTTCTTTTTAAAACTGTTTTTTATAAATTTTACATTGTTGATGGATATCTGTATCACGTATCTTATGAATATTTTGTATGAAATGAATTTTATTGTTCTCCTCTTTGTATGGTTTTTGGAAAAACCGAATAAAGATAAATTGACTGACTGACTGATTGACACTTAGGAGGTAATCATTTTTCCCGCATGAGTATATGTGTATGTGTGGTAGCTAGTTTTTGCACTTATAGTGATAGTGTTCCCTTGTCTCCCTGTCCAGCTGGTGCCCACAGCCTATCAGAACAGAGGGATTTTCACCACTACCTCCTGACATCAGCCTGATCCTTTTAGCTACCATCCTCACTCCCATATTCATCCTGCTTATTGTCATACCTATGGTAGGGTAAGGTGAGCGTGGGGGCGATAGCTCATGTAGGGCTTCTTTTACCTTTCTGAAAGCATCCTCTTCCCCGTGGCCCCGTTTCCCAGAGGTTTCCGTCTTGGCAAGATATCTGAGGGGCTCAGTGATGGATGCCAGGTGTAGGTGTAGGTGTCCTTACAAACTAAAGACTGATGTTTGGTCCACTAGAACAAACTAAAGACTGATGTTTGGTCCACTAGAAGGAACTATAAAATTATATATGATAATACTCTTTCACCTTTTATGAACGATCTTAGGTGTCCTTCTCTGGAGGATCCAAACAGGGCTGCTTCTGATCTTTTTAATGCCCTAACTATTGCTATGGACTCTCTTGCCCCGGCCAAACGGCATTACTCAGCCCGAAAGAGCCCCTCTCAACCTTGGTTTTCTGACCGCCTAAAAACCATGCGTCAGAAATGCCGGCAACAAGAAAGGTCCTGGATTGCTCATCCTGATCCACAGGGGAAAGCCCTGCATAAATCCCTTCTTAGAGATTATAAGAAAGCGATAATGGAAGAAAAAAGGCACTATTTCACTAACCTGACTACATCCTTAAAATCTCCTAGAGACCTTTTTAACATTATCGACACTCTCTCGGCACCCAGACCGGCTGACCCTACCATTGAAACTCAGGAACTCTGTAACAGCTTAGCGAGTTTTTTCCATGATAAGATTGCCGATATCTATAGTGTGCTCGAAATTAGAAATCAAGAGCTTAACGCTAAGGCACCAGAATCCTCCCTCTCAATCCTTGATAGAAATGGAAAGACTGATGTTTCGTTGAAACCTTCACTTACATGTTTTCCCTCTTTATCTATAGAAGACCTCAACTTGTTACTTGATGCCACAAAGTCATGCTCGCCTCTTGACCCCTGCCCGTTAAAAATCTTAAAAACTTGCAGAGGGTCGGTGCTTCCTCCGCTATTGGAAGTTATGAACTTGGCGATCCAAGAGGGTATCTTTCCCTCTCCCTGGAAAACCGCTATTGTTAGGCCTTTGCTTAAAAAACCCTCCTTAGACCCAGGGATTTTGAAGAATTACCGTCCTATTTCTTTACTCCCGGCCCCAGCCAAGATTCTGGAATCTCACATAAATCAACATCTGTCCACTTATATTGAAAATTCCAACATTCTTGATAGCTCCCAGCACGGCTTTCGATCAGCTCACAGCACTGAGTCTGCCCTCACTGTTGTGACAAACAAAATTCGATCTGAGGTTGACAAGGGACATCCTTCGCTGCTTGTGTTATTAGATCTCACAGCAGCGTTTGACACCTTGTCCCCGTCAATACTGATCTCCAGGCTCAAGGATATCGGATTAGGAGGCTCTGCCCTCAGTTTGCTCTCCTCCTTTATTCATCACAGGGAGCAGAGAGTAAAAATGGGCAACTTCCTCTCCGATCCCCAAAAGGTGCAATGTGGGGTTCCCCAGGGCTCTTCATTGAGCCCTTTACTGTTTAACATCTATGTTACCCCACTTGCACAGGTGGTAAGATCCTTTGGCCTGGACGTGCTGTCATATGCTGACGATACACAGATCTTGGTATCCATCACCCAGCCAATTTGTGAGATCGCCTCCAAGTTCAGAGCTTGCATGGAGGCAGTCTCCAATTGGATGACATGTAATTTCTTAAAACTGAACGGTGAAAAAACCGAAGTTATGGTCTTCGGAGGGAGCCAAGATCTCTGGTCAAAGGACTGGTGGCCTCCATCCCTGGGAGATTGCCCGACTCCCACTCCTATTGCTAAAAACCTTGGAGTACAAATTGATCCCGCCCTTTCCTTCGACCCCCAGGTAAATAGGACAGTGTCTACATGCTGTGGCACCATCAGAATCTTAAAGAAAATGGCCCCTTACCTGTGCTTGGCAGCCCGGAAACGAGCAACAGCTGGCCTAGTACTATCGAGGCTAGATTACTGTAATGCCCTTTATGGTGGCATCAATAAGGGCTCTATCCATCGCCTTCAAATGGTGCAAAATGCTGCAGCCAGATTGGTCCTAAGCCTTCCTAGGAGGACGTCTGCAACAAAGCCAGAAGGGACCTTCACTGGCTTCTGATTCCATCTAGGATCTCCTTCAAAATTCTTTGTCTGGCCCATGGTGCTATTCATGGCTCAGGATCTGAAAGCATTAGATCTCTTCTGTGTGCCTACACCTCCACTAGAACGCTTCGTTCATCTTCAAAGAATAGGCTGGCAGTCCCTTGGTTTGCTAAGGTTAGATGGGGAGGTAGAGCCTTTTCCATCTTGGCTCCCAAATTGTGGAACTCCCTTCCCCTTGAGCTTTCCAGTCAATCCTCCTTGGCAATTTTTTAAAAAATTCTTAAAACCTGGCTTTTTTCTCAAGCATATTAGATCCTTGCTCTCCCAATGGCCTTGGTCTAGTTATCTGGAGTCTGGACTTCCCATGTCTGTTCGTTGTGTGCCTTGATGCCCCTTGGGGCTAAGTTTTGCGCGGTATAAAAACGCCATTCATTCATTCATTCATAGGAGGAACCGCCCAACGTACGTGGCCATCCCCAGGAAACTCTACACTTTAGACACTGTTGCCAGAGCAGGTGCTTGTTTGATTGTGTGGGACTTGCAGGGACCTACTTGGACTCCTTCTTGCTTGAAGACGTACCCAAAAAACGATGCTCGGAGATGTCAGTGAAGCTCTTCAGCAGTTGCAGAATGAACCATGATATCATCGCTGACATTCACGATGCCTTGTAAGTCTGACAGAGTCTCCTGATTGCGTCCTGGAAGACGTACGCAGACAAAAAGATTCCAAAGTTCAATCTGCTATATCGACATAACCCTAGATGTGTTGAGAACGTCGTGATGTACCGGTTCTCTTCTGCAAGTAGGAGTTGATGGTACCTAGAATTGAGGTCCAGCTTAGAGAATCATCTTGATCTGCTCATGTCCACAATGATTTCATCCATTGTCGGCATTATGTGCCCCCCACGCGTTATGGCTTGGTTGGGAAGGTGCATGTATATGCATGTCAGATGTTGTCCGGCTGCTTTGGTTTCTCGGTGATGACCATGGAGGACACCCACAGCATTTGGCCGGAAACCTTCCCGATCACTCCTTGGCTATCATGTTTACTTAGTTCTTGTTCAACTAGTGGTCACATGTGGAAAGGCACGCTCCTGTGTTGCAGCCAGTGGTCGAAGTGGGGGAAAAAAAGTAGGGGAACTGTGGGCGGAGAATCGGGGGGGAATAAACAGAGGTTTGGATCAGTGGGCGGAGTCAGAAGTGTGGCTAGAAATAGCAAAACATACCAATTTTTTTGTACGTTTGACATTTCACTGACCAGTTACAGCTTATAACGTCATTTAAATCAAATAATTGATAAACATGTTTATTTGAGGTTTAATATATAAGTTGTTAACATTTAATTCATTTACAATGTGGGACATGTTTCCAATCACAGAATATTACAAATACGCTTATAAGTGGAATCATAAGCCATTTGTTTCCTAGTCTTCTTATTTAACGTAACCAGGTTCGGGTCTGGAAGGAGGCTCAAGCATCCTTTGTTTCTGGGCAAATCACTTAATCTCCTTTTGCCTGAAAAAGCAACAATTTGCAATGCAATAGGCCTCACATTACTGAAAGTTTGAGCTTTTGGTGTTGCATTATTATTTGCAATGGCAATAAGTCAAACTTTCAGTAATGCAAGACCTATTGCATTGCAAATGCTTGTTTTAATAGACCACATCCCTAAACACAAACAAAGCAGTGGTACACATTAAAAAAAATAACAATAAAACAGCAGATAAGACATGCGACATTTTCCGGTTATTTAAAGAAAATGCACCAGGTATTTTATTTTTCCAACTTACGTGATGTTTGGGGAGTTGAGAAGCAGTCCAGGCTCCTCTTGCAGGCCCCGGTACAGAGACAAGAGCAGAGCTGTAAAGGAGGGTCCGGGGACCTCTGAGCAGGCACAGAGAGCATTTTCCAGGAGAGGCTGGTGGGGCTGGGTCAGCTTAGGGCCTCTTCTACAGCAGCCGCTGTCCCCCTATTTTTCAGTTCTGGCTGGGTGTAGAGCAGATTTACAGCAGGTCACAAAATCCTCAGGGAAGCCTTTTTTAGGTCTCGCCTGGTGTTAGCAGCGCGCATGCGTTGACTCGCCATGCAAGGGCCTTTTGGAATCGATACGGTTTGAAAAGGGAACTTTAGGCCACGCCCTTCTTATTAATTGGCTTGCGTCAGCGTTTATGTTAAACACTGGTGCGTGATTGGCAATGGGGATTTTGGGTAACCGCCTTGTCCACTTTAAGAACGGCCCATTTGGACAGCCCGACACCATCTTTGTTCCCGTGACTTGGGAGGGTTCAGTGTGAACGTTGATGTCTCAGCCCTGCACGTGGAGTGCACTATCAGAAATGGAGAAAGTACGTGCCTGTCATAAACCTGCAGAATGGGCAATTATCTATGCCGGTCTTGCATGGGTGTGTTCTATTTCTCTATACTACCTTAATCCTCTTCTGCTTGCTTTGACCCAGGAGCTACACTTTCCTAAAAAAGTTCTCACCACCATCATGAGAATATGGGATGCACTGGGTGCTAAAGCTGTTTGTCCTGCAGTACGTCACACACAGCATATAAATTCTGCAACTTGCGTTATCACGCCAGCTTCAGGATACGTTAGTTCTGCAGCGATAGACATTCGATAGCTCGGCGATTCATCTTGTTTGGGTTGCTTGTGTGCCTTCGACTTTCGATTCAAACCGGAAATGCCTGAAAGGCTGGCTGCCAATCAACATATGAGCCTGTGGAGTAGTGGAAGGGAGAGAGATACAGCCGGTCGGGACACTTACAGGGAGAAAAATACAGCCGGTCGGAAAAGCCGAGCCCATGCAACTCTGTCATTAGAAAGGTTAGAATTGTGCTGGGAATTGGTCACTGTACACCTATTTTTGAGTTCTTTTCAGCTTGGGTATATATGAGCTTCTTCTTATCACTGTACAGAGGTTCATCAATTAGGTTGTTAGAGAAAATGTGCTGTTCAAACAGAGGAATTGTGGTGGCAAGTGTGCTGATATTTCTGAAGTAGCCTGTCTCTTCACTAAAGGGATCAGTGGACACATTAAGCTAAGCATTGGTCCTTGTTGGAGAAGAAGCATTGACTGCATTAGATCTGCGACCACAGAGTTTCTAGACTGAACTAACACCCAACCTATACATTTCTAGTCATAACAACTACTATGATATCCCTAGGTATTGATGCCAGTGCAGCACCGCCTAATAAATTTGAGTGGGAGGATATGGGTAATGTAGGATGGAGTCAGTGACAGCCTCTGGGCTGTCTGTACAAATGCTAATATTTACATATTCAACCACCCAAAAAATTAACAAATAGAAGAGAAACGTTGTAACAACTCTTCTGGTTTACTTATTGATGTAACAAATAGATCTTATTTTATGATAGTAGAGGGTTACACAGAATCCGCCCCTGAGATGCTTGTGTGGATTGGGATATAGTACTTTCTAGAGTTATTCAAATGTAATATGTTTATCGTTAGCGAAAAAAGCAAGACGGTTCATTGTCTGCAAATACTTAATGTAGGAGAGTAGGATCTGCTTCCTATGGTTACCCCCACTTTTTGATGTGATTCACTGGTTTTTCGACTTTAGTCTGACTGTGGCCATGCTAATCAGGACCACAGCCCAGCTGTTCTCTCTCTAAAATGATACCTTGTACTTTAGGTACATACCAGATTGGTTTCTGGGTGACCCTTGTGAGCCCCTGTATAGTGTACCATAGGTACCCAGGGCATAGGTGCATCCAAGGCCTACCAGGGGCTGCAGCATGTATTATGCCACCCCTGGGAGGCCTTCCAAAATGGCACCATAGGTCTGCACTTGCAGCCTGGGTAAGGTGGTGTAAGCACCCCATACTTAGCTTAGTATCCATATATATATATATATATATATATATATATATATATATATATATATATATATATATATATATATATATATATATATATATAGACACATATTAACCTATAAGTCACTCCTATGGCAAGCCTTGACAATCCTGAAGGCAGAGTGCTTGGTTTTATGTGAGAGGGTGCTCTAGCATGGGCTGAGCCACTCTGCAGCTTTCGGAACCATCTCCTTATAGCTGCTCTATGATATATCCATATCATATACTCTTAAGTGCATTATAATCCTCGTGGCTAATGTTAACTTTGGTTTGGCTTTATCAAAACATGTTGTGTTTGGTGTCAAACACTTTGGAATACTACCACCCTGCCAGTTCTGGTGCGGGGGTAGCATTCCACCCTTTTAGAGGGAGAAGACAGTTACAAACTTACTTACCTGGTAAATGTTTAAAAGAGCCTCAGCATCAACAAATGGATGCTGCTGCCACAGACACGAGTCTGACCTCCTGCTGCTGGATGAAACTCCAGCAGGGGAGGCCTGGACAATAGGTTTCCTGTCCAGGGAGGTGCCAGCACCTCCCCAGACAGACTTTAGTGTATTGGGGCAGGGAAGGCTGCATTCAGTGAATGCTTTTTAGACACTGCCTGGGGCACACAAGGTGCTCCATGCATTTCCCAGTTCAAACCGGTTGCTGAGGCACTCAGCCCCAGCTCTGGCATGAAACTGGACAAAGGGGAAGGGGTGTAACCACCCCCACCCCAGGTCCTCCCATAGGTGGGACCCTAGAGTTAGTCCAACCCCTAAACTTAGAATAAGTATAGGAACCCTGTCACTAGGACTTTAGATTACCCTGGAAGAAACTCTGATACATAAATATTGGACCTTCGACATTCCATATCAACTAGAATATGGAAGAAATCTCCCTTGAGTACAAGCAGTGACCTCCCTATTCAAACAGGCACCAAAGAAGCATCTTGCTGGTCTGCATTTTTGAGGCTCCCGCCGGATCCCAAAGAATCTGCGACACAGGACATAGACCTACAGACATCTCTAAGGCTGACACGAGTCCCCAGCAAAGCTGAGACCTGTAGCTATCACGAGACGTGGGACCGGAACTCCTGGCCATCCTGCGATTTTGCAAGTGCACCTACTTCCTGAAGTTTCCTGAAGTTGTGCATTGGGGTATTTGAAGCCCCTGCCTTGAGCACCTTTTGCACCGCAGCTCAGAGACCTACACTCCACGAATGTTCCCTGGGCCCGCTTTTTGCATTTCCGCTTGAGGCTCCTTCGCAATCCCTAGTACTTTGGCTAGTGGGTCCCCACGAAGGACAATGCTTTGTTTCTTGAGCTTCCCTGGTTGCTCCAGAAGTGCTCTGACTCCCCTCCAAAGGGTGAGTCCCTCAGACCTTGCTGGTCTGCACCGAAGCCAATCTTGTCATCTTGCGTGGGTTGCTGTTCCCAAGGCGTGTTGGGTCCAATCCGGAAACCACCACTGCAGCACTCGACATCCTTTGTGGGAAAGCTCAAATCCAGCTCCTGGTTGTCGTCAACACCTCCTGGACCCCGTGGCTGAAGAGTCAAGCTTCACCTCCTTCACTTAAAAGCACCGACATCGGCTGGCATCTTCTCGTTGCCATCCTGGTCACTGGCTTGTGAACCAGACTCTGTCCCCTCTGCTTTCAGGTTCTTCAGATCTCCGATCCACCCTTGGATCTACCCGGACACTTTTCCTCTGGTCGCTTGCAGCACTTCTTCGCAGCTCTCCATTGGAATCGACGACAAAACCCCGACACGAAAAGACACCTATGCACCCGGCTTCCCTGGGTGAGGTAACACGAGTACTCCGGTGCTCCTGTGGGTCTTGACTCTCGAAGTGTCTAAGTCTAAAGGGGTCCCATCGTAGTTCACCCCTAAGTGTCCTTATTCATTAAAATTGTAACTCTGATTTCCTCCATAGAAGTCAATGGTGATTTCCAGCTGTGTTTAGACACTGCATGCATCCCCCGTGGGTCCCCTGCGTCCCTATCTTGGGTGGTTCCTGGTTTCCCCAGCGTTTCTACAAACCCTAGGCCTTGTCTCTATGCTCTACGTGGTTCTTATACCACTTTCTTAGTATGTGGTTTGTGAGGCCCTTAGGTCAAAACGTATACTGTGCAATTTACTGTGTGCTAAATTAAGTCCTTGTATTGTACTTTGACCTCTAGCCTCATAAAGAGACTAGGGGGGTTGTGTTTAGAATAAATACATATGTTTTATTATATATACCTTGTGTGGTGCTCTTTCATTTGATCATTCGAGAGATTATAGACTTGGTAAAACAAGCTGCTTTACTTTCCTCCAAGTCTTAGCCTGAAGGCTGCTCTCCACAGCTACCACTAGGATAGCTTTCTATAAGGTTGACTTTAAACCTACCATCAATAAGGGTCATTTGGACTGGTGCAAGGTGCCCACTAGAATAGTGGACATCATATGCCAGGCCAACTTCTCACTTAACTATAGAGAGTTTGACTATGACGCTTTAAACAAAAAAAATCTGCAGTTGAACCGCGCAACTGTGTGCACTTCATAGAGTCATATGCTCTTTATTATCGTTTAATACTCTGTTACACATCGTCCGCAGTAGATTGGGATAAAAATATGTATACAAAACTGTGCATTTTGGGTATAATGCTGCATTTCTTAAGTAGTGGAGATTATTTTATGCGTTTAAAAAAGCACAGTTGCTGACTGGCTACAGGAGAGGCATGGCATCCAATATCTTTGTCCACTAATGCAAAATTAACAATTGATGGACAGAATGCAGAACAATGTCATACATTCACCCCAGTACAGAGAGCTGAGCCTAAATCCATCGTTTTTTTGCTCACCATGCCATTCCAGTTTGAACCCAGTCATATGCAAATCAGTCTGGACCCTGCGCCCAATGGGAACAGTCCATACCGAACTGCCAAGCCAGGTCCTCCCTGCACTGGAAACAAGCATCCTAGAACCGGTTTCGGGGTTTAACCCCTCTTCAGCCAGGATAGCTTGATTCCCTTTGGTATCGCTTTGTTCGCCCTAATGTTGGCAGGGTATGCCCAGACGTGGGTCCCTTACTCACGTTGCCACTGGATTCAAGCTAGCCCGACTGATGACGGCTGATTAGCCAGAAACCGGTCCCAGGATACTTGTTACCGGTCCAGGAAAGATATGGCTTGGCTGTTCAGGCTGGACTGTTCCCATGAGGCACAGGGCCAGACTGTTTTGCATATGGCCAGGTGTAAACTTGGGTGGCGGAGTAAGCTAAAGAATGATGATGGATTAAACCCAGATCAGTTGACTGGGGGTGAGTGTTTGTCCACTAAGACCGTTCAAAAGCAGCCTTAGACCTTAGTTAGTACACATTTTCATTATAGCTAGGCTCAGTATTTTCGCATAAATTGAGTGAGCTTCGCATTATTGAGGGGCAGTTTTGATACTTCTCAACATTTGTGGTTACACTTCATGATCCAGACACCCTTGCTCAATGACCTTTGCTTTGCTACTCCCTTATGTTGGATTAAGGCCACTAGCATTTTATACCCTTTTGTGGAAAAGTGAACAAATATGACATATTTATGACCCGGTGATACCAGCTATTTGGCAACTATGGTTTCTGGCTTGCAAAATGATGACAAAATTAAGAGAGTTTTATTTGCTCAAGTGGAATATTTCCTAGGGTTTAGGGTTAATCAGGCCTGTGCTGATGATAGTGTAGTGGTAACTCTTAAGTTGTTAATAAATTCCACATAAATGTGATGAAGTTATATTGAAGAAAACATATATCTGTGCCTTTTGAGATGTGTAAGATTTACGTCTGATTTTTAATTGCAATAGACTGTTAAAAATGGTAATTGTTTTAGTTTTAAGTACAAAACTATGTTACTAATTTTAATTTATTAAATCATGGATACCCTCTCGTTAAATTATTCCAATCACAGGAAGATCACACTGTATCTGTGTCACTGCGGCGTTGGGGTCCTTCACCCATCTCACGCTACTATCTGTGTCTCAGCTGCTTTTTGTCCTGCACGTATTGTACTCTTATAAAAATACTATATTCGGCTACTCAGTGCACTTCTGTTCAGCAAAATAGCTGTGTGCCTGTTATTCCTTATTGCTTACGTTTTTAACCGCTGTAATAACTAGTGTTTGTGCTGCCTAGCTCAATAGTATGCTTTTTAATCAATCTTCTAGGAAATATGTAATGGTCCTGCAGTATTATTATTTGTATGACTCACCTGCTTGGTGTTACATTGTTATCTACATAAACCTTTTTGGACCTGTTTCTGCTCATTATATTCCAAATATTAATAATTAGTGAAGTTTACTTATCATTAGGATTCACAGGTGAGGTTTTGCTAACAATTAATTTCTTAAAACCTACACTCAATTGCTTCCCGTTCTAGTCAACACTTATTATTTTGTTTTCACAAGGGAGTGAAGAGATGTCCTGACGTCATAATAACATCAAGAACAAAAAAAGCATTATTTTAATAAACAATGCTCATAACTTTGTTCACTCTGCCTTCCACATCGCTCATAAAAATGCATGTTAAATCGCAAACAAAAACACCTTTGCATTCTTCACAGCAAACAGGCTAGCACTGTTATAATACAGTTAATAAATAAAATGATACTCCACTCATACTGACAAGTTTTATCACGTAGGAAACCTACACAACAAAAAAAAAACCGGCAGAATAAGCACTCCACTGCAAACAAAAACTCCTAATTAAAAACATTATTTACCATTGCATTGGTCACAGTGGGGGCAGGCAGGTAGCCTCGGCAGTAATGAGCTGTAAATCACTGCAGCTTTGCTTTGCTACTTGCAAGTGGCGTCCTCACTAAATGAGGGGTGAATCGGGCAGCAGCAGGGCCATCAGAGGTGGCAGTTTATGCGCCATGCTAAGACTGATGGCCCTTTCAGTGTCTCTTTGAGGCCCCCAGACTCAGAGGGGAAGGGGGTGAGGCCGGGGGCACTGCAGAGGCCTTCCTCGATGTGGATGTGCACGGTGCACCACACTGGCTGAAAAATAAAGATGTCATTTTAAAGTATGGCTATTACTGCAGTCCCGGGGACGCTGTTTTAAAACAAAGAAGTAGGGGAACGGACTGAAATAATTTTCCAAAGTAGGGGCCCGCCGTGCCCTTCCGTCCCCGCCCACTTCTAACACTGGTTGCAGCGCTATTAGCTTAATGGACTTATGGATTTGTAGCTTGATCGGTCGAACCGTCAGGCACAGAGTCCTTTGAATAGCTCGGGAACCTGATTCAGGAGAGGGTCTATTATTTTTTTTTAAATCTTTTTATTGAACATGAACAACAATACACAAACTGAAAGGTGACCATTGTGCCATGAGTATCTGCAAACCATAAGCGGAGGATGTAGCTTCCCAACATTACAGAAATGATTAAGGAGTCTGAAAAGTGGGCTCAGGTAACATCCATTTCCTCACGAACCGGTTCTAGATCTGGTGGAGTACAAATATCCCCACGGGATGCATTCCAGACATCCCATACCTTTCCCCATTTACGGGGTCTCCCCCTGGCCACATACACTGACCTCTCCCGGAACATGCACCAATCAAGGTCCTCCATCCATTTCTGTAGCTGAGGAGCTCGGCTGGCACCCCATAATTGTGCAATATTACGCTTGGCAATCATGCATGCAAGAGTGACCCACAGTTTACCATGGCTCAAGAGGTCAGAAGGTTCCCATACGTTAAGTAGGCAACGGCGTGCCTCAAGTGCAATCTGTACACCCCACACCTCACTCATTTTCTCATGGATCTTAATCCAGTAGTCACGGACCTCCGGGCATTCCCACAAGATATGCATAAACGTTCCAGCCATACCACAACCTCTGCGACAATCTGCATTCGAAGAGATGGTCTATTTTAAGGACTGTCACATTGTTGTGTGTCGATTTAGACACCGTATATAGGTTTCCCGATTTACGCCCTTATATAGGCCCAATTCGCATTGCCCTTATATGGGCATAGAAATCCTAACCTCATTTAGGCATTATCCATGCTAACCAAATACAGGCATGGCCACCTACATCCGTCCATCCACGTCACAACGAGTTCTTGGAAACCCAGACTCTTAAGCCTTTATAACTTCCCCTTGCTTGGATTATTGATTTCTCCAAGGACTCGTTTATTATGCATGAACATCTATTCCTTAGGGATTCATTCATGACATTCCTCTGCCCGACTTTTACGTCAATACTGGCATTCCTAAACACCTTCAAGGTATAAATATACCTTCACTTGCCATGGCAAACCATGGTTGGCTGAATACTTGCACAGCACAGCTCACCACAACAAGTTCAGAAGGAAGTCGAGTCCCTGCCTGACGCACTGACCAGACACTGCCATCCTCCTTGCAGAGAATCCAGCTCCAGTGTTTCTGACTCCCCTTGCGGGGTGTTAGAGATCGGAACCCGAAAGAGATTCCAACCTCTCTCATTCTAAGGTATGGAGCAGACTAGAACCTAGAGGGACTTTTGGCAAATCTTGGCAACACCAATCTAAACTATAGTCCAACTAGGCTATAGGAAAAACAGCACCTACTTCTTACCTTGTACTACACTTAGGTTAGGTACACTGGGGTAGAACTAGCTAGAAGCACCAGATGAGTATTCACATTTTAGCCTGTGTTATTTATGTATGTATTTTTATGAATATATGTCATATCTAAAAACCATGCTATTGCAGTATTATTGTATCTTACTGTTAACGCTGTACGTATTATAATTCGCATTCTGTCTTACGATTGTAGCAGTTCATATCTCTTGCAGGAGAAATAAGACTGTTCAATAAACCCTCTTTTATTGAAATGCCCATCTACATATTTCCATGTAAACTCTGTAGAAACTAACCATGCACGATTGACTGAGTGAAACTGTTATCTATTGTTTCTACGATTCTGAGACTGTTCCGATTCTAAGGGAAACAAAGTTGTCATGTTTATGCGGTTGTCAGAAACTAATTCCTTCTTGTTTATTCGGGAAATTTCTAGTGACCTCTGAGTTAGCTGGCACACACAAGTAATTAAGTTTAATGTACTCGATAGAGGCATACTGACCGCAGTCCTATGCCAAAACCATAGTGTATATTATTCCAATGCGCAGAGCCTTTCAGGGATATAGAAACTACACTACAACATTACATGCGAACCACACCAGCCCTAGGTCTACTGCCATGTGGCTCCCGATGTCAGGCTCTGCTTTCCGGCCTCTTTGGGGCTGTGCTGAAAGACCTACAACCACCCCTAGTGAACTTCCTCGAAGTCTGAAGTAGGAACACAGACTGCTAAGTCAGTTCAACCGGGGCGGGAAAGGAAGGGAACAGCAGGGAGGGAGATCTGCAATGACAAATAACAGGTATTTAGAAAACACCCCTCCTGTGACCTTCACTGTTGGCCCTCCCACTGCAGTCCCTTAAGTCAAACAATACAAAGGAGCCCCCTCGTACCTGTAAAGGAAAATACAATGGACTTTGTTCCAAGGAGACTTAAGGCGAGGAGGTACCAGGGACACTACCCAACTGCAGATATAAAACAGAAAGAGGTGCAGTGAAAACATGAAACCTAAGTGCGTTGTGCGATTGGCCACTAGATTATCTCACATACCATAGTTATGATAATACACACTTCAATGGGTTCGGAACAATCCCTCTGATAAGGTACCCCTCTTTGTCTCCTACTCCAATATAAAAGAAAAGACAAACAATGTTGTGGAGGAAATGCGGTAGAAAACAACAGCAGATAAGTATTCTCTGACTGTTCCAATGTGTCTCATTATGCTTGTTGTGCCTTTCCCAGGGGTGTTGCCTTCACACCGTTATCATTGCACAATAAGCCAATACCCTTGAACTCTGCCTGCAGTTGCTCAGGAGGACGGTGGCAAACTCGGCAGATATGGAATCACCAAGGTTTCAGTAACGTTTTTACCTAGCGGAATGAGCTTCGCTATAAGTACACAAGGTCCGCTACGGAAAGCGGCTGCAGCGTTTCCCTCCCAGCCGAGAGGACTCGCAATCATTCACAGCGTTTAATCACTTTGTCGGGATCCAAACACCCAAACACCCAACACCAAGTGACTTCAAGTCAGAACGGGAAGCGGTGCTCCAAAGGGGCAAAAGAGAACAACCTTACCGCTTCTCCGAGATACCAACCGGCAGCCTGGAACGAGAAACAATTATCGGCGCCGTTCTTCTCCATCGGCGTCTACTTGTTTCCGGGGATGCGTGCGCACCATGCGTTGTCTACGCAAAGCGTCACCTGGCATGCTGGGTGTTGTAGTTTCTCATGGGGCGCGCACCCGATGGTTCATAGCACCATACCACTACGGATTCTGACACCCGACCAGTGTATCGGCTTCCCTGTCCACAAAGTGGATTGCAGTTGTGATTTCTCACTCTTCCGACTTTATTCTAACAGCCATCCTTCCTTTCAGCAGTAGCGGTGTCTGGCTACCGTACGTGAAGATTTTGGTGGTTCTTGGCAATAGCGGTGGTTTCAGCTGGAGGTGCCAGTATTGTTGGATGCCCATCACGTTGACTGATGCCCCGGTGGCACTGAGGGCTTTGACGCTGGATCCCAAAATCTCGACTATGCACGTAGGCTGATGCCTTCTTGTTCATTGGAGGTCTCTTGTGAACATGTTTAGGAAAGCTTCATCCTCATCGTCTGGTAAGTAGTCTTCTAGCCGGAGTTGATGGCGGGGTAGTGGCTTTGCTGTGCTTTGTAACTCAATTGATCTAGGGATAGGTGACGTATTGTCCTCCTTGGTGCTCTTCTTCCTCACATGTTCGGTCCCCTAGGGCCCCCTCTACGGGCGATGGTGAAGTGATTTGGTGTTCTATACTTCAAACACATCCGTCCACATGCTCGGCATTTTTCAAGGGGGTGCTCGTCCCATCTGCAGTATCCACAGCGGGAACCGGACTGGGGATGTGTCAGTATTCTGGGTTTATTTGCCTTGCACCATGTGCTTATGGCATCCGCACGCTCCACCTTCACTGAGGGGTGTCCTTTCTGGTTGTTGAGTTATTGTTATGTCCATTCCCGTGGCCCTTATGGCAGATATGTATGGGACCTGGCTAGAGTGAGGATGTCATCCAGGGTGAAGTTGGGCTGCCTCAGGATGAGGCATCTCAGTGTTTTGTTTCTACAAACCTGGATCATTTGCGCTCTCAATTTCTTGTGTTGGTCATCCGCGGTACAGGTGTTGGCCAACTTGTGCAGGCTTGAGCAGAACGTGTCTATGGATTTCCCTTTGCTTTGGCGGGCCTGGCAGAGCTTGAAGTGTTTGAAGTCAGGGTTTAACTGCGCGTCAAAATGTGCACTGAGCGCCCTCAAGGCTGCGTCATAGTCGGTCGCTGCCCCTGTGTTGGGCAAGTGTTCACACAATTTGTAGATTTTTTCCCCTACGTAGGGGAGTAGTAGTGACCATTTGATGTCACATCCGTCTCTCGTGTTGTAGTTATCTAGTCTTCCAACCAATGTACTCCAGTGAGTCAAAGTGGTGGCCAGGGCAAGCGAGTTCGCTGAATGGTGGTAGCGCGCCAACCAGCACATGCTGTGGAGCGGGCTGGCCCTGGGGTATCCTTGGCAGAGGCACGGCATTGTTGGCATTATTGACCATTGTTGTGGAGACTTGTGAGTATTACAGTAAGGCAGGTCTCAGGTAAGGATGTAATTGTTCAAGTGTACTAAACAGGCTGGATGGCCTCCTTTTCTGTAAAGAAGTGGACCCGGGTCAGTATGTTGGGGATAAGGCCAAGGCGACCAGGAGGACCAGACACGCGGTGAGCGTGGTCAAGTGCCGGCGGGAGGCATCTTCATCCCCTCTAATTTCTTGCGCAGGTCTGCCACGAAGGTCATGACGTCCGAGCCCTCAGCCCCAACAGGGGCCCACCCCTTAGGTGCAAGTTGTTGCAGTGGCCCTGGTTTTTTTGAGTCCTCCTGCTTGATTTGAAGCTCGATGTGTTGTTTCTCCAAGATGGCCAGATGCTGCCAAAGTTGCTCTTGGTCCTCTGTGCGAGCGTCAACTGTCTTTTCAAGGTCATCCACCCTTCCTCTAAGTTCCACAACATCTCTCCTGAGCTCCCTGACGCAAGATTGTACCTCTGTTCGAAGGGAGCCAATTTCTGATTTAAGTTCTTGCATAAAATTGGCCATGAAGGATCAGGTGACAAGATCAGAGTACCCGCCGCCGATGATGCCATATCCACGACAGGAGTAGATCCCGGTTTATTCCACAGGGCAGTCACAGGGTTGTCCTTCGGGGGTGCAGCAGTGTCCTTCCCAGCCTTGGATCAAGTCATGACCCCTCGGGATCCCACGTGCTGGGCAGGAGATCAAGGCCAGGGAGCACCACATGAGGCCGGATGGCTCCCCATGCAGGTGTTAGGGAGCACCACAGTAGGCGGTAGCTGAATGCTCCCCAGGCAAGGGACGAGCAGCAGAGGGCCGATCCTCCAAAGTCCTGGGCCCTCCAAGTTCTCCACCGGCCGCGTGGAAGAGTCAAGGTCACAGGCTGGGGCAGCGCAGCTCCACAGGACACCAGGGCCAAGGCCAGGCAAGTGGTGAGAGCAGGGAACCCCGCAGGATCACACAGGAGTGGACCACATGCACTATCCGGGGGCAGGGCCAGGAAGGAAGGGTGACAACCCAGGGACCAGCTGCAGCGTGTGTCGCAGTCCTAGGGTGCACCAATCCAACAAGCGTCGTCACACTCCCCAATTCAAGGAGTGGCTCCTCAGAGACCCCAGGGGATAAGAGGGCGGTACTGTCCGTCTAGTGGCCTGAGGCTCGATACCCGGTGTTGCGCCAGCAGGTCAAGGTGTCAAAAGGCACTGCAGCTGGGGAGGGCGATACGTCTGCTATGAGGTAGAGCTGCACTCCCAGGCCACCAAGCCGTCAACCCAGTGCCCTGAGTGATGCGTAGGGCTCACCAATGCTCAGGAGGGTGGTGTTAAGGGGGCTGCTTATCAGGAGCCCTCCAGGGCCAGCAGGGGCCCAAATGGCAGCCGCAGGCACCCGTCTCAGGCTCTCCCCCCTGGTTCTGCAAGCACGCCCTCACACTTCAGCCAGAAGGATGCACTCGGCAGGCAGGGAATGCCCGGTCAACAATGGCCAAGGCCCGATGTCCAGGGGCCTCCCGCGGAGTCACTACGATGCAGCGGGGAGTCAGGTCGGGCACCCCAGCAGGCCTCCACAAACCACGCGGGGGCCAAAAATGATGACAAAGGCTGTTGCTGCAGGTCATCGCGCCCTCGATGCCCCAGTGCAGGGGCCACCGCCCCGGACTCCCGAAGGGATAGAGGGCCCCCAGAGTAACGACGGGGAGACATGGCAGGCCCTCACCGGGCAAAAGCTCCTCAGAGCCCGGGAATGCACAAGATGGCGGCTTCGATGGCTCTGGCCGGAGTCCGGCCCTGCGTAGGCTGGGGCGCCGCCGCCTGTCGTCCAAAGCTGCAGGTGGCTTCAGGGACCCTCCGGGGCCAAGCTGTAGATGTGGCATCCCCAGGGAGCAGTGGGTGGCCCTGCCAGGACCCCGCTGTCTACGCCCGCGAACCGCACCAAAAAGGCCCAAGATGGTGGCCTAGGGAGCCGCTGCCGATGAGTGCTCCCTCTGTGCATCAGCGCTGGGGGTCCACCACCGCGGACGGCAAGAGCTCCGGCAGGACGCACGGGAGTAGTGGCAGGAGAGCAATGCGGGCTCCTACCGGGCAGGGAAGCGTCAAGGCCCGGAGAACCCAAGATGGCAGCTGCACACGCCCGGGCAGGGGTCCACTTCCATGTGGCCGCACACATCGCAGCCAGCAGCCCAAGGGTAAGCGCCAAGCCACCAAAAGCTGCCTGACCCTTCTACTGTCCAGACACTCCAGGCAGTGTTACAAGCGTATAAAAAGCAGCGACTGTCTGAAGCCTCTAATGCATGCGTCTCACTCCATGAGCAGCGAGACCATGACCCCAGTTCTCCTTTTTAAAGTGGGCCAATCCTTACATTACATAGGTGGGTGCTGTTTGTGCTTCTTTATTTTCGACTTACATATGATATTGGGCACTATGTCATTGATTTTTTTATCCTTTTTATAGATAAGAGCCACTAATCTCACTCAGACAGTTTTGTTACCCAGCGGAAGAGGGGAATTGCCTTTGTAGTTACACCACACAGCTATATCATTGTTATAACTTAGTGGTCATAACTTTTCAAATACTCATATGCTCTATTCAATTTTTCCCATGTAGGAGATCACTTTTTTTCTCTTTACCTTTTCCCCTTTTCTCCTGATTTATCATTGGTGCTTTGATAAGGTTAGGCACAGTGGATGAATTGGTGAAGTTGGGACCTCCTTGTCTTGCATGTCGTTCCTGCGAATACATAGGTTAGAGGTTTTTGACGGTTAGAATGAACTATGATTTCAATATATTTTATGTATGCTTAACTAGAACATCATTGATAGATTTGATTCTCTCTGACTAAATCTATTCTATTCACTGAAAGAACGCTGAACCCAGCTTTAGCTTCTGTAAGAAGGTCCTCATGAGAACTTTAATCAAGGGGGGCGTGGCTAGCAAGCCAGCATGGCGGACGGAGACTGCTAGAGCTCCGGTGCCGCCGGGAGTAAAACGATCCTGAACACCGTTTCGGGGGGCCGCCCTGTGCCACCGCGGATTGGATCCTGCTCCTACGGTGCCCTGCTCGCCTCAACGAAGTTTTTGAGGCCCTGGGAGTCACGAGTGCCCGACAAACCGACGGAGGGAGTCGGGGCCTGGCCCCAGGCCGTGAGCCGGGGACTCGAGTGCGGTCTGCGCCCAAGGCACGGAGACGCCGCCTGCCGACCCGCCGAAGGACTGCCTGGACATCGCTGCCTGAGGTGCGGCCTAGCTGCCGGCGGGGCCGAGGGGGTGAGCACACATCTTCCGGGCCCCCCCCTTCGGCGACCCCTTGCGGCGCGATTTCAGGAGGCCTGGAGGAGCTGAGCTGACACACGTGGAGGTGCTCTGCCTGCGGGGCCCCGGACCTGCACGGCGCCGACGGCCCGGGTGGGGACCCAGAAGACTGCCACCGAGGGAAGTGGGCGCGGAGGCACTGAGAACGGTGCCGCACTGACTCCATCTGCCCTCACTCTGGTCTCTTCCCCTCCCTCTTCCTCTGAGGATATTACGGTCGCCGGTGGGCCGGACCGGAGACGCAGTGCCGGAATCGCTGAATCGGACCGAGATGGCGGGCACGATACAAGACCACCGCCATTACCCTGGGTAAGGAGAGGGGACTGAACGGAGGGGCTTTTCCGCCTGGACCCGCGCCGCGCTGGAGGGATGAGATGACGGCCGGCTGGCGCTGAAAATAGACGGGGGTGAGAGTGGACCTCGGGAGCCGCCTGCAAGCGCGAAGAAGGTCACTGTCGTCCCCCCGGGTGGGGGCTGTAACAAGGCCCTCCCCGGTGATTGTGAAGCGCCGGCCCTGCCTATCCGGCCCGTGCGCTGGCTCCTGCCGCCTCCACAGCGAAGGGCGGACGCGAGTGCGGCCTGCGTCTTCAGGTCTAGTAGTGCCACACCGACGACCTCTGTGAAGCTTCCCGTCTGCTGCAATCTGGAGAGTCGAGGGGAGGTGACGGACGCCCGGGTAGACGAGACTCGAGTGGTGGTTGGAAACTGCCCTGCAACAGTCACCATGGGGCGAAAGGGCGTAAAGGCGACAGATGGCAAGGATGGAACAACTGCGGGATCTACTCCTGATGCGACCCTGGGTGGCTCCACACCTCTGACATTGACCTCTACCCTCTCAGGAGACCACCAGGGAGACAAACTGGACCTGATCCTTAAGGAAATTAGAGATTCTAGGGCTGCGATGGAGGCGCAAATGGGCACCCTTACTACTAACCTTTCACTGCTTAAAGCCGTCCATGCCAAACTGTCGGACAAAGTCAAAGACCAGGGACTGGCGCTGACGGACCTTACCCCGACGGTGGCGGAACATACAGACTCCATCCAACAAATCCAGCACCAGGTACAAACTCTTATAGACAGGGTGGAGGATGCGGAAGGACGCAATAGACGCAACAACATCCGCGTCATTGGTCTGCCGGAACGCTGCGAGGGGCCCCACGCCACAGACTTTATGGAGCACTGGTTCCGAGATAATGTTGCAACAGAAGGACTGTCCCCGTACTTCTGTGTGGAGAGAGCACACAGGATCCCTACGGGCCAGCCGAGCCCGGGCCGGCCACCCCGACCCCTGATTGTGAGGATCCTCAACTATCGGGACAGGGACACATTGCTTAGACAGGCCCGGTTGAAATCTGTTATAGAATACGAAAACAAACGCATCTCACTCTACCCGGATTACACCACTCTAGTGCAGAAGCAGAGGTCTTCCTACTACGAGATTAGAAAGAGACTCCAGAAAGCCAAACTCCGCTACGCCCTGCTGTTTCCTGCACGCCTCAAAGTGATCCACAACAACAAAACCCACTTCTTCGACAGCCCCACGGACGTGGAAGAGTGGCTGGAAGTGATGGACATTGAGAAGGACCTGGACCCAACTCAAGGCTCAACGGCCAGCGGATCCAAAGATAGAGCGGACCATGCCAAAAGTGGATCGGGAACACGAGACGCGGAACCGAAGAGGCGTAGGCCTCCTGTCCACGAACAGAAAAAAGGACAAGACGACGTTATTGCGATGGTGGGTTCCTTCAGGGAAGACCGCGGGCAAGTAAATACAGACACCGAAGACAGCACTGTACATTCAGACTCGGAAAACAGTATGGTGCTGTTCCCGACTGTGACACCCAGAGCAGCGGATGAAATTCTGGACACTGCCCTGGAATAATGACTATTGCAGATGTAACCTGAATCGTCAGGTCAAACTGGTATCCTTTTTCTTTATTGTAATCTTAATGCACGACCGAAATGTGGGGGGGGGAGGCGACAGCCCTATAGACGGAGTGCGCAAATGTGTTTATGTACTACCTGATGGCTCCTGAGGTGAACTAGCCTTGTCCACTACACACTGTCCCTGACGTGCGGACTGTGTGAGGCCCACACTCTAACCCATCACAGGTCTGCCACACTGAATATGCAGGGGTAAAGGGCCCCCCCCCCAAGAGGCGGACTGTCACAATGCTTGGTTAAAAGATAACCCTCCCGGCGGCGCCGTTGAGCAGGCGGCACAGATTGGCATGGTCCATTGGATATGGCTCAAGCCTAGCAGACCCCCCAAGAGCGTATGCACTGTTAAATGTTTGATTTCGTTTTACAGTTTCATGTTCGGCACAGCAGGGTTCCGAGGCTGCGCCTCCAGAGTTGGGGTTTGGGGTAGGGAGGGAACCTTCTTCCGGCTACCACGGCCGATGTACATACTGCACTATATAATGTTGCCTCTTTGGACATCTGTATTTGGATATGGCTGAAGAAAAAGGGAAGTATAGGCTGGTTACGTGGAATGTGAGAGGGTTGGGGGCGATACAGAAGCGGCATAGGGTACACGCCTTCTTGATACGCCAGAGAGCACATATCGTATTCCTCCAAGAATCCCACCTGACACAGCCCGAGGTGCACACTTTACGCAAAAAATGGAGGGGAACTGTATTTTCCACAACGTACTCTGCCTTTTCCAGGGGAGCCACGATATTGGTACGATATGGTGTCCCCTTTGTAGAGATGGAGAGGAAAGCAGATGACCAAGGGCGATACCTTCTGGTAAAGGGCACACTAGACGGTATAATGGTAGTCCTGGGTTGTATTTATGCCCCGAACTACGACCAGGACAGATTCCTTTCAACTGTTGGCAGGGCCCTGGCGGGCTGGGTGGACGTCCCTTGGATTTTGGGAGGGGACTGGAACATGATACTAGGTGTAGGTCTAGATAGATCGCACCCTCCCCTCCAGGCGACAGGGGTTCATAAACTGTCTGACTCATTTGAGACATGGCTTCAGGGATGGGGGTTGGTGGATGTGTGGCGCACACTGTACCAAACACATAAAGAATACTCATACTACTCCCCACTACATAACCTGCACACCTGCCTGGACAGATTCGTTTGCACCAATTCCTTGACGGCTCAGTGTGCGTCCTTGGCCTACCTTGCCAAAACGTTTTCGGACCACAGACCGCTAACGCTTGATCTACACTGGGGCAGGATTCCCTCACCGGTACCCACCTGGAGGCTCAACCCCTCATTGCTTGAAGATGGCCCGTTTCGTGCTCACCTTGAGGACACGTTAACCGGCTACTTCAGAGAAAACTGGGACTCTGCGTCCTCGAACCTGATAGTGTGGGATGCCATGAAGGCTGTGGTACGGGGTGCCGCGATTGGCCGGCTGGTGGGCGCCAGACAGGAAGTTCATGATAGAATCTGTACGGTGGAGGGCCGTCTGAAGGAGCTCGAGACCGCGGTGGGGACGGACCCAGGTCGCAGGGATGATCTACAACTGTGTAATATTGAGCATGCGGAACTCCTGGAAACCTTAAGGGTTATAGACTATAGGGACTACTTGAGACGACAGCAGGCGGAGGCGGACAGGTCAGGGGCACTGCTTGCTCGTTTGATCAGAGTTACCCCTGAGACTCCAGTAATTACGAGCATCCGGGATGACACGGGCAGACAGGTAAACACGCAGATAGAGATCAACAATGTGTTCAGGACCCACCTAGAGAGATTGTATGCTCCTCCCCCTACTGATAATAGGGATGCCATAGTAGACTTCCTGGATGAGTTGACGTTCCCAGCCCTGACCCGGGAGATCCAGACGGCCCTGGCCAAACCCATTTCGCAACAGGAAATTAAAATTGCCATCCACACCCTAAACCGGGGCAGGACTCCGGGTATGGATGGCCTACCGGGGGAGTTTTATCAAACTTACTCCGATATGCTGGCGCCTATCCTGGAAAAAATCTACAAAACTGCTTATGAGGTCGGCCATCTGCCAGCCTCGACTATGCAGGCCTTGGTCATCTCCATCCCGAAGCCCGGCAGAGACGCCCTAGATGTGGGTAATTATCGGCCTCTGTCTATGCTCCCCTCGGAGTATAAAATCCTTAGTAAGGCTATCGCCATGCGAATACAAGCCCACCTCCCTGGCCTGATCCACACTGATCAATGTGGCTTCCTCCCGGAGAGAAGCACTTCTCAGAATACGAGGCGACTGCACGCCCTCATGTCGACTACCCCCCAGGAGTTACCGCACGCCGGCTGCATAACCCTTGACCTACGTCAAGCATTTGACTCCCTGGCATGGGACTTCATGTTTGAAACCTTACGCCGCTTCGGCTTCCCAGACACCCTGATACAATGGATTTGACTACTATATACGAATCCAACGGCTAGGGCGCGCACCGGCAGGCACACTTCGGACAGCTATGACGTCCATAGGGGCACCCGACAGGGATGCCCGCTGTCACCGCTGCTGTTCGTGCTCACATTAGAACCCCTAGCCATTGCACTCCGGACTACGGCAGCGGAGGCGGCATTCAGGTTGGAGATACTCACAACCTGATCTCCATATACGCCGACGATATAATGCTGTTCCTTCGAAATCTGCAGGATGACCACACACACCTAGCGACTATCTTTACACGGTTTGAAAGAATCTCTGGCCTGGCTGTAAACCCGGAAAATCACTGGGTTTCTTTTTCCGAGACGGACAACAGCCTGCCCATATACAGTTTGGCACCCACGAGAACCAGGTAGCTCCATCTACATTTAAATACCTCGGTATTAACGTATACCGGAACCCTGAAGACCAGATTGAGGGCAATGTGCGGAGGGCGATCAATGGCCTTCGGAGTAGCGTGACCTTCTGGGCATCCCTGCCCCTCTCTGTAATGGGCCGGGTGGCGATTTCAAAGATGGTCCTTCTTCCCCGAATATTGTACTACTTTGTGAATTTACCAGTCCTCCTCCCACAACACATATTTACCACACTAAGGGCCCGATGTAGGTCGGTCGGTAACGGCCGAAAATTGGTATTTTCGGCCGTTACCGATCGGTATCGAGCAATCGGGATGTAGCAGTCCGAAAACCGCCCAAATCGGGGAAAATACAGATTCGGAAAAGTTACCGAATCGTTAGAATACCGAATCGGACATTACACAGATTCAGTAAATATACTGAATCGGTAACAAACCGAATCGGTAAAAATAGGGATTCGGAAAAATCACCGAATCGGTAGAATACCGATTCGGAAAAAACACAGAATCGGAAAAAAAATACCGAATCGGTAAAGTCATCGAATCGGTAAAATTACCGATTCGGTATAAATCCGATTCTGTGTGAAAAACTGAAGATTGAGGGCCAGATGTAGGTAGGACTTATTTACCGATTCTTAATTGCCGAATTTTATCGATTCGGTAATTAAGAATCGGTAAATAAGAAGGGGGGGACATGTAGGAGCATCCAGATGTTTCATTTACCGAATCGGTAAAAATCTGTATTTACCGATTCGGTAAATACCGACCGGTAATGCCCATTCATTCCTATGGGCTTTGAAGCCCATAGGAATGAATGGGCATTACCGATTCGGTATTTACCGAATCGGTAAATACCGAATTACACAAGGGTGCAGGGGGTGTCACTTTGACACCCTCTGGCACCCCCAAAAGAGGCTCGGGTGCCATGTGGCAGGCATACCTGCCCTAAGGGCAGGTCGGCCTGTCATATGGCATAGGTGTGCATGCACACATGTGCATGCACACCGGAATCGGTATTTTACCATCAAATTGATTTGATGGTAAAATACCGATTCTGTAAGGCTTGTGGGACTCAGGAGAGTCCCACCTACATCTCAATTTTACCGATTCGGTAGAAATACCGATCGGTAAATTTACCGATCGGTAATTTTACCGAATCAGTTACACATGCCCCTACATCTCATTTCTGTAATACCGGTCGGTAACGGCCGAAAATACCGATTTTCGGCCGTTACCGACCGACCTACATCGGGCCCTGAGATGTAGGAAAGCTCTGAAATACCGAATTTGCGTCAAATTCGGTATTTAAGAATCGGTAGTTACCATAGATTGGAATCAGGTGGTAACCAGGTGCAACCTATAAAAATGGACCCAAAATGCAATTCTTCTTGCACCATGGCGGCATTTTATGTCATTGCAAGACGGCTACGGCTACAGCAGGAAGGAGAGAGGGAATGGCTGAGACAGGAGCAGGTGTATAGACAGCGGATCACCCTGGTCCTGCTGACAGATGCAGAGATCCTACAGAGGTACAGGCTGGACTCAGAGACCATCTTAGAGCTCATTAGGGACCTCCAACCCCTGTTGCAGCACACCACCCCAAGGGCACACGCAATCCCAGTGTAGCTATTTCCCGGTTACTTGCCACTAAATCAACAATTCCCTTTGTCAACTCCCCCATCTGCAGGTTATGTTGACGCAATTGCCGGTGGCAAGCGAGGATGGACTTGGCCTGCATCCGCTGTATTCGGACCATGCTCCCCTCAAGCCCTTGGAAGACGCTGCCCTCCCGTGATGGAATTGCACTGCTGGAAGTGCGTGGACGGGGGCAATCGGTGCTGGTCTGCTGGGTGGCCTGCTGTGCCACAGATGTCACAGGTGTGGGTGCTGGTGCCTGACCCGCAGCTCCCTCCATGATGGACAATGGGGCCACAATACTCCTCCTGGCTGGAGCTGTGGCAGGTGCTGGCTGGGACGGTGTGGATGAGTTCTCTGGAGAGAACTGCAATGTTGGGGATTGTGACAATTGGGGAGAGTGGGGAAATAAGAGGGCATGTCCTGAGTCATCCTCATTAGCCATGGCACTGCTGTCCTCCACCTCCTGCGAGTCATCCATGCTGCTTGGCCCTGCCACCGCACTGTCCGCTGTTGCTGGAGCTGACACTTGTGCAGCTGCTGCTCCACTACCTGATGGCGCCCCTAGGAATAAAGTAGCATTTGTCAACTGAGTGGAAATGTCTTCCTGTCACTACAATAAATGCATTGCACATGTCATTTTCATTACTCTGATTCTTTCGTAAGGTGCATTGCAGTTTTATGTGCACTGTTAAATGTTCCTACATTAGCTGTCTACATTTCCCATCATGCATTGCTCATTTATTTTGCTAGCAGTACTGGACTGGGGTTTGGCTGTACATGGGGGCCAATGGGGAGGTGTCTGGTAGGGTGTGTCATGCTGTGCATGCTTCTTACCTTTAGCTTTGGCTCTGGCTGAGCTGTCCATGTCCCCAACTCCAACCACACTCTCCCTCTCAATCGTTGTGGACACCAGTTCCTCCAGTTCAGTGAGGGGGGGCGCGGGGTTCCTGCCGCCACCGGTCAGTCCTGCCTGCTTGTTGATCTCCGCCAATTTCCTCTTGGTGAGGCTCCGGATATCATAGAACCTCTTCTTGAGGTCATCCATGCTCCTCGGGGTCACACCAACAGCATTGACCCTCTCACTGATGGCACTCCACAGTTTCCTCTTTGTTGACTCAGGGACTGTGAGGGACAGCCTCCCATACAGCTGCCTGTGGACCCTCACCACCTCCTCCACCAATACTTGCAGCTCCATGCTGCTGAACTTGACCTTGCGCTTTCTGTCAGCCTTCTGGCTCTCAGAGCTGCTTGCCATTTCCACTGTGTTCACAGATCTCCAAAAATCTCTCTGCTGCTCACTCTCACTGCTCAGCTCTGGCTGCCTCTCCAGAAAGTTCTGATGAGTTGCACCTGCCTGGGTTGCCACTCCCTGCTAGGGTGGGGGAGGGAGCTTCCACCTCATTGGCTGCTTTCATTAGTTTCACTTCCTTGTTTGCCGATCACGTGTTTACCGAATCGGTATCTACCGATTCGGTATTTACCGATTCGGGAAATACCGATTCGGTATATACCGATTCGGTTGTGCCAATGCATTCCTATGGGCCTTTTGGGCCATACGGTTGTATTGCCATTACCGATTCGGTATCTACCGAATCGGTCAATACCGATTCGGTAAGTGTCGAAACACGATACCGAATGTTACCGAATCGGTATTTTACCGATTTTTTTTTCTCTACATATCATTTTCCGATTTCAGAATACCGATTCGGTAAAAATCGGTATTTTAAAATCGGTAAATGACATTTACCTACATCGGGCCCTAAACTCGTTACTAATCAATTTAATTTGGGGATCGGGGAGACGGCGGGTAAGTCTCAAGAAGTTACAGCTGCCCACCAAACAGGGGGGCCGGGGGGTACCTGACCTACGAAGCTACTATTATGCTAGCCAGCTCCAATGGCTGACAAGATGGGTGGCGGGCAGGAACCTCCACGAGATCGCTTTCACGGCAGACAAACTGGCGCGTGGAGACCTCCATTCCCTTCTGCTGCCTGCGGCCAGGACTCCCAGGGACTGTCACCCCCTACTACTCGTGGCTCTGAAATGTTGGCGGAAAGCACTACAGTACACTGCAGGAACCCCTCCCTATGCAGACAACATCCCCCTAATTGGCCTCCCAACTCCACAGGGGAACCTGTCAAGACGCAGATTGCAACCCTGGACGGATGCCGGGGTAGACAGGGTGGGAGACTTATTTGGTGACGATATCCTATTAGATCACGCCACCTTCGCACAATCCACAGGGGCCCCGCAACGACTGTACTTTCTACACGCCTCGGTGACCCACTATGTAAGACGCACCTGGGCTCCACACCGCACCAAGCCGGACCAACACGAACTGGTCCATCTCCTCCACTATATGGGGACGGGCGGACACTTAGTGAAGTGGCTCTATGTGGGCATTAGAGAACACGCAGCTTTGCCCCTCACCACACTTAGGGAGGCTTGGATTACAGACACAGGGGAGGCAATCACAGACGGGGACTGGAAGATCATCCTTGGTCACCCTAGGAGAGTGTCCAGGAACGTTAAATTCAAATTTATACAGGCCATGGTTTTGCACAGGGCATATCTCACTCCCCAAAGACTACATAGGATGTTTCCCAACACCCCCCACAACTGCCCTAGGTGTCGTGAAGAGGATGCTAATATTATTCACATGTTATGGGCATGCCCGAGAATACGTAATTACTGGGTGACGATCAGAAACACACTATACACTATAACTGTTCTGCAGATCCCTGAGGGTGCATTACCCTGCCTGATAGGTAATAGGAAGAGATCCAAGGCCTGTAAGGCACAATTGAAGTTTATAGACTTGGCTCTCTTGTTGGCACTCCGAACTCTCACCATGAGATGGAAGTCACCCAGGCCCCCTGATGTAGAAGTATGGCGGTCCGACATGCTGAAATGGGGAAAGGCAGAGGCTGCGGAGCTGCGTAGGGAGGAAGAGAAGGGCCACCGTAAATACCCTATTGCACGGGACTGGGACCGTATGTTAATAGAATTGGAGGATGCCGACCCAGAAATGCCGCTGGAAGATACTATTTGAACACACACCCGGTATGTGGAATGGCTGCATGCGCGGCTACCTAGCCTAGATACACCGGTAACCACGCCTATCAAGTACAGTATCCATACACGCAAACATACAGCTGATATATCCACCTTACGGACTATGTACACAGGAATAGCCGGGAGACGGGATGAGGGAGGGGGGAGTTGGGAGGGATGGGATGTAAATGGGCGATACAGTATTCTGCAGCCGCGTAATAAATGTTATACTGAAATGTTACCTGGGAAAATTACGAGATATGACGAACAACTTGATGCAAGGAATGCTATGCCAAAGTTAAGTTAAAGAAAACGGAAAAGACTGTTTCTATGTGAGATTATTGAATGTACAATGTAATGCTTGCCACAGTCACGAATAAAGAGTAATAAAAAAAAAAAAAGAGAACTTTAATCCATATGACTATTCTATTGCAACAATGTTTATTATACATTGGCGTGAATGTTTACCATGGGAATCAGGAGAAGAAGCAGCAGAAGTTGATGACACCATCGGATGAGCGGTTTTCATTGGATGAATGCGTCGAACAATTATTAAATTTCACTACATTATTGTGTGCTTTTATATTAATGACTGTTCTTAAGGAGTTTAAAAAAATATATATTATTGAAGATATTATTATTAGGATTACCATTTTTCCAGACTTACTCTGCTATCCTCCTCGTTGCAGACAGCTATTGCTAAAGTGGACTTTATTTATTTTTTCCTTCCTCTGATCAATGATACAGCAACAAACAATCTCCTATCATTGATATTCTGACGGTATTTTCTGCAAATGCGGGAAACTTGGCTGAGTTTCCAGAACGACTCATTATGGGAACTTCTCTCTCTATGCGCCGGCATCCTGCTCTTTTCCATAAAGGAACTCTTCATGAGGTTCTCTAAGTAGTTTAGATTAGACTTTAAATAGTTAGTGACTACTTTATGGGCCACTATGTATTTTATTTATTTATTTATTTTATTTATAAAGTTTTATATAGCGCGAACCAGATCCCAAGGGATATTAGAGCGCTTTACAAACTGTCGCTAATCAATCTTCTCTTTGACATTTCTGTAAACCTGACTAATCTGCATAAGATAACAAGATCATACTAATCCTTAAGAGAAATAAAGGTTTTGAAAACGTTTCCAATGTCTCATCATGACTGAACATTAAGGATCAGGCAGAAGCTGATATTGCATACATTTTGTTCTAGCTCCATTCGAAATACTGTGGCAAAGGTTCATTGACCTGTCAAGCACTATCAGAATTTCCAAACCGATACAATCTGTAAGTTTGGGTGTTTAGTCTTCAATACCATTTGACCAAATCCTTTAGGCACTAACATTTTCTTGTAGCAGAGGAGACAGTTTACACCACGAATGGAGCATTAAAATAGTACCCAAGCAATAATAATGAATCACTGATTTGAGTGTCCAGATCCACACGACGTGGCAAAGCAGAAATTGAAGGCGGGTGTGGTTTTGGTGGTTGCGGTTTCGAAGGTATGAGTATTAATAGGGCGAAAATGTAGTGGTCGTGAGTATTGTGGTTGTGAGTGCCTTTTTCTTTCAGGTGTATGAGTGAATGATAGAAGCACTGAGTTGATGAAAAGGAGTAGTTGAGTTTTAGGCTCCTTGTAATCAACAGCTCTATGGATAATAACAAACGTTTTATACTTGTTTGCAGGGAATTTGGAAGTTGTGTCTGAATAACTTTGGTAATGTTATTGGAACCTTAGTTATCAAAGGGATGAACTGGGTGATTTCTCGCTGGTCGAGAAGTCACTTACGAGTGTAGAATACTCATGAGTGGTTGTGATACTTCATTTGTTTAGAGCAAACAAAAAGTTATTTAAAGGAGATTTTGGCAGCTGTGAGCTGAATCCGAAGGAAAAATTGTAATGAAGAGTGACTGCTGCTAGGTCATCGTTTTTTTGCGCTGGGATTGGACAGTTGGTGTGTTTTTCGTGCTGCAATTGGCTAAGTGGATTTCTAGAGTTGTGCTGTGATTGGGTATTGTCAATCTAAATACTGTCTTCAGATTTGGACAGGAATTGTGTGAAATTAAAAGCTGTTATTTGATTGGTGAATTGGAATTTACGCATATGAAACAGAATCAAAACATTTGGTTTGCATGGGAAAAATTGGGAACATTTAATTAGCATCATAAAATGTTTTCATGATTTTAAGGAATGGTAGGAGGAAATGTAACTATTCCCATATAACTAAAGTTGAGGAGGAACCTCCTGAGGGTTCTCCAGGATACATATGACTACCGAACATGGTTTAGGCTCATATTTGGGGCTTCGACAATGGAGTAGGATCACAGAAAATCAGGGTGCTTCAATTTTTTTGAGGTACGGAACATTCAATACCAGAATCCAAGATTTTTTAAGAGAAGATTGTACAAAATGAAGCCACCACGTCGAACCATGCTGTATGAGGCTTTTAATGCTTGGAAAAGAGTTGCACTGGAAAAAGAAAAGGAGAACAATCAGAGAAGCACAGGAAGGGCAATGCAGAATTATGTAAATGCTCGACAGGATGAAGAACAGTGTAGATGGAGGAAGAGCATTATTGAAGAAGCCAGATAATATCCAGTCCTTACAACAGAGGGTGAGCAAAAGTGTAAGGATACTACTAGACAAGAAGGGAATCAGTCAGTACAGATTCAGGAGACAAGATATTAGATCAGATGCTGTTTTCCCGAACACCTCCTACTATTTTCTCTGATCCAGGAGAGTTAAATGCAAGTGCCAGTCAAACTAAAGCTACAGCTCTAGTGGACCCTCATCCATTTCCAATTGAACAAACCTTTACAGATTATACTAATTGCCTCATCAGCTGTGAGAGGACCACCACCTGTGGTTCCCATTGAGAATATTCCTGATGCACCTCGAGTGGCTGCAAGAACAAGGTTCAAGATTGAGACAAGACCAGTTGCCTTAATGACATCAGTTGTTGGGAATAAACTAACAACCCAGAACACACAGTTAGTTCTGTGGGGACCCCTACAAATGTTGCAGCCTCTGGTAGACGGAGGAGGGACTTTTGTTTTTACGACTTTCTTAGCCCTTGGTGACTTAAGTGTCAACTAAGATGGATATATACCAGCATGTCTTGAAGAGATTACTAGAGACAAAAAGGCAAAGATCACAGAAACCCCAAAAGAAACAGAGACAAGAAAAGGCAGATTGTTGCATATTACAAAATTGAAGATAGAAATAGAAGAGCTAAACAAGGATTGTCTCGAGTTTGATCATCTAGATCAATACCAAAAAAAATAATCTACTTGTGCAAGGGGATTACTGGAAGAGCCGCAAGGCACATGACAAATTGGTAGGGATAGTGAAGAAGTATTACGTGGATCTTGCTAAAAAGTAAAATTTACATTGTAGCTATAGAGTTGAGTTGGATGCTCCTGCAATAGAAAACATTGATTACAGGAATGTGTCCACACTTTATTCAACTGATCTAATGCATTTGCAGATGGAAGGATGTGCAAAAGTTGGAGCTTAGATGGACAAAGAAACATGAAAAGTAAAAGGGGAGCAGAGGAAAACAGGATGAATTGAATAGGGATGAGGCAGCAGCATATCTATTATGTGAAAAAGCTGGAGGAAGATACGTACATGTGTCTTGGAATAGAGATGATTTGACAGCATTTACGAACAATTTTCCAAATTGAGAGACAAACCGGTGCAGTCGTATGCACAAGTGGAAAGGTTCATCCAAATTTCAAAGGTGTTGAGGATTGATTTGAATACGTTTTTCGACATGGGCATGTAAGGTAGCAGTACCGTGGCCAAAAGAAGAACCACCTAGAGAGAAAGGGACCGGTGCACCATCACCATTGGTGCTGGGGTAAGATGAAGGGGTCCTTCCCATGTCTGAAAGGGAAAATACCTCAGAAAGACACTGATTGGCTAAAGATAAAAAAAAACACACAAGAACTGAAGGAGACAGTTTATGAGTACTATGAAAGACACAGGAGACAAATTTGCTTTAACAAAAGAAGCATACTAAAAAGGACTAGACATGTAGGGATCAGCTGTTGTGAACACACATTTGAACTGATGGGGAACATGGCAAACATTACAGGGAGATGAAAATGCAATCTCATGAGTTTACTATATTTGTGGACAAATGCTTATTTCTTATTGCCTGCTGATACAGAGGGTACTTGCTATCTAGGCATACTAATTCGGAAATGTTTCATGTTACTAGCTTAGATGCCTTAGCTGTGACACCAACACACAGATAGAAACGTAGCACAGGCTAAGGAGCTGGTTTAGTCGGAGAGATATGTGGAGCAGTGATACCACCTGTAGAAGTAATCCTAAATGATGAAAAAATCAGGAAATTAGCTACTGTAGTTGATAAAATGTCCACCAGCACTTTTGGAACTTTAATCTTGATTAACACTGAATTGGTTGCTGTAAGGTGCATGGTTTTGCCGGACCGTCTTACTTTAGACATATTACTCGCTGAAAAGAGAGGAGTTTGCCACATGCTGAAATTAACCCATTGCTTTTCATTCATCCAAGACGAGAGCAAAGAGATAGAAGGTTATGCAAGAAACATTTCAGGTTTAGAACCTGAATTACATGATTTGGAAACAACACGTTTGTATGAAAGTTTTGGGAACGGGCTAAACACCGTTGGAAATTGTGTTTTGACAGCTGGGAAAGGTATAGTAAAAACAATATTAACCAATAGTAATAGCAGGGCTCTGTATACTATTTCTTTACCTTCTGTTACTAAGCTATAAATACTTCATGCGCAAGACAGAGGAAAATATTCAGATGAAAATGTACAAATGGGACATGGGGTTACATGGTATCATGAATGACGACTACTATATCACTAAGACAGAATAGGGGGAATTAAAAGAAAAGGAGGAATCACACCTGAAGATTAAAAGTATTTCTGGTCTTGAATTGGCATGTGAATCAGAATTGTGTGATAATTTAAAAATCATCAAGAGGGAGTGATTTGAGGGAAATAATTCTAAAAACAAATTTTAGACTTGCAGACCATGTTGGAATTGCATTTTGAGAGGCGTTTATACCATTGCAGAAATGTATTAACACAGAAAATAGCAAGTAGGGAAAATGTGTCTGCTTAAATGTATGTGAAAATAACATGAAGAAATGTCTTTGTACTAAAGTATCATACTGAACTGTGCCCCTTTAACTAGGCCCATGTCTTTCCTATCCATATAAACAACAGGAGAGAAAGGGTCAGAAGGCCACTCTTATACTCCTTTAGATTAATCAATACAAACCAACAAAAGAGTGACAATAAATATTCAAATACAAGACAAAAGCAGTAGAGCAATGACTACCACCAAAGTGAGAAAACTAAATAGAAACAGGAAAACGATAAGTTATGCAGTAATAAGGTGGTAAAGAAGAACCCTCAGGCACCAACTAAAAGTCGGATGCCAGTTGTCTTCATTGGGTTCTTATGGAAAACATGATTTAGTAACCACGAGTGATAGAAAAAGTGAATAATAAAAGGAGTGTGGACTACTCCCTTGATCAGAAGATTATTTTAATAAAGGGGTAGTTCTAACTCCGTTAAAAACATTAGTGACAGCGGACATACATTTGGTCGTGTTAATTTAAACCAAGAAGTCCTATACATAGAAAAACAACATAGGTCGACATGACATGTTTCTGCTATAACGAGCTACTAGTAAGCTCAGCATTCATCAGGACCAAAGAAGAAAAAGCCTTGCTTGGTGGCTGGTGCACTCTAAGGCGCCAAAACCAACTACGGCGAGACAACAAACATACAAACTTGTATGCAGTCAAAGCACAGGGACTTCCTCGTGCGTCCTCCCCAAAGCGTGAGAGATGGAGTTTCTGTAATATATCAATAGATAAAGAAGAGAAAACTGAATGTAAACTGCAAAACATTACCCCATTATGAACTGTAATTTTCAAAACACGAATGTTGCAAAGAAATTCTTATAAGCAAAACCCATTGAAACAAGTTCATCACAGTTAGTTTGGTAACATCGTAGTTTTAACTATATCCCAACCAGTGGTAATTTACTCAGTGGCAGTTGAAATTTCTGTGCATCCAACTATGCAGCATTTCTGGCGAAATCTCACCTTGGATATTAACCTCTTATCAGCCATCGTGATCTCTTATGATACACGGGTCGAGAGGAATTGTCTTAATAAAATATTTGAGCAAGTGTCCGTTATTGAAGTTAAATAAATACATTTAAAAATACACCTTCACACAGGAAAGAAAATATCAAAGGCATAGGACTCACTCGTATGACTCAAGGATAGAGCCCCATGGGCGCGTGGTAGGGGGAAATCTTCACGCCCGGGTCATCTGAAAGATAAAGACCGGGTCATGTAACGACCGTCAATGGGCAGCAAAGCATATTCTTTTGCATGCTATTACATAATTCAGTTTGGTTAAATACGGACACCCAAATGCCATTAAGCCGAGAAGGGGGGCAAATCGCCATTGTAACTTACTTTCTCCCAGGCGACTCCCCTCTAGGAAACCTACAGCGTCCAAGACCACGGCCTGAATACAACGGGTGCCGAGGAGGAACGCCGATTAAAAGGATACGTGATCCACGTAGGTTCCGATCACGTGATCATCTCGTCCTAAAATTATTTAAAAACTTACGGACTTATCTGTTAGATATGTGTGGCATCTGTTTCAAGGTCAAAAAACTTTATTAGTACGATGGATATAACACGAGAAGCACAAAAGTACCTTTCTCAAAAGCAGGGAAACGTAAGTCTAACCCCGCTTTTCGTATCTTGGCACACAACGAATACTTGTGCCGTTCTTGACAGCAATCAGCATACGGATAGTAGCTATTGGAAATGTGGCGGCGATAGACTATATCCAGATTTACTGCCTGCACTAACTGTCAATTAAGAGATGGAATGCAAGGGAGGCCCGTAGTAGCGATCCAAATACATCCCCCATAATCACCCTCAATATGCTCGTATAAGTGTCCACATCTAACATCTATGAAAGATACAAAACAAAACATAACATAAAGGGCCAGTAAGGGGAAATGAAGGCACCCCATCTACCTGCATGTGTGCATCAGGGTTTCTAAGTCCAAGACATGTGTGATTTGCTATGCAACATAAACAGACCTCTCTTTAGAAATCTAAGGTCCGGCAGAATCTATTGGATCCTTCCACATTCACCAAGGGAAGTGGTTGTTAGAAGGCACTAGGGTAAAGAGATTTAGTACATTGACTGAAAGCAAATGAAAGGGACAAGGATCAAATAGTCAAATGCACATTGAAACTGCATAATAACCTCAGAGGTCTCAGTGGGTGGATCACCGCCGCATAACTGAATTCCATGGTATATCATCATTCAATCCATGTATATGCGTCGAAAGGCGGTAGATCCATCTTTGTTCTTTCTCAAAAATTGAGTTTTCGGCGTGGCCAAGATGGCGGCCGGAGCGGACGTGTAAGCGAGAGGCTCCCCGTCCGATCCCCCTCAGTGCCCGCTTATACATAGCTGAGCCCCCCGCCTGCCTGGCAGGGGGCGACCTTGTGGCCGCAGTCGAGCGACGACCCGATCGGGGTCAGTGGGATTCCTGAGATCCGCCCCGGGAGCAACAGTCGGCATGGGCCGGGGAGACGCTGCGGGAGGACGGCCGAGCTCTCCGGCGGCCTACTAGCGGGCTGCTTGAGATCCCCGAGCTACCTGGGGCCCAGATGAGCGCTACCCCCCAAGTGGCCACAACCCGACCGGAGCTGAGACGGAACCAGTGGTTAGCGAAACTGAGTCCTGCCGATTCCGGCCCAATGGAACCAGCCTGGTGCAAGACGCCGCTAATTTAACCCCCGGCTCGGGCCTATGCAAGCGGATCCTCCGACAGCCGGTGCCGCGGTTGTCCAACGCAGCGAAGCGTCTGCCAGAGGTGGCCACTGCGGAGGTGAGGAGCTGAAGAAGGGTGGACCCGGGGGGCTTGCTGATCGTGCCCCCGGTGGGAGGAGTGGCGGGGCCCACCCAGGATCGGCCTGCAGCACCGCGGGAAACCGGTGTCGGGCGGCGCAAGGCCTGGAGGTTCAAGTACTATCAGGGGCAGAGCTTGGGGGCGACAGAAGAGTGAGGCCGCACTGGGCCCCCCAGAGACGCCGGGGTGGAGTTGTGAGCTTTATTCCCGAGGGCTGCACGGACTCGGGGGGGGGCAAAAATCGAGCCCCCGGCGTGAGGCCTACTGTGGCCTGCCCAGTGCCGGATCCAGAGGCGCAACTGGGGCGCGGACCCCAAGACACGCTACGGGCCCAAGAGCACCTCCAAGGACCAAGGACAAAAGTGGCGCGAAGTGAGGAGCAAGGCGGGGTGGACTCGGGGGGCCTGACGATCGTGCCCCCGGCGAGAGGAGCGGCGGGGGTCCCTCGGAGCCAGGCCGGTGGCACCACAAGAAGCCAGAACCGGGCGAGAAACAATTAAGTGGATCAGTGTCGGCTGTAGGGAAGACCCGGGGGAAGCGGAGAGGCGAGGCCGCATTAGGTGGAGTGGTGGCTCTGCCCTCGAGGGCCGCACCAAATCAGGGGGCGGGAATCGAGCCCCCGGCGCGAGGCCTAGCGAGGCCTGCCTGACTCCAGACCCCGTAACACACGAGTGCGTGGACCCTGGGACATGCAGAAGGCCCAACGGTCGCCACAAAGGCGGGATACCCGAGAAGCGACCCCCGGGAGCCACAAGAGCGACAGCGCCAGCCCGGTTTCGGGAGGGGGGCCCTGGAGAGGCGACAGAACCCCAAGTCAGAGACAGGAGCCACACTTGGAGACAACAAGGCACACTAGGTCAAGCCCACGGAGCTGGCCAATACAAAGCGGGCGACCACCCCGTGCCGGACCACACGCCTCCTCCCGGCCTGGACTCGCCCCGAACGGGAGTTTAGAGCGGGACCCCACCGGCCGCTCCTCCTGCGCATCGGGCCTTCTTATACTGATGTACTTGTAGATTTCGGGAGTGGCCATAAGTCGCGCCATGTCGAATCGCAAGGGAGGACGGACGATCACCGACATGCTAACCAGGGGCACCCCCAAAGGGGCGAAGAGCCCAGAGCAGGGTCAACCGCTGGAGCAACCTAAGACACAACCGGAAGGTGAGATCCCCATCACGAGGGCCTTCATGGAAACGCTCTTCAGCGCTCTCAGGGAGGATTTCCAAACTCTTAAACAAGAGATGGCAGGGGAGCACAGGGAGCTCAGGCGTGACGTCGACGGACTGGGTGAGCGTGTGGCGGCGGTGGAGGAATCAGTGGGCAACAGGAGTGGGGAGATCGAACTTCTATAACAGGAGATCCTTCGGCTGCAGGACCAGCAAACGGACCTACAGGCGCACAATGAGGAACTTGAGAACCTCTCCCGTCGCAATAACATATGAGTCCGGGGAGTGCCATCTAACTCAGAGGGGCGTGACATGACGGCCTTTCTGCAGGAGCTGTTCCGGAGCGTATTGGGGGAGCAGGAGGACTTCGAGGTCCGTATAGACCGAGCACACAGGGTGGGCATAGCACGCCGGGCTTCGGCCCCACCGCCTGACATCCTGGCCCTCTTGCCTGACTACCCACTGAAGGAGCGTATTCTTCAAACGGCGAGGCAGAAACAGCCTCTCCAGTTCCGGGGCTATGCGGTGGCGCTATATCAAGACCTGTCGGCCATCACACTACAGAAAAGGAGATCGTTTAGGGTGGTCACAACCTTCTTGAGAGACAAAGGAATCCCTTACTCCTGGGGCCACCCCTTCAGACTCATCTTTAAATGGGAAGAGGTCCTCTGTCAACTTCGATCCCTACGGGACACTTGTGCGCTGCTGGGTATCACCTTGGAGACAGAGGATAGTGAGGAGAGCTCATCCAGACGGTCCTCCCCGACACCCTCCCAGACCAGAACCGGAGACGGCTGGCAGCGAGTGAGGCGGTGGCGAACCCACAAAGCCAGACCCCGCAACCATAGCTCAAGAGCACGCGGCAACAGTCCAGGACGTCGCTAAGGACACCTCCGCTGGGACATGATATGCTACTAATGGAGGGTGTGAATGAATGCCTTCTCCTAGCAAGGGGCCGGGAGGGACGGGGCGGGGGGCCACTGAGGCTGCCTCGATTACACGTTTTCCCATTTCGACATGATACCACGGACCTGCAGAGAGAGACTGCACAGGACCGGGACAATGATCTCTAGTTTGGGGTTTGTGATTCTTCTGGAGTTCCTTGTTGGGGTTAGGGGGGGACCCGGGTGGGTCTTGGGAGAGGGGTTGGCGGGGGTTGGGGAGGGAGAAGGGGAGGAGGGGGGGTGGAAAGAGCGGGTGGGGGGTCCTCCTTGTGCACGAGTGCTGAGCGGGATTGTTTTTCCCTTTTCACCACCACGAACCAAGCGCGACACGCAGCCGCCCCACCTGACTGCTTAAGATGACACGTCCATTGACTATTCTCACACTTAACGTGAGAGGGCTTAATAACCCAGTCAAGCGCAAGGCGATTCTCTCTCTCCTGGAACACTCAAGGGCAGACATCTGCCTCCTGCAGGAGACGCACCTACTACCCAAAGATCACCATAGACTTAAATCCCGTTTCTTCCCATGGCAATTTTTCTCCTCTGCGAGCAGGAAAGTGGCTGGAGTAGCGATCCTGGTGGCAAAATCCTTTGGGGGACGGGTCCTACAAAAGGAAGCAGAGATCAAAGGCAGGTTACTGGTCCACCGCTTTCTCGTAGCGGGACAGACACTACTGATAGGCTCCATATACGCACCCAATGACGGTCAGGAGGCATTCTTACATAGGGCCTTAGAGGCGGCCACGGCCAACACGCATCCACACCTATTGTTGGGAGGCGACCTTAACCTAGTATTTCACAACACAGGGGACCGTTCTGGTCAACGATCTGGCCAAGTGGGGGCACTGTCCATGATGGGTCAGACTCGCCTTGCAGACCTGGGCCTGATTGATTTATGGAGACATACGCATCCGCAGGCCACAGCATACACTCACTACTCAGCGGCCCATAAAACCTACGCAAGACTCGATTACTTTCTGTGCTCCTCCCAATTAGCGACTCGCGCAAGAGACGTCGAGATACTTCCAGCCTCCCTGTCAGACCACTCTCCGGTGGTGGCGTCCTTTCTGCTGCCAACCACGCCTGGCCGCCAGAGGCACTGGCGCTTGCGAGACGGCTTACTACAGAGTTCGGCCGTAATCGAGCGGATCAAGGCTGCCCTCAGCCAATTCCTCACTCACAATGCTAATGAGGACACCACCAAAGCCACTCATTGGGCGGCGCTCAAGGCGGTCGTCCGAGGCAAATTTATCTCACTGACCACAGCCAATAACAGAGAACGCGCACAAAAGAGGGGCCGAAATCACCCAACGCGTGGCAGAGCTGGAACAAATGCATCAACGCACGGGGGCAGCCCGATCGTGGCGCCAGCTATGCGCAGAGCGGAAGCTGCTAGCAGCCCTAGACCAGGATGTGGCCGAGTATGCCACCCTGCGGCTACGGCATGCGTATTACACCAGAGGAGACCGCTGCGGGAGACTCCTGGCGAGCAGGCTGCGGGAGCAGCAGCAGAGACAACACATTCGGGCCCTCCAGCTTAGTCAAGGTGACCCGGTCACGAAGGATGTGGCTATTGCCGCTGCCTTTGGGGACTTTTATGCTGGACTCTATGCGGCAGACCAATTGGATTTGCAGGCGGGTCGCGACTACCTGCAGGGAGCTGCCCTCCCATCCTTGAACGAAGCACAAGCGGAGTTCCTCGATCGACCCATAGGTCTAGAGGAAGTGATATCGGCGATATCCCGCCTCAAACTGGGTAAATCGCCGGGTCCTGACGCCTACTCGGCGGCCTTCTATAAAACGTTCTGCCCACAAATAGCCCCCCTACTTCGTGACCTATATAATACCTTCGATCAACCGGGTGCCATACCTCCAGACCTGCTAGAGGCTGCGATATCGGTGATACCTAAGGCAGGCCGGGACCCCGCTCGGTGCAGCTCATACAGGCCAATATCCTTGTTAAATATCGATCTTAAGCTATACACGGGCATCATCGCAAGTAGACTGGCCCCGTATATGCAGCAATTAGTGGAACCCGATCAGGCGGGCTTTATTCCGCAACGGCAGACCAGTGACAATACTAGGCGAGTTCTCCACTTAATAGAGGCTGGGTCGCAGACGAGACCGGGCTGCATGCTCCTCACCATCGATGCCGAGAAAGCATTCGATCGAGTGCACTGGCCTTACCTGGACTTGGCACTGCAGAGGTTCGGCATGGGAGAGACTCTCTGCAACCGTATTTTTAACTGTTATCGACAGCCGACTGCGACGGTCAGAGTCAATGGTCATACCTCCCCACGGTTGCCGATTGGCAGGGGGACCAGACAGGGCTGCCCGCTTTCCCCCCTGCTTTTCGCGCTGTATATGGAGCCGTTAGCGCAACGTATAAGGCAACACAGCCTTATTGAGGGCATCCCATTCGGGGGCGACACGCATAAAGTCAGCCTATACGCAGATGACATTTTACTCTCCCTGATGGAGCCGATGCAATCCCTTCGAGCGCTCTTTGTGGAGCTTCATACCTTTGCATTGGCCTCGGGCTTTAAAGTCAACATGGGAAAGTCGGAGGCCCTGAACATATCCCTGTCACCAGGCGTGCTAGCAGAGGCCAAGGCTGAATTTGACTTGCAGTGGTCTGACTCTTCCATTCCCTATCTGGGGGTCCTGCTGGCGCCGACTGTGCGAGCCACGGCAGACACCAACTACGTGAGGCTCAGCTCGCGTCTCAACGAGGCACTTAGGAGATGGAGACACCTCACACTCTCCTGGCTAGGCCGCATAGAGGCCGCCAAAATGACCTTGCTGCCACAGATTCTTTATGTCTTCCAAACTCTCCCTCTGCGCCCGCCGGCGGGATGGCTTCAGAAGACGCAGTCAGACCTGGCTCGTTACATCTGGAATGGTCGCCGCCCGTGCTTTAAGCACTCGATTGCTGTACTCCCTCCCGCACATGGCGGAGTGGGAATACCCGACCTTACTCTATACTTTCAGGCAGCCCAGCTGCGCACGCTTGTGGAATGGCACCAATTAGAGTCCAGTAAACACTGGCTCTTTCAGGACCAGGCGGTGGCAGGTCGGCCGCTTCGGGGTGTTCCGTTCTTACCGCGCCGCCATAGGCCACCCAATCTTTATGCGTCGCAGATCACGAGCACGGTCCTGGACACATGGGACAGAGTGGCTGTCCGGCGGGGTCTCACTTCGTTTCCCTCCCCGATGGCACCGCTTTTCGACACCCCGGACTTTTCCCCCGGCCTCGACCCTCGGGTGTACGCGGTTTGGAGGACGACACCCTGCAGAGACGTGGGGCACATGTTTGACCTTAACAGATGTGCATGCACACCTGAATTCGGTATTTTACCACCCAATAGGATTGGGTGGTAAAATACCGACTCTTAAGGGCCTGTGGCACTCTTAGGAGTGTCTGCTACATATGGATTTACCGAATCTGTAAATATACCGACTCTTAAGGGCCTGTGGCACTCTTAGGAGTGTCTGCTACATATGGATTTACCAAATCGGTAAATATACCGATTCGGTATTTTACCGATTCTGTAAATTTACTGATTCGGTAAATTTACAGAATCGGTAAAATATAGGCCCCCTACATCAGAAAACCCTAATACCGGTCGGTAACGGCCGAATTCGGCCGTTACCGACCGGTATTAGGGCTCCTACATCTGGCCCCAAGCGTCTTAGTTGCTATAGTGAGGTGGCAAACACTACACCCTCCGCACGGGAAATGGCCATTCACGGGTGGTAATCCCCATATGGTAAGTACATTGTTGTCCAGAGTAGTGTGATCAGTTCTTGGACGAGTGTGGACCAGAGCATCTTGTAGGTTTCGTTCTCATTTGTAGGAAAAAAGCGGTTTTTGCCAGTTCCGCCCCGTACTGTTTAAAATTCACCAATGTTTATTTATGCAGAGACTCACAGCATTGGATATACTGCTGTAGGTCATAACACAAGTCAGAGGTGGCTCAGCTTCATTGTCCTTCGTGTAGTCCTCCAGTAGAGCTTCCCTGTTTTGATTTTTTGCCCTTTTGCAACCTTTTTGGAGGATTTTTTCTGGGTAACCTCTTTTCCGTAACTTGTTGGTGAAGTCTGCCGCTTGTGTGTTAAAATCACTGAGGTTACTGCAATTTCTGCAAATTCGTAGATATTTTCCAAAGGGTAAATTTTCCCGTAAAGGGCGAGGATGGAAACTCGAATAATGAAGCAAGTTGTTTTTACTGGTCGGTTTGTAAAAGGTTTTGGTAGTGAGGTGATTACCTTCCCTGGTTATTGTGACATCCAGAAAGACGATGGCATTTGGGTGTCCGTATTTAACCAAACTGAATTATGTAATAGCACGCAAAAGAATATGCTTTGCTGCCTATTGACGGTCGTTACATGACCCGGTCTTTATCTTTCAGATGACCCGGGCGTGAAGATTTCCCCCTACCACGCGCCCATGGGGCTCTATCCTTGAGTCATACGAGTGAGTCCTATGCCTTTGATATTTTCTTTCCTGTGTGAAGGTGTATTTTTAAATGTATTTATTTAACTTCAATAACGGACACTTGCTCAAATATTTTATTAAGACAATTCCTCTCGACCCGTGTATCATAAGAGATCACGATGGCTGATAAGAGGTTAATATCCCAGGTGAGATTTCGCCAGAAATGCTGCATAGTTGGATGCACAGAAATTTCAACTGCCACTGAGTAAATTACCACTGGTTGGGATATAGTTAAAACTACGATGTTACCAAACTAACTGTGATGAACTTGTTTCAATGGGTTTTGCTTATAAGAATTTCTTTGCAACATTCGTGTTTTGAAAATTACAGTTCATAATGGGGTAAGGTTTTGCAGTTTACATTCAGTTTTCTCTTCTTTATCTATTGATATGTTACAGAAACTCCATCTCTCACGCTTTGGGGAGGACGCACGAGGAAGTACCTGTGTTTTGACTGCATACAAGTTTGTATGTTTGTTGTCTCGCCGTAGTTGGTTTTGGCGCCTTAGAGTGCACCAGCCACCAAGCGAGGCTTTTTCTTCTTTGGTCCTGATGAATGCTGAGCTTACTAGTAGCTCGTAATAGCAGAAACATGTCATGTCGACCTATGTTGTTTTTCTATGTATAGGACTTTTTGGTTTAAATTAACACGACCAAATGTATGTCCGCTGTCACTAATGTTTTTAACGGAGTTAGAACTACCCCTTTATTAAAATAATCTTCTGATCAAGGGAGTAGTACACACTCCTTTTATTATTCACTTTTTCTATCACTCGTGGTTACTAAATCATGTTTTCCATAAGAACCCAATGAAGACAACTGGCATCCGACTTTTAGTTGGTGTCTGAGGGTTCTTCTTTACCACCTTATTACTCAAGTTCAAGTTCAGAATTTGTATAGCGCACTACTCACCCATAGGGTCTCAAGGCGCTTGTGGGAGGGGGAACATTATTTATCGAAAAGCCAGGTTTTAAGTTCCTTTCTGAAGGAAATGTGGTTCTGTGTGAGGCGGAGTTGAGTGGGGAGAGAGTTCCAGGTCTTGACGGCCAAGTAGGAGAAGGATCTTCCTCCCATGGTGGATCTGTGGATGCGCGGAATTGCGGCAAGCGCTTGGTTGGAGGATCTTAGTTGGCGGGTGGGTGTGTAGAAGGACAGTCGTGTGTTGAGGCATTCGGGTCCTAGTTTGTAGAGGGCCTTGTGAGCGTGGGTGAGGAGACGGAATGTTATTCTCTTGTTGACGGGAAGCCAGTGTAGGTCTTTTAGGTGGCCGGTAATGTGAGCTTGGCGAGGGATGTCCAATATGAGTCTGGCCGATGCATTTTGGATGCGTTGGAGTTTTTTCTGTACTTAGCCTGTTGTTCCGGCGTAAAGGGTGTTTCCATAGTCCAGTCGGCTAGTGACCAGAGCGTGGGTGACCGTCTTTCTTGTTTCGGTGGGGATCCAACGGAAGATTTTTTTGAGCATACGGAGTACGTTGAAGCAAGAGGATGAGACGGCGTTAACTTGTCTGGTCATTGAGAGGGAGGAGTCTAGGATGAAGCCCAGGTTGCATGCATGGTCTGTGGGTATAGGTGCTGTGCCCAGGGCCGATGGCCACCAAGAGTCGTCCCAGGCAGAGGGGGATGATCCTAAGATGAGGACTTCCGTTTTGTCTGAGTTGAGTTTTAGGCAGCTGTTTTTCATCCATTCGACTACTTCCTTCATGCCTTCATGAAGATTAGTTTTGGCGGTGTTAGGGTCTTTAGTGAGGGAGAGGATCAACTGGGTGTCGTCAGCGTAGGAGATGATGTTGAGGTTGTGTTGTCGCGCGATGGATGCTAGGGGGCTCATGTACACGTTGAAGAGGGTGGGACTGAGTGATGATCCTTGTGGGACTCCGCAGATGACTTCGGTGGCCTCTGATTTGAAAGGGGGGAGTCGGACTCTCTGGGTTCTCCCGGCGAGGAATGAGATGATCCAATCTAATGCTTTTCCTTGTATTCCGATGTTGCTGAGGCGTTGTATGAGGGTGCTATGACAGACTGTGTCGAAGGCGGCGGAGAGGTCGAGTAGGATGAGGGCAGCTGTTTCTCCGTTGTCCAGTAGAATTCGGATGTCATCTGTCGCTGCAATGAGGGCCGTTTCGGTGCTATGTTTGGCTCAAAAGCCGGACTGTGAGGGGTCGAGGGAGTTGTTGGATTCAAGGAAGGCGGCGAGCTGGCTATTGACGGCTTTCTCAATGACTTTGGCCGGGAAAGGGAGGAGGGAAATGGGGCGGTAGTTCTTAAGTTCAGAGGGGTCAGCTGTGGGCTTCTTCAGGAGGGCAGTGATTTCGGCGTGTTTCCAGCTTTCTGGGAAGGTAGCGGAGTTGAAGGAGCAGTTGATGATATCACGGAGATGGGGTGCGATGATGGAGTCTGCTTTGTTGAAGATGTGGTGGGGACAGGGGTCTGTTGGCGAACCTGAATGGATGGAGTTCATTAGGCGGATGGTGTCTTCAGTGGTGATTGGGTTCCAGGCGATAAGGTTGTTGGAGAACGGTTTGGTTTTGGAAGTGGGTGGGGTGGGCTGTTCTTTCGAAACGTTCTTAAAGCTGTTGTGTATGTCGGCGATTTTGTTGTAGAAGAAAGAGGATAATGAGTCGCAAAGGTCTTGGGAGGGAGTGATGTCGTTTGAGGTTGCAGTGGGGTTGGTAAATTCTTTGACGATGTTGAATAGTTCCTTGCTGTTATGGGCGTTGTTGTTTAGTCGATCCTTAAATGCTGATTTCTTGGTGGCGCGGATCAATTGGTGGTGTTTGCGGGTGGCTACCTTGAAGGTGGTCAGGTTGTCAGTGGTTGGGTTTTTTCTCCATGTTTTTTCGAGAGTACAGCATAGTTTCTTGGAATTCTTAAGGTCATCGTTGAACCAGGGGGCCTTTTTGCTACCATGTTTGATCATAACTTATCGTTTCCCTGTTTCTATTTTGTTTTCTCACTTTGGTGGTAGTCTTTTCCCATGTCTTTCCTACACAACTCCTGCTCATAGATAAGTATACATTTATTTAGAACATTTTGCCTAGCATTAGCATCCCGGTAAAGAATGTGCTAACTTCAAACTTATGTTTCCTTAGACTCATCACACCATATTAGATCACCAGTACAACAATATGCCTTACTGTAATGCATAATGAATAGACTGTTAGATTGAACTATGATTTAGATATATTTAACTAGAACACCATTTATAGATTTGTTTCTGTGCATTTGACTTCATTTATTGTATTCGCAATAAGAACTCTGAATGCAGCTTTAGCTTAGGTACGAAGGTTCCTATTAGAACTTTCCTCCATGTTACTATGCTATCGCAACAATGTTTACTATAGATCAGATTGACTGTTTACCATGGGAATCGGGGGGAAGAAAAGGCAGAAGTTGATGACACCGTCAGGCGAGCGGTTTTCATTGGATGAAGGCATCGAACAATTAGTAAATTTGTCTATATTATTGTATGCTTTTATATTAATAAGTGTTCCTAGGGAGTTGTTTTTTTAATGGAGATATTAGGATTACCATTCTTCCAAACATACTCTCCTACCTCCACATTGCCAACAGCTGTTGCTTAAGGTGATTTTATCTATCTTAACTTTCTCTGATCAATGCTACAGCAACGGTCAATCTCCTATCTCTAATATTATGATGGTTGCTGCTGCAGCTGTGGGGAACTCGGCTGAGTTTCCAGAACGACTCTTTATGGGAAGTTCTTTACGTGGGGTAGAGTAGACTTTTAGCTAGTTAGTGACTTTCTTTTATGGAACACTCTGTAATTGATTTATGCTGTCACTAATCAATCTTTTCTTTGACATTTCTGTAAACCTGTCTAATTTGAATAAAGATTACAAGACCATGCTAATCCTAACAGAAACATCACACAGCATATTCCCACTGACTCCAAAACACATCTGACATGCGTGCTGCTCAACTGTAGATCAGCTGTGAAACATGCCTTGGTCATCACCTCATACTAGATCAGGAACTCGACCGCCTAATCCTCACCAAAACTTGGCTTAATGACTTCTCAGGACCTGTCCTTGACATCCTAGTCCCTCCCAGCCAGGACATTATCAGACTTAATAGAACTAAAAAACTGGTGGAGGCATCGCCTGTATATACTATAACAGTCTCTCAGCAAAGCAATCTCCCTCTGCAATTCTCTCATCCTGTTAATATCTGTGCATAGACTCCATCAGCAAAGACAGACCCTTATGCAATCTGTTCATCTTTTACCATCCGTCAGGAGACAACCCCCTCTGATCGAACAAACTAGGAAAACCCTCTCATCCTACTTGGGTCTCCATTAACCCCAGATCTTCCTGGGAGACTTCAATCTTTATTGGAATGACCCAAATGATCAGGCTGTGAATAGTCTTAAAAACTTCTTAGATGACCTCAACCTGACTTAATTTTGTGACAGCCCAATGCACACCTTGGGCTTGACCCTTGATCTAATCATCCCCAATCTCAACTCCATTCAGCTGGGATCGATTGCCCCTTGTGACTGGTCGAATCTCTACTATGTCACCTTCTTTTTTTTTTTTTTTTTAAACCTTTATTGAAAGACACATAGTAGTACAAGCGCAGGCCTACAACCACAGGGGCCGGCCGCAAAAGCAGGAGAGTAAAAAAAAAGGGGCAACATCAATGCGTACAATAGAATGAATACAGGATAGACGTGAAATAAAGACGTTAAACAGTCAGCGCCAGGATAAGAAAGGTTTCATTTTACATTTTATAGAGGAAGCAGCAACCATATCTACCGGGCGTCACGCAACATATACAGAAAAAGAGGGGGGGGGCGGGAGGGAGACAGCCCGCCACGCAATCAATAACCCTAGTAGGGCGAAGCCCAAAGACATCCCACGCCCAGCAAAGGTTCAAAAATAAAGGACAAATGTCAGCAAACAAATAACGTGGACGCCACATGTACAGCCCTCCCGCCCCGGAAAAGGAGAAAGTGCGGACACGTACGAAACAAAGGAGTGAAAACAAAGGGACATAGCCCACTCCCTGAAAAAGGAAAAAGGGACCATAGAACAAAACAAACTAAAATAACAAACACCCCCCCCCCACCCTACATCACTGTAATGGCTACGGCCTACCCCACTAAACAGCGTGCCTGTCGCCCAGAGTCACCCGAAATATAGAAGAAAGAGAAAGGGAATAATAACAAAGAAAGAGAAAGAAGAAAGAGAGAGAAAGAGAGGAAAAAGAAGGATAGGAGAGGAGAGGAGCCAGCGATCGAAACATGGAATACTACCCCGCCCGCCACAACGGATCACCAATCGAGGTCGAAAAGGACATTGAAAAAAGCCCACACAAGGATGAAAAACAAGAACTAACCAAAATAATGAGGCCTGGAGATGCCATTTAAAAGGGTCCCATAGGTATTCCGGCACAATCACCCCTGTCCACTTTTATGAAGAGGCGAACTTCCAGACTCCGCCACGGCCGAAAAGCAGAATGATACAGTGGGTCCATACCAGTCCAGGAAGGCCAGTGGGATCTCCGCAAAACACCGTCCCGGCCAACAAGAAGCAACCAGGAGAACTCGGCAGCAGTCAGAATGCAAAAGTACCTCAACGATCCACGTGGCCAAGCACAATATCTGGGCTGTCCAGCACAAAGCAGAGAAATCAGGATGTAGGAAACACTGCAGCATCGGCACCGGGTCCACATGTTCCCATAGAATCAAACACCCAGCTGGAGATCCCAGCACAGCAGCCGGAGAAGTTTCAACCATCACAATTCGGGAAGACGACACCGCATCACAAAATGGCGGGGCAGCCATGGCGGAGATCCGCGACTCCAAGTCTCGGCATTTCAAGGACAGGTCGATCCCCAGAGCAGCCAGGGCAGACAAGACAGCACTCCGAGTAGGGGCCGCCCGAATCAAACGAGGGCTGGAGAGGACAAATGCAGCCACTTCCCTGTCTCCAGGAGAAAGACTCTCCGAGGGGCCATCCGCCATCTTAAGCACAGCGCCCGCCGCCATCATCGTGGGCGCCTCCAAGTCCACCAGGAGCACCGGCGGCCTCAGGGCACACAACCGATCCGCGGCGGATGGCGCTCGGCGGAGAAAGGAGAGTCACCAGAAGAACGGGCGTGCTCCCCACAACACTCGGGGGGAGCCCAGCGCCGGACCCCGGGCGGGACAAGCAACAGGAGTGGGCTACCCACTTGAGGGGTGCCGGACAGCGCGGCTTCTCTTCTTCGGGCCGGCAGGCAATCGAACATACGGGGTGGCCCACCCGCGGGGGTGGGTCCGCTCCAGGGCTTCCGGCCCGCGGCAATCAGGCTCCCAGCATCGGGTCTCTCCACCGGTTCCGGTCCGCCGGTACTCCGAACATCTCCGGGCAAGCACAGCACTCGAGGCCCCGGTGTCAGGGCCGGGAAGGCCAGCAAGGCAACAAGGGCAGAACGCCGAAATGACTGCACGCCAGAGCCCCGGACAAGGATGGTAAGTGAAGGCTTTTCCTTGGTGACCAAATTCGGAACACCCCGAACAGGATGAAATACAGGATAGGTGGCGGGGAGGAAGAAATCACGGAGCGAGGCGGTTATGCGACTGTTCCGATCGCCATCTTGGCTCCTCCCCCCCTATGTCACCTTCTTCATCTTGGAACGATAGAACACCAAAATATACCAAACTAAGAAACAGAGACACTAGAAAAGATCACGGCAAAATGCAAACATGAATGAGCTCATATCCCGTAGCCATCTGTCCCTACCTCTTCCTACGTTCATGTTCGATGTCCATGAACTCACTGAGCACTACAACAACTCCATGTTGAAAATTCTGGATGCAATTGCCCCCCTACAACTAAAAAGAAAGTCCGAAAAAGACTCCAAACCATGGTTCAATGATAGATTAAACTCAGACAGACGCAACCAGAGACTAGGAGAACACTCATGGTGATCCTCTACATCTATTGAAGTCCTTAAGCTTTTGATATGGAGAAGGAGTCTGTACAACAAACACATCAGAACTGCGAAAGCGGCCTTCTTCAGAAACCAACTGGACAAAGCCAGAAATTGCCCCGAAATGCTGTTTGATCTGATTAAACTTCAATCCAATAACACTACCCTTCAATCTCCATTCATCTCCAGTCCACAACCAAACTGGCAGGACATTGTCGCCTTCTTCCTTGGAAAGTCTAACAAGATCGAATCTGATCTAAAATCTGCCCTGATCGATCTATCATTCTTACCAGACTCCCATCCTTCCCCAGCAGCCCGATCTTGTTGCATGTCACACCCCTAAAAATAATGCACTTCAGTCAATTTCTCCCCTTCTATGACACATTCATTTTCAACATTGAAACCCTCAAATCACTTCAACGATCCCCTTCCCTCCAATTTCTTTAAAGAGATGATAAGGTTACTAGTTCCACTCTGGAACAAGATTGTTAATGCCTCCCTATTTCAAGTGATATATCTGAGTGCTTAAACTCTAGTCTGGTTTTGCCTATTCTCAAAAAACCCTTGGCTGACCCAGAGGATCTGAGAAACTTCCGACCAATCACAAACATCCCTACTCTGGCAAAACGCCTTGAGAAACGTCTACATGTACAACTGCGCAATCACATTGAGAAATTCCAGCTTCTTGATCAATTCCTATCGGGCTTCCGTGAGGACCACAGCACCAAAACAGCCATCACTCATATAGTCGATCCTGCCTATTAATCCTACTCGAACTCTCATCAGCTTTTGACACTGTCAAACATGACAATCTCTTGAGCCTTCTGGAGCATAGGATGGGGCTCTCCGGCTCAGTTCTAAAATGGTTTGCCTCTTTTTTCTATAACAGAACACAGAGAGTTAAAACCAATCAAACCCAATCCATTTCCATTCCTTACACTCTGGGGGTTCCCCAAGGTTCCTCTCTCTCACCCACACTTTTCAACCAATTAATTGAACCTCTTACTGAAATCCTCAAAGCATCTAACAACCAGTATCACCTGTATGTGGATGACACCCAGTTGTACATGTAAATCGCTTCTTCTGATGATATCAAGATACTCAACAGAGCCCTGCTCAAAACCCAAAACTGGTTAACCATCAACCATCTCAAACTGAATGCCCTCAAAATGGAATTCCTCCTTATCTCCCCGCCCACGCAAGCCCTCATCATGGAGAAATATATGGAAAATCTATCCGCTCTCAACTGCACACCACATATCATTGACTTCCACGAGATCTCTGTGAATAGTGCTGGATAAGAACTTGAACATGCAGGATCACATCAGCGCATCTACCAAAGGAGCAAGCTTCCAATAGAGCATCCTAGGGAAATTAAAACCCTTCCTTCCCCCAATGACTTCAAGTTCGCTATACAAGCATTAGTCATCTCACGGCTAGAATATGGCTGCGCAACTCTCTGTGGTCTACTGAGGTACAGACTGGCCCTTCTCAGGGCTTCACTGAATGCTGCTGCGAAGATCATCACAGGCTCCAAGAAAAGCAACCACAATTCCCCGGATTTGGTTACCTTTTGAGGCAAGTATACAACTAAAACTGGACTGCATGATCCATTATGCCCTTCACTTCAACACTCCTCTGTACCTCGCAAACAAGCTCGAACTTTCTGGCAGTTCCCGTTTCTCCAGCAGCTCCAGTACCTTGCAGCTTAAACTTAAAATAAATGTAAAAATGCAAACCTACAATAGATCCTTCTCAGGTATTACCTTGAGAACATGGAACTCCCTACCTTCAGAAACTAGACTGATTTCATCAACAGTGTCCTTCAAAAAGGAAGTGAAAGCTTTACTGATGAGTACTTTTCTGAGTTAGAAGTTTAACCTCGGCCTTTTGTCATGTCAGCCTAGATCTGGCTGGTACTACTAGCCTAACAGCCGGCTCCTCCTCATTTATTGTCACGACAACGCCTCTTGCTGTATTTTACTCACATGTTCTTCTGTCTTCCTTGTCATGCCCCACTGCTCACATATGATTTCTTGCAATGAGGCGGTTCTGATACCCTCCTTTATTATGCCGTTGCGTACGTGTTATTTTTGTATATTGCTGCTGTTTTGCCACATTTGTCTACGCTTATATGTGTTGCAATTCTTTGTAAAGTGTTCTGATACCCTCTAGGGTCATGTTTGCGCTATACAAAACTTTTTAAATAAATATGGAGAGGAGTTGGCCTATCGGCTAGTGCGTTCGACCTCGGACCTGGGTATCTGGGTTCGAGTCTCGGTAACGACGCCAAAAACCTCCTGTGATTCTGGGCAAATCACTTAATCTCCCCGTGCCTAAAAATGAATGTGTGTCCGTCCTCATGTAACATAACTGGTGCTATGTAAAGCGCTCTGATACCTGATTCGGTTTGGGTCTAGTTCGCGCTATATAAAACTCTGCAAAAAAAAATAAAAAATTGATATATATATATATATAAATAAAGGTTGACTAAATATTAAGGATCCTGCAGTTGATGATATTGTAATAAATGTTGTTCTGGTTCCAGCTCAATTTGAAATATACGCTGGCAAAGGTCCATTGACCCGTCAAGGGCCATCAGGATTTTCAAATAGATAAAATCTGTAACTTGGGGTGTTTAGTCTTAAATACCATTTAGCCAAATCCTCCAGACGCTAACAACTCAAAATGCGCACAGTAGAAGCAATACATCATTGTCCAGTATAATACTTACTTTTATGAAAAAACTGTCATATTTGTTTCTACCACTACCAACCCAAAGAAAAAATTCGGTGTTCACACACAAGTACACAACCCCCCTGAGGTCAGGGCTCTAGTATTTCTATAGGTGGTTTCCCCGGGTCCCAATCCATTGTCTATTCTAGCAGCAGTGGTTATTTCCCTTTCACTATAGACAGCATCCAGGGGAAGCTCCACTAGTAGTCCACGTCTCAAGAGTCCACTATGAATCTCTATTAAAGTCAACAGTGTTCCAGTGCCTCAATGCTAACTAGCAGTAAGTTCCCCATGGCCGATTGGTCGGTGTTTAGTCTTACCCGCACCTAAAGGCTAAATATGGCAGTCCTGAGCACACCTCGTCCCCAGGAGCTTGGAGCTACAGCAGCTTATTCAGGTGAGTTTGCTGCACGTGGCCCAGGTGGGCTTCACTCAGCCGAGTCACACTACTGAAGTGTGGGTGTGGAGGTAGTGCGATAATCCTGAAGCAGGTCCCTCACCTTGGTGACAGCGCTGATGCTCCAATGGTTGCCTCACATCTTCAGAGAGGGTTGTATATCAAGTCACATGTCTTGTTCTCCAGGTGACCCCCTCTGGCATCCAGGGTCATGTAGCTTCCCAGTACATAGGCTCTCTTCAGTTCAGTACAGCGAAGTATCCAACGACTGTTCATCCTGGCATATGGGGTTGCAGCTCACTACGGCTCAAGGGCTATAGCCGTCCCACTATGGCAATGCTCATGGGGCAGGCCCTCTTAGCAGATGGTATCACAGCTCATAGCTCCTCACTCGACCCGATCGGTTCAGTGATTCAAATGGCTACGTTCATGGTGGCCCTCCTCTGGCATATGGTGGTTGCCAACTTCGTCCTGCTCACGGGGAATGACCCGATTGATGCCGACACCATTTCCTAAACACCTCGTAATGGGGGTCCACTTGACAGGGATCCTCACTGGGCCTTGCTCCTTCCAACACTCTCCTCTTCCTCACAAGGCACACTGGTCTTGGCAAATAGGCAGGATCTGGTGCTCAAGGGCAGGTGTTCTTAGATTCCCTGGTGATGTCCCCTCACCCGGCAGGGAGACTTGCAGGCCTTGGTCCCCAGTCCTGGTCACAGGCAGAAATCTTGCAGAGCTTCCCCTCCTCTACCAACCCGTTTGGCTGCTCAGCAGCTCACAATTTTTGGGGTCTCTGGTTCCTAACTTACAGTCCATTTCCAGGCACCAAATGTGATTTAGAGTCTGAGTCTTTGAGGGTTATGTTAGGGGTCTGCTTCTTTTTAACTTCCCACTCCTCTGCCCTCTTCTTCCTCTTAAAAGCTGTCTGTCACAGCAGGAGTGACTTCAAAGGTGATAGCCCCACAGCACAGTCCATGGGATCGACTAAAGTTTACACCTAGATGTCAGCCACAGTGATATGTGTATCAAAAGATTAGCTTAGGGCCCAAGCCCTAGTCTTTATGATTCTATAATACCCCTATCTCCTTCCCGAGATGTGTCCAGGACCCTTCTTTGTGACCTCCCACTGATTCAAAGAACATTCTTTGAAGTACGGGGGAAGCTTGTCTCTCTCCCTAGTATGTGTCCCACCCAGCCCACAGGAATGCAGCAATACACAAATATGTGTCGGAGGGATTTCTCTACCTCCTCTCCTCATCATACTAGCCTGTTTCTCCCAAATGCAACCCAGAGCCCTCCATGTATTGTACCATCCACACACATACAACCATTGCAAGTGAAAGTGTGAACAGGAGCCAAATTTAAATAATATGGTTCAACCTTTCAATTAACAACACTTACAGGATCAAGTCCCGTTCCCGCGCTGGTTTCTTTTCGACCTTAAGTGATAGATTTTTGTCACCATATTTTGATTCATAGAGCCATAAGTTAATTTCAAATACAATTTCAAGTTCAGTCAATGATGAGAGTTTGGCTACGTTTTAAAAGCTTTATTCTCAGTTAGAGATTAGTAAGTTTCTTTGTATTATTTTATTTAAGTTAGTCAGTAAATCTTCAGTAGGTTTAGAGAAATCTCACAAAAAAGTTTTTTAGAACAGATATTTAAATATTGCATTTAGCATGTTCTAAAGTAAACCAAAATCCCTATGCTAAAGATCAGGATCAGAATGTTAACAAAGTTAATGGAACTCGTGAAGAGCTCATGTTCAAAAGGAAAAGCGTGAGATCAAGAGAGCATACAACTCAAAGGCAAGTTAAAGGAGCTGAACTTCCCATAAAACTTAGTTCATGAAAATCAGCTGAGCCTCACTAATTTGAGCAAATGATCATGAAGTTGTGGTAGCAATCTGTAACAATGAAGCATCAAACTTAGGTAAGGATAAACACAAGCAGCAGTAGCCACAACTGTCAGCAAGGGACAAAGGAATGGGCCTGCAAAAAATATTAAGAGCATCGCAACTAACTAGGAACATACACTAATATAAATGCCATGAAAACATATTGCAGACATTGTAGCTCACTTCTTAGTCTCTAGACAAATTGAATAACAACACTAATCTGTGAGCATGTTCAGCTCTTCGTTTCCCACAAAATAATATACGGCTTGCAAAGTTTTATCACAAAGATAGCTACAGACAATTTAGCATAGTTAAGTTCTGGAAACATAAACCACAGTTCCCATAGGCACACCTTCGAAATATTAAATGTTTCATGAACAATGAAATATACAAAAGACGAGAAACATTAACTTTCAAAGTAACTGTAAGGTAATGTATTCCATTTAACATGAATTATTGTTTAAATGTACAACTATTCTATTCAAGCGTTATTTGAGACATGAGAAAATAGGAAGTTCTTGTCATTTACGAATAAAATGTTGCTTATGAAAAGTAGTACATTTATCAAACCGGAATATTCTGGAGTCAAGATAAATATTTCTAAATATGTCACATTAAGGTCAAGCTTTTAAATTACATTGTGTATATTTCAGCAATATTAGGTGCACTTCTAGTTAAAGGAAACTTGCTTGTGAACATTCCTATGGTCTATACAAATAGCTAGGACTGCCTATTTCAGTTTGCACATTTTAAATGCATGTCATTTCAGCTTTGCATTTTACTTTAATTATTACACATTCATTTAACTGCAAATCTGAATAATTAGCATTTTAATTGGGGGACCTTATTAGTCCCCCATCTGATGATTATCTGAACCATCACACTATCTTCATTTCACCTGTAAGTTCTGCTCAAAGAACACTTTTATCAGCTGTTGAATCCCGTCATTTCTGTTTCAAACGCTCGAATTTTAACGGCTTACGGTAGTCATCATTCATTTTTTTTAAACAGATTTTATTAGGTTTTACACAAGGTGCATTGAGTTGTTAAGTCACAACCCTGCAAACCTATAAACGGACATTCAGCCAACTTGGGACATTAGTACAGATCATTAGTCAGTCCAGGATATCTGGTTCTTTTGAAACTCATTTGTGGTCCCATACATATGCTGACATCCAGCCCGACTGAATCCTCCCCTCCTGCAACTACCCCCGCCCTCCCCCCCAGTCGTGTCACTTACTCCTAGGCCTTTAATGTACAGTAGACCAGTGGCCCAATACGAGTGCCACCCTTGACTGGACTGTTCCCATGAGGCACAGGGGCAGACTGATTTGCATATGCCATGTCTGAACTGGGGTGGTGGAGTGAGCTAAAGAATGGTGATGGATTAAACCCAGATCAGTTGACTGGGGGCGAGTGATTGATTTGCTCAAACGCTCTGTCCATCATCCCCTTTGGTATCCCCTTGACTGGAGTAGCATTATAGGAGATCGCATTCCATAGAGGCAGCAGAGGGCCGCTCTCAGTATCTTGCTTCCAGATCTCAGGACCCCCCCCTCCTGCAGCTCAGTGTATGTTCGCTGGGGGAACACCTATTGAATCCGCATCCTCATCTTCGACGGTAGTCATCATTCATGAGGTTATTTAAATCTAATTATTTTTCAAATCTCCTATTTCTTTCTCTGGTCTTTTTCTTGTGTAACTAAAGTCTACAGCCTATATATAAAGGCATAACAAACAACGCCCTATGATTAGTATTGACATAAGTATAGCTTTCAAAATACCTCCTGCTACTGTTGTAATTCAATTCCCAATGGCATGAATCCCTTACCCAAAATTGTCAAAAATGCTATGTGTTTCCAACTCTTCTAATTCAGGTTTTAACTCTCAAATGTTCTTTGCGAATTCCTCTATTTTCTTACTCCAATTAGTTTTGAAGGAGTAGCAATGGGTTAATTTAAGCGTCTTGCAGATTCCACCTTTCTCTACGAGTAAAATGTCTAATGCTAAATGATCTTGCAAAACCATTGATCATATTGCTACAAGCTCAGTGTTTATTACTAATAAAGCTCCAGAATACTGGTTTCCAGCTTGTCGACAACAGTTGACAGTTTTCTAATCTTTTAAATATTCAATATGACTCCTACAGTTTGAATGATGGCACCAAATATGTCTCAGACTAATTCACCGGTACAAAAAGGGGGTGGTGATGGACGGAGCATCTGAACCAATCAAACACTCACACCCAGTCTACAGATCTGGGTTTAATCCATCACCGTTCTTTAGCCCACTCTGCCACCCCAGTTCAGACATGGCCATATGCAAATCAGTCTGATCCTGTGCCTCATGGGAACAGTCCAGCCCGAACTGCCAAGCCATGCCTTCCCTGGCCCGGAAACAAGCTTCCTAGGACCGGTTTCTGGCATTCCAGTCGTCTTCAGCCAGGCTTGCTTAAATCCAGTGGCAAAGTCAGCAAGTAACTCACGTCTGAGCATACCCTGTCAACTTATGGCGAACAAAGCAACTCATTTACCTCCACTTTCTGTTTTATGGGTGTGTCTGTGAAATGGTGTCATTGTTAATGCAACTGTACTATTTACATCCTACATCTTAGGAAATAGCATAGCTAAATAGCAAATACCTCCCTAGGCAGGAGAAAATAAACATTATGTCCACAAACAAAATAAACTCCTAGAATTAAAGATTCTTCTCCACGTAAAATCTGCAATGTCCCTCCCATTAATTTGAATGTGTGTTCACATCTACTAATTTCTACATTTCTGGTTCACTTGAATGTCCTTCTGTAAATGCAATTGTTCCCTTTATTTTGACTGTCTAATCTCTATTTTCTTTTTAAATTCATGTACTTCTTTCTTCCAAACATTTTTCAAAACATCACTGTGTTTATCTTTACTACGTGTCATGTTAGTGTTTCTTTCTTCTAAAGCCATAATGAAAACTTTCTCTAGGGTTAGCATTAAGCAGGTTATCTATAGGTCTGTGTGGCATAAAATAGTACCAAGCTATGTCCATTTAATTTGCTTGAGGGTGCAAATGCATGCTGTCTGCTAAAGGCATTCTAGATAGAATTAAGTCATAGAATAGAAATATTCAAAATGTTTGCGTCTATATACAAATGAAAGCAGTACACTATATATGATAATGGCATGAGAACATATGTGACCTCCTCTTAAACTGATGGGGCAAATGGCATGTGTGTTCTCCTGTGCTAGTCTAATGTTAGTTGAGTAATCCTTTCGATTGCATGCAACATATGAAGATTTTATTTGCTCTTCATCATTCAGGTATGTATGTGTTGTTGTGTTTACATTTCTAGAGCCTTTCTTGGGTGCTAAATTGAATCCTACTAGCACTTTTGTAATCATTATTACTGTTATTACAAAAATTAAGCACATAATATATGTACATTTATTTCTAAGGTAACATGTGTTTCTCCAAAACCAAATTAGATACAGTCAAGGTCAAAGTTCAATGCAGGGGGGCGTGGCTACGCAAGCGGAGATGGCGGTCGCAGCTTGCTAGAGCTCCCGCCTGCCCGCCATTAATCCGACTGTTTATCCTGGTCCCTGACCCCGAATACCCACAACAAAGCAGGGCGATTGTGGCCAGGAGTGCCGGGGACCCTCCGGTATACTCAGCGGTGGTCCTGCGCTCCGGAACCAGCCTGGGCAGCGAGGCGAGAGGTGCGGCCTGGAGGGCTGAGGAGCAGCCGGGGCCTCAATTTTGGAGCTCCCCGGCCGGGGAGCCGTGCAGTGCGCCGCTTGGCCTGGTGGCGGCCGCGGCGATCGGCAATCCGGGGCACCGAGGGCGCAGAAGACTTGCGCGGACCTCCTCGCCCAGCTGCTTCGTGAGGAGACCCGGGGGCAGCAGAGGATCGGAGGCGGCCGAGACGGCCTGGCGGCCTGGGCGCAGCCGGGACCTTGATTTTCGCGGCCCCGCGTCCACCAGGGGCCTGCGGACTCGGAGGGGATCAGACGCCCTGGTGATCCTGCCCGGCGGTGAATGGCCCGGGACACAGATGACCGGCGGGGCGGCTGGCAACAACAGTGAGTAGTGGCCCTCCCCATACCCCCCCCGGACCGGAGGAGACACCGGCGCTGTGGCGCGAGATACACTTGGCCTATCTACCCTTCAAGGGGAGGGTTGCTGGTCGTGAGAGACCCTGCTCATTAGCGGTCATTGAGGCCTGTCACGCTCTGGACTAGACATTGGGCCATACCAGAACGGCCCCTCCAGGACCCACCGGGGGGCCAGCGTCAGGACATTGCTCTTCCCCCCCCCCCTCCCACTATATTGGATAGGTTTCAACGGGGGCGGTCGGAATCCCACACATTCGGCTACATCTTGGGGGCCCTTATAATCTCGGCAGTCATGACCAGAGGAGGCGGTGGCCCCACCAAGCAAGTGACCATCGATAAATTTACGGGGCCCGGGGGGGGCCCTGGACCGTCAGGGGACGCTCCACCTGGAGGGGGGCCGGACAATGCAGCCCTCATGGCGGCCATCACCCAGTCAAGGGACATGCTAGACGCCAAGATAGGGGCAGTTGGCGCGGATGTGACCCTGTTGCGCCAGGACCTGAGAAATGCCGTGGCGCGTATCACCGAGACCGAATCCAGGGTATCGGTGGTGGAAGAAGACGTCAATACCCTTAAAAAGAAAATGGCGGCGATGGAATCTGCGCAACGGACCACAGCGCTCCGTGTGGAAGATGCCGAAGGGCGGGCACGCCGCAATAACCTCCGCTTTATTGGCTTTCCGGAGCGCTGTGGCAAAGGCAACATGGAACAATTCCTCGCACAGTGGCTGGAGTCCTGGATGCCCCCGGGGACGCTATCTGCCTTTATTATTGAAAGAGCGCACCGAGCCTTGACGCAAAGGCCACCCGAGGGCGAGCGGCCTAGGGCGGTGATCGCTAGACTGCTGAATTATCACGACAGGGACGCCATACTGAGGGAAGCTAGAACCAAAGACGCCCTCCTGTACGAAAACAGTAAGATCATGATTTTTCCTGATTACACTAAACTTGTGCAACAGCAGCGTCATTCTTTCCTAGCCGCCAAGGCAAAGTTGAGAGGCCTTCAGCTCCAATACTCCCTGCTGTACCCAGCGCGCCTGAGGGTGATCTTCCAATCACAGACACTGTTCTTCGATACACCGGAGGACCTTTTCAAATGGACGGATGAAACGGTGCGGCTCAGACCTAATTCTCAACCAGGACTCAATCCAGGCTCTCCTGAGGGATCACCACGGGCGCAGAGAAACCGGACGACGAAGAATGGTCGGAACAAACGCTCCAACTCGCGCAGGCGCGCGGCCTCGGTCGATGGCACACAGAACAGTGGTAGAACCGAAGATTTGGAACAATCTGGCACAGATCACTGAGGTCTCTGGGGCCTTGGCTCCCCTATTCTACTGCTAATGCTGTGATTTCTGGTTGGGCTCACCAGGTTGCCTGAGACCCATTGCTTAACTAGCTATGTTGCTGCCCTGGGACGGTACTGCTTCTGTCACCTGAACGTGGATGGAGTTGTGGGGTGGGGGTTCGGGGACTATGTGATAGGGGCTACCACTCTCCACTTAGAGAGAGGGACACTGAGGGAGGGGGGGTGACTTTACTGTTCCTTTTTTGGGGATGTTGGGATCCATTGGTATGGGTGGGCCCGGGCCCTATGTTCTGGTCTCGAGACCACCCATGCCGCGACAGGTACTTCATGGTTCATTGAGGTATAGGGCGGGGGGAGGCGGGATGTGGGCGGTTGGGGAGGTGGCCGCTGAGTTGGGGTTGGGGACCGTTTGGGGCAGTGGGACTGAGGGGTTGGTGGGTTTTTTCTTTTTTGGGGTAGTTAGTAGTATGCATGTGTGTATCACAATAATGTTCCTTGTGATGGGCGGTGGGTGGAGCGGGAATGGAGGGCTCGTATGGTGGTGGATCTTAATGGACCATGGCTGAATCGACTCTTAGACGCCCCGAAGACTCTATGCGGGTGATTACGTGGAATGTCAGGGGTTTGTTAGATAAAATTAAACGCGGGGCTGTGTTACGATGGGGGAAGAAAGAAGCTGCAGACGTGCTTTTACTTCAAGAAACTCACATGATGGGCACGAAGACTCTGGGCCTGCAGAGGTTTGGGTATCAGCAGGTTTTCCATGCGGGATTTACTAGGGGGTCCAGGGGGGTGGCCATACTGATTCACCGTAGGGTGGCGTACGTCCATGAGAAGCAGTGGATTGATCCGCAGGGTCGCTACCTGTTTGTTAGGGGCATGGTGGGCACGGAATCTGTGGTCTTTGGCAGTGTTTACGCCCCCCCCCTCTCCAGTGGCCCTGGCCGAGAGGTTGTTTGCAGTGTGGGAGGACGTCTCCGGCTCGCTGGCAGTGATTGGGGGCGATTGGAATGATGTGATGGATATATGTGTGGATCGCCGTAGGCGCCTAGAGGAGACCGCGATCCCCCCCTCTTCCCCTCCACCCACCAAATTACATGCTATGAGTGAGGGGCTGGGCTGGGTGGATACTTGGCGACATATGCACCCCACAGCCCGAGAATATACTTATGTTTCAGCTGTCCACGGCTCGTTCTCGAGGCTTGATTGTGTGTTTGTGCCTAGGGAATGCTTGTGTAGGGTGAAGGGCGCTGACATCTTGCCGAGGGGCCTGTCTGACCACTCCCCCGTCTCTGTTAGAGTGGAACTCCTCCGGAGACGACAGCCGTTCAGATGGAGGATGTCCTCGTGGCATCTCCTACAACCGGCGTATACTAAACATCTGCGAGAAACCATTGACCATTACTGGCGAGAAAACCTGGTGGAAGGTGCTGATGTAGGAGTGGTGTGGGAGGCTATGAAGCCTACTGTGCGGGGAGTGGATATCGCATGGTGCTCGGCGGCCCGTCGGAAGCGTCGTGAACAGACTACGGAGGCGGCTGCGCGAGTGGCGACTCTGGAGCGGGACAGCCGTGAGGGAGGTGGGGAAGTCGAGATGCGGCTGCTCCTGCAGGCACAGCAATCATACGCGTCCCTCTTGATGGATGAAGCCAAACAGGCATGGCTGGCCACCAGAAGTCGGGTGTACCAATGGGGGGACAAGTCATGTTCAATGCTCCATAGACTGTGCCAACACCACTTCCAACCCCTCATACTGCCAGGTCTCACGAATGGCGGTGGGGAGGTCCTGACCGACCCTAACGAATTGGCGGTGAGCTTCGCCACGTACTATACAGCCCAATACGCTCCACGCGACCAATTGTCTGGGGACGACTTAGCCCGTTTTCTCGCAGAGTTGCCGCCTGTGCCGGTTTCGGATGAGACCAGGGCGGCCCTGGATGCCCCCCTCACAGCCGAAGAACTGGGAGATGCGCTGGGGCAACTCAATACTGGTAAGGCCCCTGGCCCTAATGGCTACCCGTGCGAATTTTTCAAAAAATTTCATGTACAGCTCGGATCTCATTATCGCCGGGTGCTTGAGGTGGCACGTACACAGAGGATATTGCCCCCAGACTGGCGCCATGCGGAAATAGTGGTCTTTTTGAAGCCGGGCAGACCCCCGGATAGCCATGACTCGTATAGGCCCATCTCATTGATCAATGTTGAAGCCAAGATCTTGGCCAAGGCCCTGGCGAACCGTCTGGCTCCACATATATCGAACTTGGTCCATTCGGACCAAGCAGGTTTTATGCCTCACAGGGCAACGCGCCATAATATCCGACGCGCACAGGCGGCGATCGACACGGTTGGGGTTTTAGGAGACCAGGCGGCGTTGTTATTGGCCGACATCAATAGGGCCTTTGACTCTGTTAGCTGGTCGTACCTATTTGCATTACTGCGTTGTCTTAACCTGGGCCCAGTTTTCCTGTCGTACATCAAACTCCTCTACACAGACATCACGGCCTTGGTGCGGGTCGCCGGGGCACTGTCGGAGATGTTCCCCATTGGCCGTGGGACCAGACAGGGATGCCCTCTTTCCCCCTATTTATTTGCACTGGCCATGGAGCCTCTAGCTGCCAGAGTGCGCCAGGATGCGCTGATACGGGGCTTTCAGTGGAATGCCACCCTATCGGATAGGATTGCGTTATACGCGGACGATGTCCTCTTCTTCCTTACCGACTTGCAGCGCTCGGGCCCGCGCGTTCTGGAGGTTATGCAGCTGTTTGGGGAGGCTTCTGGCTTATATCTGAACCTACATAAATCCACGCTGTGGGTACTAGAAGGAGGCACGGTGACGGATCCCTGGGCTTCGGGGTTGCGAATGGCTACGACCGGTCTGAAGTACCTTGGAGTGTTTCTTTCGGACTCGGCGGACACTGCCTGGGAACGTAATCTAATGCCTGTCTGGGAGCGGGTGCAGACGGATGTCAAGACTTGGTCTCGGATGCCCCTGTCGATATTTGGCCGATCCGCTATTTTCAAATTGGTGGCGCTGCCGCGCCTCCTATACCAACTACAGAATCATCCGTATCCTATCCCGCCTCAATGGTTTAGACAGGTCAACTCGGTGCTGGGCCGCTTTCTTTGGGCTGGGGGGGCCGCCAGAGTGGCGCTGCGTACGTGTTTTTTGTCCACCTACTGTGGGGGCTTGGCCACGTCAGATTTACTGTCGTATTATCAAGCCGCGCATCTTCTCATCCTGAATGAATGGTGGTATGGTGACGGTGGGGATCCAGCCTATGCCCTGGAACGTGCTTTGATGGGCGACAACTCGCTCCACACCATCCTCTACTCACCCCGACTGCGTCGCTCGCTGCCGAGGGTTACACGACTTGTCTTTGCAGTGTGGCGACAGGCCTTGCGTCGCGTGGGCTGGTGGGGCAGACTGACCGCGGAAACACCTTTGTGGCGTAATGGCATGCTGCCCGAACTGTCTAAGCTATCAGGTTTCGATGGCTGGGATGCAATCGGAATCTCGCAGCTGGGCCATGTGATGTCCGGCACGACGCTCAAGTCTTTCCAGGCCCTTAGCACCGAATTCGATATGCCTCAATCCCAATTTTTTCGTTATCTACAATTCCGGCATGCACTGATGCCCAGTCTTGCCGGCCTTGACTTACTCCCGGAATTTAGCCCAATTGAGGCGAAGGTCTTTATGGGTGACCTTGGGGACAAAAAAGTTTCACGCATCTACCAGACAATGGTCACCCATTGCTCCTCCACCCTTCTCCCGCTGAAGACGGCTTGGGAGGCTGATGTTGGTCAGCTGGATGAGGACGATTGGCGGGAGGCCTTGGAATCCCCGAGGGGAGCGGCTATTGCAATAAGGTTTCGACTCATACAATTTAAAATTCTCCATAGGGCCTACTATACTCGTGAGCGCCTATGGAAGGCCGGACTGATTGAGTCCCCGGTGTGTCTGCGATGCGAGGTGGAGATGGGTACGTTGATCCACACTGTATGGTCGTGCCCCAGACTGGTTGGCTTCTGGAGGGGTGTGTGGGGCTGCTTGTCGGAGGTGCTGGGCTGGACCCTCCCCCGTACTCACCGTCTGGGCCTATTGCACATCCTGGAGGGGGTTGGGGGTAATGTCTATAAGAGACACCTGCTCCTACTGGGGCTAGTGGTGGCCAAACGAGACCTGGCCCGCGCATGGAAAGATGTGAGCCCCCCCCCCCCTGAGCGCATGGAAGGCTGGCATGGACTTCTGCATGGGTCTGGAGAGACCGATCTTTGAAGCACGGGGATGCCCCCGTAAGCACTTTAAGGTATGGAGGCGGTGGGCGGACTACAGGGGCTTGACACTGGACCCCCCAGCGGAGCAGGAGGAAGACCTTTAGCCCCATATGGCCCGGTGACCCCGTTTCCCACTCACATAATTGCCGCATCAGGACTTTGCATCGGCACAGTACGTACACACATGCATGGGGTTAGGGCGGGTTCCGGGGAGGGATCTGGGAGTTGGGTAGGTAAGTGACCGAAATGATAAAGAAGGGGAAAATGTCTCTTTGTATCCTTGTGTTACATTGGTTCCTCGACTGCACACCCAGTCCTATTTCATGATTGTATCGGTATGTTGGTGGTACTATCCTGACTGTGGGGTACCACTCTATTTCATCTGCTCATCTTTATCAATAAAATTGTTGTGAAAAAAAAAAAGTTCAATGCAGAATTAAGTAAGGAGCTTGGTTAAGATGGGTAACTTTCAGCAAAGCAATCTTTGTATAGAGACAATCTTTTTTCAAACTCTTTATTTGAACATTGCTCATTATACAATGATTACAAGTAATGAAAAGAGACGTTCATCTGTTATACATAGCAATAAAGGCAGATAGTAACGAAGGCAAAGCATGAATACACATGTGAACTGGCGTTTTTACTGCCTGTAGCATATTGCACCAATGATAACCCAACAGTAGTGCTCTCGCCTCCTTCCCCGGCAACACTCCTCACATTCCATACCCTCGAAAGTCATGCCAGTTGCCCCATACTTTCTCCCACTTCTTGTGGCACTCCCTGCTCTGATAGACTACCTGTTCCGCTCTCTGGCACCAGTATAGGACGGACTCTCGATCTTCAATTTGGGTAAAAGTGCTGTGCCTCATGCCCTTGCTATATTGCATTTGGCAACCCCAGCTGCATCTACCAAATAGATTACTAATATTTTGCCAGGGGGCTTCTCCTGCTATTGTCAGGAGGAGCCACTTTGCATCCATGGGAACCTCCAAAGTCAGGACATGGGACATTCTCCCAGTTACCTTTTGGCAGTAATCTTGTATTAACGGGCTTTCCAAAGGATATGGAAGATAGTACCCTCCTGGTCCCATCCCCAGGGACATAATGGTGAACCTGCCCATACTATACTATCTTGTGTAATAGGACCCTAGAGTAGTAAGACCTATGCAGATCTTCAGTTGTACCAGTCTGAATTGGACGCGAATCACTAATTCCCGCGTGCTATAAAGGGCTTTTACCCAGTCGACAGCACCTATGTCTCCTAGGTCTTCTGCCCTGTCGTCTCCCAGCACCACAATCGGTTCAGGGAAATTATGAATCAGCTTCCAATAAATAATAGAAATCTCCTTAACAGTTATGGGCTCCGTGAATAAACGGTCTTCTAGTGGTGTCACCTCTTGTAATTGCGCCCCTTCTATTATATGTCTCCTAAGGTCATGTCTGTGCTGTGGTCATCAATACCTCTTAGAATCTGCCAGTTTGGGGAAGGGGGGCATTTCTCACATTTACCGATCATTAATCAATAACACCCCAACATCTCTAGATCGGTTATGTGTCCAATGGGAGGACTGGGTGGGCACTCTGGAGGAGGAGGATTGACGTGATGCCCTTGTGGCCCCAGGACAGTCACCGTCTCTGCCAAATTGCGTATGGTACAGCTATACTACCTACATGCAGCCTACCTGACCCCTGGCGCCTACATCGAGCAGGACTTTGCCCAACCCCCGCCTGCACTAGATGTGGCCATGAACCAGCCGACTTCTTCCATATGGTATGGGCCTGTCCACGCTTGACACGGTTCTGGGGGGACATTGAGTAGGAACTTACAAAAATACTTGGGTGGGAGATCCCACATGACCCAAAACATCTCGGCATCACAGACGGGCTGGATGGGTCTAGAAATGAGAAACAGTTTTTTACTATGGCAATGGTGGTGGCTAAACGCTACATAGAGGCCTCCTGGAAGTGCCCCGACCCCCCAAACATTGGGAGATGGCGAGCCGGTGTTGACCGGGTCTGGGGGAAGTGGTTTGGGGAATGGTTTAGTCTCACCTGGAATGTTCGATCGTATATCGCTGTGTGTCCATCTTTCCCTGTAAAATGGGTTAACGAGAACATTACATATATTCCTGTGCTATTATGGTCTCATGATGTATGGTTGGTGCTTTCTGTCAAATCAAAAATAAATCATTTATCAAAAAAGGATCTGCCAGTTTGTATTCTTGACATAGGTTCTCGAATTGTATAAAGGCTTGTCCCCTACAGACAACACCCAGGTGCTATATACCTATTCATTCCGAGAAGCCTGTCTATCTACCCACCTTCTGCAATAAGCCACTGTCCCAGTGGGGTCAGATTGGTGAGCCTACCTCTCCAACCCAAGTAGCTCATTGCCTCCCTCCATAACATAACCACAGTCTGAGTATGTATCTGCAGTTCACATTCTTGTTTCCTACTAAATAACACCATCACATGGCCCTTGCAACCCATAGCCTCTCTATCCACTCGGTAGGCTGGCTCTTTACCGTCAGCGAAAATTCTGTCGTTCACTACCACTAGTTGTGTTGCCCAATAGTATTTAAGCACATCTGGGACTACCAGTCCACCGTCGTAGACCCACCTCTCTGGAGCTTACAAAACGCAATGTGTGAGCTGCTTCCATTCCAAAGTAGGAGAAGGGCTTTGAGGACTATTTTCCAGAAAAACTCCAGTGGGATCTGAAGAGTGTGTTTTGAAGCACCTAGAGGAGACGTGGGAAAGTCATCATTTTTTAAAGAGCTGGTCTGCCCATTATGGATAGCGGTAGATTCCTCCAGTGTGCTACAGCCCTACAGAGTCTATCAAGCTGCGAGAATAGGTTCCTTCGAATTAATTCTTGTGGGTATCAGATAATATAAATCCCAAAATATCGAAAACCCTCTGACACCAATGGTGACATATAGGAGGAAGGGAACTTCAGGGTACCACCCGACAAGGGAAATATTAGGCATTTTGTCCAATTAATGTGATACCTCGAGTGAGTCCAAAAGATGTCAAAGATCTGCAAAATTCTGGCTATGGAAAGGGTTTGATGAGTGATATAAAGCGATACATGGTCAGCGTATAGGGAGATGTGTTCCTCCCAATCTCCACCACCACTCACTCCTTGTAAAAGTGGATCCTGACAGACCCAGGCCATGAGTGCTAGTGCAAAAATCATGGGGGAGAGAAGAAATCCCCATCTTGTGCCCTTATGCAGGGCAAAGACACAAGATACTGCTCCATTAACCTTCACTCGCACAAGCATAACCCTGAGTTTAACCCGACCACAACATTTTGGCCCGAAGCCCATCCTGGTTAGAGTAGCAAAGATGTAGTTCTACTTGATACTGTTGAATGCTATTTTGACATCCAAGGCCATCAGCACCGCCTGGTCTGTATGAGATGGTCTGGTCTAATGCAGCACTCCGTAGAGTCGTCTCAGACTGAGGCGGGTGCTCCTATGTGGGATGAAGCCTTATTGGTCAGGGTGTATTACTGAGATAAAAACCTTGTGTAGCCTGGTCACCAGGGTGTTTGGTAGTACTATGGCTTCTACGTTCAATAAGGATATGGGCCCGTAGGAGCCACCGTCTGTTGACCATTTACCTTTCTTGTGTAAAACAACAACAATGGCAACTTGTTGATCTTCCGGGAGGCTTCCCTTCTCATGCTGCATGGAACATGGCTAGCATATACTCGGCGACCTTATCTGCCACTCCCTTGTACAATTCTATAGGGAGGCTGCTGGGCTCCACCACCTTCCCAGATTAGAGGTCTTGTATTGTCAATACAAGTTCTGTTGCCATCAGTTCTGCTTCTAGAGCCTCTCTCACCTCGCCTGCGAGTGTTTGGAGGTTGATATCTTTCAGAAAATCAGCAAAATCTGCGTAAGTCATAGTTATCCCAGATGCATATAGACCTTCATAATTGGTGGCAAGGGTGTCAGCTATGGTGACAGAAGTCATTTGGCTCTTACAGTAACTGTCAGCAACGTTCAGTACCCAAGAGTGTTTTTTGTCTCTCCTAACTAGCCATGCCAACAGTTATTTAATATCTTGCTCAATCACTTTGCATCTGAGTTTGCTTTCCTTCTTCTTTCCCCCATCGCGACCTGGGTCTGGCCACGCATGACATCCTTGAACCCCTCCCAAAAGACACAAGATGAGTAAAAATAGATATCTGCTCCTTCCCTAAGTTTCTCTCTGATGTTCCTGTCATGCAGGTACCTATTCTAGAGGCCATCACAAAGTATTGGGTTGGCTGGCTCAGCATGACCCCTACTGGGGAATGGTCGGCGAACTACTGTGCTTGGTGTGATGTGGCTCGGAATTTCCTTATGTGTGTATGTTGAGTAAAGATATGGTCATGTGGCGTGATGCAGGGAATACACAACAAGCGTATGCAGTCTGCCGATCTCTTTATTGGTTTATGCGTAGACCAAACTGATACTCAAAGCAAAAAGAAAATGAAGCAAAGACTGGACGTTCTGTTCAGGGAATGTCTTCTTCTCCTTGATGTCTTTTCCCGGGTTTGTACTTCGGAGGGAGGTCGTCGAAAACGTATGGAGCACAAACAAAACAAGGAAAATGCACATCCATTAGTGCGAGGTACCGAAGACCACTAATGAGAAGACAGTGAGGGATGTAACACCCATTCAAGTGTTATATAGGGTGCAGGGGATAGGGAGACCACCCCCCTGATGAAGAGGGATTGCAAACAACTCTCACGGCCTCTCTAAGGGAGCCCTATGAGGAGTCTTCCTCGCCTCCCAGGGACGGTACTCCCATCAGCCTCCCTGCTCCCAGGAACCTTGCACGTGCCTGTGCAAGCCACGTCCCTCCGTGAACGTGGTGGGGCACCTCTTAGAATCAGTGGCCTCCTGGCTTGCCTTCACAGGGCTCGTCACCGTCTCTAGGGTCTCCCGGCTCCCCCGGCTCCTCTTCGGTTCGACTTGGCTGCAGGTTTCTTCTTTGTATCTCTTCACGACTCTCTCCACGAGCCTCCTCCTTTCGATACTGCACGACCTTCCCTTCCGCTTTCTGTTCTTTATCGTCTGAAAACACAGGGCAATCCCACATCCAGGGGGCCGGGTTTGTTACCACAGAGATGTGTTTCTTGGATCAACACTAGGTGGTCTGGGGCATGCTGAACTAATGTGTGCTTAATTTGGCTTCCTAGACCATTCATATTCCATGTCCAGATGTTCAGCTCTTGCTGTGTGTGCACTTCCATTGGCGTAACAGTGATGAGTATGTGGATCTCTGTACCTTCAGGAGATATCATGCCAGTCTGCTTCCACTCCTGAGCCTGCTAGTTAGTGCCGATCCGCAACTATTAGACATAATTCAAAACAAGACAGTTGATCTAAACCTAAGAACTCCCCCTCCCTACTGCCCTGCATCATGAGTTTAAAACCACCCACTGCCCCAACTTACAGAGTGCCTGTCACCCCAAAAGGACCGTCAACTATTGTGGAAGGGCTAATGCAGCCATATCGATTTACATCTGAATGTTTAATCAAATCATGTTATCGCCAATAGTATACGTAAGAAAAATGTGCCCTGATTAAATGACTCCCCCCCAGTCCGCCCGCTCCCCCGCTCTTTGCCCGCCCCATTCCATCTCTGCATCTCTAACCAGCTGTCCCTGTGTTGTTTGGTCACATTAGACCAGGGTAGGAACACCACTAATTCACATGTTCATGTTTACAGTTGACATATTCTCCTGAACGTTGACATTTGACACACATTTGCTTGCGTGCTTGTATGGGATAATGTTCCATGAAATAGCTTTCCTTACATCTACACATCTCCATAGGCATATTATTGGCACCATGAACATTCTGTATGAAAGCTAAAGTTCACTGGCAACATGTTTTTGTTTGCTCTGCAACAGGTTTATCAGATAAGATAAGATAAGATAAGATAAGTTTATTGCACAGTTAATTAAAACTCACAATTTAAAGTGCATGGCTTTAAAAGAGATACATGTCAAAGGTAAAAATTAATTATCAGGGGTTAAAATTATGAAGTTCATATTAACAGTTTACATTTTTACTATTGTTCGTTTGTTCGGTCCCGGAGTTGTGCTCGGCGGCAGTAACTAAATGTTACTCTGTTTCCTCATTTTGTGTCTCTTTAATTCTCTCTGTCACTGCGTCAAAGTATTTTGTAAGTCTGCAATTTAATTGGGTCTCCTGCGGATTAAAACATATTTTGACTGCTTGTCTGCAGGTTCTAATGCCCTTCTGGTTCCATATTGTGCGTAACAAGGATCTCCTTTTGTCCGTTAAGGTTGGACAGATACATATTATGTGGATAAGATCTTAGGTCCTGCACTGCAGAGACGGCAAGTTTTGTCTTCCTGGTTCCTTTTCCATGGGGCCAGATGGGGGAGAATTGGTAGTATACTGAATCGTAGCTTTAAAAATTTCTCTTTAGTCTTCTGTATGAATTCATGATCCATATACACTTGAGTCTTTAGTGTTTTGTATTGTTTTAGACTGTCCATCCATGTGCCCTTTTTGTGTTGAAATTTTTTATTGATTTATGCATTAAAATACATAGTAAATATCAACGAGAATAAGGTAAATAAGAAAACCTTATGTGCTAAATATTTGAAAAGAATAATGAATTGATAGATTATGAAATTTACTCCTAGTAATAGAGATAAGGAAAAAGTTAACTATACATACTCTACGATCTGTTGTAAAATAACAATACAAAAGGTATGAATGTATCTTATATGTCAGTAACATAATGACTAAATAAATATAATCAATATTAAAAGAAAGAAAGAGAAGAAAAAAAAAGGGAAGGTGCCAGAGTAACGGGGGGGGAGAGAGGGAAGGGAAGAGAGAGGATTAAGAGAATGGAATAGTACAGGAAAAGCACATGAGATAATACAATTAAGTAGGTAAAGGATGCACATTAGAAGAGGGAGTTGGGTTAGAATCGTCATCCAATGTTGTTTCCAAAAAGGGGGACCAAGTTTGAAGAAAGATGTCAGCTTGGTCCTGAAGATTGTAAATTGTGCGTTCATGTAAGGCTGTTTGCATCATTGCCACCAACCATTCTTCCTGAGAAGGAACAGATGAAGACTTCCAATGGCGTAAAATGCAAATTTTGGCTGTAGCCAAAGCAGTGTTAAGAAGACTAGTCTGTGGCTTAGAAAATTTTGGAAAACCACGGAAGTCGTGTAAAATAATGGTGGCAGATGTAAGTGGTAAAATTAATGCCATTGTAGAGTTCAAAGTTTTGCCAACAAAGATCCAGAAGGGTCTGGTGCGTGGACATTCGCAAATGATATGTGTTATGTCACAACCAGGATTAGAACATCTCCAGCAAGAAGTGTGTGATAATAACCCAGCTTGATGTAATTTAACCGGTGACCAGTGCCAATCATTGAGAATTTTAAAGATACAGAATTTGAGACGCACTTCTCGAACGCCTTTGTGCAACCCTTCCAGAATATGATCCCATTGAGCATTGGAGTACATAATAGATAAGCGAGATTGCCATTTAGTCCGAAGAGTATGTGAGAGAGGTTGTGAAAAAAGAGGGAGCAAAAAGGTTTTATAAAGACCAGAGGTCACCCCCTTAAACTTCCCCCATAGTTGCAGATAAGATAATATTGGAGAAACCTGAAGCAATCAAGGTGGAGAGCTTAATTGTTTTTTAAGACATTGTTGAAGTTGAACGTATTTAGAGGAATGTAGGAGTGGAAGATTAAATTCCTCACAAAGTTGGGGAAAAGTTTTAAAATCTCCATCATGTAAGAGTTGATCCAGAGAAGAAATGCCGGCTTCTCTCCACAAAGGCCAGGATAAAGTACGACCATTGATACGAATAGCTGAATTATTCCACAAGGGAGCTTTAATGTGAATTCGCGGATTCGAACTTAATATGCGATGACCCCTCTGCCAAGATCTATGCATGGCTGATAAGATAGGATTTTTTGGATCCAAAGAACTAGTACCAGTACCGTATAAAAGGGATAGTCCTGAATCCTGAGATAGAAGATGACGTTCAATTGATACCCATTGTGGAATGTCTTTAGATTTGGGTAGAAAATATGAGAGTTGAGGAATGTGTAGTGCAAGTGAATAATGTTCAATGGATGGAAGACCCATGCCTCCATATAACTGATGGGCCTTTAATTTAGCAGCAGCAAGGCGCGGTTTAGTTGTGCCCCAAATGAAGAGCTTTATCTTGGAGTCGATTGATCTAAGAGTAACTAAAGGAATTTGGAGGGGGAGCATACCCAAAACATAAATGAATCTTGGTAAAGTAACCATCTTAATAGCTTGAACTCTACCCCATAAAGATAATCCTAGAGCTTTCCACTTATCAAAATCCCTCTGCATTTGAGAACATAAAGGAGCTAAATTATCCGCAACCATATTTTCCAAACCTCTATTAATCAGAATCCCGAGATACTTAAGGTGTGAAGATTGCCAGTGAAAAGGAAATCCAGAAATTGCTGATTTCGCAGTGCCAATTGAAATAGGTAACGCTTCACTTTTGTCCCAATTTATTTTATAACCAGAAAAGGAGGAAAAATCATTAGTAATTTGAAGAAGGGCTGGGAGAGATCGGGGGAGGTTAGTAAGAGTAAGAAGAATGTCATCTGCATATAAATAAATTTTAGAATGGCCAATTGGAAGGGGGATACCTGTAATATCATCAGATTGGCGAATTGCAGCAGCAAGAGGTTCCATCGCTAAGAGAAAAAGAAGAGGGGACAATGGGCAACCCTGGCGTGTACCTCTGCGAATTGGAAATGGGGTAGATAAGAAACCTCCACAGTTGACTTGAGCTAATGGGCTATCGTATAATAAACGTACTTTATTAATGAATTGGTCACCCAAACCAAATCTATGCATTATTGTAAAGAGATATTCCCATTCAATGCGATCAAATGCTTTCTCAGCATCAAGTGAGAGAGCCAAGGCATCTTCTGGAAGATGTTTAGCAGTCCATAACGTGTGAGCCAATGTACGAAGATGATTTCGGGAAGAACGGCCTGGGACAAAACCCACTTGGGAATTATGTATCAAGGAGGGTAACACTTTGCGAAGTCGGGACGCAAGAATACTAGCTAGAATCTTAATATCCGAATTTAAGAGGGATATAGGGCGATAACTTCCGCATAAAAGAGGGTCTTTGCCTGGCTTGGGTAGAACAGCTATAATTGCTTTATTAGAAAGGGGACCCAAGGAGAATTCTTTGTCAGCCTCTAGAAACGCAGCATGCAAAGTATCTATCATATTCTGACCAGTCCATCTATAAAATTCGGCGGGGAAACCGTCCTCTCCAGGGGCTTTATGATATGGCAGAGCAGTGATAGCCGAAGAAATCTCGTCTCTCGTGATATTACCTTCAAGTAAGGCTCTGCCAACATCCGAAAGCTTCGGAAGATTCACCTTCTCTAGAAGAGTAAACATTTTATCCAAATCAAGCTGATTACTTGGGGTATAGAGAGATTAATAAAAGGAGGCGAATTCATTAACTATTTCCTGAGGGCTGGTGAGTATTTCACCCTGGGTCGACTTAATAGCTGGAATAGCCATAGCAGCTTCTCTCTGACGCAATTGTGCAGCCAATAATCGTCCAGCCTTTTCTCCTTGTTCGTAATGTCTCCCTTTCATCTTCTGCAATGCATACTCAGCCTTAGATGTAAAGAGACCATTAAGAGACATGCGTGCTTGTTCCAACAGTTTGCGATTCTGTAAAGTAGGGTTCGATATATATAATTGAGAGTAATGTTGAATGTCTCGTTCTAGTTCTGTTTGTTTTGCAATATTATTCTTGTTGATAAGAGCAGCATCCCGCATTAACTGCCCCCTAATAGTGGCTTTTGCTGCTGCCCAAATTGTTCTCTTAGAAGAGACAGAGTCCTCATTAATAGTGAGATAATCTTGGAAATGAGATTGCAAAAGAAGCATACCCCCAGGTGTCCTATATTTCTGTAAACTCATTCGCCATGGTGTGCGTCCTGGTTTAGATAAACCTAAATCAAGAGATATAAGTACAGGAGAGTGATCAGATAAAGCAGCTTCCAAAATGTTAGAATCTGTGACCAATTGAACCGCTTTATGAGATAACAGAAAATAATCCAAACGGGAAAATGTGCCATGCAAAGAAGAAAAGAATGTATATTCCTTATCATGTGGATGACTGAGACGCCAATGGTCAACCAAACCATTATCAGAAAGTATGTCTTGTAAGATGGCCCTATCTGCTGCATTAACCCTGTCAAACTGACCCGTTTTGTCGAGGATAGGATCTTGAACCAAATTCCAGTCCCCTCCGATGAGATATTGGGAAGCATTGATCTCAGTAAGAACACGATTCAATTGGAGGGAAAATTGTTTTTTAGTACCAATCGGAGCATAAATGGATCCAAGACAAATTGAAGAATTCCCAATTCGTAATTTAGCGAAGACATAGCGACTATCAGGATCCGACCATGTCTTGGAAATTGTAATGGGAAGCGATCTCCGGATAAGAATAGCCACTCCACATTTACGGACAGGGTTAGGGTTGGTGGGGTCATTCCTACGTATGCTGCTATGAATGACCTTCCCAACCCAGTCTCTACTGAGTTTGTTAGATTCAATTTCATCCAGGTGGGTTTCCTGCAATAAAGCTATGTCCACATGTTTGGACTGCAAATATGAAAGAACTTTCTTTCTGTTAATGTAATGGGTGAGACCATGTACATTCCATGTAACAACAGATAAAGGATGAGCATGAGTCATAGTGGAAAATATTCAAAGAAATAATTAAGAAGAAGAATAGGGGGGGTAGGGCAGAATAGGAGAGGGAGTTACTCTGGTTATTAAGTAAGAAAAGAGGTGATAGTATCAGAAACTTATAAGATAATAGTGCAGAGAAAGGAGGGAATCAAACAGGATAGAGGTATGTGAGTAGTCAAGTAGAAATGAGGCAGATGTTATGTATTTGAAAGAATAAATATAAATAGAAAAAAAGTAGGGGAAGGGAGATTAGAAGAAGTGGATGTGAGAATAAGCTATGAAGAAAAGTTAGGAAACCTATACTGTGAACCGCGGGCCTGGGCGCACTAGAGCACCGCCGCGGGACAGGACCCCATCCAGGAAAAGAAACGTATGGATCAGCGAAGTAGATGATAGTGTAAGGTAAGGAGCCCTGGGGAATGAATGAACAAAGAGAGATAGATCCAGTAGAATATGATAGAGGGGTGATGAAAACAATGTAAAAATGCCTTAGGTAGTAATGAATCAGCCAAATACTATAATGACTATCTGAAATTATGCCCTGCAGTATCTTGTTACAGCTTATTAACGAAATATCAACAAACAGAACCTTAACATGGTAAAACAGTAAGAATGCAATATGGAAAGAGTGCAATAAATGATTGCAAAATTATGAGGAATTCAAATAACAGCAGCTTTTAACAAAATATGAATGACCGATAAAATGAGCACTCATAATTAAAAGAACTCAAAAGGCACATAGCATATTAGCACTGAATATCCAAGCTAGAGCTAGAGAAATACATAATAAAATGGTATACTATAATGAAGGGTAACGTGTTGCACTATAGAATAAAATAAGGGAGGGGGGAGAAATATGCATAATCATAGAATTTGACGTATAAAGAAAGGGAATGCCAATACCTACCTTAATCCATTGAGCAACATAGGAATGATAAAACATGCAGAAATAGATAAAGCAATTCCAATACCCCGAAGAGGGATTGAGGATGTAGAGAAAACATGCAATTTACTATGAACTATGTCTAAGCATATAACAGGCAATTTAATAATAGGTAGATAAACATCTCATAGCAGAAAAATAGTACTGAATATAAATGATCTAATAGTAATATTGATGAAGAAAAATCAGAATTAAATACAAGATATGGCAAAAGTATAACAAAGCACAGAAAGACAGTTAAATAATAGTAAACTATACAGTCAGCATCTGAAGGAGTTTTAAGAGGTGATCTAGATTTGTCTCTCTGCGGCTCCTTTGTAAGTGTAGAGACAGAATGCAAAGCTGAGGCTTTATCTTCCTGGGAACGATTGACTCTATTCAAGTCCCTACCCCGTTGTCTGGAGTTACTAGATGCTCATGGGCTTTGCACAGGCAGTTGTGGGGAAAAGGAAGAAGACGGTTGGAACTGTTCACAATGGGAGGACTGCGTATCCATGTCCTGAGATTTGATGTCATCTAAGAATTTTTGTAGAAGTTCAGGGTCATAGAAGTTTCTCCATTTTTGGTAATAAGGAAGCGTGCAGACTCAAACAACCCATATTTAATGTCTAACAGACGTAGTTGAGGTCGCATGGAGAGAAACGCCTTCCGTCTTTCATTTGTCTCTTTAGAAAAATCCGCTGCTATGTGAATATTGTGACCTTAAAAAGAAAAGAGCCTCGTGAGCGAGCTGCATCAATATGTGTCGGGTTTGCTCATGACGAAGAAAACAGGCAATAATTGGCCTCGAGCGCCCAGCAGGGTCTGTGCGTAGAGGGCCAATTCTGTGAGCTCGTTGAATTTCAAGAGGTGGAGTAAAGGAAATTCCAGTCATTATTTGAAGGGTATCACAGAGGAATATTTTCGTGTTGTGTCCTTCAATATTTTCCGGGAAGCCAAAGAAGCGGAGATTGTCTCTTCTACTGCGATCTTCTAAGTCAATGATTTTGCTGTGCAAAAAGAGAAGATCTTGGTCTGAGCTTTGGACTGTATCAAGGCGACTCTCCATGGCCATTATTTTAGAGTCAAGACTTTCAATTCTAGTATGAAAAGTTGTAAGGTCTGCTCTAATCGATTTAGTTTCTTCAGCCAGAGATGTAATTGTGATATCCATCCCTTCCAATCGACGATTGACCCCAGAAAGCTCCTGCAATATACGTTGCATGGTGTCTGTTAAAGTCTGGTCACCATGAGAGGGCGCAACTTGGGGCATATTCGTTGAAGAGGACGAGTTCCCTTTTGTTGGCATAGCAGTAGATTGTTTCAAAACTTCTGTAAAGAGTGGTTGTTTAGGTATTTTACTCCCATTCCTATTAGTAGACATTTTTATGTTGCGCTTCAGACGCTCTACAGTAACGTATTGATGTGGTAACGTGGTGAGAAGCAATTATGAAAACAAATTCACAATTGACAACAATAAGCAGAAAATAGCAATACAACATGTAATGCAATATCTCAAACTGAGCAAGTTATATATATCGTAGGTGAAAGCAATAATAACATTTCATAAAAAATACATGCTGAGGAAAATCGGGCGTCGCCTCAAACATTTAAAGATGTAAAGAACAATAGCGGGCAAAGTTGTCAAAAAAGATGAAGCAGTTTGTATTTACTTGATATTATGTTGCCTTGACAGAGTGACGAACATATAAACTCTTTTTGGCTGATGAGGTGATGAAGCAATCCAATAGAAGGTCCGTACAAACTGATATGGTGAAAGGCTAAGATCAGGTAGAAAGACGTTATCTACTTAAAAAGGTGTAAGCAGAACAATAGTTTGCAAGGGATATAAAGCCACTGTCTTAGCTGACGCTATTTTCTGCAGAATAACAATAAAAGACCACGTACCATTCGTCAAAGATGACACATAATATTGCATACAATACCATGAAAAGTCCTCTTGAATAACTGAATGTAGACATTTCACTCTCACATTATATGTCAAACGCTAGTAAAACAATATCAACATATATGATTAACAAGTCATAGCTAAGAGAGAGTTTTGTTTGTTTACTACATTGTTTTCAGATGTATGAAAAGCCTCTTGAAATAATGAGTCGTGAGGTGCGTCCCCAAAAAATTCCCTCTCACATTATATAGCAAAAGTCAGTAATAACAGAATTGCTATGGAATGAGCAGAAACATGTAGAAATTCACCTCATATCAGCATCAAAATAGTCACAGCCAAATGAGGCTCCTCATAAAATTTCAGGAAAACATTATAAGCGAGCAATGACTAATGATTGCAACTATAAACTTCATAATGTTGAGATAATATGTATAAAAACTTCAAACCACTGCGCCAGTCTTACTTGTTACATTTTGAAAAATAAAGGACTTCCAGGGATGCTGGTAGTATTAATACATTTGGAAGCGCTGTTCTCTGACTTTCCCTTAACGAGGTTTCCAAATGACAATTGAAGAGTGTCACAGTTTCTTTGAATGAGGCAGGCACTACCGGGGCTTTTCGTTACTGTTTGTTTATTAACTCAACAAATAGTCAACAGATGTCCAACACTAGCAGGGACATTATGAAGAATGGTCGCAGTCTGTCTTTCGCTGTCTTCTTCGGTCCCACGAATACCCCGGCTCCGGATACTTCTCCTGGGTCGGGCTCATGAAGAAAAGAAAAGAAAAGAAGACACCCAATCACTGGATGTGTTCTGGGGCTGAGTTTGTGATGAAAAGGGCAGGGGGTGTGAGGAGCTCACGGGGGAATCACCACCGATAACAAACAAGATGTTCCACCGAGAGTGTACTGCGGTTGTGTAGCCGAGACCTTGAACAGCCCCGTGACCACCCTCAGCCCGCCCTACCCCGTCCCACCCCGTGAGGAAAACAGTCCCCTTACTCGGCCCGTACCTTGTCCAGCCACACTTCTCCAGAAGTGCGGCGGGACGGCTGGTGGTATCGGTGGCCTCCTGGCGTGATGCTCTCTTTGGTCGGGTCCTCTGTCGAACACGGACTCGTCTGGTATGCTGGTACAGCAACGCCGTCCATTTTCTTCGCTTCTGGCTCTCTCTCTTTTCCGGCCGCTCCGCTCTCGTCGTTGTGCAGGGCTTCCTTATCCGCCCTCTCCTCCACGTATTGGCTCACAACGGATGACGTCGAGATGGAAGGCGGGTCGGTCGCGGAAAGCCAAGCTGCATTAAAGGGGCCGTCTGAGTCCTGTGGACGGGGTGGAAAGGAACAGTTATGAAAGTCCACACCCCGTCCGTCAGTGTCACCGACCCCGTGACAAAGAGATTCTGTGGTAAATTATTTTAGAAAGCTGCTGATCTAGCTGGTGACATAATGAAAATAATTATTCCCCACAAATACAGGAAGTATTGTTTCACTTGGAAAGCTGCTCTTTAATGTTCTTGTAAAGATTTCCAGATGGCTAATAGAGAGGTTGTAAGCAGAAAGGCAGCTTGTGAGGTGCTTCAGCTACTCAGCTGTGCTTCGGTTTTCAAAATGCCAATGAAATAATAATTTTAGTCATAATTAACCCCAGAAAGGGTCATTCAGTCACAGGATTCAGCCACAGTGTAGAAAGGCAAAGACAGTTCTTACCGGCATGAGCTTATTTATCTTCTTTTTAAATTCAGAAGTGCCTCAATTCAAGAACTGCTCCCGTGACTGGAAAGCCTTTCATTTACTCTGTGAATTACAACTTTGACACTGACCTTTATCTGTGAAGACCCACTTCACATTTCAAAGTTGAAAAGCAGAGAATTGTCTGCCTCACATATCTCTGCTGTCAAGTTCAAGTGTTTACAGGAAGGCAGGCCTGTGCATTAGGCAAGGCCCGGCAAGCACTCCTCTCCTCAGGCCTTCGTCATTAAGTGAGGCCGGGGATTCCAAATAGGTCATGAGGTCAAAGGCCCGGCTGCGCTCGCTTGTCTCCTCAGGCACTCTTCAGCTTGAGAAAAGCCCTCCAAAAAAAAAGGTCACCAGTCAGAACAAAACACACTGTTCATGACTAGGGAATTTCACCTTCTGGAAAATGTCTAATTATTAGCCCCAAGCTCACTGTAAATGAGGCTGCCTCTGGATGGGCGCCTTCCCGGAGTGGAGCTCTTCTCTCAGGCGGCCATTCTCCCTCGTGGCCAGACCACGCCCCCCATGTGCCCTTTTTGCTAGAGTTTCCTTATCCTCGAATAGCGATGTTATTTTTGTAACCTTTGTTACTAGCTTTTTGAAGCTTTTGTGATCTACTGAGGTGTTCCAGAGGTCAGACAGTTCGAGTATTTCTAACGATTCCGTCAGATACTTCCTTGCGTATGAGGATTCTCGTCGCTGCAGCTCAGACCAAAGATGGGCGTTTAGGGTGCCTTGCTCTGCGTTTCTAATCTTGTGCCAGCATTTTATAAAGCTGCCCCTTCTTTCCACTGTCTGTTTTTGGATCCCGAACTCCAGACGGATTTGGGCAGGGGATACATAACTGGGTAGCCGAAAGATTGTTCTGAAGGTTTTGCTGATCACTCTATCGAGGGTAAGAGCATCTTTTCCGAGAGTTGATTCGCTCCCATATGTTAGTATCGGTTGAAGGCGAGCTCTCAATACTTGTAGAAGCGGGTCAAGCATATAATCTACTGGTTCAGAGTTTGATGCATGAGAAGTGCTGAAAAGTAAGATAGAAAATGGTATCTTAAGGAAGAAAGGAAATACCCATCAGCCCACACGATGGCGGAAACTCATCATCTGGGATTTGTAGTAAGACTGGTATCTACTAGGTTACTCACTGGAATAACGTGAGAAATCCTAGTGTATAATCCACCAGTGATGGAAGCCAAACAGATGTGGTACAGGTCCTGAGAATGGGAGAAAGTTGCAGTGCTCAGAAAGGTGTATGGAAAACAAGAAAAAGTGTGAGAGTTAAAATTGTCTAGTGTGGTGCCAAAACAGACTTTAATGGAGAGGTCACCACATTGACAAGGTTAAGAACAGAGTGTAGATAGTGCCAACAAATACTACTATCAAAAAATGGTCGACATGTTTCAGCCACAAAGTGGCTTTCTTCAGGACCTATTGATGTCAAAACACTACTGCAACATATAAGGATAGAATGGGAAGTATCTGTCCATGAAAACAGAAACAATTTGTACCATGCTAAACAAATAGCCTACCGTACTTTAAGCACTGGAGGTTGAAGACATGGTCAATAAAAATTTTCACCTGTGAACAAACAACACAAATACATGCAAATGCAGTTTTCTGAAGGCTTTAAGTCCAGTTTAGAAGCCACTTTATAACATTTATAAATGACTCACCCAAATATTTGATGGGGAAAAGCCTAACCTCGCCTGGCGCTCGCTCAGGTTAAGAGGCCCCGCTCTAAAGAGATTGGAGGAAGCGGAAAAAGAAAAAGAAAAGGACATCCATTTCTTTATTGGCATATAATGTAAAGATAAATTCTACCATCTCTTATATAGCAGTCGCTTGTCGAGCCAAACCATGCACAAAGAGTAGTACCATGATGTGCAAAAGCCCTCCACAAGTATCAAGAGCTCCCTCTAACAGTGGTTCTTGATGAAATCGTGCACGAAGATCCAGTGCTCAGCAAAACGGCCACCCACCGGTCCGTTGGTACCTCGGGCTAGAACTGAGCCGAGGGGAAGGTACCGGGACAGGCGGGACGGCCGTTGAAAAAAGGAAATGGCGGACCAGAGAGAGAACAAGTCATTGGTTAGACCGCGACCGGAAAGCGGAAAACAAAACATTGTGTGTTGCTTCCATTTGAGAACGGAAGGAGAAGTGGTAGCGGACCATAGAGAGCGCCAGATCTCTCTACTGTGATTGGTTGTTCTAAAACCGGAAACTGGAAGGTGCAATCACCGCAGAATCTGTGCGGCTCGAAAGAGTTGGAACTTGAGCCCATAATAAAGGTAAAATGCCCGTTCTAGAATTTGGACACTATGTCTTAACGATAGGTAAAAGCCAAATAGGTATCTCAATGTTGGCAAAACACACAGAGGAGAGACATGCTCCTCCGTGGAAAACTGTCCACAAACGCCAGGAAAGGGGGTGGGTTACTATGAACCAATGGAGCGGCAGCACCCTCCTACTACAGACGGGAATGGCTGGCTGTAACAATCATTCATTGTAACAAGTCCATATACAGGACGGACGTATGTGCACTAGAATTATCGCACAGACGTCTCGTGTGTCATTTTCAGCTAGTTAGACTAGTTAGACTAACGGGCAGAAAAAACAAAAAACAAAGTTCCGCTGGGCTGATTAGCAAAAAAACACACACACACCCGGAGATGAATGTGCTCCAGTAACGAATAAGACACCGGTAATGGTTCGTAATAAATGTGTGACCAATCCCAGATGTAGGAACATGTAATGAATGTTTTAATAAACCATGGATATTCTCGAGGGGTTATAATGTCTACATGGACCGCGAGTATCCTCAAAGGGTTGTGATGACAGCAGAAGGAGAAAAATGATACCCATCTCGATCATAAAGAGACCAATATAAATAAAAAAAAAATAATAGCCTCTGAGTATAACTATATTCCCTGAGGTCGATGAAACCAGCATAGGATAGCATGAATAACATAAATACTGGGAACCTGAAGAGTTAGTTAGATCTGAATCCATGGGATTTCATCATTCAGCCCATTTATGTCACATTTTAATTTAAAACTCCATTTCTGTTCCCTGATAAACAGATACCGGGAAACATCATTCACATGTTGGGGGATGTAAGGTTGTTCGAGGACCAACCACTTCATTTCTTCAGCAGTATGTTTCATAGTCAAGAAATGGTTGGTAAGTCGTGTGGCCTGTCTATTGCGTCTAATTGTACTCTTATGCTCCTGGATTCTGAGTTTGACCTTCCTGGAAGTCATCCCCACATAGCGGAGTGAACAGGGGCACGTGATCAGATATATAACCCTCTCACTATTACAATTGGTATGGCGCTTGAGCACCCATGGGCGCTGTGTACCTATATCAACTGTCAATGTCCTCTCTGTCTGTGGACACACAGAACAAGTGCCAAATGGATTGTGACCTTGAACTGGAGGAAGATTCCATAAAGTAACTGTGGAGTCCTGAGTGGTAGACCGAGGTCTAGTATGAACTAGATCATCTTTCAGATTTTGACTTCTTTTAAATGAAAAAAGTGGAGGCGGGATTGTTACCCCAGCAGTATTCAAAATCCGCCAGTTCTTCCGGACTATTTTTTGTACCTGTGTGGAAATCGTACTAAAAGTAGTTACAAAAGTGAGCTTATCAAGGGGCGGTTTTACAACCGGTGGTGCTAATAGGGCCTCACGATGGTTATTGGAGGCCCTTTTCCGCGCCCTTTTCACCAGAGTTCTTGGGTACTGTCGTTGTTTCAATTTTGTGGAAAGCTCACGCGACTGGATGTCAAAGTCAGACCTCTCTGAGCAATTTCTCCGGACCCTTAGAAATTGCCCAAAAGGCAGATTTTCCCTAAGGGAACGGGGATGGTGACTATCAAATCGGAGCAAGCAATTTCTTGCCATTGGCTTTCGATACAATTTACTCGCTAGATGGCCATCTTTTGGAATAATGAGAAGATCTAGAAATGGAAGCTCTACCAAACTATGTTCCACAGTGAATCTGAGAAATTGATTCTGAGTGTTAAGCCAATCTCGAAACGCGAGTAGGGAGATTTCATCCCCTCGCCATATCACCAAGATGTCGTCAATGTATCTCTTCCACAATATCATTTGATGGTAATGTTAGCCAAGTAATAGAATTATGCTTCAATGAAAGATCATCTGAAACCTTGATAGAACAATGGGTAAAATTTACCATGATGCTGGTTAAACCCCAACATCAGCTGAGACAGGATAAAAGTAATCAAAATGATGATCAAAAGGAAAACAAAATCATACATAAACCTGCCATATACCATTACTAAACTAAAAAGAGCACGGAATAGGGTGATAAGGCAAATCAAGAAAGCTATTCCTAACGAGGAAACATCAGGCAAACTGAAAGCTGCGAATCAAAAACTAAGGAAATTAATATGGGATGAGAAAAATCAGGCAAAACAAGCACTCTGGGCAAAAATATACCACGCAAGCAAACAGATAAACACAAGAGAGTTCTGGAAAATTATAAATGGTCTGGCTAGACCAAATAAAAGGGTTGTTTCCTCCGTTCTAAATGAGCAGGAATGGGTGACATTTCTTAAAAAACATTTAAACCAAAATAGTATGACAATAGAGAAAATTGAGTCCCAACCGACAGATACACACAATGGAGATATGGAAACCCCAATTGTAGTAACAAAGGATCAACTAAGAAAACTAATTATAAAAACAGAAAGATGGAGCACCAGGACCCAACGGCATCCCGTTTGCCCTATTCAAAGAGAATCCAGATCTATGGGCAGCACATGTAGAAAAAGTATTTAATGAAGTTATTAAAAAAGGCGTTATCCCGGAGTCATGGCTGCCCCGCCTGCTGCGAGTGTTTGGTGGCTCTTGCTTGTCTTCCCAGTGTACTAGTGGTTGGCCCCTCCGTCTGCCTCTGCTCCGGCCACGGCCCTGTCCTAAAAAAACCTGGCCGTCATAATATTGTGGTGGTGGGTGAAATTGGGGCATCGGTTGTGGGAAATGAGGATATCCCCATGGAGCTGGTGGCCACTTGAGAAAATTTACCCCTACACTAGTGAAAGCTATACACCTCCAGACTTCACTAAAAAGGGTAAACGATATGGATCTAATTATTCAACATCATCTTCGATCCTGACTCTAGCGATTCTGAGACAGGGACTAATAATACGCCATCAATGAGAGGGAGAGGTCAATACAATCGACCAAGTCGCAGAAGAACTGGACAAGGCCATCTCTACCAACAAGGCCCGTGGTGGCCACCAGCTGCATGGGGATATCCTCATTTCCCACAACCGATGCCCCAATTTCACCCACCACCACAATATTATGACGGCCAGGTTTTTTTAGGACAGGGCCGTGGCCGGAGCAGAGGCAGACGGAGGGGCCAACCACTAGTACACTGGGAAGACGAGCAAGAGCCACCAAACACTCGCAGCAGGCGGGGTCAGCAGTAGTCATCCTGGGAAGTGATGGGACCTGATAGTTAATCTTAGCACACGGACCCTGAGTCTGATTGAGCACCAAGTCCTTAACAAGGGACTTGGTTTTTTTCCCACGTATAGTGGTGATGCATTCCAACTGCGAAATGAGGTTGAAAAGTTATTTCGTAAAGTTCGCCTTCACTTCTTTTTCTCCGACAATAAGAGAGATCAGAAAGAGATGGTTGTTGAAACAAATACTGGCCTCAAAAACAAATCTACTTTTACTCCTCTTCTCCAACAGGTACCTTCTATGGTCGGGACCTTTGAGAAAGCAGTGATTCACGAAATTGATGCTTTGAATTTTTCCAAACAGGATACTTTTCAAAATCTCACAAAGGCAGCAAGAAAGGCAATAGAGACTTTGTCACAGGACCAGAGTATAACGATAAAACCCGCTGATAAGGGCGGTGCAATTGTTATTCTTGACACGACCACTTATCGAGCTGAATGCTTGAGACAATTAGGAGATATCCAATCCTATATTTTACTTGACACTGATCCCACTACTCGATTGACAACCGAGATCAAGAATTTAGTGGAAGAGGCAAGTGCGGAGGGCTGGATAACATCGCAAGAAGCCCAATACCTGGTTACCACACATCCAGTCACTCCGTATTTTTATGCCCTACCCAAAATTCATAAAAGGACTAGGCCACCTCCAGGTCGACCGATCATATCTGGCATCAGGTCCCTTTTGGAACCTCTTTCGTCATTTGTTGACTTTTTCTTGAGGCCCCTGGTACGCACTCTGCCAACTTACCTCCAGGATACTAAGGACATACTCCGATTATTACCTGAGGTTCCTTTCAACATTGAGACGGACATCTTGGTCAGTTTCGATGTTGAATCACTTTACACTTGTATCCCGCAGGAAGAAACCTTGCTGACAGTGAGGCGCTTATTAGAAGCACAAGTACATGATAGTACAACACCTATCAACTTCATCATGGAACTGGCACGAATAGCAATGACTGAGAATTTCTTTCAATTCGAGGACACCTTATATCTTCAAATATCAGGTACCTCGATGGGGAGTATTTTCGCCCCAAGTCTGGCCAACTTATATGTCCACTCTTTCGAAACCCTGCATTTACTCGACCACAAAAATCCGTTTTACCATCAAATGATATTGTGGAAGAGATACATTGACGACATCTTGGTGATATGGCGAGGGGATGAAATCTCCCTACTCGCGTTTCGAGATTGGCTTAACACTCAGAATCAATTTCTCAGATTCACTGTGGAACATAGTTTGGTAGAGCTTCCATTTCTAGATCTTGTCATTATTCCAAAAGATGGCCATCTAGCGAGTAAATTGTATCGAAAGCCAATGGCAAGAAATTCCTTGTTCCGATTTGATAGTCACCATCCCCGTTCCCTTAGGGAAAATCTGCCTTTTGGGCAATTTCTAGGGGTCCGGAGAAATTGCTCAGAGAGGTCTGACTTTGACATCCAGTCGCGTGAGCTTTCCACAAAATTGAAACAACGACAGTACCCAAGCACTCTGGTGAAAAGGGCGCGGAAAAAAAAGGGCCTCCAATAACACCAATAGCACCACCGGTTGTAAAACCGCCCCTTGATAAGCTCACTTTTGTAACTACTTTTAGTACGATTTCCACACAGGTACAAAAAATAGTCCGGAAGAACTGGCGGATTTTGAATACTGCTGTGGTAACAATCCCGCCTCCACTTTTTTCATTTAAAAGAAGTCAAAATCTGAAAGATGATCTAGTTCATACTAGACCTCGGTCTACCCCTCAGGACTCCACAGTTAGTTTATGGAATCATCCTCCAGTTCAAGGTCACTATCCATGTGGCACTTGTTCTGTGTGTCCACAGACAGAGAGGACATTGACAGTTGATATAGGTACACAGCGCCCATGGGTGCTCAAGCGCCATACCAATTGTAATAGTGAGAGGGATATATATCTGATCACGTGCCCCTGTTCACTCCGCTATGTGGGGATGACTTCCAGGAAGGTCAAACTCAGAATCCAGGAGCATAAGAGTACAATTAGACGCAATAGACAGGCCACACGACTTACCAACCATTTCTTGACTATGAAACATACTGCTGAAGAAATGAAGTGGTTGGTCCTCGAACAACCTTACACCCCCCAACATGTGAATGATGTTTCCCGGTATCTGTTTATCAGGGAACAGAAATGGATTTTTAAATTAAAATGTGACATAAATGGGCTGAATGATGAAATCCCATGGATTCAGATCTAACTAACTCTTTAGGTTCCCAGTATTTATGTTATTCATGCTATCCTATGCTGGTTTCATCGACCTCAGGGAATATAGTTATACTCAGAGGCTATTATTATTTTTTTATTTATATTGGTCTCTTTATGATCGAGATGGGTATCATTTTTCTCCTTCTGCTGTCATCACAACCCTTTGAGGATACTCGCGGTCCATGCAGACATTATAACCCCTCGAGAATATCCATGGTTTATTAAAACATTCATTACATGTTCCTACATCTGTGATTGGTCACACATTTATTACGAACCATTACCGGTGTCTTATTCGTTACTGGAGCACATTCATCTCCGGGTGTGTGTGTGTTTTTTTGCTAATCAGCCCAGCGGAACTTTGTTTTTTGTTTTTTCTGCCCGTTAGTCTAACTAGTCTAACAAGCTGAAAATGACACACAAGACGTCTGTGCGATAATTCTAGTGCACATACGTCCGTCCTGTATATGGACTTGTTACAATGAATGATTGTTACAGCCAGCCATTCCCGTCTGTAGTAGGAGGGTGCTGCCGCTCCATTGGTTCATAGTAACCCACCCCCTTTCCTGGCGTTTGTGGACAGTTTTCCACTGAGGAGCATGTCTCTCCTCTGTGTGTTTTGCCAACATTGAGATACCTATTTGGCTTTTGGCTTTTGGCTTTTGGCTTTTACCTATCGTTAAGACATAGTGTCCAAATTCTAGAACGGGCATTTTACCTTTATTATGGGCTCAAGTTCCAACTCTTTCGAGCCGCACAGATTCTGCAGCGATTGCACCTTCCGGTTTCCGGTTTTAGAACAACCAATCACAGTAGAGAGATCTGGCTCTCTCTATGGTCCGCTACCACTTCTCCTTCCGTTCTCAAATGGAAGCAACACACAATGTTTTGTTTTCCGCTTTCCGGTCGCGGACTACCCAATGACAATAGAGGACACTTGTTCTCTCTCTGGTCCGCCGTTTCCTTTTTTCAACGGCCGTCCCGCCTGTCCCGGTACCTTCCCCTCGGCTCAGTTCTAGCCCGAGGTACTGACGGACAGGTGGGTGGCCGTTTTGCTGAGCCCTGGATCTTCGTGCACGATTTCATCAAGAACCACTGTTGGAGGGAGCTCCTGATACTTGTGGAGGGCTTTTGCACATTTTGGTACTACTCTTTTTGCATGGTTTGGCTCGACATTCTTACTAGTGGGTCTCCATTGTAGGTACTGATGGATATCTTTTCGCTTTAAACAACTAAACAAAGGCTCGGCGTCAATTATATGGGCCAGCTGAGGTCGCTTTCTTGCTTATGTTCATCATGCACCAAAGACTGCTATATAAGAGATGGTAGAATTTATCTTTACATTATATGCCAATAAAGAAATGGATGTCCTTTTCTTTTTCTTTTTCCGCTTCCTCCAATCTCTTTAGAGCGGGGCCTCTTAACCTGAGCGAGCGCCAGGCGAGGTGAGGCTTTTCCCCATCAAATATTTGGGTGAGTCATTTATAAATGTTATAAAGTGGCTTCTAAACTGGACTTAAAGCCTTTTTCATATATATATTGTCTGCCTTCAGAAAACTGCCTTTGCATGTATCTGTGTTGTTTGTTCACAGGTGAAAATTTTTATTGACCATGTCTTCAACCTCCAGTGCTTAAAGTACGGTAGAATATTTGTTTAGCATGGTACAAATTGTTTCTGTTTTCATGGACAGATACTTCCCATTCTGTCCTTATATGTTGCAGTAGTGTTTTGACATCAATAGGTCCTGAAGAAAGCCACTTTGTGGCTGAAACATGTCGACCATTTTTTGATAGTAGCATTTGTTGGCACTATCTACACTCTGTTCTTAACCTTGTCAATGTGGTGACCTCTCCATTAAAGTCTGTTTTGGCACCACACTAGACAATTTTAACTCTCACACTTTTTTTTGTTTTCCATACACCTTTCTGAGCACTGCAACTTTTTCCCATTCTCAGCACCTGTACCACATCTGTTTGGCTTCCATCACTGGTGGATTATACACTAGGATTTCTCACGTTATTCCAGTGAGTAACCTAGTAGATACCAGTCTTACTACAAATCCCAGATGATGAGTTTCCGCCATCGGGTGGGCTGATGGGTATTTCCTTTCTTCCTTGAGATACCATTTTCTATCTTACTTTTCAGCACTTCTCATGCATCAAACTCTGAACCAGCAGACAATAACTTTCTGAGCCACACACAGACCTTTAGCATCCCTTGTGTCTTTGTTGTCAGTTAGATTAAGGGGATAGGATGTTATTAGGTCTCTAAATATTTTTTCCCCTTAGACCCTCCCCCACACTTATTGTTTTTTATGCATATAGTGCAGCCTAGGCTGCGGGTCTTTTCTTTGTAGGCAAGCACATTCAGGTTTGCTCATATTTTCCCTCTCTCTGGTGACACCGGGTGGACTTCTAAGATGGCAGACTTCGCAGGCTTAACTTTTGACGATGAGATTTTGAATTCTATCCTCAGTGAAAATCCTAGCATGTTGGACTCCTTACCTATTTCGGGACCAAGTCCCTTAGGAGATTTGGATACCATCCTCAATCTGAAAAAAAGCCATAACCGAACTATAATTCATGGACAAATCATGGCGGAATATTTACACGGGAAGTGTGCCCCAACGCGGCTTTTAATAACTAATACCCCTAGACTGTTCCTCACAGATAAAATCTTTCTCAAAGATTGGTCCCTGATCGCGTGGCGATGCACCCGCGATTGGCTCATCCTCATTATTACGACCGCAAAGAGGGTGGCTCACGCCATCCTCATCGAGATCGAGGTATTGGAGGGTCAGATCAAGAACACTCTTACCAATAAACAATTCCAAAAACAACTGGATGGGACAAATAAGACTAATAAGGAATATAGAGACTCCATCTTCTTTACTAAGATTGACAAGTTTAAGAAAGATTTGGACAAATTTTCTCTTGAGAAAATTTACCCCTACACTAGTGAAAGCTATATACCTCCAGACTTCACTAAAAAGGGTAAACGACATGGATCTAATAGTTCAACATCATCTTCGGATCCTGACTCTAGCGATTCTGAGACAGGGACTAATAATACGCCATCAATGAGAGGGAGAGGTCAATACAATCGACCAAGTCGCAGAAGAACTGCACAAGGCCATCTCTACCAACAAGGCCCATGGTGGCCACCAGCTCCATGGGAATATCCTCATTTCCCACAACCGATGCCCCAATTTCACCCACCACCACAATATTATGACGGCCAGGTTTTTTTAGGACAGGGCCGTGGCCGGAGCAGAGGCAGACGGAGGGGCCAACCACTAGTACACTGGGAAGATGAGCAAGAGCCACCAAACACTCGCAGCAGGCGGGGTCAGCAGTAGTCATCCCGGGAAGTGATGAGGACCTGATAGTTAATCTTAGCACACGGACCCTGAGTCCGATTGAGCACCAAGTCCTTAACAAGGGACTTGGTTTTGTTCCCACGTATAGTGGTGATGCATTCCAACTGCGAAATGAGGTTGAAAAGTTCTTTCGTAAAGTTCGCCTTCACTTCTTTTTCTCTGACAATAAGAGAGATCAGGAACAGATGGTTGTTGAAACAAATACTGGCCTCAAAAACAAATCTACTTTTACTCCTCTTCTCCAACAGGTACCTTCTATGGTCGGGACCTTTGAGAAAGCAGTGATTCACGAAATTGATGCTTTGAATTTTTCCTAACAGAATACTTTTCAAAATCTCACAAAGGCAGAAAGAAAGGCAATAGAGACTTTGTCACAGGACCAGAGTATAACAATAAAACCCGCCGATAAGGGCGGTGCAATTGTTATTCTTGACACGACCACTTATCGAGCTAAATGCTTTAGACAATTAGGAGATATCCATTCCTATATTTTACTTGACACTGATCCCACTACTCGATTGACAACCGAGATCAAGAATTTAGTGGAAGAGGCAAGTGCGGAGGGCTGGATAACATCGCAAGAAGCCCAATACCTGGTTATCACACATACAGTCACTCCGTATTTTTATGCCCTACCCAAAATTCATAAAAGGACTAGGCCACCTCCAGGTCGACCGATCATATCTGGCATCGGGTCCCTTTTGGAACCTCTTTCGTCATTTGTTGACTTTTTCTTGAGGCCCCTGGTACGCACTATGCCAACTTACCTCCAGGATACTAAGGACATACTCCGATTATTACCTGAGGTTCCTTTCAACATCGAGACTGACATCTTGGTCAGTTTCGATGTTGAATCACTTTACACTTGTATCCCGCAGGAAGAAACCTTGCTGACATTGAGGCGCTTATTAGAAGCACAAGTACATGATTATATAACACCTATCAACTTCATCATGGAACTGGCACGAATAGCAATGACTGAGAATTTCTTTCAATTCGAGGACACCTTATATCTTCAAATATCAGGTACCTCGATGGGGAGTATTTTCGCCCCAAGTCTGGCCAACTTATATGTCCACTCTTTCGAAACCCTGCATGTACTCGACCACATTAATCCGTTTTACCATCAAATGATATTGTGGAAGAGATACATTGACGACATCTTGGTGATATGGCGAGGGGATGAAATCTCCCTACTCGCGTTTCGAGATTGGCTTAACACTCAGAATCAATTTCTCGGATTCACTGTGGAACATAGTTTGGTAGAGCTTCCATTTCTAGATCTTCTCATTATTCCAAAAGATGGCCATCTAGCGAGTAAATTGTATCGAAAGCCAATGGCAAGAAATTCCTTGCTCCGATTTGATAGTCACCATCCCCGTTCCCTTAGGGAAAATCTGCCTTTTGGGCAATTTCTAAGGGTCCGGAGAAATTGCTCAGAGAGGTCTGACTTTGACATCCAGTCGCGTGAGCTTTCCACAAAATTGAAACAACGACAGTACCCAAGCACTCTGGTGAAAAGGGCGCGGAAAAGGGCCTCCAATAACCATCGTGAGGCCCTATTTGCACCACCGGTTGTAAAACCGCCCCTTGATAAGCTCACTTTTGTAACGACTTTTAGTATGATTTCCACACAGGTACAAAAAATAGTCCGGAAGAACTGGCGGATTTTGAATACTGCTGGGGTAACAATCCTGCCTCCACTTTTTTCATTTAAAAGTAGTCAAAATCTGAAAGATGATCTAGTTCATACTAGACCTCGGTCTACCCCTCAGGACTCCACAGTTACTTTATGGAATCTTCCTCCAGTTCAAGGTCACTATCCATGTGGCACTTGTTCTGTGTGTCCACAGACAGAGAGGAACTTGACAGTTGATATAGGTACACAGCGCCCATGGGTGCTCAAGCGCCATACCAATTGTAATAGTGAGAGGGTTATATATCTGATCACGTGCCCCTGTTCACTCCGCTATGTGGGGATGACTTCCAGGAAGGTCAAACTCAGAATCCAGGAGCATAAGAGTACAATTAGACGCAATAGACAGGCCACACGACTTACCAACCATTTCTTGACTATGAAACATACTGCTGAAGAAATGAAGTGGTTGGTCCTCGAACAACCTTACATCCCCAAACATGTGAATGATGTTTCCCGGTATCTGTTTATCAGGGAACAGAAATGGATTTTTAAATTAAAATGGGACATAAATAGGCTGAATGATGAAATCCCATGGATTCAGATCTAACTAACTCTTCAGGTTCCCAGTATTTATGTTATTCATGCTATCCTATGCTGGTTTCATCGACCTCAGGGAATATAGTTATACTCAGAGGCTATTATTATTTTTTAATTTATATTGGTCTCTTTATGATCGAGATGGGTATCATTATTCTCCTTCTGCTGTCATCACAACCCTTTGAGGATACTCGCGCTCCATGCAGACATTATAACCCCTCGAGAATATCCATGGTTTATTAGAACATTCATTACATGTTCCTACATCTGTGATTGGTCACACATTTATTACGAACCATTACCGGTGTCTTATTAGTTACTGGAGCACATTCATCTCCGGGTGTGTGTGTGTTTTTTTGCTAATCAGCCCAGCGGAACTTTGTTTTTTGTTTTTTCTGCCAGATAGTCTAACTAGTCTAACAAGCTGAAAATGACACACAAGACGTCTGTGCAATAATTCTAGTGCACATACGTCCGTCCTGTATATGGACTTGTTACAATGAATGATTGTTACAGCCAGCCATTCCCGTCTGTAGTATGAGGGTGCTGCCGCTCCATTGGTTCATAGTAACCCACCCCCTTTCCTGGCATTTGTGGACAGTTTTCCACAGAGGAGCATGTCTCTCCTCTGTGTGTTTTGCCAACATTGAGATACCTATTTGGCTTTTGGCTTTTACCTATCGTTAAGACATAGTGTCCAAATTCTAGAATGGGCATTTTACCTTTATTATGGGCTCAAGTTCCAACTCTTTCGAGCCTCACAGATTCTGCGGCGATAGTACCTTCCGGTTTCCGGTTTTAGAACAACCAATCACAGTAGAGAGATCTGGCTCTCTCTATGGTCCGCTACCACTTCTCCTTCCGTTCTCAAATGGAAGCAACACACAATGTTTTGTTTTCCGCTTTCCGGTCGCGGACTAACCAATGACAATAGAGGACACTTGTTCTCTCTCTGGTCCGCCATTTCCTTTTTTCAACAGCCGTCCAGCCTGTCCCCGTACCTTCCCCTCGGCTCAGTTCTAGCCCGAGGTACCGACGGACAGGTGGGTGGCCGTTTTGCTGAGCACTGGATCTTCGTGCACGATTTCATCAAGAACCACTGTTGGAGGGAGCTCTTGATACTTGTGGTGGGCATTTGCACATTTCGGTACTACTCTTTATGCATGGTTTGGCTCGACATTCTTACTAGCGGGTCTCCGTTGTAGGTACTGATGGATATCTTTTCGCTTTAAACATCTAAACAAAGGCTCGGCGTCAATTATATGGGCCAGCTGAGGTCGCTTTCTTGCTTATGTTCATCATGCACTAGAGACTGCTATATAAGAGATGGTAGAATTTATCTTTACATTATATGCCAATAAAGAAATGGATGTCCTTTTCTTTTTCTTTTTCCGCTTCCTCCAATCTCTTTAGAGCGGGGCCTCTTAACCTTTACAAGCGCCAGGCGAGGTGAGGCTTTTCCCCATCAAATATTTGGGTGAGTCATTTATAAATGTTATAAAGTGGCTTCTAAACTGGACTTAAAGCCTTTTTCATATATATATTGTCTGCCTTCAGAAAACTGCATTTGCATGTATTTGTGTTGTTTGTTCACAGGTGAAATTTTTTATTGACCATGTCTTCAACCTCCAGTGCTTAAAGTACGGTAGGCTATTTGGTTAGCATGGTACAAATTGTTTCTGTTTTCATGCACAGATACTTCCCATTCTGTCCTTATATGTTGCAGTAGTGTTTTGACATCAATAGGTCCTGAAGAAAGCCACTTTGTGGCTGAAACATGTCGACCATTTTTTGATAGTAGTATTTGTTGGCACTATCTACACTCTGTTCTTAACCTTGTCAATGTGGTGACCTCTCCATTAAAGTCTGTTTTGGCACCACACTAGACAATTTTAACTCTCACACTTTTTCTTGTTTTCCATACACCTTTCTGAGCACTGCAACTTTCTCCCATTCTCAGCACCTGTACCACATATGTTTGGCTTCCATCACTGGTGGATTATACACTAGGATTTCTCACGTTATTCCAGTGAGTAACCTAGTAGATACCAGTCTTACTACAAATCCCAGATGATGAGTTTCCACCATCGGGTGGGCTGATGGGTATTTCCTTTCTTCCTTAAGATACCATTTTCTATCTTACTTTTCAGCACTTCTCATGCATCAAACTCTGAACCAGCAGACAATAACTTTCTGAGCCACACACAGACCTTTAGCATCCCTTGTGTCTTTGTTGTCAGTTAGATTAAGGGGATAGGATGTTATTAGGTCTCTAAATATTTTTTCCCCTTAGACCCTCCCCCACACTTATTGTTTTTTATGCAAGCATATAATCTGGCAGTATTTTCTTCAAGGGGATCATCGCAAAGCTGCTCATGGTGCCTTTTCGATGCAGCGTCTCTAGTTGCGGTTTGGGTGAGCCTCTGCTGTCTACTAGGACCCCCAGATATTTGTAGCATGCTACATGGTCCAATTTGTGTCCGTCCAGATACCAGGAATTTATCCTGGCCTTCTTATAATTCACAGCCATGGTTTTTGTTTTCTTTAGGTTGATTTTTAACCCATTACGCTGTAAAAATGTGCAGGTAGTGTTTAGAAGTTGCTGAAGGCCAATTGGAGTTCGACTAATTAGAACCAGGTCGTCAGCGTAGAGGAGGTTAGACAGCGTGGTGTCCCCCAACCGTGGGGCGTGCGATTTGGTGTTGTCCAGTTCCCCTGGTAGGTCTGCCAGGAAAAGATTAAACAAAGTAGGGGCTTGGACGCACCCTTGTTTTAGTCCTTTAGAGGTATTGATTCTCCTGGAGAGGTGCATCCCGTCTCCCAGCTTAATCTTAACCCAGGTGTTAGTGTGGAGTAAGATTAATTGCTTCAGGAGGGGTTGCGGTATCCCCCATTTGTCAAGCTTTCGTCATAGTTTGCCCCGGTCCACATGGTCGAAGGCTGAGCTGTAGTTGATAAAACATAAAAACAGGGATTTCTTTCCTACTTTGGCCGCGTCTGTCAGCAGAGTTAATGCCATGACATTGGTAGTAGTTCCTTGTCCTCTGCAGAACCCTGTTTGATTTGCCGGGATTATGTGTTTTGACGCTGCCCAAGATGTCAATTCATCCAATAAGATGCCCGCATAATACTTTGCTTCTATGTCGAGTAGAGCGATCAACCGATAATTGCAAGGATCACTCCTATCTCCTTGCTTGTAAATTGGGCTTATTATCGATCCTTGCCAGGATTCAGGACAGGTTTCTAATTCTTGTATGCCCGCAAAGAGAGGCAGTAGTGTATTGCTCCAGAATTCGATGCCGTGTTTAAATATTATCGGTGGTCTTCCGTTTGGGCCTGGAGCTCCTTCCGTTTTCCCCTTTTTTATTTGAGTTTTTATCCAATCCGCTGTTAAGTTGGTTTTGTTCTTTGTGGTACTTATTAGTATGCTGTTGTTCTTTACCTCATAAGTTTTCTTTTTGTCGTATTTTCCGGTTATGCTATCCTTGGGGTTTCTGGACCCACTTTCGGTCTTTCCTGTTTCGTTGTTCTTGTCCTTCTGATTGTTGTCTGTTTCTTGCTTTGTCGAGGTTGTGGAGTTACCATCATTGTTTTGATTAAAATGATTATGCAGGAAGACGGCCCAAGCTGCCACTGATATGTATGAGTTTATTCCTTGATGACCCGGCCGCTGCAAGCTGTGAATTGTTTGCCAAAATTTAGCACTGTTCTTTTGTTTCGAATCGTACTTTATTTTTGCACAGGGCACGTCGTTCGCCTGTCTTTTGATTTCCCAAGTTGCCTTTCTTAGGCTTGTTTTTAGGCCGCAAAGAGCATCTTGCAAAGGCCCTTTTCCAGGCTGTGTGCGGTGTTGGTTCAGAATTTGCTTTATATTCGTTTAATTCTTTTTATCTCCAGCGTGTTTGTCTTGCTCAATACAGGCTTGGGAGTTTTGCCTTTGACAGGACTTAGTTTTGTAGCGTATTTGGTCCCCAGAGTCTTTGTGTACCGCTCCCAGGCCTCTATTGGGTTTTTAGCCAAAGTGCACTGATGAATAAGCTCCTTTGCGTTTGAAGACAGTTCTTCGATGTTATGTTGTTTGTATCTTATGCGTTTGAAGTCTGATGTATATTCAGATTTGGCGCATACCCTAACTTCTGTTGGGTTTTCTCTGGTTGTCCTTAGAACGATTTCTTGTGGCAGATGGTCACTTTGGTCACTAACACCCAGCTTAAATGATTTAATAATGTCAAATAAAGGGAGAGTTGCAAAGGCGTAGTCTAGATAGGAGGAAGTTGCTGCCGAGTGATAGGTTGATGCTGGAGGGGTGTCTTCTTTGTACCGGCCGTTTAGCGCCCTTAGATTTAGTTGCTCTAGCCCTTTTAACAGTTGGTTAGAGCAAGTGGTTTGTTTAGATGAAGATGGATGAGCCTGAGTTGGTATTCCCCAGGCTCTGTTAAGATCGTGTACCAAGTCATCGTCTGTTGCGGCTCCAAAAAGAAAGAGGTTAAAGTCTCCTGCCAAGATTAAATTATCAACTTCCCCCTCATCCATAATTCTTGCTGTCTCTTTGACCAGCTCTATTGCGCCTTTCCGTTTGTGCTTCGGATGGATGTAAGAGTTAACTATTACCAGGCGGTGGTCCGGCTTCCTGGTGTTAATTGTTATCTCAGTCGCCATACGACTTACGGCATACAGCTTACGGAGGCTCCAGGTGGTGCAAAACCACGCGGCCCGGCTTATCTACGGTCTCCCACGCTATCATCACTCCTCCCCCCTTCTTAGGGAGCTCCACTGGCTGCCTATCAGGGAGCGCTCCCTCTTTAAGACCGCCTGTATGACCTTCCAGGCCCGGCAAGGCACTGCCCCGGCCTTCATCTCTTCGCTGATTAGCGATTATGTTCCCTCCAGAGAGCTCCGGTCCTCCTCTAAAGCTTTCCTCCAAACCCCCCATTTTAAGCGGAAAAAGTGGGGTGGTGCCAATTTCTCCACCTTGGCCCCTGCCTTGTGGAACTCTCTGCCTGATCACCTACGTTTCTCCACCCACTATGCCTCTTTTCGAAAGGATCTTAAAACGTTCCTGTTTAGACAGGCCTTCCTTTTATAAACTCGCTTACCCCTGTAATCCTCAGTAAATCGGACCTTGTTAGCGCCAAGAAACCGCTTGGTGGACGTTGCGCTCTACAAATGTTTTAAATTAGAAATTAGAATTAGTCGCCTGCATGATGTTAGGAGCAGTAGTTTTAATCTTTATTTCCTTCATTGTTCCTACTGTGAGGATTGCGGCAAAGATCATTAATCCGCCAGAGCTGTGGCCAAAAGATGATGTCCTGGTGGCTGGGACGAATTGCGTCATATAGCCTTCGAGGGCTATCTCAGCTTCTTCCCAGGTTTCTTGAAGTAATATCAAGTCAAATGATCTTAAATATTTTAACATTTCTTGATCATCCAGTTTGTCAGCCAAGCCATTGATATTCCAAATACATACTCTGAAGTTGTTCAATGCTGTGTATGAGGAGGGCTGCGCAGGGGATCCTTGTCATAGCCCGCCTCTGTTTGTTATTGTTCGCTGTATTATGTCCGGGTTAGGAGCTATGTATTTCGTTCTTACCGTTTTGGTGTATAGGGACCTCCCTTGGCGGCCTGGTGACTGGCCTAGGGCTCCTTTTAAAATAGATGTGGCTTTGGGTGGGTGTTCTTTCACACTCTCCTTTAAGAATGGTGTTGGGTAGGCGGGCCTTCTACCTGGTTCCAGCCTTATTCCCCATTGAGAGAATTTGTTAAGTTCTCCTAAAATCCGGTCAACCAAGTCAGTTGACGCCCATGTTGTCTTTGTCATTTCTGGTTTTGACTGGTCGACTACAGGTAGGAATTCAATTTCAAGTAAGTCGGTTGTGGTGATGCCTTCCAAATCCTTGATAGATGTAATTAGTTCAATTATGTTTCCTCTGTTCAGGATGTCCATTCTGCCCCTAGATTTGTACTCTGGGGCGAATATTAGTGTGTCTGTCTTATTTGTTAAAAAATCTCTCGATGCTCCGACTATGGTTTGTTCAAGATGGTTTGCCCCGGTGGGGGGTTTGGTCGTTGGTGCTGTTGGTTTTGGCTAAAATTGCCCTTGTTTGAGTTTGTTCTGAGACCTGCACCAGGGCCGACTGTTTCGTATTTTGTAGCGTGGCCCTTGTCCAGTTGTCAGAGAGGCTCCTTGTTATGCTACGTGAGTCAGACTCTGTTTTGGGTTTTTCCTGTTGGTGAGAGCATATTGCTTTTGTGGCGTCCTCGTGCCCAGGGTATTCTATTGCGGTCTCTAGTAGGTCCGTTGCTCTCGGGATTTTAGGTTTGTTGGGGGTCGCTGAAGTTGACGTTTTTTTGCCCAGGGGCGGGGACTGCTCAGCCTGGTTTAAAGGTCCTGCCGTCACTTCTTGTACCACTTGGCCATGGGGATCCACTGTCGGCCCCTCCTGATCATGGGGAGTGTCTGTTATTTTCCTGTTTCTGCCCTTCCTTTTTTGTTTCTAGCGGGTTCGTGAGTTTGTGGGCACCTCTATGATGGCTATTTCAGGGAGTGGGAGATCTGGGAGTGCGTTTTTTGGCAATTGGCTAGCAATAGGGGAACAGGACTTCTCGTTTTGAAACAACCTGTTTTCTGCCTTTTTTGTGCGTCCCTGGGGTTGGGCGACCCTTGCGACGGTTCCTTCCTTGGCTGTATCTGTCAAGTCTGCAGATGTGGTTGGCTTCAGACTGACCAGAAGGTTCTCTAGCATGGTTGGTAGTGTCGATAGTTTGTTGATTATTGGGGAACAGTCACATTCTATTATAGCTATAGCGGAGAGTTCTGCTGCTTCCTGACCCCTTTTTTTTAGGCCGTCTAAGTCGCCTAGTTTCTTCTCAATCCCTGAGGTGAATTCAGCTAGTGTTTGTAGTACTGTTAGCTGCATGTCTAGTTTCTCTGATTGATATTGTAGGGCTGCTGCTGATAGCTGTGTTGTGTTTAGTAGATTTGACCAGAAGGTAATGAACGAGTTTTTGCTCTCGCTCTCTGGTCTCCTGGTACTTGGGGTTGTAGTGGGTTTTAGATTGTATGCCGCCACTAGATCTTGCCACTCCTGTGTTGCGAGGAAAGACATGTCGCCGTCTGTAATGTGTGGAATCTCCCATTTTTGATTTTTTGGTGTTTTAGGGCGGCCCGTGTCACTCTGCTCGTCTGGGGCCGTTTGGGGGCCGTCCTGCACACTCTTCAGCATCGGTGAAGGGATGCTGTTTTGTCGTGTTGTTGGTGTCCTTGCGTCCCGCGCACTCTGAGGTTTTTGCCATGGCGGAGCTGTTTGTTGGACTCCCCAGTCCTGTGGGAGGTGTTGTTCTTGAGTAGTGAAGGCATCTAATGCTCTGTCTGTACTTGGCCCGCTGAGTGTTGTGACCTTGTCCTGGGATTTTTCTTTTTTTGTCTTACTGAGATGTGTCTGTGTGCCATGAGGGTTAGTCAATTCAGTGTCTGGTTGAATGTCGAGTTCCACTGGCATATCTACCGATGAGTATAGTGTTCCATCTTCTTCGTTGTTTATACTACTCTCAGTTGGTATCGTAAGTTTATTGGCGATGTGTATATCCACTACTGTGATTGTTGGCGATTTTTCTGTTTCCAGTATTCTGCGATCGTGTAACGGTGGATATTTTATCTTCCCAGGCTACAGTGGAGTTGGTAGACCTTCTAGGTTTCCGTTGTATGTGAGAAATGCAGCCCCTGGATGCTTTAGAATGCAAATCAGGATTATCAGGAAAGGATCAGTAATGTCAGCCTGATGGGGACTTCGGCATGGCAACATAGGTGAAGTTTATTATATAAAGAACATCACTCCTTTGTGTAGTTAGAGGAGCATTTCGTTGACACTATCAAAGTCATCCCATGTTCTATTTTTCAGCCCAGCTGAATCCTGTTTATCTCTTGGGAAGGATGGTGCCCAACTCTACACCAAGATGGACTCCCAGATGAAACATACCTACAGGTAACCGGGGACTTGTAGGGATTCTGCTAGATACACCCACCTAGGTACACTAGGGTAGAGAGCGTACGGTAGGAGCACAAAGATAATTGTACTCATATACAAGCATATCTTTTATGTAAACGTACAATGGTTGAATTGTTCATTTTCTTTACCATTCTTGTAAAGCAGGTTACTCTGTTTGGTTTCCATCTATTGATAATTGCAGTGCATGTATTTTACACAAGGATCTTATTGCTTCATTGGCCGTGACACATACCCTGACCTCGCAGGTCCCACATTATACCAAGTTATTGGGGGTTTATCCTCCAAGATACAATACCTTGCTGGAGGTCCATATAGCTTATATTTCTGATTGTAATCACCATGATTGATGTCCACATGGAAGCCTAAGTGGGGTGGAATTTGGAGGGGGAGTTCTTTTAGGAGTGATTGTTGTCATTTTAGAAGGTTTTTTATGACTATGATCAATTGCAGACTATAAACCAATTCAACTAATGTGATGAACTGTGCATATATATTGGACACACGATCGGAATAGGGATCTGTAATTTGCAGTCCACCTAGATATGAGATGTCCTAAACATTTGCATTTTTCATCTATGCTGCAAAGGTTTGCACACAGACAAATGTCCTAGAATGATGAAAGATTTGTTTTAATTATGTACATCTGTAGACTGTGAAACGAGCCAGTACATGTTGTTAACTGTACGTGGATATGTGATGCTTGGTTTAAACACTGATCAGTAATTTGTGGTCCACATGGACATGTGAACTTCCAGGGCCATATGTAGGTAAATTGAGAATACCGAATCCTTAATACCGAATTTTACCGAATCGGTATTAAGGATTCGGTATACGCGATGTAGATAAAAAATCGTTAAATATTACCGATTCGTTATGAATCGGTATTAAATACCGATTTCGGACAAATCGGTAAAAAATGAGAATGAAATACCGAATCGGTATTACAGAATCCATTACCGAATCGGAAATACCGAATCGGTAATTCAAAAAATCGTAATTTATTGAATCAGCCAATCCAGATACACCCAATTACCTCCCAAACAGGAAGAGGCCACACCCAGCCAGGTGCACAGGACCTGGAGCTCACAGTGAGGCAGGCAGGTAGGCAGACAGCCTTGTGAGCTGAGGAGCCAGCAGCAACACAGCCACACAGCCACAAGCAGGACTGCAAAACAACAACAAGCATTGCAATGGCAAGCCAGGACAGGGAGAAGGAGGGAGGTGACAGAAAGAGAAAACTCAAGTTTAGTGACAAGGAGCTGGAGGTCCTGATCCAGGATGTCAGTCAAGAGCACCACAAGCTCTTTGGAGCCCAGTCCCACCAAGTGCCAGAGTCACAGAAGAGGCAAATCTGTAGTGGCATCAGGGACAAAATCAATGCCATAGGTGTGACCCAGCGCACCATAGAGGACATCAGGAAGAGGTGGTACGACCTCAGGAAGACAGCCAAACTGAGGATGGCAGAGAGACTGCGGCAGGCTGGAAATACCGAAGGAGGGAAAAACAGAGCCCCAGTACCAACACCACTTGAACAGATGGTTGAATCCACCATCCAGCAGGAGAGTGTAATTGGCGTGGGAGACGCCGACAGCTCCGCCAGAGCAGCTAGAAAACAAGGTAAGAAGCATGCCCAGCATGCTGTGCTACCCCCTCCCCACCCCCAATCCCCATAGTGGCAAAGGGGCTCCCACTCCACCCCATGTCTTACTGGATACCTGCAATGCATTATGGGTGATGTAGTCAGAGGGAACACATGAATAGGACAGTCAGGCTAGCAAACACAATAGCATGGTAAAGTAATAGGCAATGTCAGGACAACCACTGTGCTCTGTAGGCATGTTGTTTAATGAAATCACATGGCATACAGAGCAGTGAGTATATCTAATTTGTGTCATTACAGGCGAGTCATCTCGCAGTGCAGCAGAGAGCAGCCGAGCTAAGTCAGCCAGGCCGGAGGGGAGGCAAAATGAAGACGCCAGCAGGCCTGCAGGGACCACAAGCTCTGCGTCATCACGGCCATCTATTCCACCACCACAGCCATCACCACAGCGCCAGGGAAGTCCACAATCCCCTCTCACACAGTCTCCACTGCGAAGATCACCAACACCCCCACCCCCACAGTCAGGCAGGAGGCATGCCGTGGCCACCCTCCAGCAGATGGAGGAGTCAGATGAGGAGGGCAGAGGGGGCGAACAAAGTCCAATAGGGGAAAGATCCAACAGGGAGAGGTGTAGTTCTGCATCCGAGGGTGCCCACATCTCATCCAGACGCCGCAGGGCAAGGCCGGACAGTCCAGAGGCAGCCGAGCTGGGTGACAGTGTGTTCGCAGGACTGGAAGGCAACATGCTGAAGGTCCAGCGCCTGCAATGGAAAGAACTGAAGTCAATACACAGGGAGGTGGCACACATGAACAAGCATATGCACAGGATGGAGAAGGGCATCAGTGCTATGGGGGAGAACATGAGTTCAGGAATGGAAAGAGTGGCTACTTCGGTGGACAACCTCTGCAGCCAGCTTGAGCAGGACCGTCTAGCCAGGCGCAGGGAGAGACAGAGGCTCCAGGTCTATACCAAGTCGGTGAACCGGCTAGCCACTTCAACATCACTGATGTGTCGCAGGTCCATCGCCATGCAGGAGGAGATGGCGCATTGCAGCAGGGATGTGGCCAGGGGGATGGTGTCCTTGACCTCAGTGCTAGAGCAAATGCAGAATGCTAAGGCCGCCACAATGGAAGGGGGGGGGACAGTGAGGAGGCCACCAGCCATGGTAGCATCACGCCCTCACCCACCGAGTTCAGAAGGCGTAGTGAACGTAACGTGCCTTCACATGAACAGTCCGACACACCGGACAGTGTAGATAGGGAACGGTCACGGGCAGCACGTGGCCGCAAGAAGTAAGGACCAATGGCTGTTGCCAAGCATGAGATGGGTGATGTAACCCATGTCCAATTGGAGATTGCTCACATTACTGGGGGTGTGCCTAATAAACACCTTGAAATGTAACTGGAACTGGCTCTGTGTCGTTACTCACTCAGAAGTAGTTTGCCGTTATCTCTGCCCGTCTCTGTCTCCCATCATGTTCAATAGCTACACCTGCTGTGCTGGGCTCTGGCTGAGGGTTGTCCTCGTCCTCGTCATCTGAGTCAGTCAGTTCCACTGCTGTTCCTTTTTTGATGGCCAGATTGTGTAGCATTGCACATGTAGCAATAATCTTGCAACATTTGATGGGGCTGTAGAGACGTGCACCTCCAGTTTTGTGGAGGCAACGGAATCTGCTTTTGAGCAATCCAAACGTGCGCTCCACCACGTTGCGTGTGCTCCTATGTGCCACATTGTATCTCCTCTCCCTCGGGGTGGTTGGGTTGAGATAAGGTGTGAGTAGATACGGGCGGAGGGCATATGCGCTGTCACCTATGTACAGATGTAAGTGGCATTATGTTGTGTGATCAATAGCTTTAGCCAGGGTGTACATCAGAGTGTGTCACATTTACTTACCTAGTATGTATCCGTCTCCAAATTCACCTGCAAGCAGACGGGTATGGATGCCACTGTTCCGGAAGATGTACGCGTCGTGGCTACTCCCGGGGAATTTGGCCACGATGTCAGTAATTAAGAACTTGGCATCACATATCACCTGTACATTGATGGAGTGGGTGGATTTGCGGTTCCTGTAAATGTATTCACTAGCTGCAGGTGGGTAGATGGGTATATGGGTCCCATCTATGCAGCCGATGACGTGTGGAAAGTGTGCCATTTGGTAGAACTCCAGCTTGGTCCTCTGCAGCTCCGCCTGTGTACTGGGGAAGGAAATGTAGTGTTCCATTCTGTCCATCATGGCATCTAGGAAAGTGTTGAAAAAATGGGACAAACAGCTCTGTGACACTCCACCCACTGCAGCAATCACACCCTGGAAACTTCCTGATGCAAGGAGGTGCAGGCAGCAGAGAACCTGGACATGGGTGGGGACAGCGTGGGCCCTTGGTGTCTGATGCTCCAGATAGGGTTTTAGGTCCCGTATTAGCTCCAGGATGGTATCAGGGTGCAGTCTGTATCTTTCATGAATTTCTGCTTCTGTCAAGTGGAACAATGTGATGCGCAATCTGTACACCTGCTCCTCCCGTCTCCAGATCCTTACTCCTGCTGCTCTCAAGCGTAGCCGCCTTGCAATGAGGTAGAGTCCTGCCATTGTGTTCCCACTGATGCATTTTGGGCCTGTTTTTATGCACTCCACCTGATTACCACATGCTCCTGAAAAGTGGTAAATACCGATTCGTTATTACCGAATCCGGTCAATTTCGGTAATACCGAGGTTTGCTACATTGCATTTTTGGGGATTGTTCCGAATCGTTATTTCCGATTAGGGAATATTTGTTTCGGTAATTTTGATTTGGAAAATAACGAATCGGTAATTTATTACCGATTCGTTATTAACGAATCAATTCGGTATTACGTACATCTCACATGGCTAATTACCGGTCGGTAACAACGAAAACTGGCCTTTTTCGGTGTTACCGACCGGTATTCGACCACCTACATATGGCCCCTAATTGTTTGCTGTTATTGATTTTTTGCTACAAAGATTTCTACACGGTTATATTTTGTGAAATGCCAATAAAGAAATTTAAAAAAAAAAGGATCTTATTTCTACAATAAATATCTATACACCATTTTTTTTAAATATTTCTAGGGTCTCTCCTTGGAGATGCATGAGCTACCAAATGAAAGGGTTCTAAATCTGCTTCCAAGATTTCCTTGGGGAGTCAGGGTTTTCATGTTCTTAGGTTGCACATACCACCTGTTGCCTTGCTAGGTTAGGGGAACAGATAGTGCACTGTGAGCTAGCCAGGACTCAGGCCAGCATATCCTGATGGTGTGCGTGGACTCAGTCTCATGCAGTTTTGACATTTATGTTGTCCAACAAATGCCTAGTTTTACTGAGAAAGTATGAACTGTACGACATGGGCCTGGCAACGTTCTAGCTTGGGTACTTATTTACTGGATCTCCAGAGTAGTTTTTCTTTAGTGTATCCAAAGAGCCTACTCAGCTACTAACCGGAGATGTCCGTGGTGTCACCCCACATAGTTGCCCCCTCTGACTTTCACACATTTCAAACACCTCAATGGCTAATCCAGGACAGGTGGTTCTACTAATTAGTTGCTGACATCAACACAAACATTATTACAACAAGGACTCCTGTGAAAGGGAGGGGATGTTACCTTTGTGGTATAGGCCCACGAAGTGTACAAAACAGAGGTATTCTATTTATGGGTCACATTCCCGGCGGTAAATGCCAACTCAGGGAATATGAACACATACAGTGAAGTAGCAGTACCAATTCAATATAGAGCATTTGATGAATTAGGAATCCCGCTCACTTATCAGAAACCCACGAATTGGTTTGTAGACGCCCTACCACATACATTGGAAAATGTCAGACTAGGTCCTCTCAGCAATGACAGAGCGACATGGCCAGTCTTAGCCAGCTACACACCATATATATACAGATAGAAAACATTACAGACATAGAATTAGTTAATTTTTTTCCTCAGTTTTATATAGCACAAACTCGACCCAGAGGTATCAGAGTGCTTTACATGAGCACCAGTTGCATTACAGATGGACACATTAATTTTGTTGTTGTTGTTAGGCACATGGAGATCAAGTTGAGCGTCCCTGCTGAGACTCGAACCCTGTTCCCCAACTTTGATGTTGACCGCTTTAGCCGTAAGCCTATACTCTATGCACTCTATAGACGTCTTGTGCACTTCATTATGAGAACCATAATGGCTAGCCCACAAGGGCTGCTTAAGCTGCACATCCACAATTGGCTATGCCTGGAATTAGTCCAGTAACCATTAATGCAATAATGGGTATGGTTCCCATTAGACGGGATGAGATTCCATTCTGGATTACACAAAAAACAAGTCAGCTTGAAGCAGTGTTTCCCCATACGAGACCCCAAGAAAAACATGGAATTCTCGCATCATGCCTGCCAATGGGGGATGGCTCCCCAGTGGAAGACTGAGCTACTTGAGGCACAGTCTTTGCTGCAGTCTATACCAGAACACACGGTACACTATCATTAGCTATTTTGACTGAGGTGCTTAAACAGATTCAGAATAAGTAAGGGGCAGCCTCTGCCCTGAATTTGGGGATGAAACTAATGGGCAATTTTGCCGCGGTGTATAAAAGGAGCATTGGCTACACGCCAGCGATTCACACAGGTTTCTCCGGTAGATCAGGAGCTCTAATTACTTAAAATTATTGAGGAAAACTATACATCTATAAGTAGAACTAATTTGGGAGAGATACATAACACACCACAAATTAAGGGTAATTCCGAAAAGGATAATTCAAAGCAGTTACCCGAGTCTTCGAAAAAGAAGTGGGATTATGAGAAAAATAAAGAAAAGACTAAAGCACAGGGTGGATCTCCTCAACAGGAATCCGCTGCAAGCGCTATACTTTGCGCACCCAAGATTCAATTAAACAGCCTGATAGGTATCAGGATACTGATACACAGCCTTCTTGTTCCTCTCAGGAGTCATCCGAAAAATGCTAGGAGAGAGGAGGACGATCAGAGTGCAGATCAGAGGAGTACATCAAACCAAAGAAGTACTCACAATTCTATTCAGACTTCATAATAAAAAAGGAAGACTAACCTACACTGTCAAAGCCTCATTTAAAAAAAAAGAAAGTGGCTATAATTAAAGCGCAGCATGCCACAGATATTGAGAACTCAGCTTTTGAACTTGGAGTGAGCTCTGACCATGCTGGACAGCACAGCAGAAGCCATGATAGGTCGCCAGAATCTTATGGAGTGTCTGGCGTCAATAGCAATGAGTGACTACGTCCAGGTGGAAACACCAAACTAGACACTGAGGGGCCCATTAGGATGGCGGGCAGGTTGCCCCCACCATGTCAATGTAAATGTAAATGTAAATGTCAAGGTATTTGTAGAGCGCACTGCCACCAAGCGGTTTCCTGGCGCTATTACTCATACCGCTGTGGAACCCTTCCTGGCTTTCCCTGTGAAGTGTCCACTCCTGGGCACCCCAGGGTGAAGCCAGGCATCCTAGCGCTGTTGGGGCCGGTGTGGAGGTTAAGCAAGCTATTGCCCAGAGTTGCAGCGTGGGGCCCATGATTAGAATAGGCACCGAGGCGAGAATTGTCAGGTCAGAGGAAATTGAGCCCAAGACCCGCCGAGGTGGGAATTGAACCCTGGTCCCGGGCCAGAACTCTGCATCAGGGTCTGCCGCTCTAACCATTGAGCCACACTCCTCCACCATCCGCACCTAAATTCCCCCCGCCATATTAGGATGGCGGGGGGGACCGCGGCAGACGGAAAAACCGTCCGCCGCTTTTCCGCCCTGGTCGCCTTGCGACCGGGGCGGAAAAGTTTTAATATGGTGGCGGTGTCTAATAGACACTGCCAGCCATATTGTGATGGGCTGCTTTAGATGCCTCTCCGCGGTGACCGGCATGCGGTCTTCACTCTGGGGGCCCCCTGTGGGCCCCCAGAGTGAAGGAGAGGTGGGGGGTGCACACGCGGGGTACCTGTGGTACCCCCCTGCATTTGCATAGACAAAGCGGCAGGCACCGCGCGGTGCCTGCGCTTTGTCTATGCGAATGCATTAATGCATTTTTAGCATTGTGGCGGGTGTTGCTGAGAGCACCGCCCGCCACAATGCTAAAAATGCAGGATGTGCCCGTCACTGTGGCGGGCACATCCTAATAACCCCCACGGGACACCCGCCATTATGGCGGGTGGTCCCAATCCCCAGTAGGATGACGGGCGGACAAAGTCCGCCCTTCATCCTAATGGGGGCCTGAGTGTCCCAAGTCAATTATATAAGTTGCAACTCTGGATGGAGGGCGATGTACAATGTGCTATCAATGTTCTCTTTTCGAAGAATTTGTAATCAGCTATGACACTCTCTTGGCTTAAATAGATTGGCCACCTGAGTTTGTTAGGGAATGCCCACTGAGAGAAACAGTAATTTTACCTGCCTTTTCCAACCTCATTTCAGAAACGGTTTAATACACATACACCAAGGAGTGGGCCTTAGCACAAGCTCCGGTGTTATACCACAACCACGTAGGTTAGGATGAAGGATCCCCCTTACCACATTGTACCTGGAAGGTCCAGACCAAAACCACAAAGGCAATACCCCATTAAACATGACGCCAAATAACATGTTAGAGAGATACTCATACAACTTCAATACCAGAGTGTAATAGAAAGTTGCACGTCACCAATGAATAATCCCTTGTTTCCAGTAATGAAACCAGACCATTCATATAGTTTAGTGTTAGATTATAGACACTTGTAAACTGCTACATGCGCATTTGCTGTCCAAACCATGCATAACACAGCACTAGTAAACAATATAGTGCTCAAAAAATATAAAACCATATTAAACATTTCAAATGGGGTTTTCTGCCAAAACGTAGCGTTGAAAGCAGGTACTTGTCCGCATTTAGTGCTTTCGGTTCTCAAAGACAGTTCTTGTCCCTTGCCCCTAGTATATAAGAATAGCCCCTAGCTGTTTTGATCACATGTAATAGAACGTTTACAAACATTTGATGACCAAGCATTGTCCTATCTCAATAACATATTGTTGGAAATGGGGGTTGCCCAAATCTCAAAGGGGGTAGCATGGCATCAAACGGGCAGGCCAAACTTCGAGGACATGTGAAGCATTCACGCAGTACACACAGACGACACACCAGTCACACTACAAAAGAGTCACGACACCACCTTTGGTTGGAAAAAGAATAAATTTAGTGATATCTCCAACCTGCAAGGTAAAAAGGAAAAATACACTGGTAATCACAACAAGGCGCCAACTGGCGCCAGAGCCAAGTACATCATGGGGAATTATTTACATGGGACAAAAAGGGTTGAGTCCAAAGTCCATGCTGAAAGGGAAAAGGTTAGTTAAGTGAACATTAGCCCTGGAGCCAATCTGGCGGGGCCAACTCGGGCTCTCATCCTTAGGGGGTTGGCTGAAAATGTAAGTTACAACATTATGCATAAATACACCTCATGCATTATAACGCCAATCCCCACCCCTGTAAGGGAAAACAGAGCATCACAGTATACAATATACAGGAACACCTGGAATAAATCCATGAGGCTTGCTCATTAACATGGGGCATACCCCGACAATTCCTGACGCAGGACTGGATATGCCAGTAAGGATCTAGGCAGGGATAAAATTACTTATGCCAGAATAACACCTTTCTGTCAGCAGGAATAAGCAGTTCATTGAAGGCGGACATAACATTTGAACCAGGTCTGTACCACATTTTCCGTGGGCACCATCCGGCCCCTACATCATGTGTAAAACCAGGGGGCATAGGCATCCCCACCCTGCACTAGGATTACTTCCAGGCCTCTTATGGACTCCCTAGGGCACCCCACACTGGCGTAAGGACAAGATCCACAGGGCCTAACAGGCGTGTAACGTCAACATACACTAGTAACAGGTCATAACCATTAATGGACAGGGATAACCAAGCATTTCCTCTCACCCGGCTGCGGGGCAGGAATGAACAGTTCAGTAGGGCCACCATATGCCTTTCACCCCAAAAGGGAGAAAAGGTTCCTGAGTGAGCACTAACATTGCATTACCCATAAATACGCAGGGCATCAACCACAGGTGAAGCATACAAACTCTGGGTCAAGGGACCAATCAATCAGCCCAAAACATTGCTACCTGGAGGACCCGCCTAGGGCATGTAAGAACACTCAGTCCCCTCAACGTGGGGTTAAAGGTAAGAACAGATTCAGGCCCCAGTTCCAGGTCACACCGGGCCAACAAGGCTGCACCTCAGTCTTTGCGGTGTATGAAGGACCAGTCAGGGGAGACCCGCGCTACTCTGGCGCTTCCCTCGGGCCTCCCTTCAACTACAACGTGGCCCAGGCCTTCCGGGGGCCGGCGCTGGCGGGTCAGGGCCTTCAATAGGCAGCCGGGCTGGTCATCACGGAGGGCCAGGCACCGACAGCGTGCCTCGGGCCCCCTCTCCTCCACAGAACTCTCTCTGGCCTCAGCGGCTGCAGGGACACTTACCCTGCACCAACAGCGTCCCTCGGACTTCACTCGACGGCAGCCTCCGCGAGATGCTAGGCCCAGACGGGGCTCCCTCCTTCCTCACGGGAGCCCCGCAGTCTCTCTGCTCCTCCGGCCGCCTCAGATCAGGAGGCGGGGCTGGCACCGACAGTGTGCCCCGGCCCCGCCTACCTCACCGGCCCCTCGCGTGGGGGCACAGACCGGCGGGGTGGCCTCCCGCTCCGGGTCCTTCTCTCGGGGCTCCCTCCTTGGCACGGGGGCCCCGCAACAAAGCTTTACCCGGGTCCCCCTCCTACCTCACGGGGACCCGGGGCTCCGACTCGACTCCTTCCTGCCTTCCCGGCCGCCCGGACAGACGACCAATCCCTGCGCGGCGTTGGCGGGGGCGGGCCAATGACGCGGCCGGACGCCCCCGTCACATGGGCAGGTCGAGGCTGGCTTCTTGGGCCCAGCGCGGCCCTTTCTCTACTCCGGCGGCCCTCTCCTCACATCGGGGGCCGCCGCAACGCTGCACACCCCAGCAAGGGGGGGGTCTCCTCACGGCGGCGGCAGATTCCGGCACTGCCACGCAGCGCGTGGCAAAGACAAGGGGTAGGCTCCCTTTTTCAATTAATTATTTATATAGCAGACAGCGCGATGACGCGAGGGTAGGCTCCTCCCAGTATGATTCTCCTCAGGAGAATAGCGCTATTTACAGCGCACTGCTCCTTGCCACAGTCTCCTCAGGAAACAGCGTTTTCCACCACGCACTACTCCTCAGACCACAGCGCTATTCACAGCGCACTGCTCCTTGCGCCCACACGGCAGTTCTGGGGCAGATTAGCGCTTCCAGATTATAGCGCTTCCTAGGGGGAACACAGCAGGCCCTCAGAACACGTTTTTCTTCCCACAGCGCTATTTCTCCTCACAATCTTCTCAGCACTATGGCGCTATTCACAGCGCACTGCTTGTTCAGCAGTCCAGGGGCAGGTTGACTGAGGCAGATTAGTGAGGCACAGTTCCTCGGGGGCACTATCCTCCCCGGGCAGCTCCTCCCAGTCCAGCGCTTCCACAGGGGCCGCAACTTCCCAGTTCAACGCTTAAGGCAATGCAGCAGCAGCACTTCCAAAGGGGGCCACAGCTTCCTGGGGGCACCAACCTCCCCAAACAGCGTCTGACAGGCGCACCTCACGGAGGGGGGAGAATAGTTCCACAGCCAGCCCCAGGGGCACACTCCTCACCTCCTGGGGGATTCAAGCCCACAGCATTCCTCCTCATGGGGGCACCTCTTTCCTTCAGCGCTGGCGTAACTCCCGGTTCCCACAGTGTCAGGGACCTGGGTAGGGGCCCTCCCTTGTCAGGGGCCCATGGGGACAGCAGCGGGGGGTTTATAGGGGTGCAGGGCCCAGCTCACAGGCCCATGTGGCGGTAGCACCTCACAGCAGGTCCCCTCTCTTCCTTGTCCCTGCGCTGACTGACTCTCTGGTGACACTTCTCCCTATTTATACCCTCCTCCCAGGCAGTGCCAGGACCTTCTAGAATGTTGGCACATCTAGCCTAAACTGGTTCTAGGGCAGGGGGTGAGCACCCTGGGTGCCAGGCTTTCCCTCCAAAAGCTAGGGGTAGCTGGGTAATATTATCTAGACCGCTGACCTATGTCAGTCCAGTGGCAAAACCCATGGCCATGGCATCCATTTTAAAAGCAATACATTTCAGTCAGGTGCAGTTTTAAAATGGGGGTGCAGTTTTAAAATGGGGGATTTTACAAGTGCTCACATTATGTCAGATAATTAAATTTTTCAAAAGGGGTCTCACACCACTCATGGCCTATACAGGTTTAATCCCATGGGGGAGACAATCCAGATAAGGGGGTCAAAAGCGAAAAATTTTGGGGGGAAAAGGCCAAGTCCAACACGACTCCCCCCCAGCCAAAAGCCAGGGTAGACTGATCAATGCCTTGATGGGCTTCCCTGCTTGGGGCGGAAAAAGGTGGACGCAGGCCTGCAACTACAGGAGCACCTGCAGTCTCTCCTCCACTCTGGAACCCAATGGTTCTCTTTCGCAACCCTCCCTTCACCAACAAAACCACCCCACTGGTGTTCCCTAGTGGGATGTCTCTCCTTCCTAGAGTGGGAGGCTCTAGCCTCAAGCTTGTGATAATCTGGAACCACTCTCTTCTCTCCAAACTGCCACTGGTCCACCCACCTGGGGTCTACACCCTCAGACTGACCAGCCCTTAGGGGCGAGGCTCTCCTCCCCCTACTTCTCCTCCTAGGGTTCCTCCATCTCCTACGCTGGGGGACACCCTCACACAACTCTCTCCCCAACCTGGAGCCAAAACCCACAGGCTGAACCGGTGACAGGGACGAGTCCTCCCTCTCCCTGCACCCCCTCCCAGAGTTCCGCACCCTCCTAACTGGAGTAGTACCCCTGGGAGTCACTTCCGGGGGGACTCTGGTTACAGAGGTCCCTCCCACCAGGGCAAGCAAACCCTGTCCCTGGCCACCCAACCCAGGATCTGCGCCCTGTGGCTGAGCCGGTGACAGAGAAGAGACCTTCCTCCCTCTGCACCCCCTCCCAGAGTTCCGCACCCTCCCACTGGGAGCAGTACCCCTGGGAGTCAAATTGGTAGGGACCTGAATTACAGGTACCCCACCCTCCAGGTCAGGCAACCCCTTAACCTGGAACCCCAGTCCAGGATCTAAACCCTGTGACTGGTCAGACCCCTGAACCACTGGAGCTCCAATTATTGATGCTCCGGGTCCTCCTGACATGAGGGGATCCCTTCCTCTGGATGACACATCGGGACAGCCTAGACTCCCAACCTGGGGTTCTCTTAAAGAACACTCCAGGCCCGGTGACCACAGCTGGGGCATCTCGGGACACCTCCCCGTCTCACTCCCTTCAGGATCACTCCCCTCAGCCTTCCCAGACGCTCTGGCACTTACCCAGAGGTCTGCCTCCCGAGCAAGTTCCCTGGGGTCTGAGAACCCGCACCGCAACAGATGGTGACGCAGTCTTGGGAAACAACTCCTTAGCATGTGCTCCCGGATAACGGCATGGCACAGCCCTTCCCAATCCTCCACTGCTCTCCTCACCACCCAATCCTCCAGTACAGTCCAACACTCCTCCTCGAACTCTCCCCAGGACTGATGGAACAGCTTTCCCCTGCCCCTAAACACTAACCCGTCCTCCTCTTCCGGGGAATCAGGCACAGTCTCTTGGGCTTCGGGAGTGGGACTCCTTGCACTGGACCTACACTCGCTGCCACCACTGGATCCCACCCTCTTCAGTGAATCCAGACTCCTAAAACCACTCTCAGGGGACAACCTACCCACCTGAGCTGATCTCTCTCTGGCGAAGGCCCTCTCCGCCTCCGCCATCCTCTCCAGCGCTAGGACTTTTTCAGTCTCTAGTCGCTGCTCTTCTACCCTCAGCTGCGCTAAGCCCTCGGCATGCCTGAGCTTTGCCAGCGCCAGCTGATACTCCCTTACTTCTCTCCTATCTACCCACTCTTCTGGGGACAGGGAAAGGGATGGGGCAGTGCCCCCGGGACTGGACCCAGTGCGAGACTCCCTATCTTCGGTGTCCTCCACAGCTACTGGCGTCTCTGCCCTGCTAGACTCTTCCTCCTCCTCATCGGAGCAATTACCTCCCAGGGTTCTGGATGGGGAGCCCTCTCTCTGGTCTCTAACCCACTGACCCTTCAAAACTTCGGGGGGGTAGTCAGACAAGTCCCCATCAATCTCTAAGGGCTCTCCCCTCTTGAGGGCCTCATAGAGAAACAAATTCCTCCTAATGTTCCCTACTGGGGGTATCCCTCTCTCCAGGAGGAAGTCTATCACCTCCTGTTCGGTGTATTCCATCAGTTCCACTTCCTGGTAAATCAACCCCATCGTGGCGAGGTACACCCGGGACACACCCTCCCAGTGGAACAAGGGGACAGTTCAGAACACTCTCCAGGAGGAAGCAACAATAATCCCCACAACAAGGCTCGGATTACATCCAAAGCTCTATTTGCAGTGTAACCCGTGGTCGCTGTGGTACTGCGCAAACACAAGTCCTATCCCACCGCTCTGCCACCAAATGTTGGAAATGGGGGTTGCCCAAATCTCAAAGGGGGTAGCATGGCATCAAGCGGGCAGGCCAAACTTCGAGGACATGTGAAGCATTCACGCAGTACACACAGATGACACACCAGTCACACTACAAAAGAGTCACGACACCACCTTTGGTTGGAAAAAGAATAAATTTAGTGATATCTCCAACCTGCAAGGTAAAAAGGAAAAATACTCTGGTAATCACAACAAGGCGCCAACTGGCGCCAGAGCCAAGTACATCATGGGGAATTATTTACATGGGACAAAAAGGGTTGAGTCCAAAGTCCATGCTGAAAGGGAAAAGGTTAGTTAAGTGAACATTAGCCCTGGAGCCAATCTGGCGGGGCCAACTCGGGCTCTCATCCTTAGGGGGTTGGCTGAAAATGTAAGTTACAACATTATGCATAAATACACCTCATGCATTATAACGCCAATCCCCACCCCTGTAAGGGAAAACAGAGCATCACAGTATACAATATACAGGAACACCTGGAATAAATCCATGAGGCTTGCTCATTAACATGGGGCATACCCCGACAATTCCTGACGCAGGACTGGATATGCCAGTAAGGATCTAGGCAGGGATAAAATTACTTATGCCAGAATAACACCTTTCTGTCAGCAGGAATAAGCAGTTCATTGAAGGCGAACATAACATTTGAACCAGGTCTGTACCACATTTTCCGTGGGCACCATCCGGCCCCTACATCATGTGTAAAACCAGGGGGCATAGGCATCCCCACCCTGCACTAGGATTACTTCCAGGCCTCTTATGGACTCCCTAGGGCACCCCACACTGGCGTAAGGACAAGATCCACAGGGCCTAACAGGCGTGTAACGTCAACATACACTAGTAACAGGTCATAACCATTAATGGACAGGGATAACCAAGCATTTCCTCTCACCCGGCTGCGGGGCAGGAATGAACAGTTCAGTAGGGCCACCATATGCCTTTCACCCCAAAAGGGAGAAAAGGTTCCTAAGTGAGCACTAACATTGCATTACCCATAAATACGCAGGGCATCAACCACAGGTGAAGCATACAAACTCTGGGTCAAGGGACCAATCAATCAGCCCAAAACATTGCTACCTGGAGGACCCGCCTAGGGCATGTAAGAACACTCAGTCCCCTCAACGTGGGGTTAAAGGTAAGAACAGATTCAGGCCCCAGTTCCAGGTCACACCGGGCCAACAAGGCTGCACCTCAGTCTTTGCGGTGTATGAAGGACCAGTCAGGGGAGACCCGCGCTACTCTGGCGCTTCCCTCGGGCCTCCCTTCAACTACACCGTGGCCCAGGCCTTCCGGGGGCCGGCGCTGGCGGGTCAGGGCCTTCAATAGGCAGCCGGGCTGGTCATCACGGAGGGCCAGGCACCGACAGCGTGCCTCGGGCCCCCTCTCCTCCACAGAACTCTCTCTGGCCTCAGCGGCTGCAGGGACACTTACCCTGCACCAACAGCGTCCCTCGGACTTCACTCGACGGCAGCCTCCGCGAGATGCTAGGCCCAGACGGGGCTCCCTCCTTCCTCACGGGAGCCCCGCAGTCTCTCTGCTCCTCCGGCCGCCTCAGATCAGGAGGCGGGGCTGGCACCGACAGTGTGCCCCGGCCCCGCCTACCTCACCGGCCCCTCGCGTGGGGGCACAGACCGGCGGGGTGGCCTCCCGCTCCGGGTCCTTCTCTCGGGGCTCCCTCCTTGGCACGGGGGCCCCGCAACAAAGCTTCACCCGGGTCCCCCTCCTACCTCACGGGGACCCGGGGCTCCGACTCGACTCCTTCCTGCCTTCCCGGCCGCCCGGACAGACGACCAATCCCTGCGCGGCGTTGGCGGGGGCGGGCCAATGACGCGGCCGGACGCCCCCGTCACATGGGCAGGTCGAGGCTGGCTTCTTGGGCCCAGCGCGGCCCTTTCTCTACTCCGGCGGCCCTCTCCTCACATCGGGGGCCGCCGCAACGCTGCACACCCCAGCAAGGGGGGGGTCTCCTCACGGCGGCGGCGGATTCCGGCGCTGCCACGCAGCGCGTGGCAAAGACAAGGGGTAGGCTCCCTTTTTCAATTAATTATTTATATAGCAGACAGCGCGATGACGCGAGGGTAGGCTCCTCCCAGTATGATTCTCCTCAGGAGAATAGCGCTATTTACAGCGCACTGCTCCTTGCCACAGTCTCCTCAGGAAACAGCGTTTTCCACCACGCACTACTCCTCAGACCACAGCGCTATTCACAGCGCACTGCTCCTTGCGCCCACACGGCAGTTCTGGGGCAGATTAGCGCTTCCAGATTATAGCGCTTCCTAGGGGGAACACAGCAGGCCCTCAGAACGCGTTTTCCTTCCCACAGCGCTATTTCTCCTCACAATCTTCTCAGCACTATGGCGCTATTCACAGCGCACTGCTTGTTCAGCAGTCCAGGGGCAGGTTGACTGAGGCAGATTAGTGAGGCACAGTTCCTCGGGGGCACTATCCTCCCCGGGCAGCTCCTCCCAGTCCAGCGCTTCCACAGGGGCCGCAACTTCCCAGTTCAACGCTTAAGGCAATGCAGCAGCAGCACTTCCAAAGGGGGCCACAGCTTCCTGGGGGCACCAACCTCCCCAAACAGCGTCTGACAGGCGCACCTCACGGAGGGGGGCGAATAGTTCCACAGCCAGCCCCAGGGGCACACTCCTCACCTCCTGGGGGATTCAAGCCCACAGCATTCCTCCTCATGGGGGCACCTCTTTCCTTCAGCGCTGGCGTAACTCCCGGTTCCCACAGTGTCAGGGACCTGGGTAGGGGCCCTCCCTTGTCAGGGGCCCATGGGGACAGCAGCGGGGGGTTTATAGGGGTGCAGGGCCCAGCTCACAGGCCCATGTGGCGGTAGCACCTCACAGCAGGTCCCCTCTCTTCCTTGTCCCTGCGCTGACTGACTCTCTGGTGACACTTCTCCCTATTTATACCCTCCTCCCAGGCAGTGCCAGGACCTTCTAGAATGTTGGCACATCTAGCCTAAACTGGTTCTAGGGGAGGGGGTGAGCACCCTGGGTGCCAGGCTTTCCCTCCAAAAGCTAGGGGTAGCTGGGTAATATTATCTAGACCGCTGACCTATGTCAGTCCAGTGGCAAAACCCATGGCCATGGCATCCATTTTAAAAGCAATACATTTCAGTCAGGTGCAGTTTTAAAATGGGGGTGCAGTTTTAAAATGGGGGATTTTACAAGTGCTCACATTATGTCAGATAATTACATTTTTCAAAAGGGGTCTCACACCACTCATGGCCTATACAGGTTTAATCCCATGGGGGAGACAATCCAGATAAGGGGGTCAAAAGCGAAATATTTTGGGGGGAAAAGGCCAAGTCCAACACATATGCATCATATTTTATGACTTGATTCGTCCAGACTTTTCAATCACACATCTGAACACACATATATTTTCCCTTCAGTGTGCAGCACACATTGAAACAGCAAATTGCCACTGATTTTTTTATGTGCAGGAAGGTGACCCTTCCTGCACATAAACAATCAGAAAAAAATGACGTTTTGCAACTTTATGTGTGCTGCATTAAGCAGCACACATAAAAGTTACAAAACACAATTTAAAGATTGTTTATGTGCAGGAAGGAAGACCTTCTTGCACATAAACAATCTTCCCCTTGACGCGGATACCCTTTCACTATGGTGCATGGGTGCCTGCGTTTGGCGCTAGGCTGCTAAATTTATTAAATTTAGTGCCAGGGCAGGGGGAACACAGAGCTACACCATATTGCTGTAAATATGGTGCACCCCTGCGTTTCTGGAGTGGCGGAGCGCGGCGTTAAGCCAAAGAGGCTAACGCTGTGCTCCGTCACTTTGTTGTAAACATTACTTAGCTGTTACTTAGTCTTAGCTGTTTTCGTTCCACTTGAGTGCTGGCCATAGCAAGTCAGACATGCAACCCACATCACCCAAAGCAACAAAAAACAAAAAAAGAAAACTAGAAGCCTACATCACCTGGTATTCCCAGGTAGTCTCGGTGGGAAAGTAGGATCTGCTTCTTATGGTTACCTCCACTTTTTGCTTGATGTTACACTGTTTTTGACTAGTCTGACTGTGATCCTGCTTATCAGGACCCCAGTCTATCTGCTTTCTCTATAAAAATGTTATGTCATGTACTTAGGTACACTCCAGATTGGATACTGGGGTACCCTTGTCAGTCCCTAGTATGTTGTACACATGTACCTAGAACATAGGTACCCCAGAGGCCTCACATGGGCTGAAGCATGTATTATGCCACCCATGAGAAGCCATGCAAAACGGAACTACAGGTCTGCCATTGCAGCCTGTGTATAATGGTGCATGCACCACTTACTTAAGTCACTGCACTTAGAACCTATTGTAACCCCTATAGCAGGCCTTAACAATCCTGAAGGCAGGGTGCTGGGATTTACGCGAGATGGTGCCCCTGCATGAGCAGAGCACCCCTGCAGCCTTCAGAGACCATTCTTCCGGTTTGTTGCTGACGCAGCCTGACATATAGGTAGAGGTGCATTATATGCTCGCGTAAAATGCTAGCTCGAAAGCGGCTGCAACAAACCATGTCATGTTTGGTATCAAACACCTTGGAATCATACCCCCACACCGGTAACCAGTGTGGGAGTTATGATTCCACCCTTCAGAATTAAGCCTCATGGGGTACCTGGTCTTTCCAGTACCAGCCTTCTCGACCCGGGCAGCACAAAATGGTTGCTGCCGACCAGAGACACATTTCTGCCCTCCTGCTGCTGAGCCAAGCTGGAGCAGAGGAAGGCAGCACAATAGGCATCCTGTCACAGGGAGGTGTGACAACCTTCTAGTCAGGATTTAGTATATTGGAGCTGGGTGGGTGCACTACCAAAGTGCCTGAAAGTCAGCACTAGGGGCACATTTGGTGTCCCTGTGCATAGTCCAGTTCAAACCAGTCCTGGGACCCGTTGCCTCCTGCTCTGGCGTGAAACTGGACAAAGGAGATGGGAGTAACCCCCCCTGTCCTGAACCTCCCCCAGGAGGGTCCCCTGAATCTGTCTAACCCTCTCCCGAGGGTACAAAAGGGCTTACCTGGCTGTAGGACCCTAGATTCAACGTGGACAAGATTCTGAACAATAAACCATTGACCTTCGACCGTCTGGACACTCTGGACTTTGCTGGACTTCGACTGGGACCAACTTTGTTTCCCTCTCCGTCTAAAGTATTGTCTGTGCCCATGCACCATACAGGCTCCGTGCAGGACCTATGGAGCATCAAGGACAACTGAAGGATCTCCCTTGGGGTGAAGGAGTCACTCCCCTGCATTCGCAGGCACTATAACCAACTGACTGGTCTGCTGATCCTGAGCTCCTGTGGACTCTGAAGGCTCCAGCAACACAAGAGGTGGGTTCCTATGTTCCTAGAGGTTGAGCTGCCCTCTCACCAAGTTTGAGGCCAGTATCCCTCGTGGGGAACGCACAACTCGAACCCCTGTTTACCGCGTACATTTGCAAGTGCATATTTCATATGCTTGTTGGCATTCCCCAACTAAGTGCATTGGGCTATCAATAGCCCTAACCTCTGTGTACATTTCATACAAAAACTTTCGCCTCCTCACACTCTGTGCCCTGCAAGCTATTGTTTTGTGAAACTGCAAGAGGTCCTCTTGCGACCCCTGTGCCTTCAGCCTGTGGGTCCATTTGAGGGACAACATTGATTTTCTTGGGTCCCCTGGTTGCTCCAGGCCTGTTCTGACTTCCCTCACTGTGGTGAGTCTCCTGGTTCTTGCTGGACCAGACCGTGACCTTCCTCGACCTTCTTCGTGGGTTGCCGCTGCCAAGACTTGTTGGTGCTTCCGCCGGACACCGACCCTTCCTTCGTGGGACAGCTTGTATACGGCTCCTGGTCATCCTCGACATCTCCTGATTCCTGCAGCTGTAGAGTCAAGGTCTCCATCTTCACACCTGAAGTACCCAACATCGGTAGGCATTTGTCTACCAAGGCCCTGGTCACTCCTGAGTAACCCAGACTCTGTCCCTTCTGCTTTCAGGTTCCTTCCTTCAAGAATACACCTGTGGGTCCCACCAGACGTTTTCTTCTTTCCACAAGTGGCATTCCTCTGAAGACTCCCATTGAGAACGACGGTGGTTTCCGACACCACTTCAGCCCAATGCAACCGGCCTCCCTGAGATTGTTACCTCTGGTATTTCGGTATCCTTTGATGGGGTGGCTCTCCAACTTTCTATGTTCCAAAGGGTTTCCTCGTAATCCACTGGGAAGGGTCTTAAACTTTCAAACTGCAACCGCAACTCTCCCATTGAATTGTACCTAGCACATGGTCATGTTCTCACACTGCTCCTGTCCTCCATGGGGGTCCCTACTTACTCACCTTAGGTGGTTCCTTGGGGTCCCAGTGATTCTACACCCTCTAGACACTATCTTGACTTGAGTCGTGGTTCTTATACCACCATTTTAGTATATGATTTGGTCTCCTCCTGGAGCCCACTGTGTATTAGTGATACTTACAATTGTTTCTGTGCTACAATATTGTGTGCTTTGTAAACGATGAAGCTAGACAGTGGAACCCCATAGGCCACAGCACCTGACTCCCTATCCCTATATTATATATATATATATATATATATATATATATATATATATATATTCTGGAACTACCCAGAAAGCACACGGTAAAACACCCACTATCACAATGTAATTCAAATCCAGGACTATCACAGTTTAAACTAAAGCAAGGGTGCACCAACAAGTAACCCAGACAAGGAAAAAGAATATTTAAATCCGTGTCTACAAGTATATTCTTCCAAGTTCTTTTTTTAAAGTTTTTTCCGTCCTGATACCTGTGACAAACGGACGTAAGGAGCCCGCATACCGACTGATCCTGGCCGGTCGTGGCAATTGTGCCAACTACTGTGGTTCCCCCTCACACACTCTTGGAGCATGGATTATTTCACCATGGAATGATTATATAAATTAATAGACAAGGTGCTGACCAAACATAAGGTGAAACAATGTTGATGCCTTCGACCAATGTGATATCATTAAAGGTTCCATCCTCTTTGATTATTTGAACTATTTCCTTTGCTCAATAGATGTGAAGAACAATTTTGCCTATTCTATAAAATAGAAAAGCTGACAGAAGTATACCGTATCCTCGGCTACTTTCAATTTTTGGATTACTCTCCTCCCCAATAAGTGTACAGATTTATCTCGCCCTGAAGAAGTCCTTTGTAAGGACGAAACGGGTTGGCTGTATTTTTTATCACCCTGACCGTGTTTTAAACCTGTATTACAATAATAAAAGAAGAACTTGGAAGAATATACTTGTGAACACGGATATAAAGATTATTTTTTCCCTGTCTGGGTTACTTGTTGGTGCACCCTTGTTTTTGGTTACATTGTGTGCTTTGTGTTTATCTGTGTGTAGCAGATACTGTTAGGTATTTAAGGTGTGTTATAGTAATAAAAATATATTCTTATTACTACTGTGTGGATGCGCACGCACTTTACACTGGGCCACAGTGCTAAAGTGCGCAGAGGCCTAAAATCACTACCACCATACCAGAGGCTAAAGGCAAAAAGTTTTGGGGTGAACCTACCAAAAAGGCCCAAGTCCAACATTTATTACTACTGTGTGGTTCTCCTGGAGTTTAACCAATACAATAAGATTACATTCTGGTAAAACAAGCTGCGTAACATTCCTTCAAGACTAAGCCTGAAGGCTGCTCTCCACAGCTACCACTTGGATAGCTTTCTAAGATTATCTTTCACCTCTCAAATCACCATAAGGGTTGTTTGGACTGGTGTAATAGGCCTACTTTAATTAGGGGACATCATATACCAGGCCAAGTTCTCACACTTCCATCCAGGTATTAAGCAGGCCTGACCATGCTTAACTTCTGAGATCAGACGAGTTCAAATTCTTTCCGGGTAGGCTTGAAATTCATTGACATTTGGTTTCTTAGCTGTTTTCATTCCACTTCAGTGCTGGCCATAGCAAGTCAGACAGGCCACCCACTTCACCCAAAACAACAACAACAACAAAAAGATGAAAAGCCATTCCCAGCCGGTCTCCCATCCAAGTACTGACCCTGCTTAATTTCAGAGACCAGACAGGATCATGTGCTTACAAGGTAGTATGGCCATAGCCATGTCCACTGAACTTTGGGGTCTTAGCTATTTTCATTTCACTTCAGTGCTGGCAGTAGCAATTCAGACATGCTACCTATTTCACCCAAATCAGCAAAAAAAAAATAGATGAAAAGCCTACAGCACCTGGTATTCCCAGGCGATCTGCCATCCAGGTACTAACCAGGCACAAACTTACTTATCTTATGAGATCAGGTGCTTTCAGGGTGGTGTGGCCTAGTCATGAATTGCAGTGACATTTGGGGTCTTAACTGTTTTTTATTCCACTTCAATGCTGGCCATAGCAAGTCAAATATGCCACCAACTCCACCCAAAACAACAACAACACCAAAAAGATGAAAAGCCTACTGTACCTGGTATTCCCAGTCGGTCTCCCATCAAAGTACTGACCATGACTGACCCTGCTTAATTTTGGAGACCAGACAGGATCTGGTGCTTACAGGGTGGTATGGCATAGTCATGAAATGCAGTGACATTTGGGGTTTTAACTGTTTTCATTCCACTTCAATGCTGGCCATAGCAAGTCAAATATACCACCCCTTTCACCCAAAACAACAACAACAACAAAAAGATGAAAAGCCTACTGTACCTGGTATTCCCAGTCGGTCTCCCATCCAAGTACTGACCATGACTGACATAGCTTAATTTCGGAGACCAGACAGGATCAGGTGCTTACAGGGTAGTATGGCTGTAGCCATGAAGTCCACTGATGTTTGGGGTCTTAGCTATTTTCATTTCACTTCAGTGCTGGCCATAGCAAATCTGACATGCCACCCACTTCACCTGATGCAACAAAAAAAAAAGAGATGAAAATACCATAGGCACCTGGAATTCCCAGGCAGTCTCCCTTCCAGGTACTAACCAGGCCCGACGACTGTGATTAACGTCTGAGATCAGATGAAATCAGGTGCTTTCAGGATGGTTTGCCCGTAGGCATGAAGTGCACTGACGTAAATGCCCACATGCATCAAGCATTTTTGTAGTCGCAAACGGTGCGATTCCTTAAAATCGGCCGTTTGCGAATGCAAAAGTGCTTTTTGTGATGCATGAAGCAATTTTAGAATTCGTAACATTTTTGCGAGTTCTAAAATTGCGGGTGCTTTTAAGAAGTCGCAGATGTGCGATTTCTTAAAAGCAATGCATCATTACTTTTCAAAGTGTAAATTCGCAATTAGGGTGCCAAATTTACCGAGTGGTTGAACCACTCGGTAAATTTGGAAAAAGTGTTTCAAATGCTGAAAATGTTTTTTTTTTCAACATTCATGTTTCACACACACATGTCCTTAGGACATGTGTGTGTGAAACATGATGCAAAAAATACATTTCAGGGGTGCATGGGGGGTCCTTTGGACCCCCCCCTGCACCCATGAAATTTTCAAAGTGCCACTCGCAATTTGCTAATGCCTTCCCATTGACTCCTATGGGCCTTTTGGCCCATAGGAATCAATGGGAATTGCGAAAATTAACTTAAGAATTCGGTATTCATTTGGGATTCGGTAAAAATTGCGATTTTTACCGAATCACAAATGAATACCGAAAATAATGATGCATAGCATTTTGCACTTCTTAATTTGCGATTCCTTATTTTTCGCAAATTAGGAAGTGCAAAATGTCACAATGATGCATGTGGGCCTTAGGGCCAGATGTAGGTAAAATTATTTTACCACCTCTTAAATACCGAATCATACCGATTCGGTATTTAAGAAGTGGTAAAATATAAGTACCGAGATGTAGGTAAATACAGATGTGCATTTACCGAATCGGTAAAATTCGGTATTTACCGATTCGGTAAATACCGACCGGTAAATGCCCATTCATTCCTATGGGCTTTGAAGCCCATAGGAATGATTGGGCATTTACCGGTCGGTATTTACCGAATCGGTAAATACCGAATTTCACAAGGGTGCAGGGGGTGTCACTTTGACACCCTCTAGCACCCCCAAAACGGGTTCAGGTGCCATGTGGCAGGCATACCTGCCCTAAGGGCAGGTCTGCCTGTCATATGGCATAGGTGTGCATGCACACATGTGCATGCACACCTGAATCGGTATTTTACCATCAACTTGTATTTGATGGTAAAATACCGATTTTGTAGGGCTTGTGGGACTCAGAAGAGTCCCACCTACATCTCGATTTTACCGATTCTGTAAATATACCGGTCGGTAAATTTACCGACCGGTATATTTACAGATTCGGTAAAATTACCGAAATGGCCTGTTTTCAGGCACCTAGGGCCAGATGTAGGTAAAATTATTTTACCACCTCTTAAATACCGAATCATACCGATTCGGTATTTAAGAAGTGGTAAAATATAAGTACCGAGATGTAGGTAAATACAGATGTGCATTTACCGAATCGGTAAAATTCGGTATTTACCGATTCGGTAAATACCGACCGGTAAATGCCCATTCATTCCTATGGGCTTTGAAGCCCATAGGAATGATTGGGCATTTACCGGTCGGTATTTACCGAATCGGTAAATACCGAATTTCACAAGGGTGCAGGGGGTGTCACTTTGACACCCTCTAGCACCCCCAAAACGGGTTCAGGTGCCATGTGGCAGGCATACCTGCCCTAAGGGCAGGTCTGCCTGTCATATGGCATAGGTGTGCATGCACACATGTGCATGCACACCTGAATCGGTATTTTACCATCAACTTGTATTTGATGGTAAAATACCGATTTTGTAGGGCTTGTGGGACTCAGAAGAGTCCCACCTACATCTCGATTTTACCGATTCTGTAAATATACCGGTCGGTAAATTTACCGACCGGTATATTTACAGATTCGGTAAAATTACCGAAATGGCCTGTTTTCAGGCACCTACATCTCAAATGCCAAATACCGGTCGGTAACGGCCGAATTCGGCCGTTACCGACCGGTATTTGGCTACCTACATCTGGCCCCTACATCTCAAATGCCAAATACCGGTCGGTAACGGCCGAATTCGGCCGTTACCGACCGGTATTTGGCTACCTACATCTGGCCCATAGTGTCTTACCTGTTTTTGTTCCACTTCAGTTCTGACCAGAGCAAGTCAGATATGCCAACCACTTTACCAAAAACAACAACAACGGGGGCGCTAGAGGGCGAACGACGAAGATGGCCGCGCACTAGCGAGGCTCCCGCCAGTTCGGGCACTATTTCATACATCATCCCTATCCTGAGGTGCATTATTTGCTGAAACACGTAGATTCAGTGAGCGGACCGAATTCGGAACAGAGGGAACTAATCCTGGCCGCCTGGACACGCAGAGAACCGGAGCTACAGTTCGCGGAAACCTGGGCCGACACTTGCTCAGACAGCACTGGTGCGGCGAGACGGCGGAGCTCATCAAGAAGGCTGAGGATCGGCGGGCCTGCCGGAGCTGAGTGATGGGCGTCTGTCTGGTGAGAGCGTCACTGTCGCCCCCTCCCCCCTCCCCTCCCCCCGGTAACCGGGGGAGGATAACAACTCTGTGAAGCAGCGACAGGGGGAGAATAACAGACTTACGGCCAGAGAGATGCCTAGCGCTCAACCAATTGGCGAAGGAGGTCGGGAAATGGTGGAGGGGGCAATTTGATTTAAAATACAAAAAGGCACTATAGAGGACACCCTCCCCAGCGCGTCAACATCGCCGATGGACTGAAGGCCGGGCGGCCTGACACGCAATGTTGGGGGAAAGGGCCGAACGCACCGAATCACGCTGCACCCCTGGGGTACCGGCGGCGGCCATTGCCTGTGAGGCTGAGACCCCCCCCCCCACATTGTGTCTTATTGACCAGGGCTACAGGCAGGTGCTAGACCATGGGATGTATAACTGGAGAACGTGCCGCCAAACGTATACCGGGGACATTGCAGCGCGGCTGCAACGCGCCTGGGAGTAGAATGGCAGGCCCCTGCCCAGAGAGACACTGCTAGGCCCAGCTGTAATGCTCACATCACTACCGCGCATAACTGCGAGGCACTGAGAATAAGGCCAGAGTCTGCAGAAGGGTGAAGACGTGACTGAGCGGCCGCATATCAGCGTTCCGACCACAGACGGACGGCATACTTGAATGTTAATACAACGCGGCGCCAGTTACCATTGTATCGTGCATCTCCACTGCTCTGATCCCGCAGACCACTAGTGCAGGCCGAGGTCCTCACAGCCGACACCCTCCCAAAACCTGCGCCATCACAACTGCAGCCTGCAACCGCCATTCTGACAGGTGAACGTCCAGCAGAGCAAAACGCCTGGAAGTTACCAGAGTACCCAGCACGGGTCTGATGACACCAACGCCTGGGAGCGCTACCACAGGCCTCTACCTCGAGAGAAATTACTGGGCCCAGTTGCAATCGATATGCGTTCCTGCGCACCTTCACAGTCTCATTAGCACCAGGGCCAAGGCCAGTGAACGAGGGAGAAAGAAGACGAGAAACACTGGTCACGTGCATACAGGAGGCCTAGCCAACCGACGGAGGGTGCACTCGATCGCTACGGGAGCTCTACCCCCCCTGACGTTACAGAGGGGGGACGACCAAGATTAGGCCCTGCCGGTATAACGGATGTTCTGGACCATCACTGTTTCAGGTGACGCGTGCACTCAGAGGGCATACATAGGACAACGCCCGCCGCCACTACACCGCGCCATCCACCATTGCGCCCTGCTGGCAGATTGAGGCGGACTAGTGCTCTCACGAAGCCAGGACAACGCGCCGAGAAGGCCGAAATGGGGCGTACTGAAGCCAAACAGGCCAAACTCTCATTTGACCCACGAAAAGGGCAGAGATCCAAATGAACTGAAAGTAGAGACACCGGGCCAGCAGAGCAACCTGATGAGGAATGGAAGACGATCCTGCTGGGCATGAGGCAGAGTCTCACCTCCATAGATGCCAAGATGGACGCTATGAACACCAGAATGGACTCCGTAGTGCATAAGCTAGATCCACATGATCACAGACTGAAGGAGGCCGAAACCAGAGTGTCGGAACTGGAGGATGGGGCGGCGACGGCAAACACCCAAATGCTCCAAACGGATAAACTACTGAAGGTGATAGCTGAAAAAAAATAAGATTTGGAGGCACGCTCCCGCCGGAATAATGTCCGCATTCTTGGCGCAATCCACCAACATGGGCATGATGGAGGACTTCAAAGAAAAGCTCATTGCAGACTTGTTAGGGCGGGAGGCCTTTTCTGCCCACCTGACGATAGAAAGAGCGCATCGATCACTGGCCACGCGCCCGCCGCCGGGAGCGCTGCCCCGACCAATCATTGCCTGCTTCCTTAACTATAGGGATAGAGACACTGTTTTAAGACTCGCCCCGGAAATGCAGCAAGTGAGATATGAAAACACCACACTGGCCTTCTATCCGGACTTTACACAGAATGTTCAAGAGGCATGGCACAAGTATGCGGCAGTCAAGAAAAAATTACTTGCACATGATATACAGTACGCCATGCTCTACGTTGCGAAGCTAAAGATCACTCACCAGGGGAAACAGCACATCTTCACTACACCTCAGCAGGCAGAAGAATACCTCAAGAGACACCGCCGAGCTGCATCCCGAGAAGCGGAGGAACGTCGTCGCTCTAGATCCCTATCGCCGGCATCAAATCAGGACTGAGTGATGCCACTCATGCTCAAGTTGCGGAAAGATGGTCCTGATGATCACATTAAACTGCCTCCGAGATGGTGATGTATTAATGCTGCTTTCCTCTTTTCTCTGTTCTTCTTTTGTGTATTACCGCCACTTACAAATCCGTAAAGTGTCCGAACACTCACCCCCGTCCCGCTGTAACGGCCGGCTCACACAGCGTGGCTGTCGGCGGGTGAAACCTGGGAGGTGAGATGGCATGTCGTGGGCCCCTGGCGCCACCACATACGAGGGCATACCCCCTGGACTTTCCTCTAGAAGAGGGTGAACTCTGTAGACTGTTGAGGGCTCCATTGGAGGGAGGGAATTGTATACCCGGCAAGTTGGGGATGTCGGAGTGGGAGGGAACAGGGTGGGCACGGGGGGATCGGGACTGGGGACTGCAGAGACTTTGCGGATCATTATGGACACACAAATCTTTCGTAGAGTTGACCATTGGGGGGGGAAGGCCTTACGAATGGCAAGTTGGGAATGCCAGAGAGGGAGGCACCCGGCAAGTTGGGGGAGCCGGTGAGGGGGGAAATACTCATGACCTAACTACTGGGTTGCTAAATACTGAGGACAATCTGAATGCTTGGCACTACATAAGCACTACTGCACAGCGACATGAGAGCGACAGGTGACATGCAGGCACTTAGACACATCAAAGTGGCGTCGTGGAATGTTTGTGGCCTCAATGATCCCAGGAAACGTAGACAGACACTAGGCTACCTAGACAGACATGGGGTGACTGTTGCTCTCCTGCAAGAGACGCACCTGGCACCCGGGGGCACCCCTCGATTTGCCTCTCGCTGGGCATCATGCAGCAGATTTGCCTCTTACTCCACCTACTCCAGGGGGGTGGCCATACTGATCAAACGGGGAGTAGAATTCACACTGCAGGGAATGGACTCCGATGCGGAGGGTAGATTCTGCATAGTATGGGGGCGACTACATTCACATACTGTACTCTTTGCGAATTATTACGGCCCCAACACTGATAATCCTCACGCCCTGCTTTCACTATGGGGTAAGATACAGACGCTGGGTATCGCTTATTTTATTATAGGAGGTGACTTTAACACAGCTTTACACCCCCAGACAGATCGGTCACACCCCCTCCAGACGCACTACACAATCACACAGTGGACACTGAGCGACATGATGGGCTAGCACGGCCTGCTGGATGCCTGGAGACACAAACACCCCACACTCAAGCAGGGCACTCACTACTCGGCGGTCCACTCCACCTGGGCGCGCCTAGACTATGTCTTCATTGCGATGGGTATGGCACACTGGCTGACACAGGCGACTCACTTGGCACGCACGTTCTCGGACCACTCCCCGGTGCTCGTGGACCTTCAGATCTCCGTGGACTGTTCCCCATATCTGAGCTGGCGGCTTAATCCTGCCCACCTCGGCGATGCTGTGTTTAAGGAAGAGCTTGAACAAGACATCAGGGAATGTTTTGACCGCAACCTGGCGTCTGTCTCCAGTGTTATGACTGTATGGGAGGCCTTCAAGGTCACTGTACGAGGATGGTGCCTCGCCAAAGGAGGGGGGATTCTCAAAACTCTTCGGGACGACCTTCGAATCTGACCTACACACGCTGGAAAGAACACTAGAGCAGACCCCACACGATCAGACGGTTAGGGCCCAAATGAGGGACAAGCTGACTGAATATGAGACGGTGGCCGACAGAGAATGTAAATTTCTCGGGAAGCCACACACAGCGCGCATTTACGGGGAGGGAGACCGCCCGGGGAAGGCGCTGGCGAACGCCATTAAACCCCCAAGGTTCGCTAACTATGTCACTGAGCTTCAGGATGCACAAGGCAACATGTTTAGGTCCCTCCCAGACCAACTCCGCATCTTTAAGGATCACTACAATACGCTCTACACCTCCCACAGGGGGATGCCGATAGATCTAGACGCTTACCTGGGAGACACCGCGATAGCCTGGCTAGGAGCCACGCAACAAAAGTTCCTACACTTAGAGCTGGAACTAGACGAAATAACAGAAGCCATCATGAAGACGAAAACCGGCCATGCTCCTGGGTCGGACAGTCTCCCGATCGAATTTTATAAAGCCTTTTCCCCCTTACTAGCTCCCATCCTGAAAAAAGTTTACTATGCAGCGCTGGAGGAAGGGAGCTTGCCCCGCACAATGCATGAAGCTCTGATAACCTCCTTACTAAAATCTGGCAAACCCCCTGCGCAATGCGACTCATATCGACCTTTGTCTTTGCTCAATTGCGATACAAAAATTTTAGCAAATGTCCTCGCTACACGCCTCAACCTCCTGATGGAACGCCTGGTCTTACCGGATCAGGCCGGCTTTGTCCCAAATCGCGCAACATCACACAACCTGCGTACGTTACAGGCGGTGCTGCAGGATATAGACCCCAATTGCGAAGCAGCCGCAATCTTCCTCGACTCCACAAAGGCGTTCGACTCGCTAGAATGGGACTATTTACTAGGTATACTGGAGCGTATGGGGATGCCATTCAACTTCCTGGACTGGGTGCGACTGCTATACTGCCTACCGACAGCAGTGGTGTTACTAAAGGGGTCCAGATCCCCCCTTTCAGCATTAATAGAGGGACTCGTCAGGGATGCCCGCTGTCCCCGGTCCTCTTCGTGCTGGCCATTGAGCCCTTGGCAGCAAAGCTACGGCAGCACCATAACCACCGAGCACTGATTTACCCCGTTCAACAGCTGCTTATCTCACTTTATGCGGATTAAATGACGCTTTACATCAAGAAGCCGCAGGAGAATCACAATCCCCTACTGCGCAAAATCACGAAATTTGGCTGCATCGCCGGGATACACATAAACTGGAGTAAATCCGCAGTGTTCCCCTTAACGGACAAAACACAGCCACACCAACTAGACTATCCTCTCATCTGGGAAGTAGATGAGTTGAAATACTTAGGCATTCGAATAACTAGACAAAGAGACACCCAGATTCGTGCTAACTACAGGACTGCCCTGGACAAAATTATCGATAGCGTCACCAAATGGATACGCCTCCCACTCTCAATGGCTGGCTGCATTTCCCTCATCAAAATGGTACTACTACCCAAACTTCTATATTTATTCACTAACATTCCATATAGAACCCAATTAACGTGATTAATTTGGGGCGGGAACCAGGCGAGAATTAGCCTTGCCACGTTGATGCTACCATATCACCAGGGGGGTTTGAAGTCCCTAATTTCAAGCGATACTACGATTGCGCACTGGGCCACTTTGCTGACTATTGGTTTCACCCGCCGCCCTATATTTCACACCTGGCGGTAGAGGATGGCTTCATGAGGCCCGTGCACGTACCCGGGTATATCTTCACATGCGTGGGGGAGAGAGAACGAGATCCATCGACGGTAGACTGCACGGCGACTGCGTGGAAACGCCTCGCTGGTGCCATGGGATGTCAATTCCTGTATTCGCCGCGGATGACTTTGATAAATGACCCCTGTTTACAAGTCACCTGTGAGGAGATCTGTCGCAAGATGCTGACTGTTAGAAACGGGACCCCCGGCCGGCCAAGGCTCACGCCAAAGTCAGTCAGAGATCACTATATCTAAGTCAGGGCAAGGGAGTTACACACCAAGATAACCCCTGCTCACCCTCTAGGTAACGTGACGCGAGCAGCAAGGCTAATCTCGGAGGCGATGTGTAAAGCGTTTGCACGCGTACCCAGCAACAACACCCAAGACCCACCACAAAGGAAACTCCACACAAGGTTATATCAAAAATAGCCTTTGTATTATAATAAAAACACAGTAGATAACACCACACACTTTACAATGTGCCAACAGGCGCGGGCAGAATTTACAAGGGATTATGTACAGGACAGGGCCACCTGGACCACTGTCAGGGGTAGGCACTTTGTAGAAATAATACTTGTAGGTATAACACTTAGCACATAGACAAATAATGACTGTAGCATTAAAAATAGTAAATGTAGCACACAACCAGTAATTACTGGTAAAGGGTAAATACCTCTTACGCCACCCTAACCACCTTAGGAAAATCACGCAGGGAACTAGGACCTTATTATCAGGACCTATAGGACATAAACAATCACCTAAGCAAGTCACATTTAGCAAAGGTAATAAAACATAAACAATCCTCTAAGCAGGTCACTTTTAGCAAAGGGGAAGAAACATAAAACACATTGCACATGCGGCATTAAAACATAATCAGAGGTGCAGGTAGAACATTTGCGCAGAAATCACATTAGCAAGTAAACCATAAATTCGCAGGGTGCACATGACACAACACTAGAAATGTCCCCCAGGCCAACTGGCCTCGCAAGGGCTTAAATGCCCTTAGTCCAAAATGTCAGGGCAGGCTGCGCAGGCAGCAAGATCACAAGCCTAAACGTAGCAACTGTACACTAAGTGCTGGACAGTTGTAAATCAATGATGGCCTACGTGGGAGCCTCGGGGCTCTAAAACAATGGTGGGGCGAAACACAGCGTGGGAGCCACGGGGCTCTAACCAACTGCCTGTGTCCCCCAAGAGCCTCTCAGGGCTCGCAAAACAAATAGACTGGCACTAAAGAGCTTCTGCGCTCTAAACAATGATGGGCTAGGAGCCTCGTGGGCTCGTGAACAATGGTGCCGGCCCTCGAGCCTCTCTGGGCTCGCAAAGCAAGGAAATGGCCCCAGAGCCTCTCTGGGCTCTAATTACAACTGCGGGGTTGTTGGAGTCCCTCACGGGGGACTCAGAAAAAATGCCAAGGGTCGTTGGAGCGGCCCGCTGCCAACCGGGGCCGCTCTAAATAAACACAAAGGACCCTGTCCCCGCACTCACCGGGACCACGCTGGTGCTACGGGGGCAGGAACACTGCTCCTCTCCTCGGGGCCTCGCTGGCGGCGCTTCTCTCCTCGCTTCCCGGCTGCGGGGACGGGACTTCCGGCTGCCTCTCCCGGCCCGGCGGGGCTGCACACACTCCTGGGCTCCGGAGGTGATCTCGGGCAAACGAGGGGTAGGCTCCCACTTGATTAAATAATAAGAACGGGGCAATTAAAGGCGGCAAATGAGCGGGGTGGCACCCGCGCTGCTCGTCACCACACGGGGTGGACAGATGCGGGGTGGGCACTGGCCAAAGTACCCAAAGCGCTCGTAAGCGCTAGCAGCAGAATAAAGCGCTCCCAAGCGCTAGGGGGAAGGAAAAGCGCTCCCAGCGCTAGCAGGGAAAGTAAAGCGCTCCCAGCGCTAAGGGCACCAAAAAGTCCAGCAAAGTCCTTAGGCAGGCAGGGGGGCAAGGCTGGGCCCAGAGCCAGCTCACTGGGTCTCCAGGCAGGGAGACAATCCAAGTGGCGGTCCTCCTGGCCCCAGCAACAGCAGCAGCCCCCTCTGGCAGGATCCTGGAACAGAACAGAGAACTACTTGTAAGGGGACACAGCCCCTTCTTATACTCTAAAATCCTTTGTCTCAGGGTGCAGGGTGGGGGAGAAACCAGTCGCAGCTGGTTTTGGAGCACCCTTGAGGGCCCAACCACCCCTTTCATTCACTGGGGAGGCTAGGGTCGTTAGACGCACCACAGGGGGCGGAGCCAGCATTGTGTGGGGAAAGCCCAGCCCCATCAGGAACCAGGTGCAGCCCTCCCTCACATAACTCATGCTGATCTCTCCACTCACTCCTGGGCAGACCCATCCAGACTTCCTGGAGCCAGGCTTGCCAGCCAGCTCCAGCCAATCACGCTCCAGCACCCTCACTGCACACACACATCAATGTCTAGAAGTGGCACTTCCCCACTAGACACATACAAGCCGCACATACCATCGCGCAGCATTCACTCTCACGAGTTCGCACATACCAAACTCGAGCCTGCACTCACCACACATCAGGAACTAACATTGACACACACATTCCCCATGCATTCCTATGGGAGGGCAGGCCAGCCACACTACACGCACGCACTTTACCCTGGGACACAGGGAAAAAGTGCGCAGAGACCCAAAAATCACTAACACAGATCACATACTAAAAGCAAAAAAAAGATTGGTGGTGAACCTGCCAGAAGGGCCAAGTCCAACACTGACCAAACTCACACACTGCACATGGGGAGATCTGTACGTCCAAGGGCGATTCAGCACGATGCAACAATTTTTTGGGGAACACACACCCACAATTATGGACACCTTCCTATATACCAGACTCCGACAAAGCGTCCGCGCGATCACCCGCAGCTTTCCGGAAGAACCCGATACTTTCGCACCTCTACACGCACTCTTGCAAAAAGATGCTCCGCAACACGTTGTATCACTACTCTATAAACACGTGCAGAACACACCTCTGACTACCACACTACGGGCGCGCACCGATTGGGATGGAGATCTTGACACACCACTCACGGATGAGCAATGGGAGGCTAGCTACACACAAACAAACTCAGTCACGGGGAATTCTAGGTTGAGGCTAGTTCACTTCAAATTCCTCCACCGTCTGTATCACACCCCTGCTAAACTGTACAAGTTCCGTCTCAGAGATACTGACTGCTGTAACCGCTGTGGGAAGGAGGGAGCGGACTTTTTCCACCTGGCATGGACCTGCCCCAGAGTGGCCCAATACTGGATTGAGGTGTTCGCAGGCTTGTCGGATATGTTGGGGGTAGAGCTCACACCATGCCCACTGGTAGCGCTGTTGGGCCTCTCACACAACATCTCGACCATACACAAAAAGTTTCTGGCACTAAGCCTTCTTCTGGCTAAACGCCAAGTGGCGTGCAGATGGGGGAGGGGCGAGCCCCTAAATTCAAGGCTTGGGTCTCTACCATGACAACGTGGTAGGATCAATTGCATGCATATGCAGAGTTACTACCCCTGAAGTCACGCCCAAAAGATGTCTGGGGACCGCTCACATCCTACCTTCTAAGACAGCAGTAGGACGAAGTGGAGGGGCCGGGGAGGCCGAGGATACACACACCGGGGAAACAATACAGCTCTGGAGTTTGATGGGACAACGCCTCCGCGTGCATAACTACAGATTGAGACAGGCACATATGGACTGCTACCACAGAGTCAATCACCCTACACACCGCAACAGATGAGAATAGATGGAGGGGACAAACAGGCTGGGGTGAGACACGGCGATACCACGTAGAGGCAGACCTGGCAAGTTCTGTGTCGTACTGCCTTATATATTGTCACTCATGTCGCATAGTCACCTTGAATTGACATTTGCTGTCGCAGGACCTTGGTATGATGTAAGCATTAATCTGGGGGGGGGGGGAACTGTAATTATAACTTGATTTCTTGGTTTTTGTTACTGATCGTCAACATGTACGGGAAGGTGTCCTTATACTTCCGTGCTTATTCGTCACTGTATTGGTCGCAATATTCCACTGATGTACCGTACGCCTTTTCTCCTTTTGCTAATAAAGGTTTTGAAAAATCAAAAAATAAACAAACAACAACATCAAAAAGGAGGAAAAGCCAACCGTACCTGGTATTCACAGTCGGTCTACCATCCAATTACTGACCATGACCGACCCTGCTTAATTTCTGAGACCAGACATGATTTGGTGCTTACAGGGTGGTATGGCCGTAGGCATGAAGTATAGTCATGTTTGGGTTCTTAGCTGTTTTCATTCCACTTCCCAGTGCCGGCCATTGCAAGTCAGACATGCTACTCACTACACCCGAAGCAACAAAAAAGAGATGAAATTACTACAGCACCTGGAATTCGTTGGAGGTCTACTTCCAGGTACTAACCAGGCACAGCCATGCTTAACTTCTGAGGTCAGACAAAATCAGGTGCTTTCAGGGTGGTATAACCATAGGCATAAAGTGCACTGACGTTTGGGGTCTTAGCTGTGTTCATTGCACTTCATTGCTCACGATAGCAAGTCAGGCATGCTACCCACTTTACCCCTAGCACCCAGGGCGACACGATCCGGATTTTGAACCTGTTCTCCCGGCCTTGGAGGTGACAGCCGGGTGGAACTGCCTCCTGCTCTTCCCCGGTGAATGCCAGGTGAACACCTTGACGCCCGGTGGTGGAGTGTCTGATCCTTTGTGCCTCTCCCCTGCGCAAGTGGAAGCACATATTGAGGACTGCACCTCTTTGATTGGCTCACCTGCCTTCAACTGGCGCGCTGCACTCCTCCACGCAACTCCTGGTCTATAGTGCAGTAAATGCTCAACTCTGACTCTCCCCACTATTATAACCCCCTTCAACTGGCGCACCCTTGGTGATTTCTACACCCGGAACGATCTGATGGTAACACTCTAATGACGCTGGTGACTGCTCAACCGTCCCATTGGTGTGTATTACCCCACTCCCTGGCTGCTGCCTGCATCTCGACCGGACAGAATGGCCTCTAACAAGGGCAACAGACCCTCTACACAAAGACAGATCAACAAGCTCTCGTGGAGCTCTAGAGGGGAGAGCAGGGAGACTTACTCGGACATGGACCCAAAAAACGTAACTTCCCCACCAGCAACAAAATCACCCACGCTGGAGGACGTGATGGAGGCAATAGCCGGCGTTCGCTCCTCTTTGGAGACCCGTATAGACTCAGTGAACATAGAGGTCACCTTGTTGCGTGCAGACCTACGCAAGATGGACTCCAAGGTAAAAGACATAGAGGTCAAGACCGCAGCACTCATTGACGACACCTCCACCCTCCAACAACATGTGTCCCAACTTCAAAAACAACAAAAGATGATGGGGGAGCTCCTGGATGATTATGAAGGACGCGCACGTCGCAACAACCTCCGCATCCTGGGAGTCCCGGAGCGGATGGAGGAGTCGGCCACTGACCTCTTTGTCGAGAACCTCATCCCCAAACATCTCCAGCCCAAACAGCTGTCTAACTACTTCTCAATCGAGCGGGCACACAAAGTCCCGGGAGGTAGGCCGAAAACGGGAGCTCCTCCTCGCCCCCTATAATTGCCAGGGTTTTCAACTTCAGGGACCGATATGTCATCCTCCAAACGGCGCGAGCGGGGCCACCCCTGAAGCTGGAGAATTCCCAAATTACAATCTTCCCCGACTTCACAGTAAAAGTACAAGCACAGAGGCGCAGTTTTCTTGAGGTCAAAAAAGCTTTGAGAGCCAAGAGTATAAAATACGCTATGCTCTTTCCCGCCAAATTACGAGTGGAATCGGAGGGGAAGACATGGTTCTTCATGTCCCCTGAGGAAGCCTGGGACTGGCTCGAAGGTTGGCGTCAACAGGGTGCATCTTTGAGCAATCGCCGAGCCTCAACTGACCTTTCCGACCGGAACCCAATGCCTGGAAGTCAGGACTTTTTTACTGATGGAACTCGAGGTGACCAGTGACGCTTTCTAGCTGCCTAGAACTCACTCCGATGCTGTTGGAAACTACTTTTGTTGCTTCCCTTCCTCTAGATCGGGCGCCGGGATGGCCGCCATCAGGTTCTATTGTTGTTTACTGTAATATGTAGAAGATTACTTAGATGCAAACTGGTTTGTGTTTTATAATGCATATAGTCTCATAGTCCTCGGGCGAGGGCTTATAAGGCTCTCCACACACCCCACCACTGTTTGGGAGGGCGACAGGCACTCTGCCGAGTTGGAGGGTGGATAGTTTAAAGTCCGCGGGCAGGGGGGCAGAGAGGGGGGATGATATGGGGGAAGGTGGGTAGTTGGGAAGTCTGTTATGCTTATGGTATTGTTTTTGTTTTTGTTTACACGTTGCAGAGTTTTTTTTAACATGGGGCTTACCAAACAGCGCTCTGTGCCCTCGCAAGGCATTCCATACTCTGCATTGAGACATACTTGGTTTGCTTTAGATTCCACCCCTGGCCGGTTCAGTTTTACTACTGTCTCTGGGAGACAACCTGGGACTCAAAGGCCTATATTCCGTAAATATCTTCCATTCTGTAAGCCGCCATGACACCCCCCCTGACTAAGTCACTCTCCCTCATGACCTGGAATGTCAATGGCCTAGGCAGTAAAGTAAAAAGAGGGATAGTGATGCAATATCTCAAACGCCACGCTCCGGACCTGGGTCTCCTCCAAGAAATGCACTTGATGGGTAACACATGCCGAGCACTACACCGGGTAGGTTACAAATTGCTCGTACACGCAGGATTTACCTCCGGGTACAGAGGAACCGGTATCCTAGTTCGTAAAAATGTTGCACTAACGTGTACGAAGACGTGGGCTGACCCACTCGGTCGCTTTGCTAAGATAGAGGCCGTCTGGGAGGGAAAACAGTTAAATGTTATTTCAGTTTACATTCCTCCAACCTTGGGAGTAGACGCACTGCAGACCTTGAAACGATTCATACTGGACCTCCCACAAGGGCCCCTGCTTATTGGGGGTGACTTCAATATGATGATGAACGACGCACTAGATCGACACCCCCGACGTACATCACATAGGCAAGACTCTGATCTCCTAGATTTTACACAGGCAATGGGACTCGAAGATATATGGCGTACGTTTCACCCGACTACTTCTTACTTCACACACTACTCTAATGCCCATAATAGTAGCTCTCGCATAGATTACCTTTTCTCCCCCACAACTGACATAGAGCTTTTTCGCCACCCTAAGGGACTCCCCAGGGGAATCTCAGATCACTCCCCACTTATTGTAGAATTTACATACCATCGCCAGAGATCCCGAGGTCCCATAATAATAACCCCATGGCTTCTGAAAATCCCCGGCATAAAAGACTGCCTGCTAGAAAATACGGAATATTATTTAGCTGAAAATGTCGGGTCCGTGAAGTCAGCTATAACCATCTGGGAAGCCTATAAGGCTGTACTCAAAGGGAAGGCGTTAGCTCTCAAGACTGGCTATATACACAAACAAAGTGAGCACCTAATCCAGGCCGAAGTAGACCTAGTCCATCTGGAATCGGCCCACAACACAAACCCCTTAGAGGAGATGGCAACCCATCTCTGAACGAAACAACTAGAATATAAAGCACTAGTCTTGGAGAAGGCGCAGGCCGAGCTTCTAAAAACTCGTCACTGAGTATATGAACTGGGTGATAGAGCAGGTAAAATGCTGGCATGGCTCGAAAAACGCGAACAAGGCTCCAGATGGATCCCGGAGCTGTCCGTCCCAGACAATTCTCCTATCACAGATCCCAAAGAGATAGCGGAGGCCTTTGCTGACTATCTAGAGGAAGTATACACAGCCAGGGCGCAATATACTGCAGAGGAGTCTAGACTACTTTTAAATGAAATGCCCTTACCCACACTTTCTGAGGCTGACACGAAGGAATTAGAGGCAGACCTCACAACGGAGGAGATTGGAAATGCACTGTTTGCCATAAAGTCGGGTAAAGCTATGGGCCCCAATGGTGTCCCTATTGAATTTCTGAAAGGCATGGCGCCTGAGGTAATCCCTCACCTGAAGGCAATGTTTGAAGAGAGCCGAGACGCCGGAAGTTTGCCGCTTGACCAACGGTTGGCGTCAATAGTTGTAATCCACAAACCTAATAAACCAGCTGCTGATTGCAGCTCTTACAGACCGATTTCCCTCATTAACTCGGAGGTGAAGATTCTGGCAAAACTCCTCGCCACCAGACTCATGACAGTCCTCCCCTCCTTAATTCACGAAGACCAGTCGGGATTCCTCCCAGGCCGCAATACGGCGCTTAATCTCCGTAGGGTTCACAACATTATGAGTAGAATACCATATCTCCAAGAAAACGCAGCTATTCTTTCCCTTGACGCCACCCTCGCCTTCGACTCCATAGAATGGTCTTACCTTTTCGAGGTCTTAATCCGCTATGACTCCGGTCCGAACTTTATTCAGTGGATCCGATTGCTCTATACTGATCTCTGGGGTCAAGTTTACATCAATGGTCATACATCCAGGTAATTTCCTCTACACAGGGGAACTAGACAGGGATGTCCCCTATCCCCATTACTGTTCGCACTCACCCTGGAGCCCCTGGCCCATTGGGTTAGAACTGATAACTCTATCAGAGACCTTTGGTGGAATGACAATACAATTGAAAAGATCTCACTATATGCAGACGACATTCTCGTCTACATCTCTTCCCCCAAATCCTCTATCAATAGTCTACTGCACGTCATCACCAATTTTGGCAAATACTCTGGCTTCTCCATAAATTGGTCCAAATCAGTGTTATACGGACTGCATGGCCCACCCCCTGCCCTTCCGAAGGGATTCTCGATTGCTGTGGCCCAGGATGGATTCAAGTACCTTGGCATTTTTGCCACCCCAGATCCTAAATTCTTCTACGACTGTAACCTAAAGGGCCCACTACAAAGACTCCATAACGACATTTCACATTGGAGATCACTGCCTCTGTCCCTCCCAGGCAGAGCAGTCCTTTTTAAAATGCTCGCACTTCCTTTTTATACGCCTTGCAGAATTGCCCATTTTCCATTGCCGACTCCTATTTTAATGCACTGGAAGGAGACCTCCGCCTCCTCCAATGGGACGGTGGTTCTCCCCGCATAGCTCTTCCTTCGCTCACGCAGGGGTGGTACGATGGTGGTATTGCCTTGCCAAATATTCAACTTTATTATTGGGCATCCCAATTGGTTGCCGCCAACTCTTGGCTGTATGGTCCACCAACCAACCCTGCTTTCCACCTTGAACGATATCAGACAGGCCGAGAGGGTTACCTTGGTGCCTTATATAGTAAGCCTTCCCACAAACGCTATATAGGCCCGATGTCACAAACACTAGCAATCTGGCACCGAGCAAATAAACGTCTAGGCTGGTCTGACATTCACACATTAGCCACTCCGCTCTGGGCCTCACATACACTGGGCTCCCTCTGTCATTATCAGGGATTTGATAAATGGGACATGATCGGCATCTCTACCCTGGGAGACATGATCCATAAGGGCAAACTATTGACGTTCACAGAGCTCCAACAGAAATATGCTTTAGCCCACTCTGAGGCCTTCCGCTACCTCCAAATCAAACATGCCATACTCACTAATGTCCCTGATCTCTCTTCTCTCCCACAGTCCTCACCTCTCGAGGACAGACTACTATCGAAACCCCTTCAGGCCAAGGCGATATCCTACACCTACCGCAAGCTAAGTAATAACATGCCTAACTCCTTCCAGCTTCTGAGAGACAAATGGCAGGGTGACATTGGGGCCTTAGAAGACGATGAGTGGCGGGCGGCACTAATGTCCCCGTGTGAGTCGGCAATCAATCACAGATTCAGACTTTTACAATTGAAGATAATACATATGTAGGAAGGTGGATACATGACTATGGTTACCCCAGGTTTTTTGCCTAGTGTTTAGCTGGTTTTGGACTTAGTTGGCCTGGGATCCTGCTAATCAGGGCCCCAGGCTATCTGCTCTCTCTTTAAAATGGACTCCATGTACCCTAGGTGCATAACTAAATTGGTACTGGACACCTTATCAGCCCCTGTACAGTGCACTATAGGTGCCCAGGGCATAGGTGCATCCAAGGCCAACCAGGGGCTGCAGCATATCTTTTGCCACCCCTGGCTGGTCCTTTAAATCGACACAACTGGCTGATCCCTCAGCTGGGGCAAGGTGGTGTACTCACCTCTTGCTTAGATATAGTATACCTATGTCTAAACCTATATCTGGACACATATGCACCTATAAGTCACTCCTATGGCAGGCCTTTACAATCCTGGAGGCAGAGTGCTTGGTTTTATGTGAGATGGTGCTCTAGCATGAGCTGAGCCTGTCTGCAGTGTTCGGAACCATTTCCTTACTGCTGTTCCAGGGTATTGCCATTCCATATACTCTTAAGTGCATTATAATCCTCGCGGTTATTGCTAACTTTGGTTTGGCTTTATCAAAACATGTTGTGTAAGGTGTCATACACTTTGGAATACTACCCCTTCGCCAGTTCTGGGGACGGGGGTAGCATTCCACCCTTCTAGAGGGAGAAGACATGTTACTTTACTTAAACGCGGTTAAATCTAACCAGAGCCTCAGCATCACAAAATGGATGCTGCTGCCCCAACACAAGTCTGGCCTCCTGCTGCTGACCGAAACCTGGCAGGGGAGGCTTGGACAAAGAGTTTCCTGTCACAGGGAGGTGTTACACCACCCCACACAGGAGATAGTGGATTGGAGCAGGGAGGGTTGAAAGAAACTAGACACTGCCTGGGGCACACAAGGTGTCCCATGCAAAATCCAGTCAAACCGGTTCTGGGGCGCTCCAGCCCCAGCTCTGGCGCGAAACTGGACAAAGGGAAAGGGGTGTAACCACCCCCTTCCTGGGTCCCACCCATAGGAGGGACCTAGCAGGTAATCCAGCCCCTTGATTTGGAATAAAGGTAGGAGCTGTGCCAGTGCACATCAGATTATCCTGACTGAAACTTTGATACAGAACTCCGGACCCTTCGACATCCCACTCGGCGTGGAAGACTGAAGAATCTCCCTTGTGGTCAAGGAGTGACCACCCTGTGCAAACAGGCACCATCCAGTGCCCAACGGTTTGCTTTGTTGCAGTTTCCGCCAAAACGCGAGCAACAGAGACTGACAAGACCTGCTTTGCTCAACTTCTAACAGCCTGATCCACAGTCCCAGCGAATCTGAGACCCGTGGAGGCAACGTGAATCGTGGAGCCAGCCATCTTGGAAAAACTACAAAGTGCTGACCGTGCAGCTCCCAAGGCTCCCTCGAATCTGTGCATTGGGGTTTGAGAAGCCCCAGCCCCGAGCAGCTTTTGCACTGAAGATCTCCCCTCCACACTCACTGAGTGCTGCGTGGGACCCTTTTGCATTTTCCTGCTTGACGCGTTGGTCTGGTCACTTGCCTGTTGGCTAGTGGCCCCAATACCAACGATCCTTTATATTTACACTGCTGGTCTGGTTGCTCCAGACTGGCCCTCACTCCCCTGAAAAGGAGCAATCTATCTGACCTTGCTGGTCCGAACAAGAAGCAATCTTCCAATCCTGCATGGGCTGCACTTGCCACGGCTTGTTAACTCTGATCCGGAAGCCGACACCGCCGACAGTGATAGCCTTTGTAGGACAGCTTGTGATCCACTCCTGGACATCCTAGATGCCCCAGAGTCCATGTGGCAGCGGAGACAAACTTCCAGTCAAGCACCTTATTGCGCCCGACATTGCCTGGTTCCTTCCTGGTTCCTTCCTGGTCACTGGCTAGTGACCCAGACTCTGTCACCTCTGCTTTCAGGAACTCTACATCTTCGATCCACCTTTGGATCCAACCAGACTCTTCTCTACTGGCCGCCTGCAGCATCTTCATCTCCAGGCTCCATAGATCTACACGACGAAACCCGACACATTTTGGCACCTATGCACCCGATTCCTGTGGGTGAGGTAACGATCTAACACCGGTGCTCCTGTAGTGGTTTACATCTCTGGTGTCTAAGTTTAAAGTGTGGTAATTCTATTCCAGTCGGAAGACTCTTAAAACTGTAACTCGATAACTTTTACGCACCATTGACTTTGCATTGGTGTATGCGTGTGCTTTAAGCGCTGCACCCGAGCCCCGCGGGCTACTCCCGTCCTAACTGCTGTCAGTCCAGTGTAGTCCCAGCGATTTCCAAGGCCCCAGACCTTACCACAGTTCGAAAGGTGATACTTATACCACTTTTTTGATATATGGTTTGAGTGGCCACCGGCCTCATCGATAATTGTGCAACTTTCATATGTTATACTGTGGTTTTGTTTAAACGCTTGTGCTTCTATACTCATAAAGAGTACAGGGGATTATTCTAGTAATAAATACATATATTTTTATAATATATAACTTGTGTGGTGTCCTTTCATTTGATATTACAGGATTGCATATGGTAAAACAGCTGGCTTCACATGCCATCTTGAGTTAAGCCTTTAGGCTGCTTAGTCTATGCTACCATTAGGATAGCTTGTCTTTTAAGGTTGACTTACAACCACCACCATAAGCGATATTTTGGACTGATACAAGGTGCCTCCAGAATTGGAGACATCATACATCAGGCCAACTACTCACATTGGTGTGCAGCGGTTGGGATTTGAGCTTGCTGTTGTTTTACCATTGCAATCTTTTTATCAAATTGAAAGATCACATTAAGTACCATAGATACATATAAAGAAAGATTACATATTTAAGTTCTACTGAACTTAGTAGTTGTAGATTAAAGGGCTTAGCACACCCTGCCTACAACTCACTAGCAAGGTACAGTAGGAAAACACTTAGTGTAGGTAAGTGCATCACTTACACCTCACTAGAGTCATGCCTGGCACAGGTGAGCAACCCATTGCTCTGCCTGTGGAAGGTGACCTTGCGAAGGCACCCTCCAGCTATGAAAAACTCAGCCACAAGGACTTGAGTGCCTTATGCACTGCAAGGAAGCTGAAAAGGGGTCACAACCCCACCATCCCTATCCTGATAGCCATCCTAGAGAAGGATGACCTTGAGAAAGCTAGTACAGTTCCCTCAGGCAGTTCAGGAGAAGGAGTGATCCCCCCAGAAACTGAGACCACCACCCCAGAAGATGAGGTGGTAGACCCTGAATCAGAAGGTGAAGATTCAGATCATGAGCAAGGGGATAACCAGGTACCAGTTGGGAGGCTTAGCCAGATCAACTTGGTCCTACATGGGAATGGAGAAGGGAACCACGTCCCCAGACCCAATAACAGAATTCTCCCAGGCAATAGAAGAGAGAGATCTCCTTCCAGGGATTCTCACCTTTCTAGTGCCTCAAGAGAATCTCAGAGGGGAATGACTTCCCCCCAGAAAAAAGAGCATAAGGCCAGGATGAGAGCTGTCAAACTCCAGATAGAGAGGGAAGAGATAGCCCTGGCCCAAGCTAAACTTGCTTTAGCAAGGGAGCAAATACTTTGTGGGGAGATACCCACTGGTGGCAGCATAATTCCTAAAGAGAAAGACAGGACCTATGATAATAGAAACCTGACAAAGATTGTGCCCCCCTACAAGGAAGGGGATGACATCCACAAATGGATGACTGCTCTGGAGAGAGCGTGCATGGTACAGCAGGTTCCTCAAGAACAGTGGGCAGCAATTTTATGGTACTCCTTTTCTGAGAAAGGGAGAGATAAGCTCCTCACAGTGATACCTGAGGATGCTAAAATCTACACAGTCCTGAAGAGTGCTCTTATTGATTGGTTTGGCTTAACCACTGAGCAATACAGGTTATTGTTCAGAGATACCCAAAAAGCTCACACTCAGGACTGGACTGGTTTTGTAGATTGTGCTACTAAGGCTCTGGAAGGTTGGCTACTTGGCAGCAAAGTACATGACTATACAGGATTGTATAATTTGATTATGAGGGAGCAGATCCTAAGTAATTGTCAGAACCAGCTTTTGCACTAGCACCTGGTGGACTCAGATCTGACCTCTCCACAAGAATTGGGTAAGAGGGCCGACAAATGGGTCAGAACCAGGATTAGGCCTAAGAATCAGGGTAATGACCAACAGAAGGATACTTCCAAGGCTCAAGAGAAAGGTGGGGATAAACCAAAAGAAAAGTCTCCCCAAGGGCCCCAAAACTCCAAGGAAGGGGGTGGGTCCCAAAACACTTCCTCTGTCCCAAAGAAACCTTATTGCCATGTCTGTAAACAGCCTGGCCACTGGAAGACTGATAGCAGTTGTCCAAGGAATAACAATAAAGAAAATATACCTCCAAGTAAAGCTCCAACACCTCCTGTTACTATCAGTAGTAATCCCCCAGGTGGTGGGAGCACCCCCAAGAATTTGGCTGGGTTTACTTTTGGAACACAGGTGGATTCTGGCCTAACCATGTCCCCTACAATTGCTACTCTTGTCTGTGAGAATGGCATGGGGTTTGCCAACTTCACTGATTGCCCAAACACTTTGAGCAAATACAGACAGGAGCCCCTCATCAATGGTCAGAAAGTTGAGGCCTACTGAGACACAGGGGCTAGTATCACTATGGTGACTGAGAATCTAGTCCCCTCAAGGCAACTTTTACCTGGTGCCACATATCAGGTGACTAATATTGATGGAGTACAGAAAAATCATCCCATGGCAGTAGTAAGTCTCAGCTGGGGAGGTGTCACTGGCCCAAAGAGAGTGGCAGTGTCAGCAAACTTGCCTGTAGATTGCCTACTTGGGAATGATTTAGAAATCTCAGCCTGGGCTGAGGTACAACAAGAAACCCATTCTAAAATGGTAAATGTCCATGGAAAGGTTAGTGGGGCTGTGATGGCCACAGCCCCAATCCAAGATGTCCTTCCTGAAAAGGTTGGTAGAGCTGTGCAAGACTCAGCCCCATCTTTAGCAGAATCCCTTCCTGAACAAGTTAGCGGAGCTGTTATGGTAACAGCCCATACCCAAACTGAGTCCCTTCCTGAAAAGGTTGGTGGGGCTGTGATGGCCACAGCCCAAACTCAAACTGATTCATGTGTTGTGAAGCCTGAAACTATGGATCACTCCACACAAACAGAGAGCATTGAGGAGGAAGAGAAATCTCCCTCCCACCAGACATTAGGAAAGGATCAGCCTCCTCAGGGAACTGATCTTATCCCTTGTGAAGAAACTGCCCCAGAGGTAGTCAGGCCTAGCCTGACAGAGCCCCTGATGTCAGTGGACCCTTCCAAGGTGGGACCCAGTCTGGAGCAGGTAACCTGCCCCTCTCTACCCTGCCTCAGTCAGCCCAGGGCTGCAGATGTCAAGGAGGTCAGTGAGCCCCAAAGTGCCCCCTGTCAAATAAAACACCCCCAACAGCAGATTAGGGGCACCAAAGCTAGTAGCCCTAGCAAGGTAAAAACTTTAAACATTCCTGAGGGATCCCCCTTACAACTAGTTAGGGACCTCCCCCAAAAGGACACTGTTGGGCACAGCCAAACCTGGGGCCCCAAACCTGACCTGTCCCTCCAGTAAGCCAACAGAAGGGATCGAGCCTCCAGCTGTAGGCAGCCAGAGGTTGACCCTGAGAGCACAGTGCAACTCAGTCAAGGAAAGAAAGGCACACATGGTGGAAGATGATTGGAGGAAGCTGAGCCCTACATTAGTGGAGCCTCACTCCAGTACTCCATCTCAACACCAGCCTTTTACTTTGCCAAAACACACCACAGGTAGTGATTCCCTATGGTGGAGACCCTCTGATACCCCTAGGGTGAGGGATTGCTTAGTGGACCCTGAGACAGGGGGTAACCGTGCTAGCGCAGGTACTTCCTTATATGGCCACTTAGGCAATATAGGCTTACCTGGTCAAGGATAGCCTTATCTCCTTTCGTTTGGGGGGGTTATGTAGGAAGGTGGAAACCTAACTATGGTTACCCCAGATTTTTTTCCTAGTGTTTAGCTGGTTTTCGACTTAGTTGGCCTGGGATCCTGCTAATCAGGGCCCCAGGCTATATTTTCTCTTTAAAATGGACTCCATGTACCCTAGGTGCATAACTAAATTGGTACTGGACACCTTATCAGCCCCTGTACAGTGCACTATAGGTGCCCAGGGCATAGGTGCATCCAAGGCCTACCAGGGGCTGCAGCATATCTTTTGCCACCCCTGGCTGGTCCTTTAAATTGACACAACTGGCTGATCACTCAGCTGGGGTAAGGTGGTGTACTCACACCTTGCTGAGATATAGTATACCTATGTCTAAACCTATATCTGGACACATATGCACCTATAAGTCACTCCTATGGCAGGCCTTTAAAATCCTGGAGGCAGAGTGCTTGGTTTTATGTGAGATGGTGCTCTAGCATGAGCTGAGCCTGTCTGCAGTGTTCGGAACCATTTCCTTACTGCTGCTCCAGGGTATTGCCATTCCATATACTCTTAAGTGCATTATAATCCTCGCGGTTATTGCTAACTTTGGTTTGGCTTTATCAAAACATGTCGTGTAAGGTGTCATACACTTTGGAATACTACCCCCTCGCCAGTTATGGTGACGGGGTAGCATTCCACCCTTCTAGAGGGAGAAGACATGTTACTTTACTTAAACGCAGTTAAATCTAACCAGAGCCTCAGCATCACAAAATGGATGCTGCTGCCCCGACACAAGTCTGGCCTCCTGCTGCTGACCGAAACCTGGCAGGGGAGGCTTGGACAAAGGGTTTCCTGTCACAGGGAGGTGTTACACCACCCCAGACAGGAGATAGTGGATTGGAGCAGGGAGGGTTGAAAGAAACTAGACACTGCCTGGGGCACACAAGGTGTCACATGCAAAATCCAGTCAAACCGGTTCTGGGCACACCAGCCCTAGCTCTGGCGCGAAACTGGACAAAGGGAAAGGGGTGTAACCACCCCCTTCCTGGGTCCCACCCATAGGAGGGACCTAGCAGGTAATCCGGCCCCTTGATTTGGAATAAAGGTAGGATCTGTGCTAGTGCACATCAGATTATCCTGACTGAAACTTTGATACAGAACTCTGGACCCCTCGACATCCCACTCGACGTGGAAGACTGAAGAATCTCCCTTGTGGTCAAGGAGTGACCACCCTGTGCAAACAGGCACCATCCAGCGCCCAACGGTTTGCTTTGTTGCAGTTCCCGCCAAAACTCGAGCAACAGAGACTGACAAGACCTGCTTTGCTCAACTTCTAACAGCCTGATCCACAGTCCCAGCGAATCTGAGACCCGTGGAGGCGACGTGAATCGTGGAGCCAGCCATCTTGGAAAAACTACAAAGTGCTGACCGTGCAGCTCCCAAGGCTCCCTCGAATCTGTGCATTGGGGTTTGAGAAGCCCCAGCCCCGAGCAGCTTTTGCACTGAAGATCTCCCCTCCACACTCACCGAGTGCTGCGTGGGGCCCTTTTGCATTTTCCTGCTTGACGCATTGGTCCGGTCACTTGCCCATTGGCTAGTGGCCCCAATACCGACGATCCTTTAAATTTACACTGCTGGTCTGGTTGCTCCAGACTGGCCCTCGCTCCCCTGAAAAGGAGCAATCTATCTGACCTTGCTGGTCCGAACAAGAAGCGATCTTGTGTGGGTTGCACTTGCCAAGGCTTGTTAACTCCGATCTGGAAGCCGACACTGCCGACAGCGAGAGCCTTTGTGGGACAGCTCGTGATCCACTCCTGGACATCCTCGATGTCCCAGAGTCCACGTGGCAGCGGAGACAAACTTCCCATCAAGCACCTGATTGCGCCCGACATTGCCTGGTTCCTTCCTGGTTCCTTCCTGGTCACTGGCTAGTGACCCAGACTCTGTCCCCTCTGCTTTCAGGTACTCTACATCTTCGATCCACCCTTGGATCCAACCGGATTCTTCTCTACTGGCCGCCTGAAGCATCTTCATCTCCAGGCTCCATAGATCTACACGACGAAACCCGAAACATTTTGGCACCTATGCACCCGCTTCCTGTGGGTGAGGTAACGATCTAACACCGGTGCTCCTGTAGTGGTTTACACCTCTAGTGTCTAAGTTTAAAGTGTGGTAAATCTATTCCAGTCGGAAGACTCTTAAAACTGTAACTCGATAACTTTTACGCACCATTGACTTTGCATTGGTGTATGCGTGTGCTTTTAGCACTGCACCCGAGTCCCGCGGGCCACTCCCATCCTAACTGCTGTTAGTCCAGTGTAGTCCCAGCGATTCCCAAGGCCCCAGGCCTTACCACAGTTCGAAAGGTGATACTCATACCACTTTTTTGATATATGGTTTGAGTGGCCACCGGCCTCATCCATAATTGTGCAACTTTCATATGTTATACTGTGGTTTTGTTTAAACGCTTGTGCTTCTATACTCATTAAGAGTACAGGGGATTATTCTAGTAATAAATACATATATTTTTATAATATATAACTTGTGTGGTGTCCTTTCATTTGATATTACAGGATTGCATATGGTAAAACAGCTGGCTTCACATGCCCTCTTGAGTTAAGCCTTTAGGCTGCTTAGTGCATGCTACCATTAGGATAGCTTGTCTTTTAAGGTTGACTTACAACCACCACCATAAGGGATTGTTTGGACTGATACAAGGTTTCCCCAGAGTTGGAGACATCATACATCAGGCCAACTTCTCACAACATAGAACATACATGTCTGCTCCCCTCCTACTCAAAATTGGTAGGCGCACAACCAATCTCTGTCTCCGTAACTGTGGGCTTGTAGGCACTTTTTGCCACACTATCTGGGGCTGCCCGATGATTCAAGACCTGTGGGAGCGAGCGACCCGTAAGATGTCTGATGCACTGGGAAAGCCTGTCCCTCTATCTCCCAAAGGCGGACTCCTTAATGTGTGGGACCCCACAGATCTCACTGAACTGGAACGACAATGGGCGGCTTTGGGCTTTCTCCTATTAAAGCGTGAAATAGCAATGCAATGGGACTCACCAAATAAACCGCTCCTGATCAGATGGGTCGCTGCAATGGATACATGTATGTTGTCGGAAAAAACTGTGTACAAGATCAGGGGATGTCCTAAGAAATGGGATAAGAAATGGGGTCACTGGAATGTCTATAGAGGCGAGCTTTGTAGTTCCCCTACAGCTGATATGGCGATGACCAGGATTGGTCCTCCTCGCACTCAAAACTAGTAATGTACTGCTGTAATGTGTGCCTTATATGTCGATTTTTGTAATTAATGATTGCCAACTGATCACTTACTCTGCTTTTGTTAAATAAAATATATTTTAAAAAAATGAATGATACAAAATTGTGATGCAACAACAATATTAAAAATTGAAGCCAACAGAAGTTGTGTGTCTTATTGAACAACACGATAAAAAGTTGAAACCTCTTTGAAGGACTCTTTCACCTGTGCCCGGGGGACATACCCCACGTATATGGGGATGCAACCAGCTTGAATCCCAGGCAGTCTCCCATCCAGGTACTAACCACGCCTGAACTTACTGAGATCAGACGAGTTCAGGTACTTTCAGGATGGTTTGCCTGTAGGCATGAATTGCACTGATGTTTAGTGTCTTAGCTGTTTTCATTCCACTTCAGTGCTGGCCATAGGAAAAACAGCCTTTACAACGAGGTATATACATCATACGCATTTGCCTCGCATTTTTTAGTACCCCCCCCTCACGCCCAACTTACCTTAAATGCATGGTATTGGCATGCAATGTAAATGCATAATCGCTGTAAAAACATGCGTGCTATAAAATTAGAGGCAAAGGTATGCAATGCATTTACCAGCGTTGTACCATCATACAACCGGCCATAGCAAGTCAGATATGCCACCCAGTTTACCCAAAGCAACAACAACAACAAAAAAGATGAAAAGCCAGCCCTTACCTGGTATTCACAGTCGGTCTCCCACCCAAGTACTGACCATGACCAACCCTGCTGAATTTTTGAGACCAGGCATGATTACAGGTTAGTATGGTCATAGAGAGGAAGTGCACTGCTGTTTGGGATCTTAGCTGATTTCATTCCACCCATATGCTGGCCATAGCAAGTAATACATGCCACCCACTTCACCCAAAGCAAAAAAAAGATGAAAATTCTACAGCACTGGGTTATTCACCGGCGTTCTACCATCCAGGTACTAACCAGGCCCAACACCGCTTAACTTCTGAGATTAGACAAGATCAGGTGCTTACAGCCTGGTACAGTCGTAGGCCTGAAGTACACTGATGTTTTTGGTCTTAGCTGGTTACATTCCACTTCAGTGCTGGCCATAGCAAGTAAGACATGCTACCTACTTCACGCAATCCCCCCCCCCCCCAAAAAAAGATGTAAATCCAAAGCTCTTGGCATTCCCAAGCGGTCTCCCATCCAGGTACTAACCGTAACCGAGCCTGACAATGCTTAACTTCTGATATCAGTTGAGATAGGCCTTGATAGAGGGCAGATTTTGCTCTTTCATTTGTAGGGATGCATTATACTAATGGGTAGCTCCTGCCCGCATATAATCCTTTGCGGTGTTAACATTGGGTTATTAGAACGTGTACTGTAATAACATGAAAAGTGAAGTGTTTGGGATATTTCACTGTGAATGTGAAGAAATCAATGTTGCAACTACATATGATTAGACAAAAACATTAACATGCAGAAATCGTACATGCGAGTATTCACACAATTGGTGTTCTTATGTAACCTTGTTAACTTAGATGTGCTCAGTAAAATGTTCATTCCATATGTATACTTCTAGAAGGCTATGTGCCATTTCTTACATTGACCGATTTTGTAGGCCTGAATTGTGTTTTCCAGTGGAAGCTCTCGCCTTAGACTCGTTAGTTGATTTCATGTGCATAAGGAATTCGTCCTTTATCTCATTTCTGTTGCAGGAGCAGAAATTCATATTTCTTAGCTAGAACAATGTCTTTGTTTTAGGAGTTAGGCTTAGGGAGGAGAGGATACATTGAACAGCGATACTGATAATAAAGAACAGTTGTACTTTCTCATCAGAGCGAGCCTGGGAATCAAGGTCATCTAGCCAAGGCCATAGGAGTATTGCTGCAGTGTGGAAAGTTACCTACAAGGAGGTGGCTTGCTTGGCTAGTGAGATGTCGCAATGCATTTTGGGATAAAACATGCAAGTTCATGTATTGAAATTAAGGACAGTGCCTTGGGGACTTTTGCCTTGCCTTGAGAGAGAGAGCATCTTAGCACAAGCTTTGTAGCTTTATGCTACTTGACCCATCTATGCATGAAGAGGGTTCTTAGGAAGGCTTCACGTGCTGCTAACCCCTATACAGAACTTGCCTGTGGGGAAATGCTAAGTAGGGATGTCACATTAGTGGGAGTGTATGGATAGACTTATGCTTTTCACCTAAGAACCTCCAATGAAGGGAAATCTAGAAGTGGGTGCCATCATTTCCTGTGTCCTGATTCTGGAACAGGTTATTCTGTGCATGTTGCACCGCCTTAATTTCACTGATAGGTTTGGCTTTCTGTTAGTTCCAATGTATTTTTACTCACTCGTCTTGAGGTGTTTGTATATCCAACTGTTCTTGGCTTTGTAAAAAACGATCTAAACTTAATTGGGAATTAGTGTTTCTTCTGAGTCATAGTTCATCGGAACTGTAATGATTGAGTGGCTTACGATTTTCCTACCCTTCAGACTTTCATGCGGAGAATAAGAGACATCGGCCTAGGGTTCCATAGTAGATCTAGAGTGGGGGACCTGGCTCCTTCAGTTAGTAGCAGTGTAGGATGGTTATCATGAAGTGAGGCGAGAATTTAGAAAACTCTAGAAAAGACATAGATCACTAAAGCCCAAAAATAGAGCCCAATGATCGAGTGCGGAGAACGACGGACTCTGGCGGAGGCCGACAGAGATTATGGAGCGGCGAGAACAGCATTGAACAGAGGAGTGAGTATGAATAGGGATGCGTTGTGTGTTAGATTGCAGGCATGTGTTGATTGTATGATGCATGGCAGAGTTTGTGTGAAAGTTGATGCTGTAAGGCAGTGGTTCCCAATCTGTGCGCCGTAGCACCCCAGTGCGCAGTGAAAAGTAGCCAGGGGCGCCGTGCACCCACCACACAGATTGGGAACCGGAAGCCTTCAGTGTTCAGCAATGCACTCTTGACCTGTACTTTTGTGAGCTGAGAATTCTATGAAGTTTCGGCAATAAAATAACACAAGCACAAACTATTAAAAACGCTGATGCTTTTTGCTTTTTCCTGCTTTTGTGACATACTGTTATGTATGCGCTTGCATGCATTCCTCAAAAGGTAAACAGTTGTTTATTTGGGCCCCCACTTCCACGCAGCATGCTTAATGTTCCAGAAACCTATTTTATGGACACCAACCTTTCCATAGTGAGGCACAGCTGCAAAGACCAGTGTTTGCCCAATGTGAAAATGTAAACTGTTCAAAAATCTTTTGCAGAGTCTTCTAAATAAATTCTGCAAAGACCTGGCCCGTACGTAAACTGGCTTCTCTGAAAAATCAACATGCATTTGAGGTGCAAGGATTCCTTTTTGTGGGAGATGTTAACATAATATGGAAATGTTGGTAGTCTGTTTTGTAATCTGCTTTTGTAAAGTTTGTTTCTGTGGTCTGTTTCCATGTGCACCTCCTACGGTCTGTTTTCACATGCTACTCTGGAAAGCAGCAGAAGTTACTTTTTTTAATTGTGGCTAGCTCATCTAATGATCTCAAAGTGTGAGAAGAGGGTGGCAAGGTCGTGGATAGTTTTTAGGCAATATTGTCGTTCCTAGCTGTGGTTCTACTATCAGTGCTCGTACTGGCAGTATTTCTAGTACCCAAGAAAGCCACACTAGTAAAGTCTGGACTTTCATATTTATCTGTAGGATTTGCATGGCACCTCAAATTGGATCCCTTTTGTGATTACCACCACTACATTCCATTCTTCCAGAATTTCACATGCTTCATCATACAACCTGCGCCAGCACACTGTTCAGCCGGGATGCCATATTTCCTCCATCTTTGTAATCAATGCAGTTTGTTGCATAATTCAACATATGTTAGTGACAGAGCACCAAACACGCATGCACACATACATGCAAAGTCTGGTGTAAAAACAATAGTTCTTCAAAGCTCATTTGTGAGTCAAATGACTACATGCAAGTACTACCTAAATGGTCTTACAGCGACCTGTCACGCACATCATAGCCTACCTTTGACACACTTTCACAGACTCCATGATTTTAATACCTTCATCTGGTTCATCCAATTTTTTTTCAGGGAGAAAAATGAAAGTACCCCTGAGGCTGTGCTTACATCCCCCTACTTGCCAAAAAAATTTAACATAATAGGGAGCCACAGCCAACGCCCAATAGCTCAAGGGAGCCGGGATAGAAAAAGTTTGGGAACCACTGCTTTAAGGTATTACGCAATCTATGCAGGGAAGATCTGGGAGTGGTAACTTGAGGGGGTGAGAAAGCACCACCCGAGGATACCCCAGCACATTACATGGCAACAAAAGTGGGACTCCATACTATAATTTGGCTTAAAAAGTGGAACAAAATTATTGAAAAAGAGGAAGATTTGGCTTTTCCACGTTATGGTTCATTTCGATTAGAGGTGTTTTATCAGTTGAGGAGAGTGATGTCTTTATTACGAACTCCACCTAGACCAACATAGTTTAAGGCATTAGATGCTTGGATGCAAGCAGTTCAGGCAAAGAACAGGGAAAGATGTCAGGGGAAGATGAGAAAGGCAATGAAAGCATTTCAGGATGTGCAATGGGATGCACAAATAAAGAGATGGAGAGTAGACATTATTGAGGGAGAGAGATTGTACCCATTATTGGTAAAAGCAGGAGATACTCAGAATAGGAATGGCGGAGGGGATGGAAATGATGGAAGCGACACTGATGACAGCTTGTTAAACACACTCTTAGCAGAGCGTCCTCCACCTTACAATCCACACTCAGAAGAAGGAAGGTGAGAACTGGCAAATGCAGCGAGTATGAAAAGACTAGTAACAGCACTGACAGGCACTAGTGCAGGGGTAGTGGGAAGAATTTCAACAGGAGCGGAAGGGACAGGGACACCAGTGTTTGGAGGTGCATAGTTAAGTGGCGTCAACACCGCTTTGCTGTTGCCGGAAGCCCTTACGCTACCGGTCACCATCAGACCTGTAGTCTCTGTGTATGACCTATGTTTAGTGGGAAATGCTAGTCAACAGCAGCCAGAGTTTGGGGGAAGAGTCAGCTTAGAGGGAAATGTGACAATGAATGGCAACAACCCATTTCTGGTAGTATGTGGAGTCAGGGCACAATCAAGGCTGCAGTAAAGGGAAATTGTTAGACGTAGTAAGGTTAAAAGCGGAGGTGGATGAAATAATCCGTGGGAATTTTCCTTTGGAAAATATAGAATTTTATGAACAGGATGAACTATTGTTTTTGGCAAAAGATGTAAATCGTAAAGTGAGGTGAGCACATGAGAAATTGACAGAATTGGCCCAAAAATTTGAGGTGTATTTGTCCAAAAAGAAAATGTTACTGGGAAATCACAAGTTAAATCACAGAGATCTGGAATTAGAAGAGAAAAGAGTCACAGGTTTGAAAATGCACATTCGGAAGCTGGTCATAGGGATACGTGCATGGAGCATGCTTGACGAATGGGAGGAAAGATGGCCAAAGAAAAAGAATGGTGGGAAGGTGAAGGGAGATATGCCGCCTCCTGGAGGTGGGATACAGGGAGTCAAGGCTTACCCATTGCAAGAGGTACCAAGCGGTGGATATGTGCCTTGGAGCAGAGGTGATTTGGAAGCATTCACAAATGATTTTCCTCGGCTGAGGAAGAAACCCGCTGAATGATATAAGCAAGTTGATCACTTTGTGAAGATTTTGAAGGTGTTGTGGATTGACCTGAATACATTGTTTGACATTGTGGTTCCTAGTGATTTATGGTCTGCTTGTATTATTGCTATTGATTTGCCTACTACTGAACCAGATAGGGATCCCATAATTCATGGTCTTTCGCCTTTCGTTATGAAAAAGTTTGAACAGGTAATTACTAGACTGCAGTCTGAAATAGCTCCACAAGATATCAATTGGGTTAAGATAGACCTAACGACCCAGGAGCCCAAGGAATCAGTACATGCTTACTATGAACGACTCTTGCAATCCTTCAAGCAGTACAGTGGGTTAGATACTCTTGATCCGAAAGATATGGGACAGTTTGTCTCCAAATTTATGCTAGGCTTGAGACCAGAGATTATGTTTTGATTCAACAGCATTCAATCTGCTGGCAGAACAAATCATTGGACGAAATTCTACGGTATGTCAGATATTATAGTGATGAAGGTAGATTCCAAGCACAGGAGAATGAAGGACACATTGATGCTGGTTCAGATGAGAAATGCAAACAGAATGGATCAGGTGCAGATGAATGGGGGAAACGTAGGCCGAAATCAGGGCAAACAACCAAGGACGGATTCAGAATGTTCCGAACAATGCCGGACAGGGAAAAGGAAAGGGTACAGACCCAAGCTAGGGGTAGACCACAATACGTTAAAGAGAACCACTGCTTGTCATTATTGTCGCAAAACCGGGCATTGGAAGCTCGAGTGTTGAACAAATTCAGCAAATCAGTTGCAGAAAGGAGAGATTGCACAGGTGCCTGATGTTATAAACACAGTCACAAGACCCAGATCCTTTAATGGGAGAGGTCAGAATCAGCTAGTCAAGTACCCCAACCTCCGAGAACTCAGCAGAGTAATCAAGCGTATCACCAAATGCCCCTTATGGAAACTCTGGATGGATTCGATCTGGATCTGTCACAATAACGGTGCCTGAGGGGGGAAGAAGACTGTATATTTGGAGCAGTCTTAGAGGTAGACCAGAGCGGACCGTATGTGGAGGCAAATGTAGAAGGTAAACCCATTACAGTCTTGATTGATACTGGTGCTACCTCTTCTACTGTGAGATCCTCGGTAGTCCCAAACCTACCCCTCTCAGGACAATTGATCCAAATTGTAGAAGTTGCCAATAGAAAAATGACAAAGCCATTGACAGAAGAAATACCAGTGAAGATAGGAACTTTCCAGGATCAACACCAGTTTGTGGTGTGCAATTTAAGTCCATTCTGTTTCTTAGGGCGTGATCTCTTGTGTAAACTAAATTGTACCATCTATTGTACGCCTGGGGGAATAGAACTACTGACTACGGATGATGACATTGAATTCAATTTGGCCAATAAGAACCACTGTGTAGACATGTTTTCCGTACTAGCAGTGGATGACATGCCACGGAACTTGAGAGACACTGTCTCTTCCGTGTTATGGGACTTCACAGGGGAAGTGATGGGATTGATTTGAAGAGTTGAGACAGTTTGCATGCAGATCAAGTGAAATGCAGAATTTCCAAGAACGCCTCACTACAACCTGACCCCAGAAACTGTGGCAGAGATTATACCTGTGATTGAGTCCATCATCTCGTGGGGCATCTTGAAAGAAATAATAGGAATTCCATGCAATTCAACCAAAATGGGATTGCAGAAACTGAGCAGCAAAAAATGGATTGTTCAAGATTTGAGGAACGTTAACTGGATTGTGAGTCCATATTGTCTGTGGTATCAAATCCATCTGTGATCCTATTCCACATTCCTTGTGAGGCTGAATGGTTTACTGTGATTGACTTGTGCCAAGCGTTCTTTTCGATCCCATCACATGACATGCTAATTTTTATTTGCTTTCCTGCTGGAGAACCGTGTGTTAACATGGTGTTGTATTCCACAAGGGTATACTGACAGTCCATCCATCTTTAACCAGATCCTGAAAAAGAACCTTGAGAGCTTGGTGTTGCCACAAAGTTCAGTGCTTGTGCAATATATTGATGACCTCCTGATTGCTTTAGTGACCGAGGAGGCTTATAGGGATGATACTATTGCTCTATTGAACCACTTGGCAGAAAATGGACATAAGGTGTCACCGAGCAAGTTTCTTGCTTCACACTTTCAGATAATACAGAATACCACTCTCCCACACAGTGGCTCAAACACGACTGTAGCCGTGGGACGGGACAGGAAGAGGGCACGAACATATGCATTGACTGGTGGACAACTGACTTGCGTTCCTGTTCGCCCTATTGAATTAGCTGGAGGCAAGACTCACCACGCTTTATGGCTGCCCAGTGGCCGGACCCTTTGGCTTGCTGTTTGGTTTCCCCCCGCCGCCGCCGCTGCTGGACACTGCGAGCGGCCGCCGAGCGGGGGAAACTACATTCCCCATAAGCCCCGTGGACCACGCCCACTGCAGCACGCGCCCAGTGGGGCACAAAAGACCGCGAGTACTGCGGCAGAGCGGGTTCCTGTTCGCTCTATTGAATTATCTGGAGGCAAGACTCACCATGCTTTTTGGCTGCCCAGTGGCCGGACCCTTTGGCTTGCTGTTTGGTTTCCCCCCGCTGCCGCTGCTGGACACCGCGAGCGGCCGCCGAGCGGGGGAAACTACATTCCCCATAAGCCCCCTGGACCACGCCCACTGCAGCACGCGCCCAGTGGGGTACAAAAGACCGCGAGTACTGCGGCAGAGCGGGTTCCTGTTCGCTCTATTGAATTAGCTGGAGGCAAGACTCACCACGCTTTTTGGCTGCCCAGTGACCGGACCTTTTGGCTTGCTGTTTGGTTTCCCCCCGCCGCGCGCCGCTGCTGGACACCGCGAGTGGCCGCCGAGCGGGGGAAACTACATTCCCCATAAGCCCCGTGGACCACGCCCACTGCAGCACGCGCCCAGTGGGGCACAAAAGACCGCGAGTACTCCCGCGTCGCGGGACGCACGCGGGCATCGCCGGGAGAAGCCCGGGACAAGGGCAGGCCCTCTGAAGCCCTCAGAGACCGCAGGAGACCGGGCTGGGCCCCCCCCCCCCCTTTTTCCTGAGGATTTATATGAGATAAAGACTCCTCACATATTGTAGTAGTAAGCTGGTTCACTTAAATAGTCAATTTGGTTGTTTGTAAAGTTTGAAATTTGACCCGTCTGGGTTGGCAATAATAGTGTGGTTCAAATAGGTTCCAACAGCAATTTACGATGTCGTCTCCTATTAAGGATAAGCTAGCACCAGCAGTAGGAGCTAACCAACGTACACTGGATAACTATATAATTAAGGTTGCCACAGGTACAGATAAGGATATCGCTCTTGCAGAGCGACGGGCTGAGAGACGTCGCTCTATTGAATTTATTAAGAACAAGCGATCATCCTTGGGTTCGCTACAGTTAGTGATTTCACCACTCCACAGTACCCCTTCTATAAATGAGGACGGCGAGGCATCCCTTAATGATAGTATCCCATTACTCCTGCAAGAGAGAACATCCCCACTAGGCACAACCAATGATCTGATTCTAAATGGTTCAGCTCTTCACCTTAATTTGACACCAGAGGTAGAAGTCCTGCCTGATACTCTGCCACCACGAGTAGATTCATCCCATAAATTAAAGGAAACTTTCAAAAACCCCAGAGCCCAAGGCCCACAGCCCAAAAGAAGAAGAAAGGGGGGGAACCCCTCACGGAAAAATAAGACTACTCATAATAATTTTGGGCACACTAAAAGTTCCACACTTAACGTACCCACATCTCCCATAATAGTTAATCCAACACCCATGCCAACTATTGATCCATCTAGCACTAATCTAATGGGCAGCATAGAATCATTAATGAAATCACTCACATTGCCATTAGTAGAGAGGCTAAAAGGATTAACCCATCAATTGGAGATTCTAGAACAGGCTATTGGGGAAATTAAAGCGGCAATTAAGGACTTATCTAAATCAACATCAGTGTCCCCAACCCCAGTGTTGCCCCCAATCACTATTGCCCAAAATGGATTAAAAACTACTAATTTGCCTAAACCAAAACCTCCGAAAACATTGCCCCTCAATATAGTAGGGTCAAATAGTAAAAATAAAGAGAAGGAGGTACTGGAATGCGCAATATCGAATTTCCCAGGAAAAAACCCTAAATCTAATGGCTACAAAAAACCTGTTAGGGCCCTATCACCCAAAAGGCCTAGAGTAGAACTGCCACCGGAAGCAGTTCCGTACGTAGTGGTTCTTACAGGAGTGCCAGTCTTAGAGGAGGGTAGTGGAGAAGATCAGCATCAGCTGAAAAACAAAGTCATATATTGGCTGAGACAGAATTGTCCACTACCACCAAATATAAATGGGGTAATTCTTAATGTCAGGCGTCTCCCCTGGCTGGGTCAAAGAACTAAGGACATAATGGGTGATATCGTTATAATAAATTTTCGAGATGACAGAGCAGTCAGACACATTGTAAATTGGTTCCCCCAAAATGTTAGTAAATCAATTACCGCACGGGATTTGACTTACTTCTATCCTAGAGGAACAGTGGCTCCGGCACCTAACTTTAGGCCCCGGTTTCATTACCAGAGCAATCACATTGGCCCCCTACCTCGATATGAGAATGTTGGGTTTGGGCCTTCATTCCAAATGCAGGAAAGCAGATCTAGACCATTCTTTTACCAACAGGTTGATCACTCCTTGCCCACCTACAACCGTTTTGCGGCTCTAGCGGGCATGGAGGGAGTTGACTGACTTTTCTTAGGGGGTACAGTAGATGATGATGCCGTTGGTTCACAAAAGGTGTCCCCTATAATTGAAGAACCAATCCATAATGGCAATGCGTATGTCTCCCCTTTAAAGCATACTTGCCCTCATGACATATTGATTGATAACGTGGCTGCAGATGAGGGGCAAACCGATCCCGCACAAGTCTTAGGACTGGGAGGTAAAATTGGGGAAGCTGATGATGATGTAGTCAGAATAGTGTCGTGGAATATAGCCGGATTGGCAGCCAAATTAAATAATAAAGAATGGCGCCAGTATATAAGCAGATTCAATATAATTTGTTTACAAGAAACTTGGGCAGTTGATAATAGTTCCCTACACATTCAAGGGTATAAATGTTTCTTTGTCCCCGCAAAGAAATCTAGATCAGGTAGGGCCATGGGAGGGCTATCTTTATATGTAGACCTGAACCTCCATGGCACATGGTCAACCATAAACTGTGACTCACATGACATTCAAGAGGTACGGTTTAATGGTAAAGGACTAAAACTGACCATGTTCAACGTTTATAACAATGTAGCAGGCGGAGGTTGTAATGCACTGATAAGTGAATTGGAGTGCAGATTGTGCCAGGATTCTGTTGGTGGAACTGGGACCCACACTCGAAATACTCTGGTAATGGGGGACTTTAATTGTCACCTCTGCCCGGCTCTTTTCCCATTAGATGAGGCCTGGTCGCGCTGCCCGGTGGATAACGGAGCTCATTTTGAGCATTCTGTGGAAGGTCATGCTTTAACAAAATTTTTGTATAATCAAGACCTGGTTCATACCATGGATATGGTCTGTATACCGCAGGATGGCATCTTGCCACCAACTTTTAAGGGTAGGGGATGCTCCACATATATTGACTATATCCTTGTTTCAAGGGCTTTGAAAAAAAGAATTTCTAGAGTCGGAATTGACTGGAACCCGTTCAGCGACCATAACCCCCTGGTACTAGATGTACTTCATCGGACCTGCCCCAGAGGGAGACAGCCCGATGCGATAATTGAGAGGGTTACTGATCAGGGCAGACGTCTTAGGTGGGCTAAAATTGATGCAGAAAGGTTTTATAGATCTCTGATGGAGAAGGGGAAATCAGCTATTGAGGTGTGTTTAGACACGACAGTAGAAGGGCAGCAGCTACTCACAGCATTCGAACAGATTGCTGGTTTGGTAGATGGCCTGTTAAAAACTAGCGCCCCCGAAAAAAGAACTCGCAGTCAGCCGCGGTGGTTTGACCGGGATTGCTCTAAGGCCTTGAGGGAACTTAAAAATAGCATTAAAATGAGGCCAAGGGATGTCCAACGAGTTGTGTCTTGTAGGAAAAAATATAAGAGCAAGCTGAGTAGGAGGAAATTAGCTCTACAAGTAGAAGGATGGGCAGATTTAAGGGAGGCGGGGGAAAAGAGGGATATGACAGAATTCTGGAGGATCATTAATAGACCCACTTTCCAGGACGACAAGGCCCCTTAAATAGGAACAAACATCACGCCTGACATGTGGATTACTCATTATAGGGGTTTATATAATCACGAAGCGGGAACATCTGATGAACAAGGGAATGTTGACCAGGGCCAGCCCGTAGTCTTTTCACTAAAGGAAATCAAGGCCGGGATTGAGGGCTTGTCCAAAAACAAAGCCCCCGGCCCAGACGGTATCCCGTCCGATCTGTTCCTAAGCTCTGTGGAATTATGGGCCCCAATAATGACCAGGGTTATAAACACAGCAATTGCTGTGGTTTGCCGCCCTCCTGGTCAACGGCTATTATTGTCCTTATTTTTAAAAAGGGTAATAGGGACGACCCCCAATGTTATCCCCCGATCTCTTTGATCGATGTATCCGCCAAAATCTTGGGAAGAGGGATATTAAACCGGCTGTCTGAGTGGACAGAGGCAAATAACATTATCTCAGACACCCAGTACGGTTTCAGGACGGGCCGGTCCACGAGTGACCAATGCTTGAACCTTTACATGCTAGCAGCCAAATATACGAAGGCTAGTAATGAATCCATTTATATGGGGTTCATGGATCTGGCAGCTGCCTTCGACCATGTAAACAGGGACAAGCTTTGGGACATGATGTCCAGAATGGGGATAGAGGTCGGCCTTATTACCATCTTAAGAGAACTGCACAGCAGCACCTCAGCGCAGGTTCGGTACAACATGGAGGGTGGACGCACTGACTCCTTCCCTTGTAGAAGCGGGGTACGCCAAGGTTGCATTTTGGCACCCTTCTTATTTTCTCTTTATATTAATAATTTGGAGCAGCATCTCCTACAGCTGAGATCCGATTGTCCACGAGTAGGGTCGCTTCATGTTCCTGTGTTACTCTACGCAGATGACGCGGTCCTCCTCGGACGCACACCAAAGAGTCTACAGATTTTAATTGATGGTTTTGTATCTTTTATGGGCTCATTAGACCTGTCTGTCAATTTGGGTAAATCTTACATCTTATCCGTCGGCAACAAACCCTGTAACAAATGCACCTTCACGATAGGGAGCCATAAGATAGAGAAAGTTAAATCATTCTCGTATCTGGGCTTACTATTTGACGGGTCATTAAAACTCAATTGTCTGGTGGAAGAACGCTGCCGTAAGATGAATGCCACTAATGGCGCAATTGCAGGTTATGGACGAAGGTTGGGGAGATAGTGCCCTGAACAGGTGCTTAACCTGTATAACTACATGTGTTGCTCTAAAGTCACTTATGGGACAAAGGTGTGGGGCTTTGTGAATACTTGCCAACTGCAGCGGGAGGAGAACAAACATTTACGATCCGTCCTGAAAGCCCCACAAAGTCTAGCTGCAGTAATTGCACACAGGGAGTTAGGGATATCCTACCTTGAAGATCTGGTGAAGGTTAGGCCAATTTTAGCTTGGCTAAAAATCTGGGTTAACTCAGAGGCGACTTTAAGCAGGGAAATCATGAATGACTGCCTGGGCAGAGATAAATGGATGCGAATCCCATGGCTCAGTTATGTTAAGTCTGCATTAGAAACTCTGGGCTTCGGGAATCTCTTTGCCGACCCGGCAGCGATTACCCCTCAGCATAAAATGACTGTAAAAAAAGCGTTCTTGGCACACAAAGTTACACAGAGAACAGAACTAGAAAGGGCTAAAAATGACTGTGTGTGCTTATAACCTTGTAAAGATCACAGAAGGAATGGAACCTTATTTATATTTGATACACAATGCCCAGGACAGGTTTTTAATGAGTCGTTTTAGGCTCAATCTTTTACCGTATTTATTGGCGTCACCACTAGGGTATTCATCTACAATTGAGCAGAAGGGAACCTGCGGCTGCGACAATAAGTCTCCGCAGGATTCCCTTCATTTTGTATTGTTATGTTCATTTTATTCAGAGCCTAGGCGTAGATTCTTGGTTGATATTTTAAAACAAGCTAATATGAAATGTGCTGAAGAGGCTTTGATCTTTCTGCAACAAGCGACTGATCCCCTTACATTGTGCTGTATTATTAATTTAATCAAAGTAGCGGTTCGATTAAGGGCAACCAGAGGGGGGGGGGGGAACTTTGATACTTCTGTGATAGGTTCTAATGGCTAGTAATGTCTTTTTGTTCAAATCTGTTTTTTATTGTGAACACAGCGATAAGCCTACAACCCCGGTTCGGGGCCGGCCGCGCAGAGAAAAGCCAGTAGGCAGTACTAACCAGGGGGGGTGGAACCGTTAACACAGCGCCCTGCCTACAACCCCCGGAGGGGGCCGGCCGCGTGGCTTAGGGGAGAGTATAGCAAGAGGCGGCCATATGCTGGCAATGCGTCGTTGTGCGGGGGAGGCGCGTATGTGAGGGAGAGCAATGGTGTCACATTTTCAAAGGCCCAACAGGGACCAAAGTGCCCCAAAGAGGGGCGGAAGCCAGAGTGGCAAGTAGGAAAGAAGAAAAAGTCGGAAGAGGAGTGAGCAGTGACGAGGTGGAGAGGGGTCTGGGGGGTGCGTCTGCAGTCGCCAATAGGAGATGGAAAACGCAAATCGGCACTGGGTGAGGTGACTAAGAGCCTAGCCTGCTCGGGTCAGCAGGGATGAGAGCGTCCTCGAACAATTGCAGGGCGCGAAGCCTGGGAGGCATGTGGCGGGCATAGCTGATGGAGCACAGGTAGCGCACAAGAGGTTCCCACACTGCCTGGAAGCGTACCCCCCTTGATTGTATCCGCGCCGTGAGCAGCTCCATAGTCAGGACTTGCCAGAGGCGCACGAACCAGGATGCTATCGGTGGTGCCTCAGCCCGCTTCCAGTACAGAGCAATGAGTTGCCTGGCAGCACCTAACATGTGAAGGGTGAGGATCCAGTCGCTGCGCGTGAGGGCCCTAAGTGTGGGGGGTCGAATGCCCAGCAGGAGTGTGCAAACCTCTTCAGGGAGGGGAAAACCCAACACCTTCTTAATGTGACTAAGGACCTCCTTCCAAAAGACAGCTAGGGTAGGGCACGACCACCAGATGTGTACGAAGTCACCAGTCGCAGTGCCACACCTCCAGCACAGCGGCGAGGAAGTGGGGAACATTTTGCTGAGTCTCAGGGGAGTGTAGTACCATTGCGTTAGCATCTTGTACGCGTTTTCCCTCTGCGGGATGCTGCGATAGGTTTTGGGGATGTCGTTCCAGAGCCGAGTCCATTGAGATGGCGTGATATCAGCGCCAGTCGCCGACTGCCACTGCCTCTGATAGGGATGTGCGGGCGGAGCGATGGGGTGTTGCAGTATGTTGTAGATCTGGGAGATGAGCCGTTTCAGTCCCCCGAGGGAGCGTGCCAACTTCTCAAATGGGGTATATGCCCTGGTAGCAGCCTGATACATGCCGTCTCCCGAGATCCAGTGGCGCAGCTGCGCATACTGTAAGCTAGCAGTTAAAGGGAGGCTGAATTCTTCCCTGCAGTCCAGCCATGATTTGGGCGACCCACCAAGGAAAAGATCCCCTGCAACCCTGCAGTCACCTTGTGTCCAGCTCTCGAAAGCTCGGGACTGGGCAGCGGGGGGAAAGTGCGGGTTACCTGCAATGGGGGTGTGTGGAGAGGGGAACGTGGTTAGACCCTTGGACACTGCCACTCTGTCCCATACTTCAAGAACCGTCCTCGTGGGGACCGCCATATATGCACTTCTGGAGCGCACCACCCGCGGTAACCAAGGTAGGTCCCATATGGTGCGCCCCGTGACCACTCGATCCATGTGGAACCAGTGCTTGTCGCTTTCGCGTGCACCCCATTCTATCACGAACCGGAGATGCGCCGCCCAATAGTAGTGGAGGAGATTCGGGCAGGCCAGGCCACCCCTGTCTCTCGGCTCCATGAGGACTTTCTGCGAGAACCGGGGCCATTTGCCCCCCCATATGAAGGACGTGAGGTCGCGTTGGAGGGTTCTGATGCAGTGAATCGGGATCGGGGTGGGGAGGCACTGGAAAACATACAGAATGCGGGGGAGGACCGACATCTTGACAGCGTTGAGCCGCCCTAGCCAGGAAATCATCAAGGGTTTCCATTTCCGCAGGTCCGCCAGAACTTCCTTGCGGCAAGAGGCCCAGTTCCTCGAGGACCACGAGTCAAGGTGGGGCGTGAGGTCCAGACCCAGGTATTGAATGTGGTCATCCGCCCACCGGTAGGGTGTGACCCCCTTCAGGAAGGAGACCTCCTCATCGGGGATGGTGAGGTTAAGCGCCCAAGATTTGGTGTGGTTAATTTTAAGGCCGGACGATTGTGATTTTGTTTGTATTAATGCTAGGATTCATGTTGTTTAATTGTTTTTTTAAAAGGAGTGTATATTATATGTTTTTACTTTTATGGTGATTTTTAATCATCGAATAAAGAATCCTGAATGAATGAATGAATGACTTGCGTTCCATCCCCTCTCTTCCACCGTATCAGGGTACTTGGGAAACCGAGTCCGAGGAATGGTGGAACCAGCAACCGAGAGGAAAGGAGGAGGGCTCCTTTAACTGGGCCTACAGCGATGACGAGAACACGCCCCCTATGACTCGCTAAACTTTGGAGTTGCCAAAAGCCCGGAAGAAGAAGGACCGGGGTGTTTTGATACCGCGGAGAGTGGAGAGAAGAGAGGAGAGCGAGCGGAGGACGAGGAGGACGAAGCGAGAAGGAGAAGACCGAAACCGGAGGAGACGAGGACGGAGGAAGCTGTGCCTGGAGGCCAACAGTATCGCGAAGCGCCCAGCCACACTCACGGAGGAGTGTGGCTCAGCCAGGTACGTCATCGTGTATCGGGCTGGTTGGGAAGGCGAGGCGACGCTGTGTAAATAGTATAAATATCCCCTTCCCCTTCATTACCTTCCCTACTCCTTACCTCCTTTCCCTCACAACATACCCCTCACGAGCTTTCCACTGAGCAGGCTGTAAATTACACCTGCACTGGTGTCCTCACATCCCGGGAACCTGTTGGGATATCGCCTAAACCAAACAACTTACTACTAGAGTCTTCTTTCCTCCGCATGTGGCGTTGGGACGCAACCAGAGGAGGTGAAGCGGTCCGTGAAGAGCCTGGACAGAGACGGACAAGCCCCAGAAGTTCCCGCGCCCTACAAGCTACCATAGACCCGGCTGCTTTAGCCCGAGAAAGGCAGACTTTAAGAAAGAAAAAGACATTCATAAAAATAAAGCCATACCTACCTCGCACCTGTCTCCGTGCCCCTTCATCCACCCCGCCACAACTGGTGTCAGAAGTGGGATCCATCCCTTCCATCCCGGTACCAGAGATGGATCAATTGATACAACACCTCATCAAGGGGCAAGAGCAGAGGGCCGTAGAGCGCCAAATGACATCAGCTCAAGCAGACCGGGAGGTGTTTAAAGCCGCCAGGTCAGCACAGATGCAGGGTCTACAGAAGGCGATTAAGGAACCAGGAGGGGTGCCCCTGGTGGACCGAAGAGGACCGGTACCCCATCCCTCGGGGGTGTCACTCCAGAAATATACAACAGGCGAAGACCCTGATGCCTTTTTAACGAACTTTGAAAGGGCAGCCCGAGCATGTGGATGGCCTGAAGATAAGTGGCCGTATTTTTGGGCTCCCCTGCTGTCAGGAGAATTGCAGGCTGCGTACCAGGTGGCAAATGCATCAGGGGATACCCCCTATCAGCAGATAAAGACCGTGATTCCCGACCACCTGGGGCTGGACGCAGAAGCATATCGAGTCAGGTTCCGAAGAGAGAAAGGAATGCCTGGAGAAAACCCGAAGACCCTGTTCTTCTGGCTTATAAATGCAGCGGATAAGTGGATAAAACTTGAGAACAAAACCAAACAAGAAATCATGGACTGTATATACCTAGAGCAGTTAATGGAAGCCTTATTCTCTGGGACACAGCGGTGGCTGAAACAGCATGCGGGGTTAACACCAGCCCAGGCTATAGAAATGGCTGCTAATTACTCTCGGGCCCAACCCAGAGCGTACCCCTGGGACACTGAGAAACCAAAAACGCTACCACCTTCCAAACAGGAGAGAAGAGGGAAAAGTGGACTAGAGCCTCCCAAACCAAAACCCTACAAAGTAGAGTACCCGGTGATGAAGGGTCCCCAATGTTTCGACTGTGGGGAGTGGGGCCACATCGCCCGCCTGTGTCCCCGGAGGAAACAAACCGAAGAGCCTATAGAAGTGGGCTACGCTCCTAAGACTGTGATGTACACCGCAGAAATGGGCCCCTCATTTTATGTAAGGGTGATGGTCAACCACAAATGGGTTAGGGCGTTGCTGGATTCGGGGTGCAGACAATCAGTTATACAAAGGGCCCTAGTCTTACCACAACAGCTCATACCCAACACCCAGGTGTATATTAGATGCGTACACGGGGACGTAAAGCCCTATCCAGTAGCTGACATTACATTACAACCCATAGGGAGAGCGCCATGTACGGTGAGAGTGGGAACGGTAGGGGCACTACCGGAGGACCTGATATAAGGGGTAGACAACCCTGACTTTGTAGCCCTTTTTCAGACAAAAACCCAGGGTGTAGAGGGGAAATTAGAACATCCACAAACTGCCCTCATAGCGTCAGAACCATGGGCACTGGACCGGAACTTCCGCTTTGCCCAGGCGAACGATGCCACACTGTTTAATGCCTGGGAGGCGGCTCACGTCAGCCAGAACGACCCCAATACCCCTTTCCCCAGATTTGTCATTGTGAACGAGCTCCTATACAGGGAAGGAAAAGAAGGGGAACCCCGACAATTGCTAGTCCCCAAGGACTTCAGGGAACAGATACTATACTATGCCCACATCCACCTAACAGCTGGCCATACCGGGGCAGAAAAGACCCTACAGAACATTCGTAAGTGTTTTTTTTGGCCCGGTCTTTATAAGGAAGCCACCGCATTCTGTAGAACCTGCGAAGTGTGTCAAAAGAGAAACCTGCAAAGACCCCCAGCAGTACCGTTACAACCAATGCCAATCATCGGACAACCCTTTGAAAGGGTAGGCATGGACATTATCGGACCCCTACCACGTTCTTCTTAAGGGAATACATATGCTTTAGTGATCATAGATTACGCAACAAGATTCCCAGAAGCTTTCGCCCTCAGATCTCCCACATCCAAGAACATAGCCGAGAAGTTCCTGGAACTATTCTCAAGGGTTGGGTTCCCCAAAGAGGTCATAACAGACCAAGGGACGCCCTTCGTGTCCAAACTAATGAAAGAGGTCACTAAGATTTTGAACACACGACAAATACGTACATCAGCCTATCATCCACAGACGGATGGATTAGTGGAGCGGTACAACCGCTCCCTCAAAACCACGTTAAGAAAAATGTTATCCCTGAAAAACCAGGATTGGGACCGGCTACTCCCATTGGCCCTATACGTACTGCGGGCCCAAACCCAAAGCACCACCGGCTATTCCGCTTTTGAGTTGCTTTATGGGAGACAACCCCGGTCGCTTCTGGAAATAACCCGGGAGGCATGGGAGCGAGAGGAATAGGAGGAATCCAGGTCGCTCCTGGAGTACACACAACTCTTGAGGAGAAAGATAGGGAAACTTAGAGATCTGGCCTACTCCAACATAGAGCGTAATCAGCAGCGTCAAAAGCGGACTTATGATAAAGGCAAAAGGTGGAGGGTCCTGAGGGAAGGTGAATGGGCACTGGTCCTCCTACCTTCTACCTCACATAAGTTCTATAGGGAGTGGAAAGGCCCCTATCCGGTCATAGAGGTAATAGGAAACACCACGTATAGGCTCCAGATATCCCCGGCTCGGAAACAATGTTTCCACATTAATATATTAAAGAAATGGTTGGGACCTATCCCCAGAAACGCTCAGTTGGGTTTGCCATCTACCCTGGAGTCCTCTACACTGGGGGCTTTACCGGTAAATACCGAACTGACCCCAGAAATGAGACAAGAACTGGACTCCGCTCTTAGCAACTTTGCAGATCTGTTCTCTGACCGCCCAGGGCGCACCACATTGACAGAACACAGGATAGACACTGAACCTGGAAAACATGTTAAAATAAGACCATATAGGATCCCAGCCGCGCGATGCATGGAAGTGAGAAAAGAGGTACAGGAAATGCTGCGTCTGGACGTTATTAGACCATCCCACAGTAGCTGGTCATCCCCTATTGTGATGGTGCCATAATCAGACGGTACCACCAGGTTTTATATGGACTTTCGCGCCCTTAACTCCATATCGTCATTTGATGCATATCCCATCCCAAGGGTGGACGAGTTAATAGAGCGCATAGGAGAAGCACGTTTTATAACTACGCTAGACCTTACCAAAGGATACTGGAAAGTGCCTCTCCGGGAGGAGGACCGATGTAAAACAGCCTTCTCAACAGACGAAGGTCTCTTTGAGTTTAATGTACTGCCGTTTGGGCTCCATGGAGCCCCTGCTACCTTTCAGCGATTGATGCATGAGATACTCCACACTTACAGTTCCTTCTGCTCAGTGTATCTAGACGACATTGTCATATTTAGCGGATCCTGGCAGGAACATCTAAACCATCTACAGACAGTTCTATTGGCATTGAGGAAAGCAGGTCTACACATAAACGCGAAGAAATCCAGGGCAGCCTACTCCAAGGTCAAATATCTGGGGTTTATGCTAGGAGAAGGGGCTATTGCTCCACAAGAAGAGAAAGTGAAAGCCATAAGGTTCCCTTCTACCAAAAAGGAATTACAGGCCTTTCTAGGCCTCATAGGGTATTATAGGCGGTTCCTCCCCAACTTCGCAGAAATAGCCAGCCCCCTGACCAATCTCCTCAAGAAGAAGGTAAGCCCAAAGCAGGTACAACATCCCCCAGAAGAAGCTAAGCAGGCCTTTGAGAATTTGAAGAAAGCCATAACCACCAGCCCCGTCTTGATTGCCCCAGACTTTGACAAACCCTTCCTAGTGGCCACATACGCATCGGACGTTGGCATTGGAGCGGTCTTATCTCAAATAGGCAACAACGGGCTCGAACATCCCCTCCTGTATATCAGCAGGAAACTACACCCAAGGGAAAAGAAATACCCTACTATCGAGAGGGAATGTCTGGCCCTACACTGAGCAGTAGAGAAATTGAAATACGATCTGGAAGGGAAACCCTTTACCCTCTTTACTGACCACGCACCACTACAGTGGATGTATCGGCAAAAGTCGCAAAACCCCAGAGTGTTAAGATGGTTCCTATTCCTACAACCCTACTCCTTTACCATCCAACATAAGAAGGGCAGAGACCACGGTAATGCAGATTATCTCTCTAGGTCCTATCCTCTCCCCCATCGGGAGAAACCAAGGGGGGAGGAGTGTAGCCGTGGGACGGGACAGGAAGAGGGCACGAACATATGCATTGACTGGTGGACAACTGACTTGCGTTCCATCCCCTCTCTTCCACAGTATCAGGGCACTTGGGAAACCGAGTCCGAGGAATGGAGGAACCAGCAACCGAGAGGAAAGGAGGAAGGCTCCTTTAACTGGGCCTACAGCGATGATGAGAACACGCCCCCCTATGAAGCGCTACACTGTGGATTGGCCAAAAGCCCGGAAGAAAAAGGACCGGGGTGTTTCGATACCGCGGAGAGTGGAGAGAAGAGAGGAGAGTGAGCTGAGGGCAAGGAGGACGAAGCGAGAAGGAGAAGACTGAAATTGGAGGAGACGAGGACGGAGGAAGCTGTGCCTGGAGGCCAACAGTACCGCGAAGCGCCCAGCCACACTCACGGAGGAGTGTGGCTCAGCCAGGTACGTCATCGTGTATTGGGCTGGTTGGGAAGGCGAGGCGCCGCTGTGTAAATAGTATAAATATCCCCTTCCCCTTCATTACTTTCCCTACTCCTTACCTCCTTTCCCTCACAACATACCCCTCACGAGCTTTCCACTGAGCAGACAGTAAATTACACCTGCACCGGTGTCCTCACATCCTGGGAACCCGTTGGGATATCGCCTAAACCGAACAACTTACTAATAGAGTCTTCTTTCCTCCGCATGTGGCGTTGGGACGCAACCAGAGGAGGTGAAGCGGTCCGTGAAGAGCCCGGATAGAGACGGACAAGCCCCAGAAGTTCCCGCACCCTACAAGCTACCATAGACCCGGCTGCTTTAGCCTGAGAAAGGCAGACTTTAAGAAAGAAAAATACATTCATAAAAATAAAGTCATATCTACCTCGCACCTGTCTCCGTTCCCCTTCATTAACCCCGCCACAACGACAAAGCAATAAACATTACATTAACATTAAACAACACCACCTGGAAAGGGAATTCACTGTATAAAATGAAGCACATCAAAGATTTTTCTCAGAATAAGGCCCAACCCTGCTTAACTTCTGAGATCAGATGAAATCAGGTGCTTTCAGGGTGGTACGGCCATAGGCATGAGGAGCGCAGTGTTTGGAGCTCTTAACTTTTTTCATTCTACTTCAGTGCTCACCATAGTAAGCAAGACAAGCCACCCTCATTCACTTAAAGCAAAACAAAAAGCCTGCAGCGCCTGGTATTCCCAGTCGTTCTCCAATCCAGTTACTAACCAGGCCCGACTTTGCCTAACTTCTTAGATCAGACGAGATCAGGAGATTTTACCGTGGTATGGCTGTAGGCATAAAGAGCATTGACTTTGGGTATCATAGCTTTTTTCATTCTTCTTCAGTGCTGGCCATAGTAAACAAGACAAGCCATCCTCATTCACCTAAAGCAAAAAAATAAATAAATAAATAAATAAACTACAGCACATGGTATTCCCAGCCGGTCTCCCATCCAGTCACTAACCAGGCCAGACCATGCTTAACTTCTGAGATCAGATGATTTCAGGGTGGTAGGGCCCTAGGTATGAGAAGCACTGAGTTTGGGGCTCTTAACTTCTTTCAGTCTACTTCGGTGCTTACCATAGTAAGCAAGGCAAGCCACTCTCAATAACCTAAATCAAAACAAAAAGCATTCAGCACCTAGGTGGTCTACCATCCAGGTACTAAACAGGCCTGACCTAGCTTAACTTCTGAGATCAGACAAGCGCAGGTGCTTTCACGGTGATAAGGCTGGCTGAAGGCATGAAGATCACTGACTTTGGGGCTTTTGTCTTTTTCATTCTACTTCAGTTCTGGCCATAGTAAGCCAGACAAGCCACCCTCATTCACCTAAAGCAAAACAAAAAGCCTTCAGCACCTGGTATTCCCGGTCGGCTTCAATCCAGGTACTAAACAGGCCCGACCCTGCCTATCTTCTGAGATCAGACAAGATCAGGTGCTTTTAGGGTGTATGGCCGTAGGCTGACTTTGGGAAATACAGCTTTTTTCATTCTTTTTCAGTGCTGGCCATAGTACACAAGACAAGCCATCCTCATTTACCTAAAGCAAAAATAAAAAAGCCTACAGCACCAAATATTCCCAGCAGGTCTTCCATCCAGCTACTAACAGGGCCAGATCCTGCTTAACGTCTGAGATCAAATCCTTTCAGGATGGTATGGCAGTAGGCTAGAAAATCACTGACTTTGGGGTTCTTAGCTTTTTCATTCTACTTCAGTGCTGGCCATAGTAAGTGAGAGAAGCCACCCTCATTCACCTACATCAAAACAAAAAAAACAATAAAGCCTACATCACCTGGAATTCCCAGGTGGTCTCCCATCCAGGTACTAACTAGGCCAGACCCAGCTTAACTTCTGAGATCAGGTGCTTTCAGGGTGGTATGGCCAGAGGCATGAAGAGCACTGACTTTGGGGCTCTTCGACTTTTGCATTCTACTTCAGTGCTGGCCATAGTAAGTGAGAGAAGCCACCCTCATTCACCTGAAGCTAAACAAAAAAACAAAAAAAGCCTACAGCACCTGGTAGTCCCAGACAGTCACCCATCCAAGGCCCAATCCTGCTTAACTTCTCAGATCAGACAAGCTCATGTGCTTTAAGTAGAGTATGGCCTTAGACATGTAGAGCACTGACTTTGGGGATCATAGCTTTTTTCATTCTACTTCAGTGCTGGCAATAGTACACAAGACAAGCCATCCACATCCAAGGAAAGTAAAAGAAAAATTAACCCCTTGCATGCTGCCGCGATTCTGGGCCTGTCCAGCACATTCCGATCGCGGGTGAGGTCATGACGGCCCCCAGCCGTCATCAGCACACGAGCACCGTAGTGCATGAGGGCTGGGGGCCGTTATTAACATGCACGGGGTTAAAAAGCCGACAGCACCTAGTATTCCCAGCCAGTCTGTCATCAAGGTACTAACCAGGCCAGACCCTGCTTAACTTCTGAGATCAGACAAAGAACAGCTTAGGTGCTTTCATGGTGGTATGGCAGGAGGGATGAAGATCACTGACTTTGGGGCTTCTAGCTTTTTTCATTATACTTCAGTGCTCACCATAGTAAGCAAGACAAAGCCTCCCTCATTCAACTAAAGCAAACAAAAGCAAACAAAAAGCATTCAGCACCTGGTATTCCCAGGTGGAATCCCATCTAGGTACTACCCAGGCCTGACCATGCTTAACTTCTGAGATCAGACAAGCTCAGGTGCTTTCAGGGTGGTAAGGCCGGAGGGATAAAGATCACTGACTTTGGGGATCATAGCTTTTTTTATTCTCCTTCACTGCTGGCCATAGTACACAAGACAAGCCATCCTTATTCACCTAAAGCAAAACAAAAAAAAACCTACAGCATCTGGTATTAGGTTTAGGTTTAGGGAATTGTAGAACGCATGGCTACCCTAGGGCATCCCAGCGCTAGTATGAAAGAAGATAGGGAGAAATTCGGCAGATACTTAGGGGAACAGCCAAGTTTTTAGTCTCTTTTTGAAGGTTGCATTGTTCTTGATCATTCGCAGCTCTGGGTCCATACTGTTCCACAGCTTGGGGACCAGGTATTTAAATGACCTTTCACCCCATCTAGATCTCTTGATTCTGGAGGTGTTCATCAGAAACGTTGATCCTGAGCTGAGATGGCGATGTGGTGAGTACTGGGAGATTAGATCTCGTGCCAGCGTTGGACCTTTCCCGTGCATAGCTCTGTGGGCCAAACATAGGGACTTGAATTTGATCCTGGCCTTGACCGTAAGCCAGTGAAGCTCCCTAAGGAAAGCTCTTACTGATTGATTCCTGGGTATCTTTAGGAGCCGTCGGGCTGATGCATTCCGTACTACTTGTAGTCTGTCTGTAACATATTTGGGCGAGCCCAGATATTAGGACTTACCGTAGTCAAGCCTTGACACCACAAAGGCTTGAACCACTGTCTTCCTTGAGTTTTCATGGAGCAGGCTCAATATTTTCCTAATCATTCGAAGCATACCAAAACAGGTGTTCGCCAGTTTTTTTGCTTGGATCTCCATCGTTTGGTTGCTGGCCAGGAGATCCCTGAGCGTGGGCTGAAGTTGCTACCCAGGATCATAAGCTTGGTTTTATCCCCATTTAGCTTAAGGCTGCAGTCGGCCATCCATGAGCCAATTTTTCCAGGCAAGGGGCTAATTGCCTGTGGTCTGAGTTGATGGAGTCAGAGATTGAGACCACTAGTTGTGTGTCATCGGCATATGACACAATGGAGAGACCGAACTCCTGCACTACATTAGCTGGTGGGCTCAGGTATATATTGAAGAGAGTCAGGCTCAGGGGCGATCCCTGAGGAACCCCCCATGGGGCTGAATCACAGCCAGAATCCCATCAGCTACTAACCAGGCCAGATCCTGCGTAGCTTCTGAGATTAGATGAGATCAAGGGCTTTCAGGGTGGTATGGCAGTAGGCAATAAGGCCACTGACTTTGAGGCTTTTAGCTGTTTTCTTTCTACTTCAGTGCTGGCCATAGTAAGTGACAGAAGCCATCCTCATTCACCTAGAGCAAAACAAAAAGCCTTCAGCGCCTGGTATTCCCAGGCAGTCTCCCATCGAGGTACTAACAAGGCCCAACCCTGCTTAACTTCAGAGCTCAGACGAGGTCAGGTGCCTGCAGGGTGGTAGGCCCTAGGCATGAGGAGCCATGACTTTGGGGATCCTAACAGTTTTCATTCCACTTCAGTGCTGGCCATAGTAAGCAAGACAAGCCACCCTCATCCACCTAAAGCAAAATGAAAAAAAACAAAAAGGCCCACAGCACCTGGTAGTCCCACGCAGTCTCCCATCCAAGTACTAACCAGGCCAGACCGAGCTTAACTTCTCATATCAGACAAGCTCAGGTGCTTTCAGGGTGGTAACGCCGTAGACATGAAGATCGCTGACTTTGGAGCTCTTAGCTTTTTTCATTTTACTTCAGTGCTGCCCATAGTAAGCGAGACAGGCCACCCTCATTCATCTAAAGCAAAAAAAAAAGCCTGCAGCACCTATTAGTCCCAGGCAGTCTCTCATCCAAGTACTAACCAGGTCAGACCTTGCTTAACTTCTCAGATCAGACAAGCTCTGGTGCTTTTAGGGTGGTATGGCCTTAGTCATGAAGAGTACTGACTTTTGGGGTCTTAGCTTTTTTTCATTTTCATGCTGGATATAGTATGTGAGACAAGCCACCCTCATTCACCTAAAGCAAAAAATAAAAGCCTACAGCACCTGCTATTGCCAGGCAGTCTCCCATCCAGGTACTAACCAGGCCCATACCTACTTAACTTCTGAGCTCAGACGAGGTCAGGTGCCTGCAGGGTGGTAGGCCCTAGGCATGAGGAGCTGTGGCTTTGGGGCTCTTAACATTTTTCATTCTACTTCAGTGCTTGCCATTGTAAGCAAGACAAGCCACCCTCATTCACCGAAAGCAAAGCAAAAAGCCTTCAGAATCTGGAATTCTCAGCCTGTCTCCCATCCAGGTACTAACCAGGACAGATCCTGCTTAACGTCTGGGATCAGACAAAGACAAGCTCAGGTGCTTTCAGGGTGGTATTGCTGGAGGCATAAAGATCACTAACTTTGGGGCTTTTGGCTTTTTTCATTCTCCTTCAGTGCTTGCCATAGTAACCAAGACAAGCCACCCTCATTCACCCAAAGGAAAACAAAAAACATTCAGCATCTGGTAGTTCCAGGCGGGATACCATCCAGATACTAACCAGGCCTGACCCTGCATAACTGCTGAGATCAGACAAGCTCTGGTGCTTTCAGGGTGGTATGGCCAGAGGCATGAAGATCACTGATTTGGGGCTTTTAGCTTTTTTCATTCTACTTCAGTTCTGGCCATAGTAAGCGAGACAAGCCATCCTCATTCACCTAAAGGAAAACAAAAAGCTTGCAGCACCTCATATTCCCAGTCGGTCTCCAATCCAGGTACTAACTAGGCCTGACCCTGCCTAACCTCTGAGATCAGATGAGAACAGGTGCTTTATCGTTGGGGTGGCCGTAGGCATGAAGAATTCTGACTTTGGGGATCATAGCTTTTTTCGTTCTTCTTCAGTGCTGGCCATACTACAAAAGACAAGCCATCCTTATTCACCTAAAGCAAAACAACAACAAAAAAACAAAAAAGCATACATCATCTGGTATTCCCAGATGGTCTCCCATCCAGCTACTAACCAGGCCAGACCCTGCGTAACTTCTGTGATCAGATGCTTTCAGGGTGGTATGGCAGTAGGTATGAAGAGCACTGACTTTAGGGTTCTTAGCTTTTTTCATTCTACTTCAGTGCTGGCCATAGTAAGTGAGAGAAGCCACTCTCATTCACCTTAAACAAAACAAAAAAATTAATAAAGCCTACATCACCTGGTATTCCCAGGTGGTCTCCCATCCAGGTACTAACCAGGCGAGACCCTGTGTAACTTCCGTGATCAGACTAGATCAGGGGCTTTCAGGGTGGTATGGCAGTAGGTATGAAGACTACTGACTTTGACGCTCTTAGCCTATTTCATTGTACTTCATAGCTGGCCATAGTAGGTGAGAGAAGCCAACCTCATTCACCTAAAGCAAAAAAGAAAAGCCTACAGCACCTAGTAGTCCCAGGCGGTTTCCCATCCAAGTACTAACAAGGTTCGACCCTGCTTAACTTTTCTGATCAGACAAGCTCAGGTGCTTTCAGGGAGGTATTACTGTAGGCATGAAGAGAACTGACTTTGGGGCTCCTAGCTTTTTTCATTCTACTTCAGTGTTGGCCATTGTATGCAAGACAAGCCACCCTCATTCACCTAAAGCACAACAAAAATCCTTTAGCACCTCGAATTCCCAGGTGGAATCCCATCCAGGTACTAATTAGGCCTGACCCTTCTTAACTTCTGAGATAAGACAAAGGCGATCTCAGGTGGTTTGAGGGTGGTATGGCCGTAGACCTGAAGAGCCCTGACTTTGTGGCTCTTTACATTTTTCATTCTTCTTCAGTGCTGGCAATAGCAAGCGAGACAAGCCATACTCATTCGTCTAAAGCAAAACAAGAAGCCTTCAGCACCTGGTATTCCCAGTCTGTCTCCAATCCAGGTACTAACCAGGCCTGACCTTCCCTAACTTCAGAGATCAGACGAGATCAGGTGCTTTAGGGTGGTATGGCCATAGGCATGAAGAGCACTGACTTTGTGAATCATAGCTTTTTCATTCTACTTCAGTGCTGGCTATAGTATGCGAGACAAGCCACGTCATTCACCAAAAGCGAAACAAAAAAAAGACAAAAAAGACCCCAGCACCTGGTATTCCCTGGCAGTCTACCACCCACATACTACCCAGGCCCGACTCTTCTTAACTTCTAAGATCAGACGAGATCAGGTGCTTTTAGGGTGGAATGGCTGTAGGCATTAGGAGCACTGACTTTGGGGCTCTAAGCTTTTTTCATTCTACTTCAGTGCTGGCCATATTACGCGAGACAAGCCACCCTCATTCAAAATGAAAAAGCCTACAGCACCTAGTATCCCCAGGTGGTCTCCCATCCAGGTACTAACCAAGCTGGTCCTGCTTAACTTTTGAAATCGGACAAGTTCAGGTGCTTTCAGGGTGGTATGAAGGCACTGGGTTTGGGGCTCTTGACTTTTTTCATTCTATTTCAGTGCTGGCAACAGTAACCAAGACAAGGCACCCTCTTTCACCTAAAGCAAAACAAAAAGCCTAGAGCACCTGGTATTCCCAGTCGGTCTCATAACCAGATACTAACCAGGCCTGACCCTGCTTAACTTTTGTGATCAGACAAGACCAGGTCCTTTCAGGGTTGTCTGGCTGTGGGCATGAAGAGCACTGACTTTGGGGATCTTAGCTTTTTTCATTCTACTTCAGTGCTGGTCGTGGTAAGTGCGAGAAGCCACCCTCATTCACCTAAAGCAATACAAAAATAAGATCAAGGGAGCATACAACACCTGGTATTCCCAGGCAGTCTCTCATCCTGGTACTAACCAGGTTCGACTCTGTTTACCTTCTGAGATCAGAGGAGATCAGGTGGTTTTAGGGTGGTATGGCCCTAGGCATGAAGAGCACTGAGTTTGGGGATTATAGCTTTTTTCATTCTACTTCTGTGTAGGCCATAGCACACAAGACAGGCCATCCTCATTCACCAAAAGCAAAACAAAAAACAATAAAAAGCATACAGCACCTGGTATTGCCAGCAGGTCTCCCATCCAGGTACTAAACAGGACTGACCCTGCTTAACTTCCAAGATCGGATGCTTTCAGGGTGGCATGGCCGTAGGCTGAAAGAGAACTGACTTTGGGGCTCTTAGCTTTTTCATTCTACTCCAGTGGTGGCCATAGTAATTGAGAGAAGCAACCTTTTTTCACCTAAAGCAAAACAAAAAAAATAGCTCTCACCACCTGATATTGCCAGTAGGTCACCTTTCCAGGTCCTAACCAGACCCGATCCTGCCTTACTTCTGAGATCAGACGAGGTCAGGTGTTCTTTAGGGTAGTATGGCCATAGGCATGAAGAGCACTGACGTTGGGGCTCTTTGCTTTTTTCATTTTACTTCAGTGCTGGCCATTGTAATTGAGAGAAGCCACCCTAATTCACCTAAAGCAAATACAAAAAAAGCCTAGAGTACCTTGTATTTCAAAATAGTCTACCATCCAGGTATTAACCAGGCCCGACCTTGCTTAACTGCTGTGATCGGAGGAGATCGAGTGCTTTCAGGGTGGTAGGGCCCTAGGGATGAAGAGCACTGACTTTGCGGTTCTAAGCTTTTATCAATTCTACTTCAGTGCTGGCCATAGTAAGCGAGACAGGCCACCCTGATTCACCTAAAGCAAAACAAGAAGCCTTCAGCACCTGGTATTCCCAGGCACTCTCCCATCCAGGTACTAACCAGGCCCAAAGCTGGTTAATTTCTGAGATCAGGCAATCTCAGGTGCTTTCAGGGAGGTATGGCTGTAGGCATGGAGAGCACTGACTTTGTGGCTCTTTACTTTTGTCATTCTACTTCAATGCTGGCAATAGTAAGTGAGACAAGCCACCCTCATTCACCCAGAGCAAAAAAAAACAAAAAACTTCCACACCTAGATTTCCCAGTCGGTCTCACATCCAGGTACTAACAGGCTCGACCCTGCCTAACCTCAGAGATCAGATGAGATCAGGTGCTTTTAGGGTGGTATGGCTGTAGGAATGAAGAGCACTGAGTTTGGGGGTCATAGCTTTTTTCATTGTACTTCACTGCTGGGCATAGTATACAAGACACGCCATCCTCGTTCACCAAAAGCAAAAGCAAAAAAAACATACAGCACATGGTATTACCAACAGGTACTAATCAGGCCCCACCCTGCTTAACTTCTGATATCAGACAAGGTCAGGTGTTTTCAGCGTGGTATAGCAATAGGCCTGAAGTGCACTGACTTTGGGGCACTTAGCATTTTCATTCTACTCCAGTGTTGGCCATAGTAATTGAGAGAAGCCATCCTCATTCACCTAAAGCAAAACAAAAGAAATAGCCTACATCACCTGATATTGCCAGGAGATCACCTTTCCAGGTCCTAACCAAGCCCAATCCTGCTTAACTTCTGAGATGAGACGAGATCAGGTGCTTTCAGGGTGGTATGGCCATAGGCATGAAGAGCACTTACTTTGGGGTTCTTAGCTTTTTTCATTCTACTTCATTGCTGGCCATAATAATTGAGAGAAGACACCCTCATTCACCTAAAGCAAATAAAAAAAAGCCAAAAAGCCTACAGCACCATGTATTACCAGGCAGTCTACCATCCAGGTAGTAACTAGGCCCCAACCTCCTTAACTTCTGCAATCAAACAAGACCGGGTGCTTTCAGGGTGGTATGGCCATAGGCATGAACAGCACTGACTTTGTGAATCATAGCTTTTTTCATTCTATTACAGTGCTGGCTATAGTATGCGAGAGAAACCACATTCATTCACTTAAAGCAAAAAAAAAAAAAGACAAAAAAATCTCCAGCACCTTGTATTCCCAGGCAGTCTACCACCAACATACTAACCAGGCCCGACCCTGCTTAACTGCTGAGATCAAATGAGATCCGGTGCTTTTAGGGTGTAATGGCTGTAGGCATTAGGAGCACTGACTTTGGGGCTCTTAGCTTTTTTCATTCTACTCCAGTGCTGGCCATATTATTTGAGACAAGCCACCCTCATTCACCTAAAGCAAAACAAACAAACCCACACAAAAAAAGCATACAGCACCTAGTATTCCCAGGCAGTTGATAATAGTGCTTACAGCACTCTAAATTGAATGGGTGCTTTATACTCATGGTTCAAATGCCTCCATATATATTTTGTCGTCTGCAGTGTTTCATGATTATTAAAATGCATTTATTCAAGTCACATAAACATTTGTAATGTAGTATGCACATTTAAGTAGGATTTTGTCTGTATTAGAAAAGTTAGTATTCTCGATTGTATAATGTGAAGGATGAAATTATATTCGTAAAATGTAACTGTGTGTAGTTCAAGTTGCCTGCCTTCTAGGCCCAAATTGCTTTTTGGTTTCTTTTCTCCTTAGTTGCTCAAGAAATATTTAAACAAATCCTTTTTGTAATTGGAGATAGTATGTTCTCATTCTACTACAGGTGCAGGAATTTGACCTTGTTATTCTTAGATCAAGGAGATACCCGGAATGTCTTTGAAGAAGACTGGAAGACGAAAAGGGAGGACGCCTTTTGTGTCTAGCCTATTTGAGAACCAAGGCCACTGGAGAGGAGCTGAACAACTAATGCTCCTGGGGAAAATTACTAAAATGTTGCAATAAAAAGAGTCATTATGTGACGTATTGGGGGGCTGAACATTGTCTTTTTGTATGGTGCTCAGGGACAGATTCGAGAGACTTCTATTTTTTCGGAGAAACAGAAGCATCTTAGAACAAGCTCTGTAGCCTTAAACTATCAGACCCAATTTGACTTGAGTACTTCTTAGGAAGTCAACACGTGCTTAAAACTTTGGGGTATGATAGAAAGGAGATAGGCAGGATCCTCATTTAGCGCAGTGTAGGGAAAGATATTTTCGTTTACTTCTCAATGAAAAGAGAATTGGACTCAGCTTCTATTTTGTGTTGCCTTTTGATTTTGGAGTTCATGACATTATGCCTTTTTTGCCGAATGAATTATATTCGAAGACTTGGCTCTGTATTGATTTTCATGTACCTATATACTCTGATATTGAGGTGCGTTTATATTCAATTACTTTTGGCCTTATAATAAATACACAAATTGAAATTCGGAGTCTGTGGTCCTTTTAAACATGACTAATTTGTAAGTATAATCTTGAATTGTTTTGCTCCCCCTCTACCACTTTTAGCAGGCAAATAAAAGACCATCAGTATTGGATTCAGTAGGTAAGGCAAGGAGTACATTTCGCGTAATCAAATGGTAGAAGAGGATGGTTTCCTCTAAAAGAGAAAGGAGAAGGAGGAATTAGAGTAGAAACGGAAAAACATAGGGCTCGGGACATGGAGTAAATGATGGGAAGATGAAGATTGATGGAGGTCAGCGGATGCTGATGGTGCGGCGGACACGTGAGGTAGCGTGAGTATGAAACTGTGTGGTGTGTTAGATTGCGGTGATGAATTAATTGTGTGATGTCTTGCGAAGTTGGGATGCAAGTCGAGTGAGTGTGGGTTAATCGGTTTAGTGGTCCGGAGACGTGCGGATCAGGAAGTTTGGTGAGCAGACTCAAGAGATGTTCAAGATCCCGGGATAGTTGTATTTGTAATTGTCTGATCAATATTGTGGGTGTCGTGAAGCGCTATCGACGATTCACTTGTGATAGGGAACTTTGTGTGATTGCAGGAGTACGTCGCGGTAGAAAGCCTCAGGTACTGGGGTGGATTATGGCGATTGAGTGACCAACGCAGGTCAGGTGCCACAGCGGACGAATGTTCTTGTAAGAGTGTTCTGTCGATTTTTTAGCGGACGGACAATTACTTGTTTTGAGGTACTGGGTTTTTCAGAACCGGTACCGACCCGGTAACCCAGTAGTGTCAGGGTACACACCCAAAGACATCGAGTACTTTCCTGATTTAGACCACAGAAACTCAGAGTCTTCTAGGTGAAGTCAAGGATCCATTTTATTGGCTGCAACCAAGGTAACAGGCGTCCTAGAAGTACAACAATATTTACAACAAGGGGTGGTGATGGACAGAGTCTCTGAATTAAGCAGAATACTCTCACCCAGTCAAGAGATCAGGGCTAAATCCAACACCGTTTTTTAGCTCATTGCACCATCCCAGTTTCAGAACCTGGCTGTATGCAAATTAGTCTGTCCCTGGCCCAGTGCATCATGGGAACAGGGCAGACCAGACTACAAAAGCCAATTCTTACACTGGGAAGGAAACAAGCTTCCGGGGACCGGTTTCTGGCATTTCAGCCGTCTTCGGCCCGGCTTGCTTGAATCCTGATGGTGCAATGAGCAAGGGACTCACATCTGAGTATACCCTTCCACGCTTAGGGTGGACAAAAATATTTACAACAAGGGGTGGTGATGGACAGAGTCTCTGAATTAAGCAGAATACTCTCACCCAGTCAAGAGATCAGGGCTAAATCCAACACCGTTTTTTAGCTCATTGCACCATCCCACTATAGGTGTGGCAGGGTATACTCAGACATGAGTCCCTTTCTCACTGCTCCATCAGGATTCAAGCAAGCCGGGCCGAAGAGGCTGAAATGCCAGAAACCGGTCCCCGGTAGCTTGTCTCCTTTCTGGTGAAGAATTGGCTTGGTAGTTTGGTCTGCCCTGTTCCCATGATGCACTGGGCCAGGGACAGACTAATTTGCATATAGCCAGGTTCTGAGCTGGGATGGGGCAGTGAGATAAATAACGGTGATGGATCAAGCCCTGATCTTTGGACTGGGTAAGAGTGGTCTGCTTAATTCAGACACTCTGTTCATCACCACCCCCTTTTCTGTATCGTTTTTGGCCACTATAGGTGTGGCAGGGTATACTCAGACATGAGTCCCTTTCTCACTGCTCCATCAGGATTCAAGCAAGCCGGGCCGAAGAGGCTGAAATGCCAGAAACCGGTCCCCGGTAGCTTGTCTCCTTTCTGGTGAAGAATTGGCTTGGTAGTTTGGTCTGCCCTGTTCCCATGATGCACTGGGCCAGGGACAGACTAATTTGCATATAGCTAGGTTCTGAGCTGGGATGGGGCAGTGAGATAAATAACGGTGATGGATCAAGCCCTGATCTTTGGACTGGGTAAGAGTGGTCTGCTTAATTCAGACACTCTGTTCATCACCACCCCCTTTTCTGTATCGTTTTTGGCCACTATAGGTGTGGCAGGGTATACTCAGACATGAGTCCCTTTCTCACTGCTCCATCAGGATTCAAGCAAGCCGGGCCGAAGAGGCTGAAATGCCAGAAACCGGTCCCCGGTAGCTTGTCTCCTTTCTGGTGAAGAATTGGCTTGGTAGTTTGGTCTGCCCTGTTCCCATGATGCACTGGGCCAGGGACAGACTAATTTGCATATAGCCAGGTTCTGAGCTGGGATGGGGCAGTGAGATAAATAACGGTGATGGATCAAGCCCTGATCTTTGGACTGGGTAAGAGTGGTCTGCTTAATTCAGACACTCTGTTCATCACCACCCCCTTTTCTGTATCGTTTTTGGCCACTATAGGTGTGGCAGGGTATACTCAGACATGAGTCCCTTTCTCACTGCTCCATCAGGATTCAAGCAAGCCGGGCCGAAGAGGCTGAAATGCCAGAAACCGGTCCCCGGTAGCTTGTCTCCTTTCTGGTGAAGAATTGGCTTGGTAGTTTGGTCTGCCCTGTTCCCATGATGCACTGGGCCAGGGACAGACTAATTTGCATATAGCCAGGTTCTGAGCTGGGATGGGGCAGTGAGATAAATAACGGTGATGGATCAAGCCCTGATCTTTGGACTGGGTAAGAGTGGTCTGCTTAATTCAGACACTCTGTTCATCACCACCCCCTTTTCTGTATCGTTTTTGGCCACTATAGGTGTGGCAGGGTATACTCAGACATGAGTCCCTTTCTCACTGCTCCATCAGGATTCAAGCAAGCCGGGCCGAAGAGGCTGAAATGCCAGAAACCGGTCCCCGGTAGCTTGTCTCCTTTCTGGTGAAGAATTGGCTTGGTAGTTTGGTCTGCCCTGTTCCCATGATGCACTGGGCCAGGGACAGACTAATTTGCATATAGCCAGGTTCTGAGCTGGGATGGGGCAGTGAGATAAATAACGGTGATGGATCAAGCCCTGATCTTTGGACTGGGTAAGAGTGGTCTGCTTAATTCAGACACTCTGTTCATCACCACCCCCTTTTCTGTATCGTCTAGAAGTACAACAGCACGGGATGTATATTCTCAGGAGACTGCTCAATCTTACAACGCCAGGCTTCTCTTTTTATACAAAATATTATGCTTCAGGCAAACATTCTTGGATTTACAGTATACCATTCGCATATTTTCACTACAAAGGAAAAGCAGAGTCATGATGACAAGCCCACGTTTCAGTTTGTCCAGCCCACAACAAATTACCCGGCAAGGCCCAACATTTCATCAGATATCGGTGGACCCCCAATAAAAACGGGCACCTCCCCATCATAAAGCAAGTGAGAGAGAAAAGAGCAGGGACAGGTGTGAGCAAGATTCGGCAGGGTGTGTGTGCGATGAAAAGGGTTTATGACATGTTGTGCCTTGATGCTATCTCGTTCGGCCACTGGGAGAGGAAATGACCAAACAGGTTCGGCCTGGGGCAATGGTTTCAGCCTGCCCAGGTCAGAGAAAAGTCAATTAAGGTGTATGTGTCCTTTGATATCGAATTTAGCTGTATTATAAGCCTATGTCAGGGCAACCCACAAAATGGCTGCCGTACACAAAATGGAAGCCAAGGGTTCAAGACGAAAATGACGATTTCGGGGTGAAATCGTCACTCGAATATGACGAAAATGCTTGTACATAGTGTACTAGCTATTTTCGGTCTTTTGATATAAAAATCGTCATGCTACGACGAAGTTTTATTCACGAGTCCAGAATTTTCAGAACTACAAACCCTCCTTTTGCCCTTACATAGGTAATTTAACCTAATCTCATGCTAATCTGAGTCCAGGTCTATATTCCTAAAGTCATTGAGATGTTGCTGTAACATCATTCTATTACTTAGTTCGTCTTTTGATACAGGCTTCCTTACACATGATGTAACACAGAGGCCACATATTGCAGGAGCACACTGCACGCACAGACAAAACAGGAAAAGAATGTCTAAGACCATCCCAGTGACCATCAGAATTTTCCATCCCCAGGCGGATATCAGTTCCCAGAACCATCCCATTAATGACCAATCTCCTTTATCCACATGAATAGATTCGGAAATCCTATGCAGTTTAGAGATGGCCTGGTACACTGTTGGAGCGTTATCTGGAATGAAAACACAGCAACTCGATTGGATCAATCTACATACCCCACCTCGGTCTGCAAGTATGACATCTAATGCGACCCTGTTCGAAGGGTCATAAGACGATCCGACTGGAGCTCAGCAGTCAAGTTACTAAGGGCACCAGCAGTTTCAACCACGGTGGATTCAACCACCCTTGTCAATTGCCTTAGGTTCCTGCTGTTAGCCATCGGTCCCCAGAACGGCAGAAAACCCTTTACGAAGTCCCCAAATTCCTGTCCTGCAGTGTCTTCTTTACTCAAGGCACCTCTAACTATCCTTGTCTTGTGGTAATCCGCCGCTGCTGTGTAGGTGGGAGGCAACAGGAACGAAACAAAACATGTGCCCGAAAAGTCAGGGGGCAACCATGTATAGGCTCTATCATGGCAGATGAAATAGGTACCCTTAGCTGCTAAAAACGAAGGGGAAGTCTGTGCTGCAAAAACATACGTTTTAGTGCAAATACTCTTCCCTCACTGAGCTCTGGGATTCTTGCCATTACCTTGCAGATACAGGTGACCCTGATGGGGTACAATCCAAATCGGGGAAGATCTCTTAGCTTGCTGTTTCTCACTCAGAGTAGCTCCATATCCGGTTACGTTCCATCCTATGTATACTAGTGTCTCATCTCTAGGGATAGTCTCGTAGGAAATATCTTCCTTAATCATGTCTACTATACCCTTAACTAGAGCACTATTCTTAGGATTGTCTTCCACAGAGCGTAGGGGGTAGACTTCATGTGCATATATGAACATTGTTCTGTATGCCCACACAGAACGATTGTGGCTGAAAGGCAGGACCAGATAAGGGATACCTTTATCCGTTGTGTGAGGCATAAGACCACACACCCAACAGTTAGTTGTGTTCATTACTAGTTGGTGTTGGTGCAAAAGCTGAACAAAGGAGTTATCAATAAACTCTAATCTCCTAATGGATTCGTGTTCGGGAAGGGGTTGAAAAGAGTGTGGGGAAACAGTAGAAGGAGGAGGTATAGGCGATGTAGTGGGTGCAAATGTTACTCGAAAAGAGAATAAAACATAACTTATTAAAAATATCATCACACTGAATAATATGAAAATGCACAATATCAAAAAGCTTTTCTTTGTCATTATTTTACATATTCGGTTTTTAAAGTTCACAGTTTTGGCAGATCTCTCCATCTCGAAAAACTCCATCCTCTCTAAAGTGCTGCCCGCGATGGGAGGTTGTTTCTGCTAAGGAATGCTTCTGTCAGTCTAGGGCAACTCCCTTGGACCAACCAGAACTGTCGACCTAACGTCGTCAGCTGCACCCCAAAGACTTTGGGCACTCGCGGCCCTAGCAGCGGAACCCAGATGGCGGTTCGAAAAACAAAAATAAGCAAGTTTCTCAGATGGGAGAGCTGCACTTTTCAAAAATAGTGGGGAAAAAAGAATTTTATTTGTCCATAGGTCTCGGCCTCAAATTATAGCGCTTTTTCCCAGGTACTGTCTGGTCCTGAAACAGGAGTTCAGGCTCTGTAGTGTCCAATCGAATTGACGGTGATACCGCTGGTTGCAAAATTTTATCACTCTCTTGTTCAGTAAGTGTTCCTTTTACTCGTGCATCACTGAAAGGCAGAAAACGTGGCACGGTTTCAGTCTCTGAGTCGGCGACACCCTCCTGGACCCACCGGTCATATGGCAGAGGCAGAGGGATCCGCTTGCAGTGGATCCCGTGGATCCAGTTTTTCTTCCCTTCCACTCGAACAGCTGATCTTGTGGAAAGAAGAACGAGGTGCGGTCCGGTCCACCTTGGCTGGTCGTTCTTGGTTCGCTGGAAATTCTTCACGAGAATCCAGGATCCAGGGTAGATCTGATGACCTGGAGTTTCAGAGACCGGAGGCAGGGTGTCATGGACCTGTTGGTGTAAAACACACAATTTAGCCGTCAATTCGTACAAATAATCAAGCAAAACAGGGTGTTCTATTTCACTGAACTTAGTGGGCCTTGGCACTCTCCATATGTTGGCCGGGCGGCCAAAAACTATCTCATAGAGACTAAGTCCCACTCGCGAATGCACAGTCATTCTGGTGGATAGGAGTGCTAAGGGTAGAGCATCAGGCCATTTAAGACCAGTGCTCGCTTGAATTTTGGCTAATTTAAGTTGTAAAGTGCCGTTGTAGCATTCTACTAATCCAGCTGATTGGGGGTGATTTGCAGCGTGGAACTTTTGCTGAATGCCTAGCCCTTCACATACTCTCTTCATCACACGACCCACAAATTCACTTCCATTGTCACTCCAGACCATTCTAGGCATTCCGAATCTGGGGAAGTACTCTTTCACAAGGGCTTTAGCTGTGGATAAGGCAGTGTTGTCTTTTAGGGGGTAGGCTTCCACCCATCTTGAAAAGGCACAAACAACAACGAGTACGTATTTTAAATTGTTGCACCTCTCCATGTGGATGAAATCTAGCTGCAAAACCTCGAACGGATACGTAGGAGGTGCAAAATGACCAGCTGGAGTTGGAGTTCCCCTATCAGGATTGTGTTTCAGACACACCATGCAATTCTTGATGACATTCTCTGCACACTTGGGAATTCCTGAATTTTGCCATACTGGAGCCAACAACTTGCAAATCCCTTTCACGCTGATATGAGCCATTCCATGAGCCATTGTAACCACTGCAAGCACATATGCATCGGGTAACAACCATCTCTGATGCTCTGACAATTCAATCCAGCAACCATTGGCATCCATTTTACCCGTACTTTCTCTCCACATGTTCAACTCTTTCTCTGTAGCCTCAGCTTGAATAGACTTCACACTCTCTATCGTGTCTTCACACATTCCAACATGACCAACCCATCTTGCAGGGCCTGCAACATACATTCGGCTCATCACATTCCTTGCAGTTTCTTTCGCGATTTCGTCAGCAAATGCATTTCCACGACCAACATCATCAGTCACCTTCTTGTGAGCACTACATTTCACAATCGCCACTTGCAGAGGCAAGGTCAATGATTCAAGAAGCTCATTCACCAACTGACCATGCTGAATCTTAGCTCCATGCGAAGTCAGGAACCCACGTTCTTTCCACAATCGTCCAAAACTGTGAGCCACACCAAACGCATACTGACTATCGGTATAGATAGTCACTTTCATTCCTTTAGACAACACACATGCTCTTGTAAGTGCAATCAATTCTGCTGCTTGAGCTGAATTATGTGGAATACGTGCAGCTTCAACAATTGTATGCATTGTCGTGACAGCATATGCTGCAGTCGTGTCACCATTCGGGAGATTGAAGCATGAGCCATCCACCCATAATGTACCATCACATTCAGCAAGAGGAGTGTCCCTAAGATCTATTCTCCCTTTCGTTTCTTCTTCTGTTCTAAGAAAACAATCATGCTGTTCTGAATCATCAAACTCCTCTACACTTGACAACAACGTAGCTGGGTTAAGTGTGTTACATCTTTTTATGTGCACATGACTCGCTAACAAGGTTAATTCGTAACCTGACAATCGAGCACTAGTTAAGTGCTGTGTCTTGGTTCTGTTTAACAACGTGTCCACTGCATGTGGAACCATCACAACTAACATGTTATTCATCACTAGACCAGCAGACTGTCGAATAGAAACAGCTGCTGCCGCTGTTGCTCTTAAACAACTCGGCAATGCTTTAGCTACCGGATCCAAAGTCGACGAAAAATATGCACATGGACGCTGCTTGTCTCCAAACAACTGAGTCAACACTGATAATGCACAAACCTCTTTCTCATGGACATACAATGTAAAGGGCTTACTGTAGTTGGGTGTACCTAACACAGGAAACGAACATAATGCTGTGCGCAATTCAAAAAAACTTTTCTGACACTCTTCAGACCAAGGAACGGGATTGGGTGTATCTTTACATGTTAATGCCACCAAAGGTTTGGCTAATAACGAAAAATTTGGTATCCATTGCCTGCAATATGAGGTAATGCCCAAGAAAGCACGTACTTCTCTCTGTGTTCTTGGCACACTCAATTTCGCTATTGTCTGAATTCTTTCTGGGGTCAGTTTCCTTCCCTCCTTCAATAAGAGATGACCTAAGTAGGTCACTTCTTGTCGACAATATTGCAATTTTGAGCGAGACACTTTGTGGTGCAAATCACACAAATGACGCAACAAAGACAATGTGGCTTCCTTACAGATTTCCTCAGTATCTGCAGCAACAAGCAAATCATCAACATACTGAATGAGGGTAGCACCTTCAGGTAAAACAATTGTATCAAGCTGTGTCTTTAGAGCTTGACTATATATTGATGGACTTTCACAGTAGCCCTGGGGCGCGCGTTTAAAGCGGAAGCTGCAACCTCCTAAACTGAAGCCAAAAATATGCCTACTCTCCTCAGCAATCGGGATGCTGAAGAAAGCATTCTTCAAGTCAATCACCGAAAACCAGGTGGCAGAAGCTGGAATCATAGTCAATAGGGCAGTAATGTCAGGAACAACTGGAAACTGTGGCACAACTATTTTATTCACCTCTCTAAGATCGATCACGAATCTGTAAACAGGTGGCTGGGAAGGGTCAGTTTGTTTCAAAACAGGCAGAACAGGACTATTGCAAACGTTGCCTCTTGTCTCTTCAATTACATCTTTTTCAATCAGATCATAAATGATCGCTAGTAAAGCTTTTTCACCTTCACTAGAGATTTTGTATTGGGGAATTTGTGGCATCTTAATATTGGCTTTCAATGTTACAACATATGGTGGTATTTCCAAAAGGCCTACATCATTAGGACCAGTAGCCCAAAGAATATTAGGGAGAGATGACAATTCTGTTGGAAGTTTATCCCTTGACAAATACATTGGAGAAACCACTTTCTTACCGAGTGTAAGTTGTACTCCAGAAGGCAGAAGGACAACAGTACAAAGTCGCATACAATCTTTTCAGCAAATCTAATCCTAGCAAGTTTTCACCACAACCTGTTGTCAGAATAAGGGGTGCTTCGAATTCACAAGGTCCAACAGAAAGGGACAAAGGGTCAGAAATCGGATTTCTAACTGGGGCGCCAGAAAAACCTACAGAAACATTCATTTTGCCAGACAAAGGTGCGCCAGGGAGTTTGGAGTGCATAATAGAACTCTTTGTGGCACCAGTATCCAACAGAAAAGGCTCTGACACACCTGATGTAATCACCTCAACGTATGGTCCACTCTGATCTACTGGAACTGAAACAACTCCCTCTCTTTGTCTATGGCTGTCCTAGCAATCATTACCGTCCATATGCTCATCTTCTGCATAGTAATCATCAGCATAGTACTGAGCCGTCCTACCAGATGCGTTATTCTGCTGATCGAACTTATTCATCGAATTTTGAGGTGGAAAGACCGTGTGTTCTGGGGGAAATTTCCACGTCCTCTACCTCTAGATGCTTGTTGAACACCTCGACCTCTTACACCAGAAGCACCATTTGCACGCTGTAATAAAATAGGACAACTATACTTGAAATGACCCTCTTCCTTACAATATGAACACTGATTGGGGCCTACAGGGACACGTGGTTGAGTAAACTCGACTCTTTGCGAGTTCCTCTGATACTGTTGAGGCTGCTGATTATTATTCTGATAGTTACTCTGAGCACCACTATTTTGACCACCACGTGGCGGATATGCTTGCTGTAACAAAACCTTCGTTTTCAACTCTTTAGTTTTCTTTTCTGCGCTATCTTATTTGCGATTAGCAAATTGCTAATCGCAAATAAGGAATAACTCCCCATTCATTCCTATGAGCCTTTAGGCCCATAGGAATGAATGGGGAGTTATTCCTTATTTGCGATTAGCAATTTGCTAATCGCAAATAAGGAATTCCTACATGAATCCCGTTTTGCAAGTCCTTAATAGCGATTCCTTAATAATCGCTATTAAGGACTCGCAAAACGGACCAATGATGAATCAGGCAGTTAAAACTGTAACTCGATAACTTTTACTCACCATTGACTTTGCATTGGTGCATGCGTGTGCTTTTAGCGCTGCACCCGATTCCCACGGGCTACTCCCGTCCTAACTGCTGTTAGTCCAGTGTAGTCCTAGCGATTCCCAAGGCCCCAGGCCTTATCACAGTTCGAAAGGTGATACTTATACCACTTTTTTGATATATGGTTTGAGTGGCCACCGGCCTCATCCATAATTGTGCAACTTTCATATGTTATACTGTGCTTTTGTTTAAACGCTTGTGCTTCTATACTCATAAAGAGTACAGGGGATTATTCTAAGAATAAATACATATATTTTTATAATATATAACTTGTGTGGTGTCCTTTCATTTGATATTACAGGATTGCATATGGTAAAACAGCTGGCTTCACATGCCCTCTTGAGTTAAGCCTTTAGGCTGCTTAGTCCATGCTACCTCTAGGATAGCTTGTCTTTAAGGTTGACTTACAACCATCACCATAAGGGATTGTTTGGACTGATATAAGGTGCCCCCAGAATTGGAGACATCATACATCAGGCCAACTTCTCACAGATGAGATGAGATCAGGTGCTTTCAGGGTGGTATGGAATGAAGAGCACTGACTTTGGGGCTCTTAGCTTTTTTCATTCTACTTCAGTGCTGGCCATAGTAATTTAAAGAAGCCACCCTGATTCACCTAAAGCAAATCATAAAAACCAAAATAGCCTACAACACCTTGTATTCCTAGGCAGTGTACCATCCAGGTAGTAACCAGGCGCGACCCTGCTTAACTTCTACAATCAGATGAGATCGGGTACTGTCAGGGTTGTATGGCCGTAGGCATGAAGAGCACTGACTTTGTGAATCATAGCTTTTTTCATTCTACGCAATGGCTATAGTACGCGAGAAAATCCACCCTCATTCACCTAAAGTAAAAGAAAAAAAAGACAAAAAAAGCCTCCAGCACCTTGAATTCCCAGGCAGTCTACCACCAACATACTAACCAGGCCCGGTCCTGCTTAACCTCTGAGATCAGATGAGATCAGGTGCTTTTAGGGTGGAATGGCTGCAGGCATTAGGAGCACTGATTTTGGGGCTCTTAGCTTTTTTCATTCTACTTCAGTGCTGGCCATATTATTCTAGACCAGCCAACCTCATTCACCTAAAGCAAAACAAAACAAAAACAAGCAGACAGCAGCTAGTATTCCCAGGCAGTCTCCCATCCAGGTACTATCCAGTCCCAACCCTGCTTAACTCCTGAGATCAGGTGCTTTCAAGGTGGCATGGCAGTAGGCATGAAGAACACTGACTTTGGGGCTCTTAACCTTTTCATTCTACTTCAGTTCTTTCAACAGTAAGGAAGACAAGCCACCCTCATTCACCTAAAGCAAAACAAAAAAACAATAAAACCTACATCACATGCTAACCAATAGCGACCAGATGACTGGGGGACAGTTGCGCTGGGTTGCATCCAGTTTTATCAAACAATAATTTCAAAGGAGCTCAAAGGATAAGGTGATGGTCAATCACCATCAACCAGACAGCAGTGAAAAAGTTCTCTACTTATTAAACAATTGCACAGATATATCCTAAGCTTGATTCCAGAATATTAAAAGTCCTTATTAAATCAAAGCAGAAAAGGAGATCTTCTTATGTCCATCATTTATTCATCTCAATATGTATCGAAATTTGATCCTAGCCAACACGTGTTTCGTCTTTAAAGGTGTCAACCTCAGACTTCGTCAGGGCTAGAATATCATCAAACAAACAATCATTACATATACACCTTTACACAGGTTTAAATTTCAATAAAAATTCAAGGAAGCAATCCACCAAATCCAAACCTGACACCCTCGTGCATATGAAGGTGAAACACCACACACAGGCAAGGAGTAAGTCAATGCTTATTAAAAATCAAAATAAGGTGACACAAGCGTTAGAAAGACAAAGAAACCATCACCCAAGTGTAGTAGAGATATCACCATAAGTGAAAAGACGTTCAAAGTGAAGGGAAAGTGAAGTCAACAGACTCCTAAAGTAATTTACACAAAATCGGTCAGGGTTCACGTTCAAGGCTAACAAATCTATTATCAGAGGGCTAGCAACACCACTAATATATAGGGCATGCAAGCTATTCCATGGTGAAGTAGTGAGAAAGGAACTACTAGAGAAGGGGACTCACCTATTGATAATATTGGACTCTTATTCTACCAATAGGACAAGGCGTTGTGTGTAATAAAAACAAGTATATTCAATCATCTCATGTCTAAAAAGGAAAATAACAGTCTAATTAACCATCTCTCCTATCAGGGATAAAGGATTATCTTCAAACAGTATCCATGTTCTGTAATCACTCATTTGTATGAGTCTTAATAGTAGGAAAAGAGTATGTTGTCTCTCACAGTATTCTTCTAACCAGGCCTGCTCCTGCTTAACTACTGAGATGAGACGAGATCAGGTGCTTTCAGGGTTGTATGGCCGTAGGCATGAAGAGTACTGACATTGTGAATCATAGATTTTTTCATTCTATTTCAGTGCTGGCCATATTACTAGAGACAAGCCACCCTCATTCACCTAAAGCAAAACAAAAAAAACACAAAAAGCATACAGCACCAGTATTCCAAGGCAGTCTCCCATCCAGGTACTATCCAGGCCCAACCCTTCTTAACTTCTGATATCATATGAGATAATGGGTTTTCAGGGTGGTATAGCAATAGGCCTGAAGTGCACTGACTTAGGGGCCCTTAACTTGTTTCATTCTTCTTCAGTGCTGGCCATAAAAAAGAGAGAGAAGCCATTCTCATTCACCTAAAACAAAACAAAAAAATCAAGAGAGCCTACAGCACCTGGTATTCCCAGGCAGTCTTCCATCCTGGTACTAACTAAGCCCGACCCTGCTTACCTTCTGAAATCAGAGGAGATCATGAGCTTTCATGGTGGTATGGTCCTAGGCATGAAGCGCACTGACTTTGGGGCACCTAGCGTTTTTTCATTCTACTTCATTGCTGGCTATAGTAACCAAAACAAACTATGCTCATTCACCTAAAGCAAAACAAAAAAAGAAGTCTACAGGACCTGGCATTCCCAGCCGGTCTTCCATTCTGAGTTCTGATGAGATCAGGTGCTTTCATGATGGTATGGCTGTAGGCATGAAGAGTGCTGACTTTGAGGCTCTTAGCTTTTTTCATTCTACTTCAGTGCTGGCCATAGGAAGCGAGACAAGCCATCCTCCTTCACCTAAAGCAAAACAAAAAGCCTAAAGCACCTGATATTCTCAGGGTTAGGCTTGGTTAGTACCTGGAAGGTACCAACCTGGCCTAACCCTGCTTAACCTCTGAGATCAGTGAAGATCAGGTGCTTTTAGGGTGGTATGGCCGTAAACATGAAGAGCACTGACTTTGGGCCTCCCAGCTTTTTTCATTCTACTTCATTGCTGGCCATAGTAAGTGAGACAAGCCACCCTCATTCATGTAAAGCAAAACAAAACAAAAAAAACTACAGGACCTGGTATTATCAGGCAGTCTCACATGAAGCTACTAACCAGGCCCGGCCTGCTTAACTTCTGAGATCAGATGCATTCAGGGTGGTATGGCCATAGGTATGAAGAGCACTGACTTTGGGGCTCTTAGCATTTTTAATTCTACCTCAGTGCTGGCCATAGTAAGCAAGACAAGACACCCTCCTTCACCTAAAGCAAAAGAACAACAAAAACAAAAAGACGACAGCACCTGATCTTCCCAGGTAGTCTAACATCCAGGTATTAACCAAGCCCGACATTGCTAAACTCCTCAGATCAGATGAGCTTGGGTACTTTCAGGGTGGTATGGCCATAGGCATGAAGAGCACTGGTATGGGGCTCTTAGCTTTTTTCATTCTACATCATGTGCTGGCCATACTAAACGAGACAAGCCATCCTCATTGACCTTAAGCAAAACAACAACAAGAAACCTACAGCACCTGGTATTCCAAGGCGTTCTCCCATCCAGGTACTAACCACTCCCAACCCTGCTTAACTTCTGAGATCAGACGAGATCAAGGGCTTTCAGGGTGGTATAGCCATAGGAATGAAAAGCATTGACTTCGGGGCTCTTAGCTTTTATCATTATACTTCAATGCTGGCCATAGAAAGCGAGACAAGCCATCCTCATTAACCTAAATCAAAAAAAAAAACAGAACCTGGTATTCCCAGGCGGCCTACCATCCAGGCACTAAACAGGCCCAACCCTGCTTAACTTCTGAGATCTGAGGAGAACAGGTGTTTTAGGGTGGCTTAGACATAGGCATAAAGATCACTGACTTTGGGGCTCTTAGTTTCTTTCATTCTACTGCATTGCTGGCCATGAAAAGCTAGATAAGCTATCCTCATTCACCTAAAGCAAAACCAAACAAATTATAAATAGCCTACAGCACTAGGTATTCCCAGGCGGTCTCTTATCAAGGTACTAACAAGGCCTGATCTGGCTTACCTTCTGAGATCAGACGAAATCAGATGCTTTCATGGTAGTATGTCTGTAAGCATGAAGAGCACTGACTTTGGGGCTCGTAGATTTTTTTATTCTACTTCAGCGCTGGCCATAGAAAGCGAGACAAGCCATCCTCATTTACCTTAATAAAAAAAAAGCACCTAGTGTTCCCAGGCGTGCTTCCATCCATGTACTAAACAGGCCCGACCCTGCCTAACTTCTGAGCTCAGATGAAATGAGGTGCTTTCAGGGTGGTATGACCAGGCATGAAGAGCACCGACTTTGGGGTTCTTAGTTTATTTCATTTCACTTCACTGCATTCCATAGTAAGCAAGACACGCCACCCTCATTCACCTAAAGCAAAACAAGAAGCCTTCAGCACCTGGCATTCCCAGGCGGTCTCCCAACCAGGTACTAACCAGGCCCAACCCTGCTTAACTTCTGAGATCAGACAGGATCAGGCGCTTTCAGTGTGGTATGGCTGCAGGCATGAAGAGCACTGACTTTGGGGCTCTTAGATTTTTTCTTTCTACTTCAGTGCTGGCCATAATGAAGTAAGTGGCCCATTAAGGTTCACCCGGGTCACTCACAACCACCTCCCTGACTTCCATACCAAATGAAGAGTTGCCAGACAGTAGAGAATACAAACCAATATCTGTTTATTGAGGTAAACTCAGAGTGGAGCCTGGTTTGCCCAGTTACTTAGGAGTGCTGCAGAGGGACTGATATCAGCAAGCATAAAGATACATTATGTACATCCCAGAACAAATGAAGGCACGCCCATTGTGGAATTTTCCAAGCAAATTCAGCAAAACAGTAGAGTACAAAGAATACGTTTTGATTCTAACACCGGGCACACACTGTCTACTACTCAAGGTCACTTTGCCCATGCCCGTGACTAGACAATGGGGAGAAGGCCTTTATCTAAAGGGAAAGCTATGCGCTAATAAGAACAGTATATTCATTAGTGAAGCAAAACTCGGCCTTGGAGAAACACAACTCAGCTGAGGCCTTTTCTCGGAAAAAGCAAAGGATCAGTTTCAATCATGATTCAAAGTGGCACCCAAATAGAAAATAAATGTTGTAGCAAATGCTAACTTACATACGATAATAAATAAACAAAATCATTTCCATTCTAACAGACCTCCTTTTAGCATGAGCTAAACCATTTTCCAATAATAGCAAAGAACAGACAAAATAATAAAACAGGAAGTCATGAGTACATTACTTATGAACACTCCATACTGTCAACATCAGTGGGGAAAACGTTAAGGAGGGAAGAAGTCTCAAAAATGTCCTCATCTATCTGCATCATGTCATCTATTTACTTTTGAACCATATTTGCGGCATTGGTATCATGAACCAAAATTTTCCTCTCAGGAGTGAGAAGAGTGGTGCAATAAGAACAACACAAGGAAAGGCATTTAACAAGGACACAGCAAGAGACCAAGATCACTATTAAATAAATCACATTTTCAAGGATCCAACCCCAGCTGCCAAATGGAGACCAACTCCAGTTCCCACTTTCCATTCCTTTAATATTTTCTAAGATATCTAAAATGTGTTGGGTAATATTCTTTTCCATATTTGTGACCCCGACTACACATTGGTCTCCTATTACCCCACACACACCACCACTCTTAGCTAGGATGAAATCGACTGCATATCTAGTCTGCCCGGAATATATTCGCATGCTTTCCAATTGGGTGGTGATGTCACGCCAAGCTGCTATTGTGAAGTTAGACAATATTTGCAGCTTACACCCAAAATATTCTCTAGCTTTCTCACCCTTGGCTATGGCAGTACCACATGTAATTATGGAGGAAAGAATGTATCTAAAGGTAATACCATTACTATAGTTATTGACTCTGTCACAAAATTATTTGGTCAATGTCCTTTTAATGCATCTTACTTTAGGCTTCGCATGTTTGCAAGGTACACTCAAAGCACTACCATCCCAAGTGCCACATCATCCATACTATTATTGACATTCGAATAAGTCCCATTAGACAAAAAGAAGAACCCTGGGTGTGCATACACCGGTCTATCGTAATCTACTGCAGAAAACCTTGAATTCCTTCCAAGCGTACTGGGGTCCTTTGTGTTTATCAAAGAGTATGTGCTCTTACGCAGTACTATCCCTGAACAATTGACATACAATATAGTGTCAGTAAAATTAATAATTGGACAAGAAGCAGGTTAATAACCAGCTTCTCGGGGGACCGTCAATTCTTTCTACTGGTAACCCACCAAAGTATTTTCATATAGAAGTTGTCGTAATAAGTGTTGTTGTCACACCCCCGATATTTCCAGTATAGGTATAATTGACAATAAATATGCTGTCCATAGACTATTTATGGTTTCAGAGGGGTAACAAGCAGTCCCTTCTCCAAAGAACCTCTTGTGTGTATCTAAAAACACATTGCTTGGGGCTGTCCTTTAATTTCAAACTGTAGAAACAACCTTATCCTTACTATGCAAAGATACACTTTGATCACGTTCCAAAACCCATGATACCCAACATAACAGGATTAACAGCAAAATCACAAGGGCAATACATATTAACTTTTGTTTACAGGTCCACACTGCATTGTGCAGGGCAATAGGAATCACTGGCTGGTCTTCCTCAGCAACCATTCTACCAAAGGGAGGCATGTCGAATGGAGAAATGGGGCAAAATGCAAAGGTAATATTCAAGTTCCTAGTGTCCGTCAGAGCCTCACTGTACAGGCTCCTATTGTTCATCAAATACGGTCGAGCTTGCTCTGTCGTATGCTCGTATCCCATGTCGGCCAAGGTGGTATACCTTCAGGGTCTACTTTTAGTCCTCTCCACCTAATGCTCAAGCAACTAAACTAAGATTAGCAAAAATTCTTCACCAAGCTCAATAAATTTCTGTTGGTACTATAACTTCAGTGCAACCTATCTTACACAGTCCATCTCTAATCTCTTTTCTCCTTAGATACAATTTCCCTCAGGCGAAGGCGCAAATTGTACCTGGCAGCCCCAGACACTGTAGGATCAACAAACAACAGCTCTTTGGCAAGTCGTATTTCCGGAGGAAAAGCCGCATTCAGCACATTTCCATTCTCCTGATCCAATTGAGTCCAAATCAGCTCGGCATCGCTGAACGGAATAAACCGAGGCACCTGCTCAGTCATGGAGTCCCCAATGCCGTCCTTCACCCACTGATCATAGGGCAAAGGCAGAGGGACCCTGCACAATGAGTCGCATGTATCCAGTACTTACAGCCAGCAACTTTTACTGTGGTGCGGTTTGCTAACAGGACCTGTTCTGGCACCCTCCAACGTGACTCCAAAATTTCTTCATCTGGAATTTATTTTCACCAAAGCATAGTCTCCAGGCTGAATGTCATGGCCAGACCCCTCTGGTATTGGCGGTAGAGAGTCCCAAACCTGTTGTTGAATAGAACACAAACTGTCTCTTAACTGGGAAAGATAATCAGGCAACAATGGGTACTTGTTAGACCTGGTACCATTGGCGTGAGTTTCCCTTCCATTTTTTTACTGATGGCCTCCTCTGTTTTTGATATGTTTTGCTGGTTTAGATGGTTTGGGCACTGTGCCACTGCTATTCAGTGCCACAGTGCACGTGCTCCCTATTGTAAATTTGTGTATTGATTAGTGACTCCATGATTGGCTTATTTGATTTACTTGTCAGACCCTAGTACAGTACACCATGTGGGCCCAGGGCCTGTAAATCAAATGCTGCTGGTGGGCGTGCAGCACTGGTTATGCCACCCACAGAAGCAGCTTGTAAAGTGTGTTTCAGGCCTGCCATTGCACAGCCTGTGTGCAGTCTGTGACTGCCATGTCGATTTGGCAAGTGCACCTACTTGCCAGTCCCTAAACTTTCCCTTTTCTACATTTTAGTCACCCCTAAGGTAGGCCCTAGGGCAGGGTGCATTATATGTAAAAGGTAGGTCATGCCCTGATGTCTGTGGCATGACCTGATAGTGAATTACAGTCTATTTAGTTTTGCACTGTTGCAAGGCCAGAATGGGCAGTTTGATTATAACATCTTATAATCCTAACTGACCCAGCGAACATGGTAGAAATTCAAATTTAGTATGCCGCCTGACCTCAGAATGATAAAATACATCTTTTAGTGAAGTTATTTTTAACATTCTGTGTTTGAAAATACCACTTTTAGAAAGTAGGTATTTTCTTGCCTAACCCTCCAGCCTGCCTCTGATAGCTTGTGTATTGTATGTCTGGTTTGTGAGGGTCTGGGGTGGCTGTAGGAGACAGGGTGAGTCAGCACAAGGCTGAATAGACCTATCAGCATGTAGAGTGATGGAAGGAGTAGCACCTGGGCCTGAATAGGGCTGTGCCTGCCTTCCAAAATCCCGGCTCCACCGCCTGTGAGGTGTCTGATGACCCAGGCCCACCCTGCCAAAGGAAAGAAGGAGTCATGTAAACAAAGTGCTCCAGGAATGCACAGAACTGGTTTGGACTAGGTACAGACCCCACTGCCTTCAGAGGACAAAGGATTTTGCAGTATAAATAAAGTATGGGCAAAATTTGCGAATTCGTGCAAAATCGAATTCGCGATCCGCATAACCCGCGAATTCGTGCGAATTTGCCGATTATTTTTTTTGTGTGTTTGTGGGGTTTTTTGCGTATTCGCGGGAGGCTTGCAGTGCACCGACCGCGAAGTTACCCATGCGGTTGTGCATGGGCGCGGACATCTTGTGCGCGTTGGGTATTTCCATTTCCGGGCGCTATTGGCAATCTTGCGTTGTGTGCAGCGCGCTATTACGAGTTCGCGTGTGTTTTTGCGTGCTCGCGGGGGAAATATTGCGCGAACTTACCCACGCGGTCTTCAATGGGCGCGGCCATCTTGTTTTTCATTCATTGCTATGGTTGTGGGCATGGCTTTTCTATCCTCTTTTAATCTGTGCAATCCTTTGTTTCTTTGAACTTTTTTTTGCTTTTTTTTGCTCATTATCTATCTCTCCATTCGTCTAGATCTATATTTTGTGTTTTTTTCAACTTTTTGTTACTTTAATAACTACTTTTTTTGTTTAGCTCTCTCTTTTATTTTTTTCCCCCTATTCTTTTCTTCTTTCGCCCAGGACCATGGCAAAGGGAGCTGGCAAGTCAAAGGGGAAGGGTCCCGCACCCCGTAGCCGGCTCCCATGCGGGCGATTGAGGGGAGTAGATGTAGTGGCCAGGGAGGTTTTTACCGCGGTGGAGGTGGCCGCCCTTATATTTTTTGTTCTGCGTCACCTCCCTAAGACCGTGGCAGCAGGGGGCAGGCCCGGTCAAGGGTATGGCCTCCGGGAGCGTCGCCAGCGGTGGGATAAGGTGTGCCGGGCCATGCGGAGGGAGTCGGGGGTCCGGCGCACCTATGACCAAGCGACGCACCGGTGGGCCGACGTCCTCGACCGGGAGCAGGACCTGCTCCACCTGCTAGGTGTGGAGATCCCTGGACTTGGTGAGTAGCTATTTAATAACTACTTTGTATTCTTCTGCTCTGTGTTATATTGCTAATATATCTTTTTCCTGAAGAGCAAGAATGCTGCCTATTCGATTACATTATTATTATTATTATTATTAACGAATTTTGTACCGCGCACGGTTACCCAGAGGCATCCCAGCGCTTATAGAGAATCAGAGCGAGTTGCCTATGTGAAACAGAACAGATTTAGAATTATTCTGGAAATAGATAAGTTTTCAAATGTTTCCTGAACCTGAGCAGGTTTGCAGGATTACATTGCAGGTAAAATAGTGTTTAAATAGCTTCTCTGATTCCAGGTGCTCGCCTCCTCAGTGGCGTTGCTACTATGCTTACTTGTTTGCAACTTTGTGCTCATTTGGCCTGAATATGTATGAGTGTAGTACTTTACAGAACTGCGTAATGCTAGAGAGACTAGAGACTCAAGTCTAGTCCTTCCTTTGTACTCCTGCTGCCACTAAGAAGAAGAGATAGTGATGGATTGATAGGTTGAGTATATTATGACTTGTTATTAGTAGTAGGACATTTTTAGTGCTCTGCAATCATGATGAAGGACTGTGTCTGTCACGTTGCGTGCTGCTGAGTGCTGGCAGTCGTAGTAGAACCTTTTTTGTTGTTGCTTTAGTTAGTGATTTACATAACTTTCCAAGTAGACATTCTGCGAATCCAGCAATACTGTACTAGTATCTTCCTAGTTGACCAGATCAGATAGGTCAATACATGTAGTGCAATTGTTGCTAATTTGTTTCCCCGAGATAATTTTAGATTGTGGTCAAAGAAATCAAATATTTCCAAAAAACACTCATCCATGTTTGTGTTTATTTCATGATCATCAGCACCTCCCAGGGGCAAGGCAGCAACATCCCAGACTCCGGCGGAACAGAGTGGGCAGGAACGGTCCTCTGCAGGCTCTTCTGCTGGCCCCAGTAAGTTGTTCTGTTGTTAATATAATTATACTTCCCTAACTTTTACAGCTCCTATTCATTCCAAACTGTTTCCTAATTCTATTTTTTACAAAATAGTCTTTGATCTTCTTGTAGACTGTTTCTACTTTCTTATCCTGCCTCTCTACCATCCCTCTCTGTGCTACTACTATTTACTATTATTTCTGAGTCGGTCCGTGTAGGCAGCTAAGTTTCCCAGTCGGCAAACAGTGTTAAACAAAACTCTGATCCAGCAATAGCTCTAGAGGCACTCAGTGCAGTCCTCTGGGTTGCCCTTGCTGTCTATTCCAGTCTTCTTAATGTTAGTGCTTTGACAATTTCCAACAGCAAAATGTCAATGACCACAAAGAATAAGCTTGTAGTTGGCTTTTTGATTTGATAGTAGCACATACCATATTGCTAGTGTTTCAGGGACTATTCTGCACATACAGAAGTATGGACAAGAGAAATAGGACATTGTTGATGATAGGTGCAGTTCGACTTTCCACATACCTCAGTCAGAAGTAACTGTGCGGGACTCGGGAGCCCTCACCTTGTCGGAACTTCAAGTCCTTCTGGTGGTGATGAAGAGTAGTTGGTTCTGTCTGTAATTATACAAATGTTGCACGTTAAAGAGCAAGCATTCATCAGTTGTGCCAAAAAGAGTTGCATGTTATGGCTAAGCATATAAGTTAACACCCTCCCCAAAACCGTGACTTCTTTTCAGTCCCAATAATTAAAAATTGTTTAACATTTTCTCTTCCATTACGAGACGAAGTAGGGGGTGGTGTATGGCATCTAAAAATATGACATGTTTTTTCTAGGCGTCACAACATCGTATGCAGCACTTGCCACCACCAGTGCCGCGGCCAGCAGCGCGGAGGGGTCCACTCAAGAGGCGGATGCGGCGGCGTCACCAGGAGGAGCTGAGGGGGATGGCTCAGCAGCGGCGGACGGTGGTAAGTTATTATTATTCTCCTTACTTATTGACATTTTAGAGTAGGCTCGCAAAGGAGTGTATGATGTACTGTACAGTAGACAGTACACTACTACAAGTACACTGTACTGTTAAGAACAGTTACTGATTTAGAACTACATTTATTTAGCCAATCACAGAGAAGACAGTCACCCTGGACTTAGCAATAGCATTAGCGGCTGTAGTTCTCGAGTAAGCAATGGCCCCCTCTATTTGACTTCAAATCAGCTGGGAAACTTTTATCATGAAGCCAAGTCATATCAGATGAACTTGAGGGATGTGATGAACGAAAAGGGAAAGAACTTAGGATCAATGTAAGGCGAGCGAGTCGTAACATTTATGACTAAAGAATGATACGTGTTTCTGAATGCAGGCAGAGGTGGCTGATAGGAAGGAATCAGATGCATGGCTGTTGAAGCAAGGATGGTTGGAGGAGAAAGAAAACATTACTGCCTGTGTGGGTCAATCAGAAAATTCATGTGTGGTGTGCATTGCAATATATCATTTTGGTGAAACTCAAATGCAAGTCAAGACGGTGGTTTACCAAATAAAATGAAAAGGGTGTTATTTGGTTGTTGAGAAAACGTAAAGTTGTTACAGTTGAGACACTAAGAAGATTGATAGACGTTTACTTTGGAAGTCCGGACGGTATCTTCTTCCTCATACATAGCAGAGGTGTATGTGTAGAACAGACGCTCAGTGCATGAAGAGTGTTACTTTGTTCGAGCAGCATGTCCGTGCCAGAGTAGCAAAGCAGAGGAAATCCAAATACTACAAGTTGTGATTGTTCAGAAACTCTCCTTTGCCTAAAGTAACAGTACAGTAGTTTACTTTGCAAGCACAGCATATATTGTGTATGTATTGTATAGTTGACAATTATATCAAGTCAAGTCCCTTCCTCTGGCAATTATGGTTACCACACTCACTCCCTATGTTCATAATTTTCTTTCTGCTGTGTTAATCATGGGTGGACTATCGCTGTTGTTCACTCAGTCTATCACAACAAAGCACCTAAAGTCATCCATCCTATAAGCAAAGAGATCATGTGATCGGCTGGATACATGTTCAGAAATGAATAATCTTAATTTTCCTTTTGTAGTACTGAAGGCCCAGGGGGGGCAGTGCGAAATATAAATTACATTGAGCAGTAGCCCTTAATTAAACCGAGTATGGCCAGTGCCACCCCTGTACAAAAGTAAGAGCTTCCGTATCCCCTCCTGCATGTACTGCTTAAAGTAATGCATGCCAGTCTGTGTCATCATGGCTTGTGTCTCTTTTTCTTGGGTGCAAGCTGACTGAGCTGGCATTATGCCGGCTACCACAAGTTCACGTACAAATAATTTCTTTCACAAAACTAGAGAAAAAAAAGAATACTGGTGTACTCTCTGACTCTCTGACTATGTATTGAGTCCATAGTGCTGCCTGGTAGTAGAATTCCTGAAATTCCTATTGTTACAGGCCTACAAAGATGGTGGAAAGATACATTCCAAAACGTTATACTGTGCTTGCAAATTGCTAGCGTTATTGTGAGACAACTTTCTGTTGAATTATTTTGTGTTATTGTTAAAGAGTATTGGTTACATTATTTTTCTTTCTTTCTTCATATAGATGCTCCCAAGCAAACCAAGCCCGGAAGCTGGAGGCCATTCGGGTGGAATATTGCCGGCTGTGGGCTCGGGAACAGGAGGAGGGGGTGTCAACAACCTCCTCCAGCACTACCCTGTGTCCAGCAGCCAGCAGCCTCCAGCACGGCACCGTGCTCGGACAGCCCCCGCCGCCGCTCAGCTGCAAGAACATCAGCAGCTGGCCTCCCCAGAGCCTGGAAGGCACGGATGCGCCGCCTAAGCCTAAGAGTGGACTACCTGGAGCGCAAGGTGGACGACCTTGAAAAACAGCTCCGGGACCTCCGCAAGGAGCGGCGGGACCGCCTGTCCAAACACCGCCGGAAGTGACTGTGTCCCTTGTCCCTTTTTTAAAGACTGTTGGGGGGTGGGAATCGGGAGTTGGGGATTATTTGGGACTAGTGGACTATTTGAAATGGACAATTGTTTGGATTAGGGAGGGGTGGGACTCGTTTATTTTTGTTAGGGGAAATATATCATTAATCTTTTTACATACTTCAACATAGTGTATGTGTTGATCTTATTTTGTGGGGGGGTGGGCAGGGTTATGGCACCTTTGGTTTCATCAAACTTACCAGCATGAATTATCTAAAATGTCCAAACATTTTCAAAAGTGCCACTAACAGAGTTAGTTAATTCAATTGGCCTACTAGTACTTTACTAGTACTACTGTCAGTCTCTCCTCCGAGTCCTAGCCCATTATTCTACCTCCCCAAAATGCTTATCTTATCTGTGATTTGTGTTTGAGAATAGAGCTAGGCACAGCGCTGGCTGCATGGCACATGGCGATTACGCCATCCCGGACCGAAATTCTATTGTTGTGGTGTTAGTGTTAGTAGGAGTGGTACCACACTAGCAGTAGCAGCATATGAAAAACAAAGTAAAAAAATTAGACATTGAGTGGCCTGAGAGGAATATTAGAAGGAACAGTAGCCTAAGCAATTCTGAAGATAAGTATGGGGAAAAAAGAATTGCATGGATGATAATGGCTACAACAAGCACAGTGAAACAGCAGCGTAACAACAAGTCTTCTTGACATGTAGGAGGATGATGTTGGCGATGGATCCAATCGATGGTGGGCATGAAATTCAGAATTTATTTTAAAATACTCATTGTTGTTTTTTTTAACCAGAATTACAATATCCTAGGATTCATCTAGCTGCCTTATAATTAATTTGAGGAGGTTGCTTGCACCTTATCCTCCCCAGCAAGTGTGTGGAATTATTGTTGTAATTTACTCACACCTCAATGAAAACCACACAGCCCGGGGGAAGAGGGTTAGGGTTTGAAACTTGGATGGGAATGGGGTTTGTGGGGAAAGTTTTGTGGAGAGAGGAAAAAAAACCACAGCATGGGCAAACAACAAATGAAGGTAAACAAATCTTTGGATACGAAGCTATCCATAAATCTTTTAAGGGACATAAAGGAAGTGCATGCACTACTGCATGTATGAAGTTGTTTGCTAAATGGATAGGTTACTGAAAAGTAAGTAGTACTTTCTACAATATACTAACTATGAAGAAACAATGTGACAGTACAGGGCTGCAGTAATTACGCAATTTCACTTGCCTATCTGCCCTCAGAGAGAAGAACCGCTTAGTACATGAAATTAGTTTAAAAAATAGCAAAGAAAAAAGTATACGATGGCTGGAGGGAAGAATTGAAGCAGAGAGCAAACAAATGCACAGAGTCACACTCATAGAAGTTCCCAGCAATAACATTACTTAAAAGATAAGTAGAAATGAAGATGGATACTGTAACTGTATGTGGTTGTAGTTGTCCTGTTGAATTTGGGAAGTTGCATGCATCCAGCCATTCCTCTTTTTCGCGTTCCTCCTCCATTCCATCTGACGCTCCGTCGATCAATGTTGGGGACCAGAAGACACAGTATCCATTGCCTGCCTGGCGGATGTTGAATTGCGGGTCGTTAATTTTAAGCCTGAGTTCATCCTTTTTGCCATTGCACAGGGTAAAAGCCGGCCTGTAATTGTCGACAGTATTACAATACATACAAGCATCCTTTCGAAAGTGCGTACTCTGAGTCTCCTTTTCAAGGATAAATAACTTGTGTGGGCGAAATTTGCGGATCTTTCCCCTCAAGCTAGGTGTAAAGTGTAAACTCCATTAGCAGTGGTCCCAGACCCCTCAACCCACCCCCAAACATCTAGAACCCCCCCAAGCAGCCCCCCAAAAACATGCAATACTACTACTAAGCCTAACTTTCAACCGTGCCAAAACGCTCTCTGCAACTAGGGCTAGGCCCAAACCCCACTTTTCCACCATGGATTTTCTCCAAACCACTTGCATCCGATAATAGACCTTCCCAGCATTGCCCCCAGATCCCTCAACCCACCCACGAAAAAGTAGAACACCCCCAATCAGGCCAAAAGCAAAAATGGAAAATCCCACACTTTGAAAATTTGAGGCCTACCAGTCAAAATCACTCCAAACGCGCTCTGCAGATAGGCCTTAACTGCCCTTTTCCACCATGGATTTTCTTCAAACCACTTACAATCAAAATTAGACCTTCCCAGCAGTGTTCCCAGACCCCCCAGCCCACCCCCAAAAACCTAGAACCCCCCCAAACAGCCCCCCAAAAACACACAAGTGAGCTAAAAAGGAAAAGCTTTTTCACCATGGATTTTCTCCAAACCACTTGCATCCGATATTAGACCTTCCCAGCATTGCCCCCAGACCCCTCAACCCACCCGCAAAAAAGTAGAACACCCCCAAACAGGCCAAAAGCAAAAATGGAAAATGTCACACTTAGAAAATTTGAGGCCTACCTAGTCAAAATCACTCCAAACGCGTTCTGCAGCTAGGCCCTAACTCCTCTTTTCCACCATGGATTTTCTTCAAACCACTTGCAATCAAAATTAGACCTTCCCAGCAGTGCTCCCAGACCCCCCGATCCATCCCCTAAAACCTAGAACCCCCCAAACAGCCCCCCAAAAACATGCAATACTGCTAGGCCTCAGTTTAAATTGTGCCAAAACGCTGTCTGCAACTAGGCCCAAACCCCCCTTTTCCACCATGGATTTTCTTCAAACCACTTGCAATACTGGTATATCCAAAACATGGCAAATTGCGCTTTTCACAAAAAATTGCTGTTTTCAGCACTGCCACTACTTCGATCCTCTTGAAACTTACCTGGACACTTGTTCCAGCGATTCCCAAGAATCTCATCAAGGCAGAACAAAATCGAACCACAGCGCCCTTTGAAGAAGAAGGTCTACGACTAGATTTCACTTTTCACTCAAACACACACGCCCGCAAAACACCAAAAGAGGCCAAAATTCTGCCAATTCTGGGCCAAAGAACGCCAAACCCCCCTAAAAACCTTGCCAACATCATTATGAACGAGCCTGCATCGGGCCCTGAGCCCTAGACTCAGCGGGAACCCTACCAACTTAAACCGAAAAACCCTAGTAAATCGCACTGAACCCTAAACCCTAGATATGCTTTGTCTGTCTGTGTCAAAGAGCCTAGGTATGCTACATCAGGATGCTTCACTCAGTGGCGCCTGCCTTCACCGTCTGCATGGCCCTGCTGCAAGCATGGGCCAAAAATCCGTTCCGCTCAAGAATTTGCAAATTTCCGGTAATTTCGCAAGATTCGCAAAAAAACGAAAAACAGCAAATTTCTCAAACATAACGGATGTTTGACCCAAGCTTGAGGAAGGGCCATGCAGACGGTCAAGGCAGGCACCATTGAGTGAAGCAACCTGATGTAGCATACCTAGGCTCTTGGTCAGACAGACAAAGCATAACTAAATGTATGCAGCAAGCCACATAGCCCCAATTTTACATGAACTGCTGTCTGGAGTGGAGTGGATTCTGCCTGGCATAACAACAACAGTACACTGCCTCGCCCTCGACCACTACATATCACGAATAGACAGACATATAGTTCTGCTGTAGTAGTTGTTGTAGACTGGTTTACCTGTTTGCCACTCACGAATTGGCCATAGTTCTTCCGTAAACCGACGCTGATGATCCATCCATCCCAGTGAGTGACTGTAAACAAAAAAGATATATTATTTAATCATGGTATATTGGCAAGTGAGTCCACTCCAAGGACATTTTGCATATTGGAAAATGCAACATAGTGGCCCCTGAAGTTGAAGTACAATTTGAATTAAACAAGGTAAACAAAAATAGAGTAGTAGACATGAGTTACAATTACTGTGTAAAAGATTAAATAATAACTAAGACAAGACATATGCTTCATTTCATGCACAAAAAACAAACATCAATTGGTTTCATCAGAGACAGACAGCAATTGCTGTCCACTGCATGCCATCTTCTCATTATTCATTACCTGTTCTACTTTTGTCCGCATCTTCGGAAAGTGAGGGCCCACAGGGCAGCCTCTCCTGTCAATTTCAGAAGTAACTCTGTCAGCAATCAGCAAGCATGTAGTCAGTCAGTAATTTCAGTCCCACTTGAGGGGACTCGTCTACGAAGACAAAGTTTCTTTATTCTTCGTAATCCATCCATCTGCCTTGAGTGAAATGGATAGGGGGAGTCTAGAGGAGGAGGAGAGAGGAGCATGATTGAGTTGTGAACTTGTGAACCTCAGGAATGCAGACTGCGGCACCTTCAAATCAATAAGGAAAATAAGATGAAGACAGTGCTGCTGATGGACTTGTTGTGATTAGGTGATTAGAGTTTTGTTGTGGTAAAAATTGTAAAATAAAGAAAGACACACAGGAATAAAAGTGAATAAGGACGGAAAAAAAAGGAAGTCATTTTCAGGCCTCGGTGTCAGGGAAGTAGAGCTCGTCCTCAAACTCTATGAATTGAGACGGGAGTAGGTCAGCTAACAGAGAAGAACTTCCGTCACCTAAGTCGGTGTCCTCTTCTTCCTGCGTGCATTCACGTATTTTGTAATCTGGTGGTTTGAAGTGCTGATTCATCTTGATCAGTGTTAACCTCTCCACATTTTTGGGCGAGAGGCGGGTCCTTTTTGAAGTTACAATGGCACCAGCAGCACTGAAAACATGTTCAGAAGACACACTTGCGAGTGGGCAAGACAAATAATTTAGAGCCAGGTTGGTGATCAGTGGCCATAGAGGACTTTTCCTATACCAATACAGCAATGGGTTCTGATTAACAAAGCCTTCTGTTGGGTCATCCAGATAGGCCTGTACCATTGACTCAAGGTTCTCCAGGGTTGCTCCACTTTGCGTAGCATCTGTGGCCTTTGCAGCACTGGAACGAGCAAACCCTTGATGAGTTAGCCAATCCGCTTCTGACAATATTATGGCTGGGCCTGGTGCAGGTGAGGATGATGATACGGTTGCTGGTGTCGTTAACGGCTGTGAGGGAAAGTGACTCCCTCCGGCCACAGATTCAGAAGTGGAACTTGACGCCGGATGGCCTGCTGATTCAGTTGTACTTCTGCCGGCTCCTTGAATTTTCTGCCGCTCTTTTTTTAACCGAGTGGCTGACACAGCTAGCCAATGTCTGTACTTTGAAACATCTGCTTCATCAAAAGGAATGAATGCTTTGCTGCCCACTGCCTTTTTGTACCGTGGTTCCAGAATAGTGGCACAAATGTAATGTTGTTCTGTATGTATGTTTTTAAGCCTTTCATTGTCAACTAGGCGGCTTAATAACCTCTCCGCCAACTGATATGTGTCTTGCTTTTCAGCATCATCTCGGAACGTTGAAGACACCGCCTTCAGTTGGTGCTCTAGCATGACCAACAATGGGATAGCTTTGCCCAAAGAACAGTCCTCCCTGCTGACTTCACGCGTGAAGACCTCAAAAGGACGAAGCATGTCTGTCAGGCTTGCAACTAGCTTCCATTCCTCCAACTCTAGCCTCATTTCTTTCATAGTAGAACCCAGTTTATAGACATAATCATTTATTACCCCCCACTGCTCAGACAGACGCTCAAGCATGTAAAAGGTTGAGTTCCAACGTGTTGCCACCTCCTGGATGAGTCCTTTGACTGGCAGTCTACATTCATGTTGAATGCTCCTCAGCGGCTTCCGGGCCTTAAAAGAATGGCTGAAATGTGTGCAGATTCTTCGGCAGGTGGTCAGTAACTTGCTGACTGTGTTTTCTTTTTTCAAGAAATCTTGCACCACGATGTTAATACTGTGCGCCAAACACGACACTCTGAAATAGCCAACTTGCTGCATGGCCTTAACTATATTACTGCCATTATCCGTGGAAACATAACCAACTATACGATTTCTTGGATGCAGCCATTCATAAGCCTTCCTATCAAACTCTTCCAAAAGGTTAGGTGCAGTATGAGTTTTCTCCATGGCAAACATGGCTACTGTTGCATGTTTCCGAGTAGCTTGAAAAACTGTGTCCATGTCAACACCTGCTTTTAACTGGTCTTTAACCCCTGCAAAAGAGACCCAGTGTGCAGTGATGCACATGTAATCAAGGGCTTGGCAACTGGTCCACATGTCTGTTTTCAGGTGGATAGTGTGAACAGCACTCTTCTGCAAAGCTGCCCCAATCACCTCCAGCACATCTTGATGTAGTGCTGGAACCGCAACTCTGGCAAAATAGGACCGGCTAGGAACCTTCCATTTAGGGCAGACTGTTGCCACAAATTCTAGAAAACCCACCCCTTCCACGAAAGAAAAAGGGAGAAGGTCCAGCGCTAGCATTTTAGCCAGCTTTGCGTTATACAGACGTGCCATTGGGTGGTTGCGTTCAAATAGCACATCCAACCAAAACATGCTTCTAATGGTGGGCTGGACCGTTTTACGTGATGATGATGATGCAGACTTCTTCAAACCAGTTAGGCTCATTGATGTACTTTTTCGCATTGGTGTCTCTCCCAGACTCTTAGTGTGCCTCATACATGTTGCAGGGGTAGAGGCTGTGGGTGCTACTACTGCAGTGCTGCTGCCAGGGGTACTGGGTGTACCAGAAAAAATGTTGGTCGGTTCTTGACTTCCCACCTGCAGGATCAGACCCTCGTCATCATCAGATGCAATATCAATGGATACATTTGGATTTGCTTTTCTTTTGGCTTCCTGGATCTTCTTAAGGTGCGCCTCCCACTCGATAGTGTGGTGTTTTTTGAGATGACCTCTCTGGCTTCCGGTGCCATAGTTGGTACCAAGCTTACCCCGACTAACTGCTTGTCTACAAATCGAACAAATGACCATGTTTTCCGCCTCTTGGCTAACAGTAAAGAAGTCCCAAACTGGGGACTGGAGAAGTGTGCTGGTGGTGGAGGTGCTACTTTGAGTTTCAATGCCAGATGAAGTGGAGGATGGGCGTGGCTGAATTTGTTTCTGTTGTTCACTTACAGCACCACTACTTGAGGTAACGGAGGTCAAGCTGGATGGAGGTCCCTGCCGGCCCTTCTGACTAAAAAATATGGAAGCTGTAGGTCGTGTTGGTGTTTGAGTTAACTGCGTTGGTGGTGGTACCAGTACCACTCCGCCCGCATCCCGCTCAGCAGCCATTCGGGATAGGGTGAAAACGTCTGTCTGCTGCATGCCCGCTGGGGCTGGAGTGACGTCTGTGATGACTGGGTCGTCGTCAGACTGTTCATCAGCAGCAGAAGACACCACTTCTTGTTCGTCGTCATCACCCATAAGTGGAAGCCTTGCGGGAACCTTCCTTTTAGGCTTAGCTACCTTTGTCGGCTCATGGCGTGCCTCAATCTCAGACAGCATTGGTGGGTTCCAATCAAGATCAAGGTCATCAGAATGAAGGGGGCTTGAAGAAGAACTTGTAGTAGTAGTAGTAGCAGCCCTCCTTGACCTTTTTCTTGCTGGGGATCTGGAAGACAATGGATCATCATCAGGAGGAGTGGCTTCCTCGGATGATACCTCCCCTTGAATATCAATTTCCTGATGTGCCCCCACTTCTGGAGGAACAAGTGTTGTAGGCAGTTGTGCCGCTCCATGAACCTCTAGTTGCACCTCTCCATGCACCTCTCCATGTGCCTCTCCCTGCGCCTCTACTTGCGCCTCTCCTTGCGCCTCTCCTTGTACCTCTCCTTGCGCCTCTCCTTGCGCATGTACTTGCGCTTGTACTAGTTGCACCTATGGTTGTCGTTGCGGCTGTGGTTGTTGAACACTCGTCAGCTGAGTTACACCCGGCGTAGATTGGATGGTACTTTCTTGTGATGAGCCAACATCACTGGTCGATGTTGATTGAGAAAATAAAGTGGCTGCCTCGGCAGCACTCATGGTCTTGGACCTAACTTGGCATGGTGGCACTGAGCCCAATGAAGCGGAGGTGCTGCTTCCAGCTTGGTCCCTGGCGGACACCGCTGCTGCTGCAGGTGCACTTATTTTTTCCCAAAAAAGGTGTCGGCGGGCCCACCAGTCTCCTTGGTAGGTGGTGCCACTTGCTTCTTCTACTCCTTCTTACTGGCAGTGGCACTGGCAACTTTTTTCGCTGAGGCGCTATGGCCACCTTTCTTTGGGCCCATCTTCTTCAGGTGTCAGAACAGCAGTCCGCAGTTGCACGAGTTGCAGAGTTGTCTTGTCTGTGGCCACACGTGCTGCACACACCGCTGCAGGACTTCTTCCTGCCAATGGTGGTTCTCTTGTGCACCTAAAAGCAATGGAAGCCATGGAACATCAGTTAAACACCCCAACAAGTCGAAAAACACACAATAATCACCACAACCCAATGCCATCCATGCCCTCAATGATGTTTAAATTCAAGACACCCCACAGAAAGACTTGGTCCATGCACAACTGAGTACCCCTGGGCATAATGGATAAAAGCAAGGCAAACTGTGTGCAGGCCTGAGCACACTGCCTGGCTTCAAAATGGGCCCTAGACCCCCAGCCACATGGCCAGGCCCTGCCTGGACCAGGCCTCAAAATGACCCCCACCCACATGGCCAGGCCCCAACAACACCCCAAAAAGTCGAAAAACACACACAAATCACCACAATCCAATGCCATCCATGCCCTCAATGATGTTTAAATTCAAGACACCCCACAGAAAGACTAGGTCCACGCACTAATGAGTACCCCTGCACCTAATGGTAGAAAGCAAGGCAAACTGGGTGCAGGCCTGAGCACACTGCCTGGCTTCAAAATGGGCCCTTGACCTCCAGCTACATGACCATGCCCTGCCTGGACCAGGCATCAAAATGGCCCCCACCCACATTGCCAGGCCCCAACAACACCCCAAAAAGTAAAAAAACACACAAAAATCACCACAATCCAATGCCATCCATGCCCTCAATGATGTTTAAATTCAAGACACCCCACAGAAAGACTTGGTCCATGCACCACTGAGTACCCCTGGGCATAATGGGTGAAAGCAAGGCAAACTGGGTGCAGGCCTGAGCACACTGCCTGGCTTCAAAATGGCGCCTTGACCCCCAGCCACATGGCCAGGCCCTGCCTGGACCAGGCCTCAATATGGCCCCCACCCACATGGCCAGGCCCCAACAACACCCCAAAAAGTCGAAAACACACAAAAATCACCACAATCCAATGCCATCCATGCCCTCAATGATGTCTAAATTAAAGACACCCCACAGAAAGACTTGGTCCATGCACCACTCGCTACCCCTGGGCCTACTGGCTAATGAGGCTTTACAGGCACCCCAAAATTTAAAAAAAATCAACATATAACAGTGAGCTAAAATTCCATGACATAAATGAGAATTAAGTTTAAAAATATCACAGAAACAGTTGTATCATGCACCCATGACTAACCCTGGGCCTACTGGATACTGTGGCTACCCACAATATATATTTTTTTTAAGTTGTGAAAAAAAGTTTTAAAACTGTAGTTGCAGCAACTGCAATGCCCCAAACAAACAACACCAACTTATTTGTAAAATCTCAAGACCAAAAGTGATCCAAACTCCAAAGTGCAAAAAGTCCTCAACTACAAATATCCAGCAGCAGCCACAAAAAGTAATCCTTCCAGCTCCAGATCCAAATCAAAAGTGACCAGGACATGGACAAAGCACTGCTGGACAGGAACAGGAAGTTGGAGACTCAAGGGCACTTCCTTACTCCCCCCCCCAAAATGGACTCCTTGCAGCCAAATGTCAATCTGAGGAGTTATTCTGATCAAAATCATCATTTTCAGAAGGTTTATGCTGCCTGCGGTGGAATTCTTGTGCAGAATTACAATTTTTGCAATTTCGGGAAAGCGAGCTGTTCAAATCTTCCGCCGGAAGTCAGCTGCGCGCCGCATCTAAGTGTTCGGCATTGTTTACTCCCGCAATGCGTGGTCGCGGGCCCTTATGATGTGCTTACGTTGTCAAACTCTCACTGTGCAAGATGGCGGGCCACGATGAGGTAATCGCGATCACGCAGCAAGATCCAAAATGGCGCAGCACACGCAAACCGGGAGAAAAACAACTTGGCGAACACAGAATCACGGTAAGTCAACGCAGCGCGCGCAATATTGTATTTTTCAAGCACGACCAAGCAAAAAAATCTGCAGCTTGCGAATTTGCGGATTTTTGGGCAAATTCGTGCAATTCGCGGATCGTGAAATTGCCAAAAATCCGCAAATTCCGCAAATGAAACGGATTTTACGCCCACGCTTAAAAATTACACTAGGGTCCTAAAATGCTATACAACACCCACTCCACTTTATTATGTTCGACATTACTAAATTTAAGCACTAAAACATATCTAAAGCTTGTGTTTACAATTCCACCCAAAAATACATGAAAAATGCTTTTGAAATGGTTGCACACGAAAAATGAGCATTTGTACTGAAGCATTAAAAGCAATGATTTCATCGTAAGCACATAACATGATATTTGAAATGCTACCCGAATTAATCATGAAATTACATTTATGAAATGGCTTTTAGTTACAGAAGAAAAGTCGAGACCATCTCATAGCAGAATATACAAACTGTTTTGGTTTGTGGATTAGGTCAATATTGATCCGAGAAAGTATTCAAAGAATTCTTGTTCTCTAAGAATAGTTCTACTTTAAGCAGATTACTGTGTGCCAAAGTTCAGTTTTGGTCAAAAAAAGTCAAATCAAATCGTAGAAAAATAGAGTTCCAAAGTTAGAAGTTTTTGTTTTGAAAAGCGAAGGTTGAATTCAGAGTTCATAGAACGCTGTGTGCTAATTTCAAAAGTTAATCTCGGTATCAGGAGAAAACATTAATTCATCTAGGCTGGGAAAGAAATCGTCTACCACAGTAGATGAAAGTTGAACCACTTCATTAAGTAGGTCAATCGTACACAGATGAGAAGCATCGCCGTCATCGTCTGTCGCATTAGCAATGTTCGCAGTTGATGGTACCTGTGTGCCTGTTGGTCCTTGTATCTCACCCACAGCTGGAATTGCTGGTGAGACCTCAATGAATGTCGTCATCAGGATTTGTAGCCGTTGGGGGCAACACAACACATGAGCCGTTACCGGACCCAGTAATGCGTCAACATCCGTTGGCATAGCTGATGGAAGTGTTAGACAGATATCCAACACGCATTCCTCTCCACAAAGCAGGCATCGTAGAACAGGTAAGATGCAATCTTGCCAGATTGGTCTGAACGATAGGAACCACATGGTATTCAGATCTCTAAAACGAGCCAAGCCAAGAATCTGTATTATGCATTCACGATACTGCATTGCCAGAAGAGCGTTCTCCATGGTAATCTGGGTATCGCTGGTGACTGGACTTGCCATATCGGAGCAGAAGGAATAAGAATAGTATCCCTGCTACGAGTCCCAAAATGAGAGGAAGGCCGCCGAACACAGAGTGCACGAAGTTTGGAAAAATGCCTAGGACTGCTTCAAAGGGTGCTATCAGTCCCAAAAAAATAATCTTAAATACATGTACAATACCACTGGTATCAGACATGTTTAAGATACGACCTAACATGTCTGTGAAATGTATGGGGCAGTTTGTTGATAATAATGCATGTATCTCCGCAGAGGACCTTGCAACTTGCAGATCATACGTCTCTCTGGACGAGGTCAGTGGCACCGTTTTTTGTAAAAGAATGGCTTTCATTCTGCTTAAAGTATCAATTTGTATAGAAGAGATGTTCAGTGAAGGCCATAGTGGCGACTCCCCGTCTGTCTTAGTTTTTGGAAACAATACTTGCATACAACAAGTGACCCTGGCTGACACACTAACGAGATAGGCTGTCCCTGGCATCATTACACAACAGCTGTGATCATTCAGCATTATGTAGCTTCCATTGGAACGCTGCCTAAAAATTGGATCTATCACTGCTGCCGGGGAACCCTCACAGGCTCCATGTAAATTAATGCCTTGACAAAGAAGAGTTCCGCTTAGTGCGTTGTTGCAATGTTTACCACTAAGGAACACCTCCTTTTACCCACTCCAACATTTTTTATTTTTTTATTGAGAGTTCATAAAAGACAGATAGAAAATGCAAGACACATTTGAAATAAAGTTGATACAGTACGAAGCATATTAATGTAAGAAGCGTCTTCACAATTCATCATTTCAGAACTTCATTATAAAGTGCAAAATGCGTGAAAAAACACTCTAGCAGGCTAACAGAAATATTCAGAAGATTTGGTTAGAATTAATACAGTACGAAGCATTAAATACAAAAAGCGTCTTCACAATTATCATTTCATAACTTGATTGTAAAGTGCAACGTGCATAAGCAAAACACACTCCAGCATTTCTCATATTTTTTAAGAGCCCCTGATCTTAATGCATATTTTCTTTCCCTGCCCTGGGTTCGTAATAGTTTTGCCTTCCATGCCTGGAAGGTTGGTACAAGGTCTGTTTTCCAGGACTGCAATATAAGGGATTTAGCTATTAAAGAGGCTATGAAAAGGAACTCATCATGTGGAGTGTGACTAGGGGAACAGCCTAAGATGGGGATTAGGTCATAGAATACTATGGTGGTTTTGAGCTCGATGGAGAGATATTTTTCTATTTCCTTCCAAAATACCTGGATTTTTTAACACTCCCAGACAATGTGTTTCCAGATGCCTTTTTCTTCACACCGGAAGCATTTGTCGGCGACTTGGGGGAAGATATTATGTAGAAAAGAGGGGGTTCTGTATATTATATTAACCATTTATTATAAAATTGCATGCGTTTAAAATTTGCTCCGCGAAATATGGTATTATTAAATTTTATTTATCTTATCCCATACCTGTTGACTAATTACAATATCTTCCCTCTTTTTCCACCTCTCAATAATCTTGCTGGAAGAGTCCTGGAAGAGTCCTGCCCTTTACTTTCTTTTAATATTTTAATCCAAATACTAATTTTCCTTTGTATTTGATTATTGAGAGCTGTAGAGATATTTTCTTTATTAAATAGATTTCCTATATCATGCTCTCTGAGTTTTGGATTTAGCATGAGGAAGGACCAGTTCAAGTTTGTATAAGAGTGATTTATCTGGCTGGAAATTTCCACCTATTTCCCAACCGGAAGTCTTCAATTTTCTCGAAGCCATTCTCCTTCCAAAGATTTAATGTATTTTTGTCCATACAGCCAGCATCTCCTAAGCTGAAATTTGTTAAATTCGTTTTATTGCTTAATTTAGGGATATCATAGAATTAAAAAAACTGAGTTTTCTGCTTAAAAATCCACTGTAGGGACTTGTAACGTACTTTCTTTGGGCCTTTCGTGATTCTGATCGGGTCGGAAATTTTTAATTCTAGCAACATCTTCTTCATGAAAAAATTGTCTGCCTCATGGGGATCTAAAAAGAAAAACCTATAACTATGGTGTGCGAAAGACGCGAAATAGTATTCTCTGATATTTGGAAGGGACAGCCCTCCTTGTATGGATGGTAAATATAAAGTGCTCAGTGCAAGTCTGGGGGATTTGTTTGCCCATAGAAAAGAGGAAATCAATGCATCTACTTTTTTAAAATAGGAGGCCTGAATTGCGCAGGGTACTGCGCTATAAAGGAAATTAAAAAGAGGTAAAACCAACATGCGAACTAGCGCTGCCCGTCCCATTAGAGACAAGGGTAATAAATTCCATCGATCTAAAAGCGAACCCACCTTTTTTAATAGAGGTAGAAAATTAAGCGAGTACAGGTCGTCCAAACTATCCGATATAAATATTCCCAGGAATCTCTTTGGGTCCGTATTATATATCTGCCTGAATTCTGGTATTAAAGTGTCTACAGTGCAGTTGGCTAAAATAATTTCGGTTTTGTTAACATTAATTTTATAACTCCCTAGTTTTTGAAAGTCAGAGAAGATTTTTAAAATCTTCAGTTGACTTGAGGGGTTAGAGTCTAAGAAAAGGGCAATATCATCCGCATATAATTTTATATTTGTCATTCCTGCTACTGGGGCAGTCTCGGCATTCATATCCCTAATAGCAATCGCCAGTGGTTCAATAAATAATGCAAATAGAATTGGCGACAGGGGGCATCCTTGTCGCGTGCCTCTAGTAACCTGGCAGGTCCCAATATTAGTGTTATTGATGATAATCTGTGCCCTAGAATTCATATAAAGTTGTTGTAAAAGAGAGATAAAAACAATCAAAAAAATTAAAACTGTGCAAAATTGCGAAAAGGCAGTCCCAAGACACTAGATCGAAGGCTTTCTCTGCATCTAGAAACCAAATTTGAGCCTTCACCTTGTTAATTTTAAAATAATCTAGTGCCTCCAATAAAAATGTAGTGTTGGAATGGAGATGCCTGCCTGCAATAAAACCACACTGATCATGGGCTACCAGTGATCCTACTATTTTATTTAATCGGTTTGCTAAGAGTTTTGTAAAAATTTTATAGTCTGTATTCAGGAGACTTATCGGTCGGTATGAATTTATATTTTCCTTATCCTTTCCTTTTTTTAAAATACTAACCACCACCGCTGAATGGAAAGAGTCCGGTGGGGGACCTCCTTGAAATAGATAATTAACTAGTATCAAAAAGTCTTTGCGCAGTGCTCCTCCAAATTTTTTTAAAAATTCAATAGGAAGGCCATCATCACCATTAGCCTTACCATTGGGGAAAGACTCTATCACCTCATCTAGTTCTAGTGATGTGAAATCCTGTGTGAGGTATGTCTTACCCTCAGCGTCTAGTTTAGGTATTGCAAGTGGCTGTAGGAATTCCATAATAGAGTCGGGTGTAGCTCCCTCGATCGCTTGATATACTCCCTCATAATGTTTCAAAAACAACTCACCGATTGAAGTGGTGGTCTTAGCTTGTACTTTAGTGATGGGGTCTGTTAATCGGTCTAACCTATTTCGGACCTGCTTTTCCTTGGTTTGCCAGGCCAGGAGCTTTCCTGTATATTCGCTCTCCTCATATATCTTTTGGGCATAAAGATTACTGTTTGTCTCGCCTAGGTCGTAATAAAAATCCTTCATCTTGCGCTTTGCCTCAGAGAGCTTATGCCCAGAGATCATAGATCTAACCCTGTAGTGCTCTTGGGTTGCCTAAGAGAGTTCAGTTTGAAGTTTGGTTTTCTCCTCCCTTCTTGCCTTCTGCTTAGGTATTTCTTTAGATGTAATTAGCCCCCGCAGAGTGGCTTTAAATGCATCCCAGGTTGTATTTAATGGGGCTGTACCTCTATTTTGTGCAAAAAACTACTCTATCTTTTCTTCAATATCTGTGCACCATTGCGGGTCAAGGAGGTTAAGTTTGTTGAAAAACCATCTTCGTGGAGGCCTTGCTTCATGAGCTCCCAGATTTACCTCCATGCAAAGTGCCACGTGATCCGAAAAAGCATTAGGTAGATGGGCATAGTTATATAGCTCTAGATCATGGGATGATAAAAAGAAATCTAGCCTTGATGCAGAATTGTATTTTGCTGAGTGGCATGAATATTCTCGCTTAATAGGATTTAAAAATCGCCAATGGTCGATAACGTCAAGGTCTATTTTACAATTTTGGACGGCCAACACAACTTGGGGTTTGTTCTGCCGGCGATCTTTCTTGGAGGAGTCCAAAAGAGGGTTTTGTAATAAATTAAAGTCTCCCCCCCATATTATTGGCCCAGAGAGACCTGTTATTGCCTGCTTTAACTGTAGGATTGGCAGAGGGTCGTCTACGATTGGTGCATAAATTGTGGCAAGAATAACATTAACATTGTTTAATTTACCATGTGCAACTGCCCATCTACCTCTGGGGTCTATAAATGTCCCTTCCAGAAAAAACCTACATGTCTTCCTATTAATATGCAAACTCCTCTCTGAGCCGACCCAGCAGTTGAAGATATCTTATGGCCCGCCCAGCTTTTGAAGAGTTTATCTGACTCAGCCTGATCTCTATGGTGGGTTTCTTGCAAATAGATGACATCTGGAATGAGGTTTTTTGGCCAGCACTCAATGGCATTCCTTTTGCGAGCATTATTCAAGCCATTTGCATTGAAATAGATAAACTTCACCATGCTATTTGTTCTTCAAGATGCTAGAAAGCCCGTAAACACAGCCAAACAGTCATACAGATAATAAAAATAGGTGTGTCCAGGGGTATTAAAAAACCTTGGCTTGTGCAAATGGGCAATCGGCAGCATATATAAATAATAGCAGCAAATAATCATAGAGAAGCTGAATTTCTCTGTGCAAATGTGCAAATAAGCAGCAAGATTGTAAAGTAGCAGCAGAGCTTGAAGGGTTATACCCCCCCTTGTGCAAAATACGCAAATAAACAACACATTTGTGTAATCTTATCTTATCCTTTGTGAATAAGCAAAAAGCAGCACAAGTATATAGAAGTATAATAATAAGCAACATATATATATAATATCAACAAATAATCATAGAAGGACTGCCTTTCTCTGTGGAAATACGCAAATAAGCAGCAAAATTGTACAATAGTAGCAGAGCATGAAGGGTTATGCCCCCACTTGTGCAAAATACGCAAGTAAGCCACACTCTTGTGTAATCTTATCTTATCCCATGCGAGTAATAAGCAGAGCAAGTATATAATAGTATAACGGTCGTGTAGATAAGCGATTAAGCAGATACTTCAGCGCGGTTAAAAGATAACAGTAGTACATGGTGCTATTAGCCTCTCCCTGTGCAAAACCGCCAAAGAGCTGTGAAAATGTAAGATAACAGCAAAGCCAGGATGCGAATCCTATTAGTTGCTCTTTAAAGTGGCGAGTGCGAGGTATCAGAGTTAGGTTACCCTTTTGTGCAAAAAAAAGCCTCTTAAATATAGCATTGCTCGTACCATAATTGTGTCAGTGTGAAAAAGCAAATAATTTTTCAGATTTGAACTCACTTTTTTCCCCTTGCAACACCCCCCTTTACCCCCCTTCCCTCCCCCCCTTGAGTGGACGGAGACCCTCCGTGTCCCACTTCCGCCCTTCTCTGATATTTCTTTTTTTTGGATGCCATCTCGTTGCATCCTTATGTGCTTCCTGTCTCCACCATGGGTCCGCCGTTGAGTGATAATGAATTCAGCAACAAATTATACCCCAAGGCCATCAAGGAAAGTCTGGGCTTCATGCAAGATCGAAAAAATAAAGAATTTCCCTTTGGCCAGGACTTTGAGTTTCGATTGCTGCACTATCATGGCTTGAGCGCCCTTGCTCTTAAAGGAGTCAATAAGTTTAACCAAGTCCCTGCGTCTGTGGGCAGATGCTGCCGACATATCAGCAAAGATTCGGAAGTTATTCACCCCCTCCACATTGAAAGTTCTTTTAGAGAATGCAGTGTTTAACATTTTTTCTTTTACCCTAAAGTCTGAGAAATTGAGCAGAATTGTGCTGGGGTATTTCAAGTGATTAGGCTTGTGCGCAGGGACTCTGTGCGCCCTTGTAATAGTCAGGTCGCCTTGAAGCTCAGGAATGGCTTTTTTCAGTAGAGACTGACCATTTAACTACATCCTTGTCTTTAAGCCCCTCTGGTATGCCTACTAGTCGTAGATTGGACCTCCTATTATAATTCTCAAGGTCCTCCAACTTTTCTGCTAGTTGAGTTTTCTCTCTATGGACCACTAAAAGGTCTTTCTGCATTGCTGTCAGAGAGTCCTCTAGGGATGATATCTGAACTTCAGCTTCAGAAACTCTCAGGGGCATGTTACCAAGGCACTCCTCCATTTTCGTAAGCCTACTGTGCAAGAGTGAGATTTCCTGAGCCTGGGAAAATTTAAGGTCTCTTAATTCCTGAAGGATAGTTGCTAGTATATCTTCAATCGTATTCGCTTTTGTAGCGCTCGGGAGAGAAAGCAACCATCCTCCTGGGAGATCAGGGAGGCTTGTAGACTTAGGTCTTGGCTTGGAGCTTTCATGATTTGCTTGTTGCTTGGGCTTGTAATCGGCTGTATCGGAGGGTGGGAGGGGAGGGGACACATCTGGGTCGGGGCGGCGGTGCAGGGAGAGGCCCTAGTTGATACAGTTGGTGCGGATAGTACTGCGTCTTCTAAACCTGGCGCCTCTCCAGGTATTACCATCGGTGTCTTATACGTTGTAGGGCTGATTGTCTTTCCTCCAAAGTTGGAGCCATCATGCTCCGAAGCGCCGCTTGCACTCCCTTGTTTCATCTCCCCCCGTGTAGGAGTGCTCGAAAGTTGCCCCTACTGGAGAAGGGGTTTAGAAAAAAGAGGATATTGCTTGGGGGTAGATTGACTCTCAGGGCGTATAGTAGGAGGCATGTTAGCAGCCTTGACCATTTTGTCCATATCTTTATCCCCCTGGTCTGCCCTTGTTCCCTTGTCCTTCCCATCCTCCTCACCTTTGTCGCCAACAGCAAGCAGGCTCGATTCCGCTGATAGTTCAGATAGAGTCAAGCTCTCTACATCTTCATCTTCTTCGCCCTCCTCGTGATCGTTTTCTTCATTATCATCATTGTCTTCTTCGACCTGTTTTCTTAGAACATTATATTTATTTTTTGTATATGGCTCAGCAGATTCCATTGTTTTCTGTTTAAGGGCTTCCTTTTGTTGATTTTTCCTTCTATTTTTTTTCTCTCCTTTGGCAGCTGGTGGGGATCTAATCGGAATTGGCATTTTTAACAACTCCCTCCCCAGCTCTGGCTTGGTCTGCTTGCCCCTTGCTCTTGCCACCATCTGTGCATGAGGTTTAGCAAACGTGAGCTGCCGATTTTATTAAGTACTCTGTGCTGCTCACTGGTTTTTTCCACAGTTACTCCAAAGGAACTCCCTGTTCATTGACCGAGAGAAAGAGTTTATGGAGGTGCAACCAGAGAGTTCTGCCAAATGATCTCACTTTGGTTCTGCCAATGATCTTGCTTGGCTCAGCCTCTCCTCGGACCCTGCTTCGCCAAAGCCCGATTTCTCAAGCGCGAGGGATAGCAAGTTCTCTAAGTTCTGTGTCTCAGAGAGTCAGAGTTAAGTTCATTTTGTCCCGCTCGGCTCTTTTTTTTTTTTAAACAATGCAAGCGGGGCCAGCAACCATCTGCGAGGCACAGACCTCGGCGTAGTAGCGGCGGGCGAACAGACGTAGAGGGAGGAAGTGGCGCGAGCGCGAGCTGGGTAGAGCCCAGCCCAGCGTGCCTTACCTCGCGGAAACCAACGTCCCGACGTCCCAACAGTTCGTTGCTGCCGCAGCCGCTGGTCCTAGAATCACATCCGCGGAGTCGAGCGGGATCGAGCAGGCATCAAACCCCCAGTAAGCAGCAGGTAAACTCCGTTTAAAACCCTTCCGAATTCACCCGCGGGTTTGCATCGAAGCTCCGACTCTGGCTCCGGCACCTAGCGAGGGTCCAGCGTTGCACGCATGGGCGTGGCCACAGGGAAACAGGAAGCACAGCGGCAACGTGCGTGGGTTCACATCAGCCGTTCCATCCCCCCCACTCCAACATTTGTGTGTGTATGGTAAATCCCAGGTCGACCTTATGTATTCTTTACCCAACCTTTCATACAGGCCTGCTGGTATGTTTTTAAGCAATATCAAAACTGGAAAATTTTCACTGGTATCGTGATGGTGCCATGTATTATCCATTCAACGGCTGGTTTCTCAGAAACGGTCAATGGTAATCTCTTCAGTTTTTCTATGCTCAGCACCGTATAGTCTGCTCCCCTCTGTGCCAAGAGATTTGCTTATCTGTAAGGTTAAATCCAGTAAACAATGATGTGGTGTTGATTAGACGCCAAGGCACATAGCCTGAACGAAGGTTTTGTAACGTCCAGCCTAGCAGCATTATAGAACATAATTGGGACTGGCCATGTTGTAACATTAGTAGGTCCTGTTCCATTATGTCTATGGCAGAGGATACAATGCTGTCCAAAGAATACATTTTGGATGACAGAGTTGTTAAACCATTATCAACTACGGAGAGAGCTTTCTCTAAATTAATACAATCAATTTCTCGTATTCGTTCTGCAGTTTCCATTTGCGTGACTTTCCATGCTTTATTATAAGTAGCGTATATACCGGCGTATATGAAATGTTTATGACGTAGTTTACGAGGTCCTTGTAAGAAGTCTCTCAAATCAACGCCATCTTTAAGTAAAGTTAAGTGTTGTTTTATATCTGGGAGTGCGGATTTTTGTAGCCACTCAAGGCACAGTTTTCCTACACTGTAAGTTGTTATTATCCCTGGATGTTGTCTCTGGGCATATCTTGGATCTGGCCTAGTTACTGTAAACCCTTGTGTCTTGTTCAGGAATCTATCTTGACAGTTATTCGTGTCTTTGGGCCAGATTTTCCATTTTTTCCAATCAGGATTAATTCTGTTTTGTTGTAAAATGTAATTTACGTCTACCTCCTCATCTGTAGTTCTAATACTATCAGGTATGGGCTTAGGTACCGACGGTTTGTTTAAATCTTTTATCTTAGCCAGGCCAAGACAAGATGTCTGTTGAACAGTTTCATTTAAGAACAGTATTTGTTCCGGGATGATAGAGGCTTTGAATAATGATTCTAAACCTTGTACCTGTCAGTCTTTTGTGCCCCAGACAGTTTTTGTCTCAATATTGTCTTTCCCAAAGTCAAAACCTAATGTGGACATTTGAGCATAAAAGGCTGCAGAATAAATTTGCTTAGTATTAGTCAACATACTTTTCATGCCTGTCTTATTAACATTTTTAAAGTAAAATGTTACTGGATTTGTGATATTAAAGCCTAAGAAGTATGGACATTTTTCATAAAATGTTTTAGAGCTACCCTTTGGTGGTGTTGGACAATGTTTCCATTGATTATAAGTTAAAACATTTCTAGGGTTTGCAGATTTGTGCAAATAATGATGACCAAAATGATTAAAACAATACATTTCTTCATAATTTGATGACCTTCTAAGTATTCATGTTTAGCAAATTGTGCTGACATTTCTAAGTCTGCAATCATGTTATTAACAGTCTCAAAGTCCCAATCATCAGAAAATGTGCTCGGTGTAACAAAATCACTTAAGGAAATCTTACATTGGTGTGGAATCTTCAACAGCTCTACCGGACCATAAATGTCATAATCAGTCCTGTCCCATGCTATACCACCAGGTAGAGGAACGGCTGTGATGTTCACTGATGACTGGTCTCTTTGTTCACAATGAGATGATTTGTGTGGCTTCAGGAGCAAGTTGATGTTCTTACTTGCTGTGTCCATTTTACTATATTTTCCATCTATCAGCTTTCCCAAACTTAAAACAAGAATGAGCCAAAGTAGGAGAAAAAGTACACCTAACACAATCCAAAATTTAACCCATGGTGAAACCAGATATGTATTTGCAAGCTGGTGAAAAAGTTATGTTGCTTGTTCCTTGAAAGTTTTATTTGCTTGTTTTGGGCTCACTGGGATCCTCAGAAAAGGTATCAAAGTTGATGAAATAGCCAGAGGCAGTTCTGTCAATTGTTGGTATTGTATCCGGATTATTCAAAATCGCTGGAGCTGCTTGGTCCCTTGACATGTTAGTATAGTCAGATGCTACATCATTGTAGCCTGGAGTTTCTTGACGAACTGTTATTTAGGTTTCAAGAGGCACAAGTCCCAAGGCTATGTTGCATAGTCCTTCTTTTCTCACTGCAGATTCTTCAAAGGTGATGAGTCTTTCAGTTTGAACCTCTTGGATAGTAGCAAGATTTGGTCATCTGCTACATCTTTGGAGTTCACTGGGCCTACTACTTATTATCAATCCACATGGTGTGGTTTTACCAGGTCAATTGATATGGACCGGTTCTCCTTTCTTCCAGCAAGGGGCGGCAGTAACACTGTTCTTGATCCGTGGACTGCTAGTACAGGTACTGGTTTTCTATAAGAAGGCCCAAATTCCTTCTTAGCCGCTATTTTCTCTCTGATTAGATCTCCAATCTTTGGAATCCAGACAGGTCTTGCTGGGACAGGTGTTTTTTCTTCAGTGGTCGTTTGTTTCTGTATTGTGTTGCTTAGACTTCTTCTTGTTTCATTTAAGTCCTGCAAAACAGCCAAACGGTCTTTGAAATCAAAGGGTTTTTGCTCTACCCCTGAAGTATGACAATCGAGGTCTTCGACCATCATTCTAGTACCAAAAAAGATTTCATATGGAGTGATTCCACCCAGAGAATATATTGGCAGGTTATTAAGACTACGTTGGACACTTATTAGATGTTTAACCTACCGTCACACAAACCTAATACCCTAGCTGTTATAGATTGCTTTATGTCACAGTTTTTTCTTTCCACTACCGAATTTCCCTCAGGATGGAATGGACTTGAGTACCGCAATGCAACAACCAAGCTGGCCATGGCCTCCTTGCAAACCCTGACGCAAAATGCAAGACCTTGGTCGGAATGTAGCGTTCTGATTGCGTATGTGCCGATAAAGACTTGCAAATCTTTTATAACAGTTCGGGCGTCAGCCGAGCGCTGAGGCCACATCCAAATGAATCTTGAGCATGAATCTACTGCGACCATGATGTATTTATAGTTACCATCCCTTTGCAGGGGACCACAGTGGTCCAGGTAAACACATGCTAATGGTTTATCTGAAATTAGAAGGGGGGTCTGCGTCGGGCGTTTCACTGTTGAAACTTTCATCTTCTGGCAGATTTCACATTCCAAAACATAGTTTCGGGTCTGTTTCCTCATGCGTGGCCACCAGTATCTTTGCTTTAATAATGACACTGTGGCCGAAACACCTGCGTGTGCAGAGGCGAGCCCTTCATGTGCTGCTAAAATCAGTCCTAATCTATGTTCCATGTTTGGGATTACTCTATCCCTCACTCCAAGGTTTCGAGCAAAAGGAACATTATTCGCATCAGTTATATATGAGTACTTGAGTGGAAAGCCTTTTGGTAATGTTTTACCACTATCTTTTATTGAAGCAGTGACGGCTTGCATTATTTCGATGTCTATTTTTATTTTTGAACGAGTGATTGCAGCTATGGAAGCCGTTTGCACAGCAGCCTTCGCAGCTTCATCAGCCAATTACTTCCCTGCAACGTGAACGCAATCACGCTGATGACTCAGTGTATGAATCACGTGAGTCTTTTGTAGTTCTTTCTGTAATAGAACTACTTATTCCCAGAGCAATTTATGCTTGATTGTGCCACCTTTTGCGTCTTTGAAACCGTTTTGAACCCAGTTCAGCAAGTATTCATTGTAAGACTAGACGCAGTAATACGAATCGCACACTATGAGTGTGGGGAATTAGCGATCGGTATTTTCCAGCGCCATCTTGAAAGCCTGTAGTTCAGCTCGCTGAGCTGTACAGTCTCCGAGAGATTGAGTTTTTGTGACTATAGGTATGAATTTACCATCGCGCCAGCGACCTTTAACAATCGCGCACGCAGCACTATAAGCTTGTTTACCCCCAATTGCGGGCTGTGCTGATCCATCTGTATAAATTATACATCCGAAATGTTCCAGAGGCAGAATTTCAGTGGGCAGAGGATATTCTTGTTCGTATTGGAGAAATTCTTGTGTCTTCAAGTAGGGGTCAAACACGTATTCAACGTCTGTCGCAGCAAGATAATTAATCCACTGTATCCATCTTGGATGTAGAGCTTTTGCATTTGGAATGCTCGCTTTTGTCACTGCCTCTAAGGCAGGTACAGGAATAATGACCTTTATGCGTTTTCCCTGCCCGAGGGCTCTCTCTTTTACTACTGCAGTTTGAACCGGTCAGAATTTTTTCTGTTGAAGTGAATTTCATTTCAGCTTGTGTGTACAAGTGTGATTTGTAAGCTATTGGTACCTTTTCCCTTTCATTAAAGGTTAGGTATGTGAATCCGCATCTACCTGGGATGATTCGGATTACAAGGTTGCGTTTGTTTTCGCGTGTCTGTAAATGTGTTGTTGCTAACATGTCTGTTTGCACTGAACGCAAAATTTCTGTGTGTTTTTGAGTCCAATTAGTAGGTTTGAAATCAGGTTTGATTAATTCGTAGAGAGGTTTAACCCTTTCGGCGTAGTTTAGAATGTAAGTTCTTCCGAAATTCAGGAATCCTAGAATTGACTAAGTTTTTCTGCGTTTTTGGAGGTTGGAGCAGTGCACATTTCTATAAAACGTTTGCTGCCAGGCTTTTGCCTTCACTTGAAAGTTCGTATCCTAAGAATAGGTCATTGAGGTGGGCAATTCTTGATTTTTTAAAATTGAATTTATACCCTTCAGAGGCGAATCTAAGTATTATGGTGTTCACCCTGGTCAAGTTCCTGTCCAAATCATCGTCTGTAAGATAGATGTCGTCGACATAAGATAATGCCTCATCATCGTACGTTTGTAGTAACTCTGTTACTCTGGCTGAAAATAATCCAGGACTGTTCTCCCTGCTCCCACTCCCGGCAAAGGTCATCGAGAAGACCGTCAACGAACAACTGACCCGCTACCTCGAGGAGAACAACATCCTGGACCCTTCCCAGTCCGAGTTCCGCAGCAACCACAGCACCGAGACTGCCCTCATCGCCGCCACCGATGACATCAAGTCCCTGCTGGACAACGGAGAAACAGCGGCCCTCATCCTCCTGGACCTGTCAGCCGCCTTCGACACGGTCTGTCACTACACACTACGAACACGCCTCCACAACGCTGGGATCCAAGAGAAGGCCCTGGACTGGACCACCTCTTTCCCCCCCAGCAGAACACAGAGCGTCCGCCTTCCCCCCTTCCGCTTCGAAGCCACCTAGATCATCTGCGGCGTACCCCAGGGCTCATCCCTCAGCCCAACTCTGTTTAACATCTACATGGCACCGCTCGCCCACGTCGCCCATCGGCACGACCTCAACATCCTCTCCTACGCCGATGACACCCAGCTGATAGTCTCCCTCACCAAGGACCCCCACACCGCCAAAACCAACCTTCACGAAGGAATGAAGGCCAGTGCTGAATGGATGAGGAACAGCCGACTGAAGCTGAACTCGGACAAGACAGAGGTCCTCATCCTCGGTTCCAACGACTCCTGGTGGCCGACCGCACTGGGAACCGCTCCAACACCCACCAACCACGCACGCAACCTAGGGGTCATCCTCGACTCCACCCTCTCCATGACTAAACAGGTCAACGCCGTCTCCTCCTCCTGCTTCAACACCCTCCGTATGCTCCGTAGGATCTACAAGTGGATCCCCACTGAAACGAGAAGAACAGTCACCCAGGCCCTTGTCAGCAGCAGGTTGGACTATGGAAACGCCCTCTACGCAGGAGGCTCGGCCAAACTCCTGAGACGGCTCCAACGCATCCAGAACGCCTCTACATGCCTGATCCTGGACATCCCTCGCTGCAGCCACATCACACACCACCTGAGAGACCTGCACTGGCTCCCCGTCAACAAGAGGATAACCTTCAAGCTTCTCACCCACGCACACAAGGCACTCCACAACACCGTCGGACCAACGTACCTCAACAGACGACTCAGCTTCTACACCCCCACCTGCCAGCTCCGCTCCGCCGACCTCGCCCTCGCTACAGTCTCCCGCTTCCGAAGAGCGACCTCAGGCGGCAGATCGTTCTCCCACCTCGCCGCCAAGACCTGGAACACCCTCCCCATCCACCTACGGCAAACCCAAGACCTGCTGACCTTCAGAAAACTCCTCAAGACCTGGCTTTTCGAGCAGTAGCAGCATTCCCCACCCCAGCGCCTTGAGACCCTCACAGGTGAGTAGTGCGCTTTACAAATGATATGATTGATTGGATGAGGAACAGCCGACTGAAGCTGAACTCGGACAAGACAGAGGTCCTCATCCTCGGTTCCAACGACTCCTGGTGGCCGACCGCACTGGGAACCGCTCCAACACTCACCGACCACGCACGCAACCTAGGGGTCATCCTCGACTCCACCCTCTCCATGACTAAACAGGTCAACGCCGTCTCCTCCTCCTGATTCAACACCCTCCGTATGCTCCGTAGGATCTACAAGTGGATTCCCACTGAAACAAGAAGAACAGTCACCCAGGCCCTTGTCAGCAGCAGGTTGGACTATGGAAACGTCCTCTACGCAGGAGCCTTGGCCAAACTCCTGAGACGGCTCCAACGCATCCAGAACGCCTCTGCATGCCTGATCCTCGACATCCCTCGCTGCAGCCACATCACACCCCACCTGAGAGACCAGCACTGGCTCCCGGTCAACAAGAGGATAACCTTCAAGCTTCTCACCCACGCACACAAGACACTCCACAACACCGGACCAACATACCTCAACAGACGACTCAGCTTCTACACCCCCACCTGCCAGCTCCGCTCCGTCGACCTCGCCCTCGCTACAGTCCCCCGCTTCCGAAGAGCGACTTCAGGCGGCAGATCGTTCTCCCACCTCGCCGCCAAGACCTGGAACACCCTCCCCATCCACCTACGGCAAACCCAAGACCTGCTGACCTTCAGAAAACTCCTCAAGACCTGGCTTTTCGAGCAGTAGCAGCATTCCCCACCCAGCGCCTTGAGACCCTCACAGGTGAGTAGTGCGCTTTACAATGATATGATTGATTGATTGATTGATTGATTGATTGACTGTTCTTGAATCCCTGGGGGAGACGACAGAAGTGTCGTTTTGTCCCCATTATTGAGAAAGATGTCAAATACCTGCTTTCATGTGCAATGTTTTGACATATCTAATGTGGTTTTATATTTTTGCGCACGATGTTATTCATCAGTGCTGCACTGTGTGCATTTTGTACTGTAAAGGTTTTGCAACAGGGATTTAAATGTCTGTAGTCCAAAACTAGACGATATGTATTGTCTGGTTTAGAGACAGGAAACAAAGGATTGTTCATGGACGATGTGCATGTTTCAATCACTCCTTGGTATCCAAGTTGATCTAGGATCTCCCTGACCTGTTTTTTAGATTCTTGTTTAACAGGATACTGCTTCTGAGCAGTTGGGTTATTTTTTCACTGGATCTTATGGTGAGGAGAATCCTCATCCCATCCCACATGATTTTTATATAATGCTGGAGCCTGGTCCAAAGCCCATTTTCTGGCATAGGTGTATTTTTTATGAATAGGAGTATGATTGGAGAAGGCTGGCATAATGATCTCTTCGCCATGTGGGCACTCCCTGACAAATTCAGGTGGCCAGTCTTTTTCAGCTAGAAGAATGTCATAACCCTTAACTAGTTTTTCCCAAAAAGTGCTTTTATTTTCCTAGTTATGTCCCCCTCTATCCGGAGCGTTAATTCATATAACTTATGGGGTACACTAACCCTGGTATCTGCAGTTTCAACCTGAATGCATTCATTCAGGTCCACTGTCTCCAGATGATCCTTCAGGATTTTGCGAGCTATGGTAACTTCTGCTGCGCTGTCCAGCATTGTCTGGGCCCACTCCCCGTTCATGAGTTGTGTCCTCAAGATCCTTGGCATGTCTGATTTCAAGACATGCTACCTTCTTTTTTGTGAATTGAGTTTTTTTATTTTTCGGAACGTGTTGATCGTCTTTGGACTTCACGCGTTCTTCCTTGTGTTCTGATGGTCCTCTTCTTTCGGATTTCTGCGAGGAAGTCTGAAAGGTACGAGAGGAACGTGTATCAGTATCTTGAAATCTATCAGGTTTTCTCAAATTATCCCTATTTCTGAGGTTATACCTTTTTTCAGAGGGCTCCTTTTGAGGTGGCCTACTTCTGGATTAAGAACGCTTGTCTGTCTAGTATTTTCCCACTTCTTTTTAGGAGTAGTGAGTGTGTTTTTGATAAAAACTTTTTCAGGATTTTCTGTTAGTTCGGGCTTTACTGGTTTCTCTCCCGAACTATCTCTTCCTAGTTCTTCATTGGATTTTTCTATTATTCTGGCCAGTTCATATTGTTGCTCAGTTACAACAAGTTCTTTCAGTTTTTGGCGGATTGCCACTGATGCTGCTTCACCTTTAATATTAGCTAATATTATAGCTGAGACCTGTTTGAAATCCTCCAGTAACTTCATACCGAGATTTAAAGCAGGCTCTGCCCCGTATTCATTTTGAATCTGTTTCAGGACGTCTGGTATTACCGCCATGGACGGAACACCATGTGTTTTTGTGTAGATTGCAGCAAAGTCTGTACCCCAAGTGTCACAGTCCTCCAGGTGTGGTGCAATCCCCATTGGTAAACAGATTGTTAGAATCCTGTGTTTCTCATGAGGTGTACTGTCGGGAAATGTGCCTCGATCTGAGAAATTTTTTGAGCTAACCAGAATGGGATTTGTTCCTTCTTTGTGGGTAATTTACCAATGACTGATTGTATAGTCTGTGGTTTAATTTTGTTTGTGTTCCCCTGATGAGGGGTGTGCTGTGGAATTCTTAAAGCAGTGTGTACTGTTAGAGTCCGCATGACATATTGTACCAATTGTCTATGGATTTTAATTAATTGTTTTAGCTGAGCTAATAGTTCTGGCCCTGTCATTTGTTCAATGGCAGGATGTGGTGTATAGCTGGCTAGTACCGGCCATGTTGCTCCTGGTCTACCTAGTGGACTGAGCCTGGTAATGTGATTTGATGTTGTAGGGCGCCTTTGAACCAGAGCTGATGCTCTTGGTAAGTTAGTGGAATTTTAATGTCCTCGAAAGGAACATATTCTGCTGGATGTTCCTCAATCTTATAGAAGTGGAACACATGTGTTGTTGGATTTGCTTGTGGAAAGATAATCCATGAATAGAATACCTCCGTCTTCCGGACTTTCATGTGCCTTTATGACGAAAATTACCCTACCACCTCCTGCTGATAGGTAATTTTCTATGAGCTTTATTGCTATTGTTTTCCGCACATTTTCCGGGATGTTTATAGCATCCGGGTCATCATATCGGGAACCAGTAACGTCAAGACCTGGTTGGTTTGCATTTACTGTACTTCCACTTTCCCTGGGATTATCCTCGTCGATATCCGACATTTTGTTTGAAAGTCTTGCAGAACAAGTTTCAAGGAAATAAAGATAAGGTGCACAATATTTTGGAACACTGTATCCTTCAACGTTGAACAAAACCAAAAACTAATAAATAGGATTTTCGTCCTACTCAGTTATGGCGGATATTTTATCCTTTAACCCACTCCAGACGTCTATTGGAGAATTTTACAGGATAAAGGGGTCTCTGTGAAAAGCACGACTGAGTTACTCTAGTATCTAGCATTAAATTAGTGCCTTGCCCCACGTTGGGCGCCATGTAGTGTAGTTCCTATATTCCCAATAGGCTCTGCGCATTGGAATAATATATCCTATAGATGTGACGTAGGACTTAGGTCTACTAGGTCGCTATCGAATATATTAGACTTAATTGTGAGTGCCATCTAGCTCAGAGGTCACTAGAAACTTTCTCGAGTTCACAAGAAGTTATTTAGTTTCTGACAACCGCATAAACATGGCAACTTTGTTTCCCCAAGATAAAACTGATCTTCAGAGTCGTGGAAACAATAGATAGATATTTTACTCAGTCAATCATGCATGCTTTGTTTCATCAGAGGTGCAGAGAAATAGAGAGACGGGCGTTTTCAATAAAAGGTATTTATTGAACAGTCTTCTTTCTCATGCAGAAGAAATGAACTGCTACAATCGTAATACTGGCTGCAAAGTATAATGCGTACAGCAAGAATAGTATTATAAAATAATACTGTAAAAGCATGGTATGGTTTCTAAGCCATAAAATACATACATTAATAAATAAAGACTAAAAGTACTCAACTGGTGCTTCTAAAATACGCCTACCCCGATGTACCTAACCTAAGTCTTGTACGAGGGAAGAAGTAAGTGTGGTGTAGCATAAGTTTAGTATTCTTTTTGCCAAGAATCTATCCAAGATTTCTCTTAGTGTCTAATCAGCTCTGTACCTTGGTTCAGAATGAAGGAGGTCTGGTATCCCTCTGTCTCAGGACTCGATTTTCCAACAACCCGCAAGGGTAGCTTGGAAACACTGGAGCTGGATTTCTCGGCAAGAGAAAAGACAGCGTCTCTCTCAGAGCGTCTGCTGGAGGTTCGGCTTCCTTCGGTACTTGCTGTAGCAGGATGCGTCGGGCAAGTAGATAGTCGAACTGCTCCAATCCACCGTGTGTTTGCTAGGGCAAGTGTGGGCATATTTATACCTTGAAGGTGCCGAGTTTGACGTAAAGGTGGACATAATAAAGTCATCAAAGAGTCTCAGTTCTTTGAAAACTCCATGACTTATTGGACAAGTCAGTATTCGAGTAAGGGGAAGTCCCTAACTGCTGAAGCTGAGTTTTCCAAGAAATCGTTGTAGATTTTCAGAACTAGTGGAAGTAGCCATGCCGGACTGCATGGGCTATGTCTAAATATGGTTATGATTTCTATGCCTATATAAGGATATGGTGATTTATACCTATATAAGGGCATGAATTGGGAAAATTACACTAGGGTCCTAAAATGCTATACAACAAGACACTAAACCAATCGGCTAATTTCCTAACGATTTTACTGGATAAGGAAGAGCTGCCAAAAAAAAGTCATGCGGGGACTGTTCTTAATTCATTAACTAAATTGGAGCCACAATCTTACCTTATTTCCCACTTAAAACCACTCATAGGAGACAGATTTTTTGCTGTTACGACTTGGAAGATATCCCCCAAAGGAAGGAATCCCCCCCATGGGTACAAAAATGGCCCTCAAACAGATGTAGGATTTGCAGTTTTTATAGAGAATCATTATTGCATATTTTAACTGTTTGTCCTCAATTGTTAGAAGAAAGGAAAGCCCTATTAAAATCCATCTTTAAAGAAAATGGGGTGAGGACATGCCGCCAGGCAATTATAACTTGCCTTTCTGGAAAATCGGTCCATCTGACTACACAATTTGTAAAGTTTATTCTTATTGCAGAAAAAAGTTAGCTGTTGAGTGTGCCATTAGAGGTAAGGGGCTTGTGACCAATAATTGGCTTGTACAACGATGCAGCCCCAAGAAGTTTTTGTGAAAGGGTATTATAAAAAAGAAATAGTATAATGATTTTTAACTATAGCATTTTAACTAGTATCTTTTATCTATATATTTTATAATAAGTGGTAGTGGAGGTATTCTGACAAAACATTTTAGATATGTCTTATTACATATAATGTAGTGTAGTTATTTGCGATTTGCGTGTAATATTTGATTTTTAACATTGGAAATAGTTTATCAACCCGAGAAGGTTGACAACTTTGTAATGTTTGCATATACAAGCACTTTAGCAATGGCACTTTAAACAATGAGCACTTTAGCAATGGCACTTTTAACTGTGAATTGGAGGAAAATACTTAAAATGTTAAAATATGGAGTGTTATACTGAAATGTGGTGTATCTTTGATACAATTTTTTTAAGCTGCAATGTGTTGCTGCGTCCAAGCACAACCCAATGTATTTATATATACCTCCTGTCTGTAATGATTTTAATTAATCAACAATAAAGAAATCTGTCACTGTCACAGAGTCCAGGAGAGTGGGTTCAAGAAACACGTGAGGAAGTCGTGTTTAGAACCCAGGTGGCATGGACCATATCAGATTATTGTGGTGACAACTACACCAGTGAAATGTGGTGGCTTTCCAAACTGGATTCATGCAAGTCATACAAGAAGAGTCCCAAGTCCACTTGAAGAAGGTGCGCAGCAACTGGTCAATGAAAACAAGAAACCAGAAGCTAGAGGTTGTGAAGCTAAAGAATCTAGAGTGACAGATTCTGATGAGCCTGTGGATGATAAACAACCAAGCACGAGCCAAGTAAAGTGGACACCAGCTACTGGGTCTCGTAAGACTGCTGTTGAGCAAGAAAAAGAGAATGTTTCTAAAAATAAAGAGCAAGCACAACAAAGAGAAGGGCTGAATAAAAGAAGGTGTGAACTTGAAAAAGAAGGTGAAGAAGAGGTTCAAGTTAAGAGAGCGAGAAATGGAGACAATTGACCAAGTGGAGTGAAAAGACTGAAATACACTCTTGAGAAGAGAAAACCAGGGCAAATAAAGGAGGTTTCAAGTTGAACTGAACAAGAAGAATCATAGAAAGAATTTGTATGAAAAACAAAGAGAATAAGAATTACGAGGAAAAGATACACAGCCCCATAATGTGGACACGTGATATTGGAAGAAATTTAAAACTCAGACCAAATAAAGAAAGAAGTTGGTAATGGTACTGAGCAAGTTGATGAAAGCAAACTGAAACTGCCTTACAAAGAACTGTGAAAAAGTTAAGGTGCCACAATTCCAGTCAAAATAAATTGAAAAAGAAGATCTAAAGAAGACTTGAGAAAACTTTAAATAAAAAAAAAAGAGGAGGTATAGAAGAAAGCCTTGAAGTGTAGGGTACATTAATTCGGTGGTTATTTAGAGTTATTAGAGATTTTCTTAGTTTTTTAGTATTTTTCTATTTTGTTTATAGTATACAAAATGCCAGGAGCTACAATGACTGAACATCCAATACCTAGTCTTAAACGTAAATGTATTAAACCTTGCTTATTTAGTGTTTTACTACTAATGTTGATGTGGATAATATTAACTGTCATTATGCCTGTCTTAATGGTGACTAATAACAAAAATAATACTAATAATGTAAGAAGTTAAAGAGTGAATGCTGTTACCAAAGAAACACCTAATACTAATATAGAACAGATGGATGAAAGTATTTATCACCATGATAAATCAATTAATGATTTCTCGTTAAATGTCTTTACAAAATTACTGTACAAGTACGTCAATAAGATGGATGTGAGTAATTGTTATGTCTGCACGCAATTACATTCATCTTTCTTGGAGGGAGTAACTTACCATCACTTACCCTTAACATATGGCGTGTCGTGTAGTGTACTAACTAGCTTATTTTACGTGACGGGGAAGTTTCAGTACTATTATTAAAATATGGATTTAGTATTTTCAGAAATTCCTATTAGAAAAGATATGAATAAGGTGTATAGTAATAGAAAAGCAGAATACATGGGAGAATTTTTACTCATACTCTGGATATACTATATGCTCATGGACATAATCTTACCTGTAGTTTGCAGACTGAAGAAAAAAGATTTTATTAACATGGTAGAAGACATAAGACAGGATTTTCGAAGAAAAGCTGCTGAACAGAAGTCACATGTACCACCATGGGCTTTCAGAGAGGGAAATTATAAAAAGGGTGAGACTTATACAGCAATGTCTCTGGATTGATATCATAAATCATACTTGCTTAGACTAAAAACCGACTATAATAATTATTTCATTGGTACTAGCGCATGTGAAAAAACCTTTTTAATAACTGGCGGATGGGGATTGAAAAGAGGAACTGATCATGTTTTTCCAGGAGTTTATTATGTGTGTGGTAAGAGTGCCTACTATAGGTTGCCTTCACATTGTTATGGTAGTTGTTATTTTGGGATCGTATTCCCTAAGATCTACCACGTTGATAGGAATAATAGAATCAATTAAATAAAGCATAGACTAATACGCAAAAAGAGAGCACGTTTTTCAGAAATAATAGGTGATATTTTTGATGCACTGATACCTTCAGTTGGGGCCATTCTGAATTCCCATAAAATGTGAAGATTGTCTATAGTGGTTGATCATTTATCAACAGATACCACTGGTGGTTTCTTGATGATTGATACTGAAATGGTTGCAATTAGATCAGTGGTTTTTCAAAATCGACATGCCCTAGATATTTTATTGGCAAAAGAGGGTGGAGTCTGTGGCATGTTGAAAATTCAACTCTGCTGTACTTATATCCCTGACAAAAGTAAGAATCTTGAGGGGTATTTTCAAAACATTATGAAATTACATGAAGATTTGACCCAACTAGAGGTTGATGGTGTTTGGCAGAAACTTGGTAAGAGTTTTTTCTCTGTAAGTAAATGATTTTTTACATTTGGAAGTAGTTTATTAGGGAAAATACTAATACCAATTATTTCAGTAGCTGTAGTGACATTATCGATAATATTGACATATAAATGTTGCAAGTGTAGATGTGAAAAGAAGATGACAGAGTCAGACAACAAATGTAAAGCCAGACAGAGAAAGAGCGATGAGATAGAATTAGAAGAAGTGAGAGGAAACTATTATGAAATGATGAAAGATTTAGATGAGAGAATGGTGATGAGAGAAAATAGTACAGACCTTTAGATACAAATAAAGGTGGCAATTGGTATCATGTTTTTTTGTGATGGCTCAAAAATGCCATCAAAGGGTGGAATTGATGGAGCAGGGTTTTGAGAAAATAAAACCTTCTCAGATTTGCTCCTGCGTAACATTTACTAGCAGTGTGTTGTGAAATTAACAAGCACAATCACGAAAACACGGTGGAAATGCTTTGCGCATGCGTGAACTAATGTGGAGACTAATGCATGAAAGACTAGGCCACATTTGCATTTTGCTTCTAAATAAATAAAAATAATGCTGCTTTTGCACATTAATGCTCCTGCTAGGAACATCACATGGGTTAGTGCAATGGTGGGTGGTTGGATACCTGACTATGGTTACCCCAGATTTTTTTCCTTGTGTTTAGCTGGTTTTCGACTTAGTTGGCCTGGGATCCTGCTAATCAGGACCCCAGGCTATCTGCTCTCACTATAAAATGGACTCCATGTACTCTAGGTACATCTTCAATTGGATATTGGGTCACCTTATGAGCCCCTGTATAGTGTACCATAGGTGCCCAGGGCGTAGGTGCATCCAAGGCCTACCAGGGGCTGCAGCATGTATTATGCCACCCCTGGCTGGCCATCCAAATTGACACAACTGGCTGATCACTCAGCTGGGGCAAGGTTGTGTAATCACCCCTTGCTTAGGTATAGTATTTCTATACCTACCATTATATATAGACACATATATACCTATAAGTCACTCCTATGGCAGGCCTTAACAATCCTGAAGGCAGAGTGCTTGGTTTTATGTGAGATGAGGCTCTAGCATGAGCTGAGCCTGCCTGCAGCTTTCGGAAACATGTCCTTATATCTGTTCTATGATATAGCCATACCATATACTCTTAAGTGCATTATGAACCTCGCGATTAAATGCTAACTTTGGTTTGGCTTTATCAAAACATGTTGTGTAAGGTGTCATACGCTTTGGAATACTACCCCTTGCCAGTTCTGGCGACGGGGGTAGCATTCCACCCTTCTAGAGGGAGAAGACATGTTGTTCCTACTAATCCCGGTTAAAGTTAACCAGAGCCTCAGCATCACAAAATGGATGCTGCTGCCACAGACACAAGTCTGACCTCCTGCTGCTGGGAGTCCTTCCAGCGAGGGAGGCTTGGACAATAGGTATCCTGTCTTGGGAGGTGCTAGCACCACCCCAGACAGGCCATAGTGTATTGGGGCAGGGAGGGCTGAATGAAATGAGACACTGCCTGGGGCACACAAGGTGTCCCATGCATAGTCCGGTTCAAACCGGTGCTGGGGCACTCAAGCCCCAGCTCTAGCACGAAACTAGACAAAGGGAAAGGGGTGTAACCACCCCTTCCCTGGTACCACCCATAGGAGGGACCTAGCAGGTAATCCAGCCCCTAAATTTGGTATATAGGTAGGAGCTGAGTCCCAAGACTTTAGATTTATCCTGACTGAAACTTGAAACAAAACTCTGGACCTTCGACGTTCTACCTGAACATAGAAGACTGAAGAATCTCCCTTGTGGTCAAGGAGTGACCACCCTGTGCAAGCAAGCACCATCAAGCGATCAACGGTTTGCTTTGTTGATGCTCCCGCCGGAGCCCGAGCACAGAGTCTGACAAGACCCAGACTTCCAGACTTCCAACAGCCCGATCCATAGGCACATCAGAGCTGAGGCCCGTGGAGGCGACGAGAGACGTGGACCGGCCATCTTGGAAAGCCAGCGAATTGCTTTCCGTGCAACTTCTGAGGCACCCTCGAAGTTGTGCATTGGGGATTGAGAAGCCCCAGCCCCGAGCACCAACTGCACCGAAGATCAGCCCTTCACACTCCACGAGTTCTGCGTGGGGCCCTTCTGCATTTTCCTGCTCGACGCGTCTGTCCGGTCACTTGCCCGTTGGCTAGTGGCCTCTGTGACAACGAACCTTTGAATTTACACCGCTGGTCTGGTTGCTCCAGACTGGCCCCTGCTTCCCTGAAAAGGAGAAGCTCATCAGACCTTGCTGGTCTGATCCAGAAGCCATCTTTGATTCCTGCATGGGTTGCCTTTGCCATGGCTTGTTGACTCCAATCCCGAAGCCGACACCGCCGACAGCGAGAGCCTTTGAGGAACAATCCGTATCCAGCTCCTGGTCATCGTCGACACCTCCTGGTCCACGTGGCTGCAGAGACAAGCTTCACAACATCACCTGATTGCTTCGCGACTTCGCCTGGTTCCTTCCGGGTTCCTTCCTGGTCACTGGCTAGTGACCCAGACTCTGTCCCCTCTGCTTTCAGGTACTCTTCATCCTCGATCCGCCCTTGGATCCAACCGGACACTTCCCTCCTGGTCGCCTGCAGCATCTTTCTTCACGGCTCCATAGGATTCAGCAACGAAACCCGACACACTTTGACACCTATGCACCCGGTTCCTGTGGGTGAGGTAACGCGAGTATTTCGGTACTCCTGTGGGTATTGACAATCCTAGTGTCCTAGTTTTCAGTAGCTTTCTCCTAGTCCATCCGGAAGTGACCTAAAAGAACTAGTTTCCAATTCTTTCGTTCCCAATCTAACTCTATGGTAACTCGCGTGTGTGTAAAGACACTGCACGCGCATCCCGTGGGCCTCCTGCTCCCTATCCTTTGGTAGTACAGCGTAGCCCCAGCGATTCTCCAGGCCCTAGGCCTATCCTTTGTTCGTGACGTGGTTCTTATACCACTATTTTAGCATATGGTTCGAACTGCCCCATGGGCATTACTGAATTTTGTGCAACTTATTGTATGATAATTAAGTATCTTGTTATGTGCTTGTGCCTCTGACCTCATAAAGAGTTCAGAGGATTTATTTAGTAATAAATACATATATATTTTATATATATATATAACCTGTGTGGTGTCCTTTCATTTGGTATTAAAGGGGTTACGTATGGTAAAACAGCTGGCTTCACATGCCCTCTTGAGTTTAGCCTAAGACTGCTTTGTCCATGCTACCACTAGGATAACTGGTCTATAAGGTTGACTTTACAACCATCACCATAAGGGTTGTTTGGACTGATACAGGGTGCCCACTAGAATAGTGGACATCACATATCAGGCCAACTTCTCACAGTGGTAAACAGTGAGAAGTACATTTTGTGAAATTAATTATGTCTGTTTTTCTATTCATTGTAGTAAAGTGAATATGGGCCTACATTTCTGCATGCCAGTAGTGGGTTAATTCAAAATTATTAAGAATAAATGAACCGAAAATCAAGCTCTGACAGAGAGTGAGGAAGGCAAAAGGCTGATAACCTTCTAGAGAACATTGCATGTCTGCCAAGTAACAGAAGGATGGCCATGAGAACAAGAGGAAGTGTATAAACTTCTTCCGCAGAAGCGGTAGTGTTAAACAATGAAGTGTAGAGACTTGTAACATGTTATTTTCTAAAGGAAGTGTGTATTCATAAACGTGGTTAACATAATGTGAAAATATGCTGAACAAAGAGCGCTATGAAAATATGAATGCGACTATGGTGGTGTGATAGAACACCCCTCAAATCAGCCAATAAGAGACTGAGTTTTCGTAAATGTTTCAACAACTGTGGTTTGGACATGTAGGGTTTAGGGTATAATTGAGGTGCCCTAGGGGGTATGTTTTGCAAGTGGTTGGGAAGAAACTTAGAGGGAGTTCGTCGCTGTCCATCGGTTTGCTGAGGCCTACCTGGTTCCCGTTACTGTACAGTAACCAGTATCCTGATAATCTTTTTTCCCTGAATCTGTCTCAGGGGATCCCTACTATACCCGTGGCCAGGGGGTGGTATTTCTCCATTTCCTTAGGTTAGTATTTGCAAAAGGATCCGTACTTTGAATAATAATTTGCAAATGTATTTTGTCTCTGAAACTTTTGTCTGTACGCCTAACCACTCCTTCATGTGCATTTATTAATTATTGATATGAGTTTGACACTGTATGCATTGATAAATGTTCTCTCTCTCTCTCTGCGATGAATGCATTGTTTGCTTTGTGAAACTGTAAATGTTGAGCTCCTATTTGCTACATTATTTGGTGATAAACATTATTAGCCCTACACTGAGTTTCTGGTTATTTAGTAATATAGATAGATAGATAGTGCTTATTATTACCATCAACTTTGCAACTTTATGGTCCATCGACCAGAGGAAAGAAGTAGACATGCAGGCTCAGTTAGATATTTAGAGTGATAGATACGAGCCTGTATAATGAACAACTGATTTCAAGTGTTCATTTAGTCTTGAAACTAAATACAGCATCATTCAGCAGATGTGTGGGGTAAATGTGTATGGGCCTGTGTTATTTGTTGATTATCAATCCCTGATTTGGCGCTGGATCATTACACCACCTGGTATTTCCAGGCAGTCTCCCATCCAGGTATTAACCAGGCTCGACATTGTTTAACTGCTGAGATCTGGTGCTTTCAGGGGGAAATGGCTGTAGGCATGAAGAGCACTGACTTTGGGGATCTTAGCTTTTTTCATTCTACTTCAGTGCAAGCCATTGTAAGCGAGACAAGCCACCCTCATTCACCTAAAGCAAAACAATAACTAAAAAAGACTACAGCACCTGCTAGTCCAAGGGGGTCTCTCATCCAGGTGCTAACCTGGTCAGACCCTACTTATGTGAGAACAGACAAAATCAGATGCTTTCAGGGTGGTTTAGCCGTAGGCATGAAGAGCACTGACTTTCGGGCTCTTAGCTTTTTTCATTCTACTTCAGTGCTGGCCAAAGTATGCAAGACAATCCATCCTCATTCACCTAAAGCAAAACAAAAAAAAACAACAAAGCCTTCAGCACCTGGTATTCTCAGGCGGTCTCCCACCCAGGTACTAACCAGGCCTGACCCTGCTTAACTTTTGTGATCAGACAAGATCAGACGCGTTCAGTGTGGTTTAGTCATAGGCATGGGAGACACTAACTTTGGGGCACTTAGCTTTTTCATTCTTCTTCAGTGCTCGCCATATTAAGCGAGACAAGCCACCGTCATTCACCTAAAACAAAACAACAACAACAAAAAGTCTACACCACCTGGTATTCCTAGGTGGTCTCCCATCCAGGTCAGTCAGTAATACTTTTATTTGATTGCATTAAAATCATAAAAGGGTGGGACAAACCACCAAGGTACATTGAGCATCAAATAATCATTTAGTAAAAAGAAGGATTAAAAACTAAACAAAGTTCATATCCTCAAGATATAAAATGTATAAACATGTAAACAGTTCGATAGAGAAATGTGCAAGTGATTTAGTTTAAAAATATTATGGTAAGTTCTGTTTTTTATCCAGTTCTTTTGCTGCAACGTTCCAGAGTTTTATGGCTCTACAGGACAGTTGGATCGACAAGCCTCCAAGGCATTTTATAACTGCCCCTCTACAAGTCCTTCTTCGTTCTGTCCTTAATAATTCTCGAAAGTCATTTTTTCGACTTTCAGATACTGATGGACAGATGCATAAAAGGTGTAATAGAGACTCATCACCTTGTCCGCAGAGGCGGCATTCCTTTGTCGACCACGTTTGTTTCCACTTTGGGGTAAGATCTTTCGTGGGGAATGACCCCAGCCTTAATAGCGTCAAATAAAGCTTTTTTTGGTGGGAAAAGTGTTCGGAAAGGTACAGTTCAGGTTTCCGCGTTTTATAGGATTGCATCATTGCCCTTGTGTGTTGCTTTTTTGCGAAGGCTGTTTTATCCATAGACAGTGAGATCCGTTTAGTTGCGTTCTTCACCACGTATTTGAATCCAGAGTAGGTAGTGATTGTAAGCAAGGCCTCCTCTAACTGTGGTGCCAAAAGCGATTTGTTTAGGACTGTGAAAATAGATTTATTTATCCTGGCTTGATTTTCGATCTCCTGCTAACAATAATGGGCTAGGGTGTTATCTTCGGCTGCCCTCATTCTCCAGTAATATTTAGCCAGGGCCCCTTGTCTTGCTGGTGTCTGGTTTTTTAAGCGTATTCTAAATGTATTTGTACCTGTGAGATGTGTCGATGGATTAGAAACAAGTTCTTAAAGAGACTAGATTGAGCTGTGTTCAGGACTATTTCTTCCTTTGTGTTCAACATTTCTGACCCATATGATATATATGGCAAGAATTTTGCTGTGATTACCTTAAGCAGGTGACCCGTTGAACAACCTTTAAGCTTATTTTGTAAGGTTTTAAATGCAAAAAGCAATTGTTTGGCTTTCGTTTTTCCTTGTTCGAGATGTTGCTTAAAGTTGAGGTTGTAATCTAAGTGGGGCCCCAGGTATTTATACGAATCTACCTTGGACAGTGGTTTCTAATCTAGCTTCCAGACAAATTTCCTTTTTTCTTTGTTTTATGCCATTTAAAGAAGCACATGACCTTCGTTTTTTGATGGTTGATTATTAATTGAGCAGAGGTGGTGTATGCTCCTAATTGGGCAATCAATAATTGCAGGCTTATGGGTGTATGAGCTAGAAGGACGATATCGTCCGCATATTGGAGGCTTGTTGTGGGTGATTTGCCCATTTTTGGAGGGTCAGCTTGGATTGAGCAGAGGTTCTTCTTAAGTTGGCTGTATGGATGTTAAATAAACAGGGGGCCAGCAAGCACCCCTGTTTTAGTCCGTTGGTTGTTGGAATTTCGTTTGTTATACTACGGCCATCTCCTTTCCTTATTTGAACCCATATTTGTGAATAGAGATTGATAATTGCCTCCAGGAGTTTGGTTGGGGCACCCCAGTTTTTCATTTAGCCCATAGCTTAGCTCTTGGTATTTTATCGAATGCTGCTTTGAGGGCTACAAAGCATGCGTACAAGTGCTCGATTTTGCGTGGGCTTGGTTAGCTAAAAAAATAACCACAGAGATTTTCCTGAGGGTGCCCATCCCAGCACGGAATTCAGTTTGAGTATGTGGTATCAGATTTGTTTGGCTGACCCAGTACTCCAAGCCTTCCAACAGATTTGAAGCATACATTTTCGTCTCAACATCAATGAGTGCTTTCAATCTGTAGTTGGACGGGTCAGAGTGTGCGCCCAATTTGTATATTGGGTTTAGGTTCTACCTCGCCAGGATTCGGGAATTGTGATGGTCTCTAAGATGTGTGTAAAGAGAGGGGTTAGACGACCAGACCAAAATGGTGGATCTTGTTGAAATAAAGCATTTGGCAGGCTGTTGGGCCCCGGTGCTCCTTCAGATTTTTTTTTTTTAATAGTTTTCAATGTCTGCTCTTGTGAAAACTGGGGGGGGGGGGAGTTCCTGCAATTCTGACCTGGTTGTGTCCTGGACTTTTGATTCGCCATTGGGCTCCTTCCCTTTTGATGTTCCGGGATTTGTGATGTCTTGCTCACCTAGGAGGGGGATTGCATTGTATGTAGCTTCAATATGGGCTCTCCATGTGTCCTCCATGATATCAGGGTTGTGGTGTCAGTTCTTGCCATTTGATAACTGATTGATGGCTTCCCAGAAGAGTTTAGAATCTCTTTGTTTGCTGGCATGGAGGAGTTTTGCTCAAAATTGTTCTTTGTACTCTTTCTTGGCTGCCTTAATGTCCCTTTTTAGGTCTTTTGTTATTCTTGTTATTGACATGAGTGATTCCTGAGAAGGTTCTTAATTGTTTGTTCAGTTTTTTTTTTTAATCCTTAAGTTGTTTGTATACCGAACTGCCCCTGTCCGTCTTCTTGTTTTTTTACTATTGCCCAGTCTGTAGTATATTTTGTTTAGGTCGCGGATAAATAACTCCCAAGCCCTTATTCGCAGTGGTTCGGCTGCGAATCCCACAAGTATACTAATGCGTATCCCCATGATGTCACCTATGCTGTCCTTTTTCCAGGTGAGGCGTTTTAAGTTGTAACATTGAGTTGATAGAGACATTGCGTTGTCTTGGCCAGATCTTTCAGTAGTTGTGAGCAGTGTAAAAGTTTGAGGATGATGGTCACTTTCTGTCCTTTCTTTTATTTGAAAATGCAGAATAAAAAGGTAGAAGGTTGTGGCCCGTGAATGTGTAATCAATAATAGAGGCTGTTTTATGTGTTACTCTTGTGAATGCTGCTGGGGTATCTGCCTGCGCTCGTCCATTGAGCACGCACATTGAAAGGTTGTCCAGCGGAGCTGCACATATCTGGCCATGTGTGTCTCATCGTTTTGTGGCCGAGGTACATCCGGGTGTACGTTTTTTCCTGCCATGTGATAGATTCATGTTGAAGTCTCCGGACAGTATTGTATTTGCCTGTGGATAAGCGAAATTTAGTGTTTCTAGTGTTGCTATTAGTTTCTCGATTCTTGGCCCCTTTTGTTTCGATGTAGAGTGAATATAAATGTTAAAAATTAACAGACTGTTGGGAGATAAAGTATCTAGTTTAATTCATAGCATCCAAGAGGAGTCGATAACAGACACTTGCCATAAGATGTCTGTCGAGATAAAGATAAAAAAGCCACCTTTTGCTCTCCCGAACTTTGTATCTCTCTTGGCCGGGTTCAAATATTCCTTGTAGCCTACTATTGAAGAGGGATTTGTCTGCCATGTTTCTTGGAGGAGAGGTATGTTGTACTGTAGGATAAATTCCATGAAGTCGGCTTCTTCTAGTTTTGGGCTAAGGCCGTTCACGTTCCAGGAACAGAGCTTACACCCCTCAACCGGTTTTATGAAATAGCTTGGTTGTGTTCATGCCATTTCATGATTAGCTGGAAAAGTGGTCATCTGTCGGGTACCAGAGGGCATGGTTGCTTCATGATGAGCGAAAGAGATAGTGATTTTTCTTCCGGTTTCGCCTCTGCCATTTGTTATGCTATGTTCGTCCGAGCCTTTAGCCCCTTCTAGAATGCCCTCTGGTTGGTTTGTTGTAGCGGTCTTGGGTAACAAGGATAATCAACCTCTTTTAGCTCAATGCCCCATTTGGAAAATGTCTTCTTCTGCCGCCAAATCTGCTTGATAAAGGATTATCGGACAATGTAGTTGTTGTGATTTCTTGTCCGATAAAGTTGGAATTAAGTCTGAATTCAATGTTTTCCCGATTGCTGGTGTTAATGTGGCTCAGAGATGGAATAGCTTTAAATGTTAATAGTGCGCTTCTGTTGAGAATATCAAGTGTTCCCCACAAGGCATAATGGGGAATCAAGTCTATCTTATGGCTCTTGTTTGGAGAGTCAAATCGTGGTTCCTTCTCTGGGCTCCTTTCTATAGCTATGTTTACCATAGTGTCAGGGACTGTCCGGGACTATGTGGGGAACACAGTCAGGGACTTGGGCAAGGACTGGGAACTGGGTAGAAAACTTACACAGGAAGAGGAGTACAGCGCTGCCCAAGATCATACAGGAGTCAGAGGAGAAAAAGGGATCCAAAGGGGAAGCCTGTACAAGTGAACAAGATGGGTAAGACTTAGAAAGGAAGGGCACTCACAAAGCATTTTAGCATTCAGAATAACTACACCCAGGATGAATGTGCAAGACATATATATGAAACAACATTAACAATAAAGGGGGGTGTGGGGTAAAGCACTCAGGAGCTCCACACGGGAAGACTGAAGCTCAGTAAGTTTCTTACCCACAATTGCTGTTACAGATACTGACTGCAAGTACCCACATGTAGGATATAGATACAAAGGCAGGGTCTGTGGAGCTTATACCTATGGTGATGTTATACATGTAACTCAAAGACAATACTCACAGTGAACAAGAAACACCACCTAGGTAGTCAGCTGTGCCCACGGATCCTGGCGATCAAACAGGAACGCGCAAGCCAGTAACAGCAAAGGGGTAGAACTAAACACAAGCACAATAGACAAGGAGCTAGCAAGGAGGAGTGCTTAACAGGAAAGGAAGGAAATGACTGGGCACACTTGGCAGAAAGCAGGTAACAAACATACAAGGTAACAGAAGTAAGACAGAAGAATAGAAAGATAGCAAACTAGAACTGGAACCAAGGAAATGGGAAGTAAGGCAGGGACTGGAAATGGATATACAGAAGGGGAGGCTACAAGGGTATACTAGAATAGTGCAGGTTAAGGAATCAAGAAAACAAAGAAGCATAGAAGGCAGTATTGGGGCAGAAACAAGAAGTGAGGTAAGGCTCGGGAGTCAAGGCAGCACTGCAGGCAGTGCTGGTTCAGGAACAGGGAATTACTAAAGCTTCAAGGAGTCAAGGTAGCACTGCAGGCAGTGCTAGTTCAGGAACAGGGAAATTACTAGAGCTCAGGAGTCAAGGTAGCACTGCAGGTAGTACTGTTTCAAGGAAACAGGAAAGAGCTGCAACTCAGGAAACAAGAAATGCTGGGACTCAGGAGCAGGAACTAGATTTGAGCTAAAGCTCAGGAATCAAGGTAGGACTGGCAGTGCGATTTCAGGGACAAGGGAAACTGCTGCTGCACAGGAACTCTAGAAACAAGGATAGCAAAAGCTCAGGGAGCACTGGAAACAAGGATCGGTCTCACCAGATAAACAGCTACAATGACCAACCTTTGCCTGAAGGGAGCTGGGGCTTAAAAGAGCTCACAGAAATCACATGCAGCTGGTGTGAGAAGGATAGCAGCAGCCAGCCACAAGTGAGCTGAATTCCTCCACCCATCCTTGGCCTGCAGGGGTGGAGACAAAGCGGCGAGCAGGGAATTCTGGGTAATGGAGTTTCAGGCATGAGTAGGCTGGCTTTAAGTCTAAGCAGGCTGGCTTTCACAAAACCCGGCATGGATTGTGAATGGATGTCAATTCCCAAATAGTGTCCAAATGGCTGGAAGTCAAGATATGCATGCAGGGGAGTGTCAGGAAGCATATTAGAACACTGGAGAGTCCCACAGTTCAGCCCCCTGGTGGTGGACACGAGAATTTAGGGAGCAAATTGTGACACATAGTAAGCGACAAATGTTTTGAAAGCGGGTTCGGGTGGTCATGTGTGTTGTTATGACGATCGATTTCGGGGTTCGTTGAAGCGTTGGCCTCATTGCCTCCTGAGCGGTGTCTATTTGTTGCTTGAGTATTGTGATTCTCTTCTCTGTCGTGTAGCTTGGACGTGATGGCCTCCTGAGGGCAAGATGTAGTTGTTTTGACCCTTGGTGTTGGTGTAGCTTTCATGATTTTGGTAGCCTGGGTTGTTGAATTGTTTTTCTCTAGCTCTTTGGGGGGCTTAAATATGCTGTATATTTTTGTTGATGGAGGTTTTTCCTAATATGTTGGTTTTGGCTACTTGAGTGGATGGACGGGTTTGTTGGTGGAGTCGTATGCTCCTCAGTGCTTGCTGCTTCTGAGGTAATTTGTTTAGCGTTTTCTTTGCTATTGTTCCTGTCTTGCTCAATCGGTGTAGTATTTGTGTTTGATCCCTGTCCAATTAGTTTGCTTTTCCTGGCTTTTCTCAAGGGTTTTCTCTCTCGCTTGGTTAACGTAGTTGTTGCTTGTTTTTGGCTTGCTGGTGGTTGCAAATATTGGTCAATGGGCGATGTGCCTAGTGCACCTGTGTTGCCAGACCACTTGGGGATTTGAGCGTGAGTATACTTGCCTGCAGTGGCGGCTCCACCATTAGGGCAGAGGGGTCGTTGCCCTACTGCTTTCTCGCAGTGCGAGAAGCAGAAACATAACATGGTAATACTACCATTTTTTGTTTCTGCTTCTTGCACTGCGAGAAAGCAGAAGTGCCTGGTTTTGGGCGGGCGGGTAGGCGGGCCTGCTCCTGGGCATGGGGGAGTGGCTTGCCCACTGTTATGGGTCGTGACTGTTTGGCCGGCCCTCTGGGGCCGACCAAAGAAGTCATGCACACTCCCCCTTTTCTCTATGTAGGCTGCATGCAGACTACATAGAGATAAGGGCCTCGCCCGGCTGGGCGCCGTACGCACCAATCACAACGCTGCAAAAGCATTGTGATTGGCTTAGGGGAGGGCAGGGAGGATACCTGTAGAAAATGCCGACCCGGGCCAGGAGCAGCTGGAAAACGCGGGACTGGTGCAAGGTAACTTTTAAATTTTTTTTAATTAATCCGTCCCGCTTCCTCCCACCCGACACACCTGTGACCCGCCCACCCCCAAACCTGCGTGACCCCCGACTCCCCCCCAATGCCTGCTCGGCCACGACTGCATACATCATTTCTAGTTAGATGTGTGTCACTCTTGCAATGGCTTGTATTACTATCCTGGTTGAGGCAGTGAAGAGTGGAAAAGTGTTTTGTGTATGTGCAATGCATCGCTCTACGTAATTGACAATTGAGTCTTTTTTTGTGGCAGTGGACAGCTTCTCTTCCGGTAGGATCTGTGGTCATTATTTGTGCCTGTGCAATGCATCGCGCAACGTATCTTGAACCCATTTATACAATTTGACTTGTATCTTGTCAGGGGCGTAACACAGGCCCCCTCAGCCCACGCGTTGCGGGGGGGGGCGCTCCAGGGGCCCCTCAGCTCACTCAGCAATATGCCCAGGCCTCGTAAAAAATTAAATGGTACGCTCGGGCCTCAGAGGCTCTTCATCATGAATTAAATTGTGCCAAGTTCAACTGCGCACGCTCGGGACCCGCGCGCGCCCCCGGCAGGGTCTCAGTCGTCTCCATTAATAAAAGTGTGCGCATTTACGTAAGTTCAATTGCGCATGCCCGAGCCCTGCGAGGGCCTCCGGCCGGGCCTCAGTCCCTCTGACTTGGCTTGTACCGGTCGTGCCATCTCCTCTTCCTACTGCTGGGTGTGGACACCGTGAAGATTGCTGCAGTTTTGGAGAGCGGAAGCCCGCAATTTTTAATCAGATAAGCCTATTAATAGCTGTGGGTTTGGGTTTCCCTGCTCCTGAGTGAGCTCCAGAGTGAGATGATGCACCGCCAGTTTGCTGCTTCCTCATTCTCTAGCAACAGCCCTGGCCTGATGCTCGAGAAATCCTGCCGGGGGTCATGTCATGTGAGAGAATTAAGCGATTGACTGCCTAAAATCTTTGCCTTGTCCCTTTTGATAAATGTCTCTATTTTGTATAACTCTTGACAGTGAGTGGGGCGTATGCACCTGCACATAACATTAATTAACAAGCATCGACCGTAGTAAGCAAGTACCACTGACACCGACAAGTAACATAACCCTCTGGTAAACCTCCAACGAGAGATTCTTTTCCTGGATCAAGGCAGGAGCAGTAGTTACATAAATACTCACCGGCCGCACCCATTGTTACATTAAAACGTTGCTTACGTGGTTCTTCTGCCTGTGTCATGCGTCTGGGATGAAATTTCTCTTTTATCCAGTTTTAGATTATGTTCTTCGCATTTGTGTTGCGCCAACCATTTGTTAATTTTAAAGTATGTATTGCTTTTTCATCGGGTTGACCACATGGCCCAATGGATGGGCTTCAATGTTCATATGCCTCTGTGACGCCTTGTTTCCAGACGTTTTCTTATTCTCAAACTGGCCTTCCATTTGTGCTCGCTGCAAAGGCTATCAATTGATTGTGTGTTGGTGGATTTTGGTTGCGTGAGGTTAAAAGAGTATGTTCAAAGTTTTATTTAGTGGTTTGTGTACATTAATCTGGGCCACTGAAATTATGCAATTTTGTAGCTGCAGCCATTTTCGCATAGTTAATGATTTGCAATATATAATCCATAATCTGCAGATATTCATAAAATAAATTGTTTCTAGTTCAAACGGATCAAAAGTTACTAAAAACGTGGTGACATGGTCACGAATAGTCGAAGACACTTCCAAAAGGTTTACTGGTCCTCTTGCAGTTGCTTATTTAATTATTTAGTTGTTAAACTGGGACTAATGAGGTGACATTTTTTGGCCAGACAGTATTGCCACGAGTAAATGTTACAAAATAATAAAGTAATACTATAAATAAATGTGCTCTGTTATGCTGCAAAATTTTTATTTTCTTGCCACATAGTTTGTTGCTCCCCTGCCACATAATTCCAGTGACCCTGACTTTAATGTGAAGATAAATTGCATTCCATTTTAGGAGATCTTGATACAGTTCAGCAGAAACTTGAGACTACAAGAAAGTATAAGAGCCAGGAGCGTAACGCAGACGCCTACAGCTCCTGTGGCACAGGGGTCCTCCAACCCTTCAGGGGCCCCCATTCAGACCAAGGCCAATGACTATCCATGAAATATGGGAGACACGGTTACCCCTCATCACATTTTGCAGGGGGCACAATCATTTTGCGTTATGCCACTGATCAGAACAAGGGGCGTCAAACAGACCCTGTCAACTCCTGTGGCTTGGGAGGGAGGGAGGCAACCCTTTAGTGGCCCCAAACCCTTCAAAGAGGCCCCATTGGGCGACAAGCCAATGAATATTTGTCAAATATGGAAGACTCCTTGGCCCCTCTTCACATTTTGCAGGGGCGGACCATCATTTTATGCTGCGTTACTGATAACAGCATCTCTTTCGTCAATCATATACAACACCAAAAGGCTTCCCAAGCAGGTCACCTTGTAACTTAACACTTAAAATCAAGCACTACCTCCTCGTGTAGCATGCTACCATCCATTAATGCACTTTGTTGTCTCATCAAGGGTATGATGCTCTATACAAACCCAATTACCATTCGACTTCTCAAACGTGTAATAGGGCTCATCAGTCATGTCCTCACTCCTCACCTTGAGTAAATGCTTAAACATACATCAATAGCAGCCTAAAGTTAATTCATGCTGAGTAGTTAGAGTTCCAGTAGTAAGCAAGCACATCTGCTGTGCCAAACCATTCCCTAACCAAAATGGTGACGACTGGCCCCTGTATTTTACAGAAAGACCAGGGAATGTATTGTTGGGAGGTAGACTTATACTCTTGCTACCTTCTGAGATTAAGTTGAGGTGCATTGGTAGTTATGGGTACCGGGGGCGATGCTGACCATATCCCTGTATTTCTCCACTGTAGATACTGGGAGGTCTTTGGAAATTATCTGTTTTACGTTAGGCACCCAACATAATCTATTTAAATACTGTTATTTTGCGATTGTTGTTTTGTTTTATTTTACTGGGTATTTTATAGCACAACATTTGCTACCTACTTGGCTTCTTTGCGCTTTGTGCATAAAACAGTGTACGGTTGTGATTCATCCTGTGCAGGCTCTCAAGTGGGGATTCCATTCCTAAACTGTAATAGTATGGCTTGATGGTTTGGCGGGTGTATATTCTCCTTGTGAAGGTATCCATATTGAGGCGTGGGTATGTTCTGCTACCTTCAACCCAGTCTGTGTGAATACCAAGTTTGCACTGTATTGCCCAGTCAATATACCTTTGTAAACTGGTTACTGAGGCTTAGTTTTTTTCTGGTTCCAGTTCCCCCTGAGCCCCCACTCTGCCTATTCCTTCCATTTGAAATGTACATTTACTACTGTATTGTGAGAATGCATTTCATGAAAAGGAATATAAAGTAGGGTTGCCAAAAGAAAAATGCAGTCCATGTGTTTAAAGAGCCTGGAAAGACCTCGTTTTGGCACTAAATAGGGTTATAAATGAAAAAGTATGTATTAATTTGTCATTTGACTTTTCTGTCTTTGTTCCCTTTACTTATCAGTCATGGGTTCCATCATTCAGGCAGCACTAGAACACAAAGTGCGTTCTATTTATATTTGCTGTTCGACGTATGCACAGATAAGTGCTGAAAATACGGCTTTAGGTGACTGCTTATTTTTGTCGGGGGAAAGTGGGAGGTGGTGGGCCAGACCGCTGGGGGGGGGGGGCCCTCATTGTGCTTTGCAGGGGGGCCCCCTCAAGTTTCGTTACGCCACTGTATCTTGTGTAATCGTACATACCAATTTTCACCTTGGAGTTCTTTGCTAACTCCATAACATGTCTTGATTTTCATTTGTATTACATTGACGTGCAGTTTGTGTCCGTGTTTCTTGTGGTTAGTGCAACTTTAAACGTCGTTGAGTTTGGCCACTTTCCTTTGGCAGCTGATAGTGTAAAGTTGCAGCTGTCCGAAGAGAAGTTTGTTCCCTGATAAGTCGGATAGTGTGAATTTTATTCAGATGCAAAAGTGACTGACTATAACTTACATTGTTTGCGCTTATTTAGGCAGCACTGCTTTCAGTTATCTCTAAATAACAATTAACTGGCAGTGGGTTTCCTTGTGAGAATTCGGCTTTTTCTTTAGATTAAGGGCTATTTTTAAGTTCTGAATCACACTCTGCCTCGTCAAAGGCCAGAAACCTCCTATATGATGGCCAGCTGGTTAGTAATACTAAATTGGCTGCCTTGATCCTAGATGTTGTGGGGGTGTGTGCTGGGCCTCCTGGGGCAGGTGCAGCTTGCGCAGGGGTCTGACGCGGTGCCGCGGCAGTGAACACACACACACACACCTCGTCACTGTCGGAAGTGACGTGCACGAGCGCCCGTCCTCCTTTTATTGGACCCCGCAGGCCACGCCTGGCCTGCGGATGTGTGGATGCGTGTGCGCATATAAGCTAGACCGTTACATCACTACATCCCTATCCAACTCTATAAACATTTTCAATGATGTCCAATGTTTTCTCATACGCTTTGGTGCGGGCTTCTAATCAAAATGCTCCTGTCCTAGCATGTCCCTTGGTGTCAACATCAGGGCCTCAGCAGACAGGCATAGTCCTTTAACTTTTGACTCGGGGGTGGATTGGGTCGCAGGTTGTACCTTTGAGCGTGGCCCCGGCCACTTTCCATGCTCTGATAGCTGTCTGTGACCGTGTCCGACGGAGTCGTGGACATCCATTCCGGCTCGATTCTCTCCGGCTGACTCCCGGATGGCGAGCAACTTTCTTCTTCTGGCGGGGCGGCCACCGGTAGTCCGCGGTTCTCGCCTGGGGCTTCCACGTTTGGTCTCGGTGTTGGCGAGATTGTTTTGAACCAAGAGATATTCCTCGATATTTCCTCTTCGCCCTTTCTCGCCGTGATCATGGTGCCTTTGGCGGATGTTACAGTCCAAATGTCTGGTTCGTATCGTGTTCGGAACTTTCCTCCCGGGCGCCTATTCCATAGGACCACTCGGGTCCCCTGCATCAGGAGTCTTGGAGTCGCTCTCCGGCGTCTGCTCGCTCGCTGATTCCCTAGGCGCCTCCGTTCTTGAGTCTCCCTGGTAGACGCTAGGTCCGGTGTTGGCTCCGGGATACTGGGAAGAAGGTCACGTCGTTGGCCCTGGAACATGAGGGTCCAGGGGCTCCTTTGCGTGGTGCAATGAGGAGTTCCTCGATATTCCCTTAGGAACTCATGTAACCTTTGTTCGGGGTCAGCTTGCTCCACCACTGCTATCCTGAATGTCTTGTTGAGTGTTCGCATAAACCTTTCTACGTCCCCATTGGCTTGGGGCCATTGTGGTGTTATGCGACGGTGTTGGATGCCTCTGGATGTCAGGAAAGTGGCAAACTCAGCTCCCTGGAAGGGCGGTCCGTTGTCACTTCGTACTTCGGTAGGATAGCCAAACATGGAGAATATCCTCTCTAGTGCCGGGCCAACATGTGTGAAGGCAGTGGAGGCAACCCTCTCCACCAGAGGGTACTTCGTGTAAGCGTCGATGACCACAAGGGTGTGTCCTTCCCCCGGGAAACTGCCAAAGTCGATGCTGACTTTGGTCCATGGTGCCGTACAAGCCTCTTCCGTGATCACGGGTGCGGGTCTCTCGAGATCGCCGGTCAGTTGACAGGATAGGCAGTTTCTCACGCAATCTTCCACGGCGGTCTCCAGCTCCGGAAACCACACCTTTTCCCGCATGCGTGCCTTCATTTTTGTCGCCCCTTGGTGTCCTCCGTGGGCGAGCTGCGTTGCCCGGTGTCTCAGGCTTTGTGGGATCACCAGCCGGGATCCCCTGAGTAGCACTCCGTCTTCGGTGGCACTTAGTTCGTGTCTGACACGCCAGAACTTCGTGAGCGCCTCTTTGTCTTCCGCAGCCCAGGAGTTGGGTGGGTGTAGGTAGTCAGCCCACGAGCCTTCCTGAACGGCCTGTAACGACCTCGGATATATGTTGTCGGTTGTGGCCGCTTCCTTAATGTTTTCTATTGACAAGTGCTGAGGGCAGGAGGTGAGCGCCACCCATTGTGCGTACTCCTCACAGTCGTCATCCACGGGGGCCGGCCCCGGCTGTGTGGGATGGCGCGATAGATAGTCTGCAGGATTCTTGGTCCCTGGGCGATACACTACCTCCATTTCGTACGACTGGAGTTGGATCACCCACCGCTCAATGCGAGGGGGGGGGGGTGCGGAGCAGATCCTTTGGAGATGGGCACTAAAGGTTGGTGGTCGGTGACCATGACAAAAGAGTGTCCTTGTAAGTATAAGTGAAAATGACTGCAGGCCCATTTGATGGCAAGGGCCTCTCTCTCGATTTGGGCATACCTTGTTTCGGTGGGGGTCAGGGCCTTGCTGGCGAATGCTAGAGCTGTCCATTGGCCAGGTTCATATTCTTGGGTCAAAACGGCGCCAAGACCCACCGGGCTGGCGTCAACGATCACCTCTGTGCGCTTGGCGGGATCAAAGTAGGAGAGAGTGGCCTTCTCCAGGAGGGCGTCCTTAATCCCTTGAAAGGCTTCGTCTTTCCTCCGACTCCACTGCCACGTGGCGTCCGCCTTGGTCAGGGCTCGTAGTGGCTCGCTTCGGGTAGCCAGTCCCGGAATGAACCGGCCACAGTACGTGGCCATCCCCAGGAAACTTCTCACTTCCGTCGGGGATTTCGGTGCTGGGGCGTCCTTTATGGCTTTTGACTTCCTCGGGTCGATCTGGATTCCCTCCTGGTTGAACACATAGTCAAAGAATTCAATTGATGGTTGAAAGAATTGAAATTTTTCTCTGTGGAGTGTCGCTCCAGAGGTGCTCAGTCTCTTTAAGACATCCCGGAGTTGCTTGTAGTGTTCAGACGCGGTGGCAGAATGTATCAGGATGTCATCGCTGACATTTATCACCCCGGGTAGTCCGGATAGTAGTTCTCTAATTGTGTTTTGGAACACCTCTGCCGCTGAGGAGATGCCAAAGTTCAGCCGCTTGTAGCGCCGGAGGCCTAAGTGGGTACTGAAGGTGGTGATGAAGCGATTCTCCTCCGCTAATGGCAGTTGGTGGTATCCTGCGTTGAGATATTTTGGAAAACCACTTCGATCCATTGACGTCGGCCACTATGTCGTCCATAGTCGGGGTTAGATGTCTTTCCCTTCGGATGGCGGTGTTCGGTAGCCGCATGTCGATGCACAGGCGGATCTCGCCCGGCTGCTTTGGTTTCTCTACGATCACCATGGGTGAGACCCACGGAGTGGGTCCGGTGACCTTTTCGATGACGCCCAGGCCTTCTCATTTCTCGAGTTCCTTTTCCACGAGTGGGCGGAGGTGAAAAGGTATCCGCCTGTGGCGTAGTGCGGTGGGAGTGACGGATTTGTCAATGTGGAATTTGACAGGTTCACATTTTATACATCCCAGTCCTCTGAAAAGTTCCGGGAAGCGTCCTAGTAACTCATCCACTTGGTGTGCTCGTATCCGGTTGGCGAATGCTATTAGTTTCAGATCCTCCGCCGTGTGGCTGCTTAGCAGCGTGTCAGCCTCTCGGTTAATGATATGGACAGTTGCCATTACTGATGACTCGTCGGCTTGGATGGGTATTATGATTTTTCCCTTGAGGGGCAGTGGCGTGTCGGCCCCATAGGCGAAGATCCTTGTCTTGGATGGTAGTACCTCAGGCTGGGGGCGTAGCTTGTTGAATTGTTGCAAACCCATCACATTGACCGTGGCACCTGTGTCAATAATGGCCTTGACCTCGTTGTTCCCCATCTGGACAATGCATGTTGGTTGCGGTCGTCGTCTTTCCTTGAGTTCCCGTGCGAACGAGACGATGTAGGCCTCTTCATCCTCCGACTCCGAGTCGTCATACAATGTGGGTAGGTGTCTTTCCGTTTTCACCGGGGATGGTTCAGCTAGTGATAGTTGGCGAATGGCCTTGGTAGGTGTTTGTGGTCCCTTGAAATTCTTGGATTGATTCTTCCTGCGACAGACCGCTGCGAAGTGGTTTGGGATCCCACAATTCGCACATGTTTGTCCCTGACCTGGGCAGTCTTTTGCTGCATGGGGCTCATGTCCGCAATATCCACACCGAGCTTGTGGTGGATCTCTCCGATTTCCCCTCGGCGGCGTTCCACGTGGTCGCGGCCGCACGGCGTCTGCACGTTCTGCCTTGATGGGTTCATGCTTGACTGATGGTCTGTGTAATGCCTGCTCCATGGCCGTGGCACGGACGTTTGACAGTTCGTGGGACCTGGCCAGGATTAATATGTCTTCCAGTGATATTCCGGGTTTCCTCAGGATCAACCCTCTCAGTGTCTTGTCTCTACACCCTTGAATGATCTGTCGTCTTATGGCTCTTGGTTGGTCTTCGTCAGTGGAGCTGGCCAGTTCCCTGACGCGGGTGTGGAATTGGTCCATCGACTCACCCTCTCGCTGGCGTGCCTGGCCCAATTTGAATACTTCGAAGTCTACGTTTAATTGGGGGTCGAAATGTCCATTGAGGGCTGCAACAGCCGCGACATAGCTGTCCGCAGCACCCGCATTGGGTAGGTGTTTGAAGAGCCTGAAGATCTCATCCCCCGCATAGTGGAGTAACAGCGATCTTTTTACTGCATTGTCTGTTTCTCTCGTGACCACGAAATAGTTCTCCAGCCTCTCAAGCCAAATTTTCCATCGCGGCGAGGCTGTAGAGGGATCCGCTGCCTCGCTGAAGGGTGGTAGTACCCCCGCAGCGGCATGCTGAAACGGGATATTGATGACGGGGGCAGGTGGATCTTCGTCCCCCATGTCGGGAGCGCTTCCGCAGGCACGTGGTCCGCTGCAGGAAGTGTAGCTGTCTTTCCGGCGCCGCTTTGTGGTGCCACGTGGAGGCTGTGCGGCCTACCTTGGTTCCGTCGCGGTTGTGGCAGACCTTCCGAGGCTTGAGGGTGTGGTGTCGCCTCCTAGGATCTTCCTGCCAGTACCAGGTCTTCGGAAGTGTCCCTCTAGGGCGTGGCAGGGCCTTCTCTTGCCAGCATCCAGCACACGCGCAATGTGTGGTGGACCACAGGGCGTTTTTCAGAGTCTCACGCGCAATGCGTGAGCATTGGCAGGGTGCCGTGCCGATTCAGCGCTCACGCGGGATGCGTGACACTTGGCAACCGGTCGCGTATCTAAGCGGCCGGTGCAGTCTCAGCATCGGAAGAGGCGCCGATGGTGCTGTCCCTTCTCTTTTCCCCCGCGCCTCTCCCAAGGAGTGAGGGAAAAAACATCCCAGAAGTTGTAGGGGGGGGGCGTGGAGGAGGCACTCACGGTCGGAGCCAGGGACACGTGGGCCGGCCCAGGGAGGGCGGGCGGCGCAGCCTGGAAGCGCGCGGGCAGGCACCGCGGAGGTCAGCAGACCGCTCCGGGCAGGCTGTTGGTGGACGGGCGAGGGTCGGGCCCCCTCCGCTCGTCGCCAGTGTGTGGGGGTGTGTGCTGGGCCTCCTGGGGCAGGTGCAGCTTGCGCAGGGGCCTGACGCGGTGCCGCGGCAGTGAACACACACACACCTCGTCACTGTCGGAAGTGACGTGCACGAGCGCCCGTCCTCCTTTTATTGGACCCCGCAGGCCACGCCTGGCCTGCGGATGTGTGGATGCGTGTGCGCATATAAGCTAGACCGTTACATCACTACACTAGACACGCATTTCTAAGAAACAAACTCTTCATGAGGTCACACACGAACTGTACAGTCAGAACCTAGTTCCGGCAGGCCCATGACTAGCCATGGTGCTGCTCTTCGTTTCAGTGAGGCTGTACCCCCGGCCGTGCAGTGCCCTGCGCGGCCCGGGGTACAGAGAGGGAAGGCCTTACCAGAGAGCGCCCGTACCTATGCACATGGTAAATGATTAACGGCACAAGGTGAGCCGGCCAGGCACAACTATTTGCTCAGCGCTTCCTCCACGGGCAGGGTTCGTTTTGTGCACACCTCTGCTGGCGGAGTTGCAAGTTCACCGGTGCCTGGGCACAGACGCCAGAGATTCGAGAAACAGGGCCTGCATCGTGCGGCTGTGCTGTCCGTCCTCCTCACTGAAGCTCCACTGTTATTTTTACTATGCAAGATTATGTTTCCAAAGTGCTTGTTGTAGTGAAAATAATACAAATCACTATTGTTATTTTCTTAGACAATAATAATAATTGTAGAAATTGAACCAGCATATTTTAGTATTTCGAGGGTGCTCTCTCTATGCATCGCCAGGATTCATCAAATCAACCCAATATTACATGAATAGAAAAAATGGCTATCTCAGTGATATGTCAATGCCCACCTCCTACAGCAGTACCCTAAGAGCTACAGGAGCAGACAGGTCTGCTGGCTGATATGTCCAGGGTGAGCCTTCGGTAAGGCGGCTGAGAATTCCACAAAAGGAGCCAAAAGGTATGAATAAATCGTGCCACCAAAGACCGCTTGCAATTAAATTTTAGACTGGTATGGTTACTTCACGTGTTTTCTTGCCACGGCTCTATTGGAATTCCGCAAGCATTGCCCATTTGTGGAGGGTGAATTCATCCTCCAGCTGGGAGAGTTATGGTTTCACAAATTGCTCATTTTTGGCGAATTTTGAGGGAAATAGACATACGAACAAAGCAAGGAATTTAGTGTTTGTTTTTCTGCATTTATATGGGAAGTGCACCTCAGGTCATGAGCAGAATGAGGGTAGTGAAGTACAGCGTGCAGTCAGCCTGTCCATGCTGTTCCGTAAATACAAGTTCTTATAAGAGAAACGTAGAAGGCTGTCAATAACAGGGCACAGAAACAGGTGCATCTTTTCAGACGGAGGGGACAATTAAAGAATTCCTTACCAAGCGCCTCCATGTATGGTCAAACTTGTGACTGGAGACCAGTTTGTCGCGTGTTGCTTCCTTGTGTGGCAACTCCACCAGTAGAAACGATAAATAGGAAGACTTTGCTGTTACATGCAGCCAATTTTAACACAGAGTACTACTTGAAATGTATTCATAATTTCTTAATTTTTTTTTAAAATGGCGTTTCTTGCATGAAAACAGAAAATTATTTTAAGGAAATGGTGTCATATTGATGTACAAAACTGCAGTCAATGAATGTATTTATTGTATAGTTAAAACCATTACGGGTGTATCAGTGTGTTCAAAAGTTAATATGGGCGGAAGGCGTGGCCAGCAGCATGGCCGACTAGACGTGCCTGCACGGAGCTCCGGCCAAGCCGAACACTTATCCGACTACACATATCCCCCAAGACTCAGAAACAGCACCACACGGATGTCCTGACACCCGAGTACCTGCCACGGGCTGCTGCGGTGACGACCCGACGCGGAACTCGCCTGTGAGAACGACAGCTCCGAGATCTGCCAGCACCCATGATGGCGACCGCGGCGCGCGGCGGAGAGTAGCGCGCCTGAAAACCCGGCGGCGCCCGGCACAACTGCTCCTGACGGACGGTGGCTCTACAGCCTGCCTGGCCGTCTGATCGGCCCACATAGTCTTCCCCGGGAGGCAGAAGTCGGACCGCGGTGCTCGCCGGCCGCCTGATCCCAAGATGGCGACCGGCGTGATCGGCGGAGGCTGGTGAAGACGTGCTGCCCCCTGCGGCCCCCATCCGAGACGAGGTGAGACCGGGCCCTGCAGCAGAGGCGGCGCGGCGGACGAGCCAGGTGAAGGTGGCGGGACCGGGACCTGTGCAGCGCCAGAAGCGGGGCACATCATCAGCCACAGCGGCCGCCTTTACCAACATGGCGGCCGCGAGGTAGGAGCGCCCGGGGGGACGACGGCACATTGGAGGGCCGCAGCGGAGAGTCGTGGCCTGCCCGGCCTCGCGGTGCTGGAAGCCCCGAAGACTGCAGGGGGGCGGTGGCGGCTGAGTGGCGCCTAGCGGCCCGCCATACGAAACGCTGCAACACGCATGCCAGCACCTGGGGCCTGAGACGTTGGGACTCCCGGTGGGGGCTACCTGAAGACGCCAGAGGCGGGGCCCCCCCCCCCCCCAAATTGGGAAGTGCGCGAGCCCTGACCAAGCGGCGGTGGGGGCACTGAAATAAACCGCCTGAGAGACGAAGACAGGCGGAGGCCCTCTGCAAACCTCAGCTGCCCCCGACGCACGACCGAGCCCCGCTGCTACACGGAGGTAGAGGGCATCTCAAGGAGACCCTTCCACTGGGCTGTGCAACCATGGGAAAGAGAGACGTGATCCCCAAGGCCACGAAACAGGGCCCAATGGACAACTTTGCGGCCCCGCGTCCTATGGGGGAACAACAGTCCGTACAGCCGGGCGCCCGCAATGACACGGCCATGTTGCTGGAGGCCATACAGGCGTCTAGGACGGACATCCAAGCATCACGGACAGCTTTGGAAACCAAAATTGGAGAGGTAGGGTCCGAGGTAACGTTACTGCAACAGGACTTCAGGAACTTGACTGAAAGGGTCACGGCGGCCGAAGCGAAACTGACCGATAACGAGGAATCGATCACGTCTCTTAAGAAAGACATGGCGGAGCTGCAGGCCTCTCACCGTCAATTACTCTGGAAGGTAGATGATGCCGAGAATAGGTCAAGGCGGAATAACCTACGCTTTGTGGGCTTTAGGGAAGGAATTGAGGAAAAGAGTATGGCCGTCTTCCTTCTCAACTGGCTGAAAACCACCTTCCCGGCGGCACGGTTCTCTCCGTGCTTCATCATCGAGAGGGCGCATAGGGCACTTCTGGCCAGACCACCGGAGGGTGCCAGACCGAGACCAGTGATAGCGCGGTTCCTAAACTTTGCTGATCGTGATCTGATCCTCCGTGAAGCCAGGAAGATGGGAGAGATCCGCTTTGAAAATACTACCATAATGATCTTCCCGGACTACAGCCAGGAAGTCTCGAAACAGCGCCGCTCCTTTGACGCCGTGAAAGCAAAACTGAGGTCCCTAAAGATTCAGTACATGCTCCTCTTCCCGGCCAAACTCAAGGTCATCTATCAAGACAAATCCGTTTTCTTTTCACACCCGGATGATGCGTGGCAGTGGCTCGAGGAGCGCCCCATCCTCAACAGCAGAGAAGCAGCGGGCCGCGAGGCACAGGACAGGTTGCTGCGAGAACGACCGAGATGGGAGAGACCGAAACCTCAGCGACGGAGGACACAAAAGACTCAGCAGACGACACCGGCTACACCCTATAGGCCACGAGGCATCCACGACAGGGGAAGGGGCAGATCGACGTCCCCGGGCAGCGACTCAGTGGCAGGCTCGAGGTTCAGTAGCCTAAGAAATGGAATCCGTTCTGAAGGAGAAGATATGGAGGAGACGGTGGGCCGCGCGTCCGGTGGAGAGGAGGAAGACAGCAGAAGTGATTCACTGCACCCGCTGGCCAAAGAAATACAGCAACTGGAGCAAGAATCTACAGGTCAAGAGACTCATATGGACACACAAGACTCGCTATCATGAACAGTGGTGCACTGAAACTGGGAAGAAATGGCGGCTCGGCGATGCAGTGCAAGCAAGTTGACACACCCCCTCTACTGTTCTTTGTGTTTTTAGTGCTGGTTATTGGTTAGTACGGGTGGGTTGTGTGGGAGGGCGACAGGCCTTCTCCCGTGGATAGTTCAATCCCTTATGGGGCTGCGACTGGAAGGAGAGGGAGGTGGGTGGGGGGGTGAGCGGGGCTACTTGTTACCTCATGTTGGGGTTGTTGAGGGGGACGGGGGGGAGGGGGGAGTTTAGCAGAAAGCAGCAGGGCTATGCCAACACCTACCTGAGGTCTATCCTACTCGAAGGTCCCGCTCAGGGGGGACGCTATGTTGCAAGATGGCAAGTACACTAGATATCCCACACAGCACTGACTCAGGGGTCACGGTGCTGACATGGAATGTGAACGGCTTAGGGTCCAAAATTAAGAGAGGTTTGGTTACAGCCTACCTCAAGAGACTGGCACCTGATATTATCCTTCTCCAGGAAACCCACCTAAAGGGGAATCACTGCGCGTTCATAGCAAGGGGGCGATACACGGTCCTGGCGCATGCAGGCTACACAACGGACTCCAGGGGGGTTGCGATTCTTATAAACAAAGCAGTGCCGTTTGCAATTACACGCACCTGGCTAGACCCGCAGGGCACATATGTGGGGGTTCAGGGGATGTGGAATAGACGTAGATACACGATATTGTCAGTGTACGCCCCACCCAAGTTGCAGCCACGCACACTAAAGGCAGTCTCCGCCATCTTGCTGGACACGGCTGATACCACGCAAGTGGTGGGAGGGGACTTTAATGATGTGATGTGCACCAAGCAAGATAGATCGGGGACACCGCGCACAGGGGGTCACACAACAGCCTTAGCGCGGCTCATGAACACCATAGGCCTCACTGATGTATGGAGGTGGCTTCATCCCACACAAGAAGCATATTCATTTTACTCCGGGGCACACAAGGTCTTCTCCAGGTTAGACTATGTTTTTGTATCCCGGCCGGAGATTGCGGCGGGTGACCTAGCGGAATACAAGGCGAGAGGGATCTCCGATCACTCCCCGCTATATGTCCACTTGGGGCGGGTGAAGGGAGTCAGGAAGCCACAATGGAGATTAACGGCATGGGACATTCAAACGCCGGAAATACTCCGGGGCGTACGGGCGGATATTAGGGTCTACATAGCTGAGAACGAGGGTTCTGTGGAATCCGGCACTACCCTTTGGGAGGCGATGAAACCAGTGCTCCGTGACCGCATCCAGAGTAGGCTGGGAGAGGCCAGGCGTGCACAACAGGGCAAGATGGCGAGTGAGGAGGCGAATGTTTTGGCCTTGGAAACGGAGTACCTCCAGCAGAAAGAAGAGGTGCGCCTTAGAAGGCTGCTTGACACGCAGAGACATTATAGGGAGTTGGCCACAGACGAAGCACGCACCCAGGCTCTGGCGACGCTACACAGGCTCTACGATGTGGGCGACAAGTCGGGTAAACTCTTGGCTTGGCTGAGCAGGAAGGAGCGAACGTCGCGCTGGGTGGATCAGGTCCAGTTGACCGGGGACCGGAGGGTAACCACTGATGAGGGCATAGCGGATGCCTTCGCATCCTATTATGAGGACTTCTACAGGGCCAGGGACCTGGGGGACAGTGGGGACGCCCAACAATATATGGGTGACATGGCGGTGCCTACCCTGTCCACAGAAGCGAGTGCGACCTTAGAGGCGGACTTAACCCTTGAGGAGTTATCGGAGGCCATAGCGGCGATGAAGCCGGGGAAGGTTCCGGGGCCGAATGGCTTCCCGGCGGAATTCTTTAAACGAACTGCAGACTTGTTGCAGCGGCACATGAAAGCCCTCTTTACCGAATCATACCGGGCGGGGGCCCTCCCTCCGGACCTGGACCTGGCCATCATTGTGCCAATCTACAAAGAGGGGAAACCTAGAGATGACTGCTCATCCTACCGCCCAATCTCACTGCTAAACATAGAGACAAAAATCCTGGCCACAGTTCTGGCCCGTCGCATGCGACAGGTCATCAATGAGTTAGTGCATATGGACCAATCCGGCTTTCTTCCGGATAGGGCGACTAAACTAAACCTCCGTCGCACCCACAATTGGCTGCAGGAGGTCTCCGAGAGAAGTGAACCCCACTGGTTCCTCTCTCTGGATGCTGAGAAGGCATTTGACGCAGTCCACTGGCCTTTCCTGATGGAGACCCTCCGAAGGTTTGGATTTGGACCCAAGTACTTGAAATGGGTTCAGCTCCTCTACTCGGACCCGAGAGCGAGAGTACGAGTCAATGGGAGGCTGTCCCGTGAGTTCCCTATAGGATGGGGCACTCGACAGGGCTGTCCACTCTCCCCCCTCCTATTCACCCTCACCATCGAGATCCTCGCGATACGAATCAGACAGAACCAGACGATCAAAGGGTTCACGTGGGGGGACTCAGTTGCCACACAGGAAAAAATATCCCTGTATGCCGACGACGTACTACTGTTCGTGACAGACCCAGACACGACTATCCCAGCACTGTTCAGAGAGCTCGACGACTTTGGGGCGCGAGCAGGACACAAGATAAACTGGCACAAATCGATCCTCTACGATCCACAAGGCATGGAGAGGGGAGCCTGCCTGCCAGAGTCACTTATACACACTAACGACGGCTTCCCATACCTGGGAGTCTATATAACGCTAGATAGGACGCGCTCTTTCACTACCAATTTATCCCGCATTATACTGGAGGCCACAGCTGAGATGGACAGGTGGAGACAGCTCCCGCTCACCTTACTGGGGCGTGCCGCGCTATACAAGATGATTATCCTCCCTAAGTTCCTCTATGCGCTCCAGAATGAGTACTATCCACTGCCGAATAAGACCCTTGACACAATCCACGCTGACCTGCGAGCCTTCCTGTGGCTGGGGAAACAGCCGAGAGTGACGCTCTCCACCCTGCAGCGACATCATTACAGTGGGGGGATTTCGCTCCCCAACCTAGAGGCCTACTACTGGGCGGAACATCTCGCCCCAATTAACGAATGGCTGCACGCTGCAGCCGACCACCCTACCTACGCCTTGGAAAGGTCCAAATGGTCAAGTAAAACTATACTACATTATCTGTATGGGGAAGCGGTGGGGCAGCAGTTTCTCCCTGCCACCAGGATTACGTTAACGGCCTGGAATAGGGCATCCAAAAGAATGGGCTGGGAAAAAAGGACCACTGGACAGACGCCTCTCTGGTGCTGCAAATGGTTGGGAGAGCTCCGTAAACTGAAAGGTTTTAGAAGGTGGGACGACATTGGCATCTCCACAGTGGGGGATGTGATAGCAAGGGGAGACCTGAAAACATTCCAGGCTCTCAAAGACGAATTTGGCCTGCACAACACCCAATACTACAGATACGCTCAATTGAAACACGCATGGAGGGCACAAAACATTACACTTTCTGACCTTCCTGAATATGCTCCATTAGAGGGTAGGCTGCTCCAGGAACAGATAGGGAGGGGGGCGGTATCCCTCACTTATAAAACCTTGACCAACAACATGCTAGGGGATCTGCAGGGGTTACGAGCTAAATGGGAGGCAGATGTGGGGGCCATGGAGGATCTAGACTGAGAGTTCGCCCTCATGCATCCCCGGGAGGTGGCAATCAAGTCGAGGCTCCGTCTCATTCAATTTAAGGTGCTGCACAGATCATACTTTGACAGGGTGAGGCTATTTAGGATGGGTAGAGCACCTGACACTACATGCCTTAGGTGCCGCCAGCAGAGTGCGGACTTCTTCCACGTGCTCTGGGGGTGCGCAGTCATCCAGGACTACTGGGAGGGTGTGTTCCTGGAACTGGGGGAGGTGCTCGGGGCGGACCTTCCACGGGACCCTAAATTGGCACTGTTGGGTACGACCACAGAAGTAGACCTACCCCGCCCCTTGATCATCTTTCTGGTGTTAGCACTAGTGGTGGCAAAACGGGATATCGCACGGCGCTGGGGGGCGTCTGAAAAGCCAGACTTAGAGGAATGGAGGCGTGGATTGGATCTGTACATGGCGGCGGAGAGAGTGACCTACAAAGCCAGGGGTTGCCCCAAAAAGTTCCGGAGGGTGTGGACCAAGTGGAGGCAATACCACGGGCTGGAATGAGACATTGTGGACTGGTAACGTGCAGCCTATGGAACCCTGGTCGGGATAGTCTAGACGACGGGATTGCATGCTTGGTAACTGTACACTGAACTGCCCAGTTCCTATGCTGGGGACGGCCAGGAACACTTGAGCGGGGGGGAGTCGAGACCGGGAGGGGGGCGATGGGAGGGTGGGGGTAGAGACCTGCTGTTTTTACGGGACGTTTCTAGTTTATTGTTTTCTTTTCTGTGGCTGTTTCGAAAGCAAAGGTTCTAATAAGGAGTACTATGTCTAACAACACCAGAAAAGTTGCGTGGCTGTCGGCTAGAGCGGAATGTTGACGCTCTACCGTGTGCTGATCCTTTGTATGTGTGATCCTTCTGATGCAACAATAAAAGAATTTTGAAAAAAAAAAAAATGTTAATATGGACAAATGATAACTTCAGCATATGCAAAGATTGTCCTCTATAGCTCATAAAAACTGGCAATTTCTTACATGATAAATAATTCAATCATATTGCTTTATTAACCTTCCTGCTTTCTCAAATTTGCTTGAAAATGCACCATTTGTCCACTCTTTTTTCAAAATGTTCTCGTGGAGAACCTTCCAGGACCCTCCCTAGGTTGTTCGGGCTTGCTCGCTCGCCACAGTGCGATATGCCAATAATTTTACACCTCACCACTTTCAGATGTCACCAGCCGCCACTGCTTGCCTGTATTGAAGCTTTATCAACCCCTGTTTCTCTTGAGTGTTGCCCCCTTGGAGTCATATGGTATGCCTGATCCTCTCTCCCTAATACATCTTTTTCTTGTTCAAATGACTTTGCGGTCTTAGATGGGGCTTCCCTGGTTGCCTCTAATAGTTATGACATTAGGGATGGAACCGCTGCTAATTTATCAATTAGTTGAGTGCAGTGGCAGTGGCACATTTTGTAAGTTGTTTCCCGATCTTGCTGAACCTTCGTGATCATCTCGTTAAAATTATGCAACTTTTGTTCAACCCCCTGGACATGGGTAGCTAAGATGTTTAGAAGGTCTACTTGGGTGTCTGACTTGTCAGTGTGGTACATCATTGCTTTTCCGATGGTATCCATGGAATTTAGCAAATGGAGCCAAACAGAAGATGTTAAGATGTTGGTGAACTGATTCGTTCTTCTGAGTGTAAATATGAACAAGCTGGTTGTTCCTTTTTTTGTGGAAATAGCATGGTGGGAGTTGTTTCAGTTTTTTTGGGTTCAGTTTGCATGTGGTCGCTTAGATTGTAATGCTGTAAATCCGGACTGGGTTGATGTGCCGTTTCCACTGAGATGAGTGGTAGGTCGAGGTTATCTTGATCATGAGCGTTTAATTTGGCAAAACCCGACTGATCTGAGGCTGCCAAAAACATGTGCGTATCCAGAAGGGGCTAAAGATGTTTGTGTTCTTCTCGGATATTAGATCCTCCTCTTTTTTTCAGGTGGTGAGTGTTGTTGATGCTGCTGTTGCTGTTTATCCAGAGGCAGCGAATGACTATGTATTAATGCATTAATGACTTGGAGGCTGTGTCTTTGGCAGTTTTCCGGGGAGTGAGGGACTTAGGTTGCAAGTGGCTGCAGGCCTAGGACTTTTCTATTTAAGGCTTGCTGAGCGTACGATCCCATATCCTGGCGTCTTTTCCTTTTGTCCTCACAGCTGTTATAATAACTGTCATGAGGGGCATTCTTATTTGACTCGCTTTGAAAATCTGTAATATTATTACTTGGATTTGTGTCTTTTGGGACCTTAGGATCGTTACCGTCCTGGTTTCTCGGTAGTGATTTTACTACACGCTTTTAAGAAGTCTAATCATTGCCCGCTTGCTGCTGTTTGGGCATGAGTGGTGTCTGGCCGATGCTGATAATACAACTTTCTTGTTTCCTGTTATGATGTAAGTTAAAAATAAAAACTTTAGTTTACTTACTAACAGCCAGATTCATGAAGGAAGAATCTGCTCGCAAAGGGCCAGATTCTGCAAATCTGGCCCTTTGCGAGCGCTTTTTTTGCATTTGGGATTCATCACCCCAAATGCAAAAATCGCTAATTCTAAAATCGCTAAATTGCAAGGAATTGCATTTAAGGAATCTCTATTTGAGATTCCTTAAATGCAATTCATGAACCATTTTAGAATTGCGAATTCGCAATTCTTGGCCGCTATTTACCGCGAAGTCTGACTTCGTGGTAAATAGCGAAAACTTAGAAAAATACACTTTAGTGCATTTTTCTAAGTTGTATGTTACACACACATGTCCTTTGGACATGTGTGTGCGCAACATCAGTCTACATTTTCATTTCAGGGGTGCTACAGGGTGTCCTTTGGACACCCCTGACACCCTTGAAATCGCATCCTTATTTGCGATTAGCAAATTGCTAATCGCAAATAAGGAATGACTCCCCATTCATTCCTATGGGACTTTAGGCCCATAGGAATGAATGGGTCTTTAGGCCCATAGGAATGAATGGGAAGTCATTCCTTATTTGCGATTAGCAATTTGCTAATTGCAAATAAGGAAGCTGTAGAAATCGCAATTTATTTTGCGATTATTACATGAATCCCGTTTTGCGAGTCTTTAATAGCGATTCCTTAATAATCGCTATTAAGGTCTCGCAAAACGGGACATTGATGAATCTGGCCGTTAGTGTCTCCAGTGCTATTCTTATTATTTTATCTTACATCATTGTGGAATTGTCTTACCACCATGTTCTGTAGAATGTTAGGCACACAACACTCGACCTTTGGCAGATCCTGCTAGATCATCGAGGGTGTTGGAAGCCAGGTTACTCTCTCTGCAATAAAGCCTCCTTTCATAACTGGAAGTGTCCTCGTCTCCATCTCAACATTTTTGGCGATGAGGATGGGATTAAAGTGAGATCATGAAGAGTCAAAGCAGGTTTGAATAAATTCTCAGCTCCCTGTCATATTATCAAAGTAGCCAAACATTATGTTGTTGTTGAAGGGGGTCATAAATGGAATTTGCGCAGAATTGCTTTGTATCAAAGAAAGGGCACTGTTGACAACGAATTTAATTCTGAAGAGGATGTTTATTCCTGACAAATGTACAGATGCTGAAAGGGGGAGGATGGGTGATGAAGCAGTTCCATATCCTCTTGCTGTGTCAAAGGATGGTTCTGGTGTCAGAGACGCCAGAAGTCTTCATTCCTTTTCCAACATGGATTGTAATCCAGGTACAAGCTGTGGGAGAGTTCATAAACCACCTTCATACTTGCAAGATTATGTTACTATGTAAGGTGTTTTTTTTTTTAGTATATTGTCTATTTTGTTTTTCCTCATTAAGAGAGAGGATGTGTTATGATGTAAGTTGAAAACTTTAGTTTACTTACTTAGTGTATCCAGTGCTATTCTTATTATTCTATCTTACCTCATTGTGGAATTGTCTTACCACCATGTTCTGTAGAATGTGAGGCACAGAACACTCGACCTTTGGCAGTTCCTGCTAGATCGTCGAGGGTGTTGGATGCCTGGTTACTCTCTCTGCAATAAAGCCTCCTTTCATAACTGGAAGTATCCTCGTCTTTATCTCAACATTTCCCTTGCGATCGGCATGTGGAGCGGATTCTGCAACCTTTTTTGAGGCAGTTGATATAGTTGATATTGTAGTTACAGTTATGGTTGCCGTGGTTGTTGTGGTTGGAAACTCATGCTTAAATGGCTCTTCTTTGTTTGGTGTCCCTGGCTCTGAGAGGTTCAGTACCTCTGACTTTGTTCCGGGAGATTTGCCCATATGGTCCATATTCTAGGCATTGTCGGAATTGCCGGTCAGACGCTCCTCACTGCGCGCGACCGACTATGGGCTCCAACACACTAGGAACTACTAAAATTGCTTACTCCCGTGTCTACGCATGCGCGGGAGCCAGCCAAGGGCATAAAGACGATACGATCACGGACGCTGACGCTTCGCGTCTCGGTATCGGGATCAAGCTCAGCTGTTCCGAATAACTCACCTGCATTTCAAGGCCGTAGTCTGCGTCGGTCTCTCTCGTGTCGGCGGCGTTTACTACGGTGTTTCCATCGTGGTCCGCTTCTTGCCTTTCTTGCTTCCACTCTTCGTTCCTGGCACATCACGTTTTGTTCCTGCAATAAACAAGCATTAGAAATGCAATAGGTCTCGGATTATTTTGAGTTAGAGCTAATGGAATTGTAAATGGCAATTTCTTTTAGCCATGTGTTATGGAGTGTATGAATGTGGTGTGTAGTGGAAATATGTGTGTTGGATTGGAATAGTAGGAATGGTGGCATGCTGCGCTTTAGATAAATATGTTTAAAAGTGAAGGGCACCATATTGCGATTGCTACAATAGTTAATTGTGGATGCGTTAACAATTGATGTGTGCACTGATGGGTGGTGGTGTGTGTGACTGTAGAAATTATGCACTGATGGCTGGTGGTGTGTGTGCTTGTTAAAAGCGTGCACAGATGGCTGGTGGTGTTTGTGCTTGGTGAAAGGGTGCACTGACAGCTGGTGGCGAGTGTGCCTAGTGAAAGCGTGCACTGACGGCTGGTGGTGTGTGTGTGTGTTTGGTGAAAGCATGCACTGACATTTGGTGTTGTGTGCGTGGTGGAAGCCTGCACTGACGCCTGGTGGTGTTTGTGCTTCATGAAAGCGTACATTGATGTCTGGTGGTGTTTGTGCCTGGTGAAAGCGTGCACTGACGGCTGGTGGTGTGTGGATGTGTGTGTGTGGTTGTGTGTGTACTGGTGAGTCTGTAGGGGTGAGTGTGTAGGGGTGAGTGTGTGGTGGTGAGTGTGCGGTGGTGAGTGTGTGGTGGTGAGTGGTGATGAGTGTGTGGTGGTGAGAGGCTGGTGTGTGTGTGGTGTGGTGTTTTGTGTGTGGTCTTATGTATGTATGTGGTGGACTTAGTTTGAGTGTTCGTCTCCTGCACACTCACACAGTGCCCCTACACACTCATACACTGCTCTCCCTGCACACTCACACTGTTCACCCTGCATAGTCACACACTGTTCATCCTGCACACTCACACACTGTGCACGCTGCACACTTACACACTGTTCACCCTGCACACTCACACACTGTTTACCTTGCACACTCACACACTGCAGTCACTGTTACTCTGCAGTCACACTCACTCTGCAGTCACTCTGCAGTCACACTCACTCTGCAGTCACTCTCCAGTCACACTCACTCTGCAGTCACTCTGCAGTCATGCTCACGCTGCAATCACTCTGCAGTCACACTCACTCTGCAGTCCTTCTGCACTTGCACTCACTCTGTACCTGCACTCACTCTGCACCTGCACTCACTCAACACTCACTCTCCAATCACACTCACTCTGCAGTCACTCTGCAGTCACACTCACGCTGCAGTCACTCTGCAGTCACACTCACTTTGCAGTCATTCTGCACCTGCACTCACTCTGAGCTCACTCTGCACCTGCACTCACTTTGCACTCACTCTGCACCTGCACTCACTCTACACGCACTCTGCACTGACACTCATTTTGCACTCACTCTGCACTCACACTCACTCTGCAGTCACTCTGCACTGACTCTGCACCTGCACTCACTGTGCACTGACTCTGCACCTGCACTGACTCTGCACTGACTCTGCACTCACTCTGCCCCTGCACTCACCCTGCACTCACTCTGCAACTGCACTCACTCTGCCCCTGCACTCACTCTGCACTCACTGTCACTCTGCACTCATTTTGCACACACTCTGCACTCACTCACTCTAACTCTGCAGTCATTCTGCACTCACTCTGCACTCTGGACTCACTCTGCACTCTCTCTTATTCTGCACTCATTCTCCATCTGCACTTATTCTGCACTCATTCTCCATCTGCACTTATTCTGCACTCATTCTACACTCACTCACTCTGCACTCATTCTCCATCTGCACTTATTCTGCACTCATTCTACACTCACTCACTCTGCACTCATTCTCCATCTGCACTTATTCTGCACTCATTCTACACTCACTCACTCTGCACTCACTCTCACTCTACACTAATTCTGCACTCACCCTGCACTCACTCTGCAACTGCACTTACTTTGCCCCTGCACTCACACTCACACTCTACACTCTACACTCTACACTCTGCACTCGGCACTCGGCACTCGGCACTCGGCACTCGGCACTCGGCACTCGGCACTCGGCACTCGGCACTCGGCACTCGGCACTCGGCACTCGGCACTCGGCACTCTGCACTCTGCACTCTGCACTCTGCACTCGGCACTCGGCACTCGGCACTCGGCACTCAAAATCTGCACTTGGACCTCTGATTGCCTTTGATTTGTGTAACTGAAAACAATGTGCCAACATAGTAAAAGGAATCAACTTTCCAAGTCCCTGAGATACTACAGAAAACTGTTCAAAGCGAGATTGTTTCACATTTTTCACTAAAGCACACCAGGTGTGGGTCAGAGCCAAACACAAATAAATGATCTTCTTTAGTGTGTACTCTATAACAATGATCAGTCTAATTTCACCTAGTCACTGGCATGTCTACACTTGTTAGCTGCCTCTCACAAATCGCTCTCACACCTGGCACATAATGTATCATTGTTCAATGCTCTGAACGCGACCATGGGGAGGCTGCCATCCCAGTCCCCCGGTGTCATCAGAATTACCAGCCGCATTACTGGGGCATTCAGAATGAGGTTCAGAAGTGTTTGTCCTTGTTCAGGCTTTAGTGGGTGTGTTCTTATGCGCTGCACCCATCACACTTCCTCTATGAAGCTGTTTCACATTTTACAGATAGATATAGCTGACACCACAGTTGGATTACCGGCCTTTGAAGTGTGTGATCTCAGGTGTAGCCAGGCAGTCAGTGCTTCTATAGAAATATCGACTGAGGTCAGAAAGCTTGCCCTTGTCATGTAGACGCATCAAAAGATATGTTCTGCTGTGAGGAGTCACTGTACTCCTCTCTCAGAGCGCCTAGAAGCAAAGGAGGAGTTATGAAGATTGGCTTTACAAATGAAATCAACATACGCCCCCAGTTATCACAGTTTTGGGCAAGCAACCTCCAAACTGTTAAACAATCGGAATAAGATTTTCTTTCGAAAATTCTGGCTTGATTGGAAACCCTTCACACATGTTCAAAGCAGCCCCACGCAGCAGTAGGCCACGAGCAGAGAGTTGGCACTGGGGCAAAGCCGGGCCATGGCAGTCCATCCTGCTCTGAAAGTGGTCAGCTAAGCCTGCAGCAAGCCAGGCAAATGCCAGAGGCCTCATTACAATGGGCCCGGAAAAGAGTCCAGCTTTCACGCCCCCAACTTCCAGAGATACCGGAAGTATTCTCGAGGGATGATGAAAATCCGGGGCATTACAAGTTGGACCATGAGGGTCCCCTTCAGGGGAACGGGTGATTCTGGGCCCATTCAACTAAGTATTTCCTAATTTCACCCCCAGATTTTCACACAAAGGTTTTGGCTGCGTGTGTCAGATCCCAACAACACAGGCTCTAATATTTCCAGTCCCACAGGAATTAAGAATTCACTAGTAAAGAAATCCTGAGTGTGAACAAATAGCCAGTCCAGCCCTCGATTACATCTTTGAGAAAAGAAGCACTGCCGTTCCTTTGAAACATCTATTCATGGTGCATGATGCTGCATAAAAGAAAACACGGCTCCTGTTAGCAGGGAGCAAAGCGCCCACATGCGCCCTGCTTGGCAATCGAGCAGCAGCGCGGTCATTTACGCAGCTGGGGACAAACACAGAAGCGAGAGCGGCGCCGGTCCGGTCCCAGGCTCCCGACACACAGCCACTTCCTTTGTGCATGTCAGGTAACCACACGCAGGATGTTTTCACACCTCCCACACGGAAGAGCCGGACACGTATTGTGCGTTCAGTTCCACGGGCAGAAAGCGCCCAGCAGCAAACTGGAGAGTGGTGCACGCGCGCCCAGCATCTGTCTTCAATTACCGCGGCCCCTGACAGCTGGTAATTGAAGAAATATGCCCTTCTGCTGCGCGTGTCCGCACGGAATATGCACTAGGCGGAGCTACTCTAACGCCTATGGCCTATTGCGTGCTCTCTTGCAAAAACACACGCATGCGAGGCCCAATTGCAATGCAGCTGTTAAAAAGAAGGACGAAAAATCACGAGCAGCCAGGAACTTTTTAGGTAGCTTTTCGGAGATGCTAACTACAGGACTCTTGGGCTCAGCCCACACTGCTACGCAGTGTGACGTAGGCCCTGAGCCCTAAAAACAGAGTGTAACAAAGCTGCATTACTGAAATATTTTACACAGCGCTTGTTCGCTGATTTCCTTGAGCCTCATTTGTTTGAGAAATATACTTATCTGATATAGAGCCCCGCGTTGTGGAGATCAGCTCTTTCACTCAAAGTTATTTTTATTTCCTTCCTGAAATTAAGGACACATTTGTTAGTTTTCATATTAAGGAGGAGATTTTCCTGGATTCATTATGTACAAGGCAGCCTGAATATAAGTAATATATGGTATATATGGTGCATTGTTCTTACTGCCATACTTTTTACATAAATATTTTTTCCACATGATACTCACCCTATTGTCTTTTCTTTAGACGTCTAGGACTTCTCTTTTACCCCAATGGACATAGTATTCGGACGAAGGGAGTTATTCAGGTAGTTACAGTTGCCTAAAGATAGATAGCATAATTGAGACTACTTACAAAGAGAACACATACTTACTTCTCCTTCAATTATTTTTTCTAACAGATTTCGCTGTTGACTGACCAATCCTAATTCTGACATGGGTGCGACATGGGACCCTTTCTATTCCTTGTTTTCTTCCCCAAGATTCTATTGATACTTTGACATGGATGGGTGAGATATGCACATTGGGGAAATTGTGGACCTTTCTCCATTTCGCAACGTTCCTGCAGAACTGTAAGTCGAAAGTTACTTGCTAACCTTGACAGGCATCCTCCTTCTCCTTTTTAGGCTTGCCTTGAGTTTTTTTGTCTTTCACCCCCACTCATTCTCCTTGACCTCGTGCCAAGTTTAATTTTGCCACCCTGACGAGCTAGGGCAGCTAAAAGGTGCCCAAGTAAGGACCTCAATCAGGGACAAGACAAGAAAAGACACACTTAAGGGAGCCTGCGGCGCTATGGGGCCGTGGCGGTGGGTTAAAGCGAAGACGCAGGGCCCAATCAAGCCAATCAGTCAGTCAGTCAGTCAGCCCGACCCCCCAAGGAAGAAATTGGCGAAGGTGGCGACTGCTATTGCTTTGCTGCTATGGCTGATGGCTTCGCACCAAGTCTCAGTCACAATCCAATCCCAGGGCCAGGTGGTAGCGCAAGAGGGTTGGGGACTTTCTGCTGCTACCTGCTGTACCACCTGCTGTGCTGTGCCGCTTGTGGGTTTGGCATGCCCCCCCACAGCGCCCTCCCCCTCCTCACCGCATTCTGCCTTCCTGGAGGCAAGTCAGTTGGAGATTAGGTGGCAGGCAAAACAGAGAGGAGCAGTTGGTGACTGATCGGTTGCCTGGTTAGCTGGGTTGGCTAGGTGGCAGCTTATTGGTGGCAGGCAAGCAGGTGTGGCAGGTTTGTGCAGAAGGTTTTGCAGATGCAAATGTCAATGGAAAAGCAGGGCCCGGCTTATCAGGATGCCGCAATGCCTGTTGTGTTGTAATCTGAGAGCAGGTCTCCTGCCTCCTTCCGCTATGCCGCAAAAGCTGGGCCCAAGCTGAGCGCCGCAACTGAACCCGCAAGCCCCGCCCAGTCTCGGGGCCATTGGGTCACCAGGCCTCTTCCGCGGGGGAGGGGGGGTGCGGGGGAAGCTGCAGCGTGTGCAATTGACAATCAGCAGGGGATCTACTTGCCGCTTAGTATCCTGTGTGACTGCTACTACCCACAAAGCCTGTCAATCCATCCTTGGGATTTACCCTCTGGTCGTGGACCTGCCACCAGCCACCGGAGACCCCTGCCTGCCTCCCGCTGCTCGCTCGCTGAGCGTAGCCGCCGAGCGGAGTGCGGGGCAGGGAACTACATTTCCCATCGGCCCATGCGGGCTGCTACGGCGGAAACCACGCCAGGAGGTTCTTAAAACCAGCGTCAACACCGCCTCGCGGGACGCCGGGCGAAGCCCGGGCAAAGAGCGGGCCCGTTTAAGCCCGTTAAAGACCGGGTTAGACTGGACTGGGCCACCTCCCTAACGCTCACGCTCATACTTCTATATTCTGACATCGCTTATATTCTGCATATCTGTGCTTTTATTTTTGAGTCGGTATAACACTGTTTCTCTGGGATAAAAACTGTTTATGTGATTTAGTATTAACGGGACTACTGGGTATTGTGAATCATGTCAACTAGAGGTAGCAGGAGCAAAACTGCACAAAGCCTGGCACAGATATCTGGCCCGATTGATCAATTCATTACCAGGGCTAATGAAGCTATCGATCAGGGCATACTACTTTTGGACCGAGACGAGTTTCACATGACTTGGACCAAGCTAAACGACGAGTTTCACATGACCTGGCCCAAGCAAAACGGTCCTCGTTAGGCCCTTTGGCGCAAGCGCAAACTCCTATTCGTCAGCAGGAGATGGCTCCCGGAACAGAAATACGAGCAGAAATCCATGGCATGCCCAACTTGGTTAACCTGTCGGCATCTCTATCGTTGCTGGACTCGCAATTGAGTCAGTCTCTTGATGCAACGCCTGACATCTTTGCGAGCCCGGTTCGGATGGACCCTGTACAGGCACATCCAAGGGGGATAAGGGAGGGTGCAATTCCAAAACTGAGGAAATTAAAGAAAAGAAAGCATCGTAATCCAGCTAAAACACTGTCTAACACCCAGGGGGTGGGAAGCACTATATCAAAGCCAATGGGACCTAATAACCATCCGAATGAACAGAACAGTGAAAATGATACAACTAATGCCCCCTCAAGTATCGATGCCCCCAATGATAACACTAATAACTCAGATATTGAAATCATGGGTGGAGGCTGCAAAATATGTAAAGGCAGCAACCAATTACTGGCCAGGATTGAAGAATTTATCATGATCCAATTACAACCAATCCAAGCGAGCCTTGCCACCATCGAGAAACAACTAGCAGCTGTGACTTCAAAACTGAAAAATCCAAACAACTCGAAGGGCCTAGGGGTGGTCACTGTAGGGGGCACAAAAAGCACAAAAAACAAAACTGCCACTATTACGACTGAGCAATGTATTAAAAGTACCCCTGTGGGACGGACAGACCCAATAACAAAGCCTACTCAAGATACGACTAATAAGGTTCTGAATCCACAAAAAAACCCAGCCCCTATAAATGTTCCTACTAAAGATGTCCCTAAAAATGTTGCCCCAAGCAATCACCCCTCAAGAAATCATTATATAGGGGAACGGGCTAAGGGTGGCGGGAGTCAGACTACAATTCCTCCAATAAACCTCCCTCCCGAAGCAAGCCCATTTGTAGTCATTTTGACGGCGGTCCCTGAGCTGAGTCACAATACCGAGGAACCCACCTGGTCTTTAACCAATAAAGTCCAGCATTGGTTGAATATCAACAGACCATTGCCTCAAAACTGTGTTGGCAGGATCAACATGGTGCGCAGGGTTCCCTGGATTGGTCACAAACAAAAAAAAACCCTGGGTGACTGTATTATAGTTAATTTCGAGGATCCCCGTGCTGTTGACCACATCTGCTCATGGGGCTCCCTGGCCAAGGAGGATGGAATATGCACTAAACGCCTATCGTTCTTTTACCCACCAGTAGCCCGCAACATTGAAGGTCCGGACTGGTCTTAGAACCAAGCGGGCATCTGGGACAGGGGGTGGAACCAAGTAGGCAATAGGCAGGGGAGAAGAGATTGGGCGGATTGGTTAGGCAACGACAGAAGAGACATAGTGTTTAGGGAAGGATGGGGTGGTATACCCATCTCTAACAGATACAATTGTTTAGAGATGGTTGATTGACCATCATCGTGTATGGAGCAGGTTGGCGCAGGTTCTCTAAATTTAGATGATAATCTTGCGCATTCACTTAAAAGCTTCATTAAAGACCGATCTCCTAAAACAATTAATACACCAACTGATTCTTCAATCTCACCCAATAAATTGCCTATTAATAAATCCCTAGATATCCTAGGGTTCCAAGTGAGCAAGGCAGATGGCCCCACCGCTGAGGGGGAAACTGAACCCATGCAAGTAGTTGAGATTCAGAACATTCAGAACGACAGGGAAGTCTCTATAGGGTCTGATAGGCCTACGTTCAGAAGGAGTTTACAAGTGGAAGAGAACAGTCCACCTGTAAAAAGATATAGTTTGTCCCTACTATCTTGGAACATCGCGGGTCTTCAAGAAAAATCTAAGGACCCCACCTTCCTAAGTTTTGTGGCTCAGTTTGATGTGATCTGTCTACAAGAGACCTGGGATAAGGGTGAGACTCACTTGGAGGGCTTTACCACATATGTCGCCCCGGCGCGTAATATGGGCAGAGGAAGATGTTCTGGTGGCCTTTCCACTTATTTTTCCAACTTGGCCAACCTGACAGTAACGAACTTGGTTAGTTCCAGCTGCCCTCTCAAATACAAGCATTTCTTTCAAATGTTTTACATCAAGGGGAGAGGATCTTTGAGCTTGCTAATAATCAATTTATACAATAACATCCCAAAAGAGGAGCAAAAGTTGGTTTTAGAAGAACTTAACAGAGCTATCAATAAGGGGCTGGGAACAGAGCAAACGGACATATGTTGCATAATAACAGGCCACTTCAACTGTCATTTGTGCGCCCAAAATGGGACAGAGTTGTGTGGTATAGTTGACCTAATGGGTGAACCCTGCACGCATTTCGAACATTCTACCCTTGGTTATTTACTAAACACCATGATGCATGACCTGAACCTTGGATTTGCAAACGAGTTGAGTGATCCACAGGTCAATTTTGAACCTACATTTACCGACCGGGGACTGGTTTCCCTTATTGATTATATGCTGGTCTCCACTAATTATCACCATAGTATTCGATCTTTCAACACTGAAAAAATTGCACTGAGTGACCGTTACCCGATCAGTGCCATCTTTGATATGGGCCCCAGGGATAGTCAAGCTCCGGACCTGGTAGAGGTCCTTTACTGCCATGGGGTTTCTCTGGCAAGGACTAACGGATATGTAATTAAGTGGAATAAAGTTAACTCTGAGAAGTTTATGTATGAACTAGTGTCAGACGACCTCAATCCATTTATGATATGCCTCGAAGATAATCCCAATCCTTTAATGGTTGTAACAGCATTTGGGGAAATTACATCTAAAATAAGTAGCAATCTAGGAAGAAAGAGGAAGAAATGTGATAGGGATAGAGCAGTGGGCTGGTTCAGTTCTGGTTGCACTAAAGCACATCAATACCTGAAGCAAGTACTGAAGAAGGTACCAAGAGATAAGATTGAGGTTAGGGGGGCAAGAGCAGCCTATAAACTTGCGCTTCATAACCGTAAAATGGAACTTAAGGAAGTGGCTTGGGAGGCCCTGTGTAAGGCTAGTGAATTAAGAGATAATACTCTGTTCTGGAGAGAGGTCAATGCCCCCTTTTTCAATGCCAGGGAAACAGACTCGATTGAGATCGCTATCGAAGAATCGGTCTGGGTCAACTATTTTACAGATTTGTTTAAAGAAGATGACCTGGGCAGTTTAGAAATCTCTATTCGAGCGGACTCATCCGCTCAGGGTCCTACCCCAGAAGATGCTCCTTTAATTGCCTTCCCACTAGAGATAGTATTCACACTAGCTGAGGTTGAGCTGGCAATACAGGAAAGTTCCAAATCTAAAGCCCCAGGCCCAGACGGGGTTCCTATTGATATATACAAAGATAATATTGCTCTTTGGGCACCACTCCTGACCAACGTTTTTAACAGCTATAATATCATTGGTCTTCCAACCACATGGCAGGAGGCAATAGTAGTGCCCATTTTTAAAAAGGGAAACCGTTAGGACCCCAAATGCTATAGGCCGATCTCCCTGTTAGATTAATGATGAAAGTAGCCGGCCGAAATATGCTGAATAGACTGCAATCCTGGGTTAAGGATAGGGGTATCCTTTCCAGATTCCAGTATGGCTTCAGAGCAGGGTTGGGGACCATTGAGCAAGGTCTCAATCTAGCACTAATCACAGGGAAATATAAGGCAGCCAAGAAAGGCGACCTCTTTATGACATTCGTCGACTTAAGCTCAGCCTTTGACTGCCTTAGTCATAACGTTCTATGGAATACATTGACTGAACTGGGGATTGATAAGCCCATTCTCGATTTTTTAAGGGAGCTTTACAGAGGGGCAGGTGCGAGGGTGCGACACGGGAGAAATGGGGAATGTACGGCAAAATTCCCCATTAAAAAAGGGGTGCGCCAAGGTTGTATTTTGGCGCCACTCCTTTTTAATCTATATATCAATGGCGTGGCTGACCATTTAATGAAACTTGACGTAGATTACCCCCAAATAAATGGTTGCGCTGTTCCAATCCTACTTTATGCAGACGATGCAGTTATCATGGTGAGAACACAGTTGGGCCTACAGAAAGCATTGACCAGTTTTTCTGATTATATGGGGTCTAGAGGCCTAATAATTAATGTGGGAAAGACCTTCACCATGTGCTGCTCGTCGAAATCTAGCACCAAATGTAAAACTTTTTTAAATCAATTAAAGGTTAGCTATACAAAAACATTTTCATATTTAGGCATCATGTTTAACTGCTGGGGTTCATGGACGTCTGCCATAACCACCTTTCTCTCGAGCCATTGGTGCATTGAAGCAATTTACAAATAAATTGGGTGGCAAACCAGTCCAAACCCTTCTTGATATTTATGCTGCAAAATGTGTATCTACAGCAATCTATGGTGCTGGCATATGGGGGATGGCGAACTGCCAGGAGATACAGACAACGGAAAATGCTTTTTTCCGATATCTCTTGGCTGTTCCGAGGTCAACCTCTAGTACCATTTGTCATAGGGAGCTTGATAGGGTCCATATATCTGATTTAATCAAAATTAGCCCAATCATGTTGTGGCACAAGATATGGACCACAGAAGATACAGTTTTTAATAGGCTTTTTATTGGTGACTGCATGAAACTAGAGGGGGCAAAAAATATCACATGGCTGTCCTACATTAGAAATTTTCTATCCACTTTAGGTCATCCAGAACTGTATGATTCCCCTATCACATGTGAATCAATTTCAAAAAGGTTTCTCAAGAAAAGCTGCCTGGCCTTACTGGAAGACAGACGTGATCTGTCCGAGAGAGGCAAACCTAGTATTATACATCATCATCTCGTGTTACATGGACGGGGTTTACACCCATATTTATCCCCAGATCACTCGAGCTATACTAGATTGTTGCTATCTAGGATGAGAACAGACAGCTTTTTCAGACTGTTGACTTTTCCGAATACAAATGAGTGGTCTCGCAATTTAATTAATTGCCCATGTGATGAAGTCTCAGCACAGTCTAATATACATTTTATTTTCTTTTGCAAATACTTTGCCCGGGGGAGAAAAAGATATCTACTACCCCTTTTAAAATCATGGGGCCTGAGACAGTGTAGACCTGCTTTGATTAAGCTGTATATGTTACAAGATGATCTGACTATTTTAACAGCAGCAAAGTTTTTAAAATACGTAATTAGATGCAGATCGTCGATGCAATAGGTCGAGGAAGCTGTAATCTGTAACTAACTGTACCTGATGTATTTTCTATCCTATTTATTGCGTTAATTTGCACCTTAGGCCTGGGATGCCCTTTTTAAAATACCTGTTTAATTCGTATAGTTTACAGTCTCTAGTATTTATTATTGTACGGCCTTTATGCTATTTTAGATTGTTTTTATCTACCCACATGAAATGAATTGATTTTATATTTTGTGTGTAATTGAAATTTTTAAAATGTGCTTATATGACTTGCTTTGTAAAGTCGAATAAAGCTACCTTTGACTTTGACTTTGACAATCAGCAGCGCAGCACATCGATATTCAGTAGTAAGTGAAAGTGAAGAGATACAGCGAAGCCGGCACTCGTCTGCATACTGGTCAGCTGTGTTGTGTCTGACCGGACAACTAAGGATTTCGGGGCATACCCTGGGAATCGTGGGCAGGGGGTCATGCCTAACTTTATGGTGGAGCTACAATAAAGGGACGTTCACACCAATGCTCAGTTCACGCCGTCAGTCATGTGCGCTTACGTTGTCAATTAATATATACTCCCTGGTCCGAGCCCAGCCCAGGGAGTTGAATGTGCGACTATGTTGTGCAGTGGCCGGGTGGCTCACTACATCCCATCTAACCCATGGAACTTGTGCAGGTGCCAACCAATTAACAATAACATAACATCATTCTAGGGACTTGGTCACTGTCCGTCGAGGAGCCATATTTCTTCATAGCTGTCTCAAGCTGGGTTCTGGATTGCTTCGCAGTCTACAGTGCTGGCTTCCCTGCAAACTCCTGGATGCTTCCTCTTGCAGCTATGTGGCATCCCTGTTGCCGGCTGCTGGTACCTCGAAGATTCCTTCGGGATACACCTCTCGTGTGTCCTCATCTGGGGTATACCCTTACGCCTGTACCTCCTCATCTTCCCTCCATCCTGCGGACTCTGACTCCGTCACACCCGCCTCTGAACCTTCTTGAACCAGGACACGTTGCAGGCTATCTGCTGGCTGCCCCTTTTCGTCACGACCATGGTCCCTTTTATCTGCACTACCTTCCACAAGTCTAGTTCAAAGGGGGTGCGAAACATGGACCCTGGGTGTCTGTCCTTCACTACAACATAGTCCCCCACTTCGATGGCTGCTGGGTGGGCTCCTCTCTTCTTGCTTGCCCTGTCGTTGTTGCGTTGGCATCTGGCCTGGGACTGCCACGTGTCCAGAACTGCCGGGCCCACTGTTTACTGGTGGGTATGCTGTCTCGCACCGCCAGCTTCAGGAGCAGATCACTCGGTGCACATCGGGTGGTACAGTGGGGGGTGTACACTCACAGGAACACTCTCAGGAACTGATGCAAGCAATTCTCCAAGTTGCCCCCTTGGTCCAACCCGATCTGCAGTGCCTTGTTAAGGGTCCGCATAAGCCGTTCCACATCCCTGTTGGGCCTGTGGCCATTGGGGAGTTACTCGGCGGTGTTTGATACCGTGCTGGCTCAGATACTCTTTAAAGTCCTGGCCCTGGAATGGCGGCCCGTTGTCTGTTCGTATATCTTCCAGCATCCCCAGGAGTACAAACACCCTTTCCAGCACTGGTCGAACGCTGTGGATGTTACCACCTCCACCACAGGAAATTTGGAGTGACTATCAACTAGCACCACCGTGTGTCTTCCAATGGGAAAACTGCCAAAGTCCAAGCTCACTTGAGCCCATGGTGTCAGGCTCGGTCCTTCCGTAATGACAGGTACCCCCGGCGGGTCAGCTCCTGTTATCAAACAGGCGTGGCATCCTCACACATTGTCCTCTATGAGGTGGTCCACTCCCGGAAACCACTCTTTTCGACTCCTTGATGACCCTGGTGGGCCAGGTCCACTGTTCTTCGCCGAAGGGTTGCCGATATCACTATCCTCACGGCACTGCCACACACTCTCCCAATACTCTTTCTCGTCCTCCGTCCATTGATCCTTCCCTTGCAAGAACCACTTCCACTGATTGTCCCGGAGTGTTCACTTAACAGCTTTTAGGCACTCATCCTGTCTGGTCGCCTCTTGGATGTCTTCCAACGACAAAGCCTGGGGGCACGCTTCCTCCACGACCTGCCGCACAAATGATTCTGTCCGAATCACCCTTGCCTCCAGCGTGCAATGCGATAGGGTGTCTTGACAGATAGTCCGCCGGGTTGTTGGCTCCGGGGCGGTACACCACTTCAAACCAGTAATGCTGAATCTAGACTGCCCAGCTTTCAATCCGGGGAGGACCATTCTGAGCCATGCCAGCGAATAGAGGTACCAGAGGCTTGTGATCTGTGACCACTGTGAACGTATGCCCACACAAATAGATGTCAAAATGTTGGCATGCCCAGCGAATGGCCAGTACCTCTTGCTCAATCTGAGCATACCTCGTCTCAACCGCTGAGAGCGCCCGGCTGGCATAAGCATTCGGCACCCAATCTTCCTGCCTGGTTTTCTGAAGTAGCACTGTTCCCAGTCTCACTGGACTAGCATCCACGATGAGTTCCGTGGCTGACCCTGGTTGAAACTACGCCACAGTGGCTCCTTTCAATAGCGCACTCTTGATATCATTGAAGGCTTGTGCTTCACTATCAGTCCACTGCCACGGCACGTCCTTCTTTGTTAGTTTCCTGAGGGGTTCCTATATCGTGGCCAGATGAGGAATGATGCGGCCACAGTAATTGGCCATGCCTGGAAAACTCCGGACTTCTGATTGTGTTTGTGGGATGGCTGCTGCTCTGATTGCTTCCACCTTGGCAGCATCGACTTGCAGGCCCTTCGCGGAGAAACGGTAGCCAAAGAATTCCACCTCATTGGCGCAAATGTCACACTTAGCTCAATGAAGTGTTAGTCCCTGTTCGACTAACCTCCGGAGGGTCGCTCGCAGTCTTGCATGGGGTTCTTCCAGTGTCTTTGAAAAGATGAGGATGTCATCACTGACATTGATTACACCTACGAGTCCTGACAGTGCTTCTCTCACAGCCTCCTGGAACCCTCCGCTGCTGAGGATACTCCAAAACTCAACCGTTTGAACCGGTGGAGCACGACATGCATCAAGAATGTTGTTATGTAGCGACTTTCTTCGGCTAAAACCAACTGATGGTACCCCAAGTTCAAATTCACTTTGGAGAACCATTGCGCCCGATTAATGTCCATCACAATCTCATCGATGGTGGGAGTGATGTGCCTCTCTCTGCGTATGGCTTTGTTAGGCAGTCTCATGTCGACACCTAGTCTGATAGCGCCAAAACCCAACAGCCAGGTGCTATCACCAGGGGCGACACCCAAAGTGTCGGGCCCGACACCTTATCGATTACTCCTTCCTTCTCGAGTTGCTCCAGTTCAACTTCAACCAGTGGTCTGAGATGGAACACCACTCTCCGGTGACGTAGTGCAGTCGGCTTGGTGGTTTCGTCAATGTGCAGCTGGACTTCCACCCCCTTTAGACATCCTAGTCCTCAAAAGAGTTCTGGAAATTCCGCCAGTACCTGATCCGCCTGCGACTGGTGTATGTGTTTTGCAAACCTGACTAGTCCCAGATCCTCCGCAGTGCGGCAGCTCAATAACGACCCCTCCCGGTCACATGTTACCTAGAACCTTGTGGCTGTAGCTCTGTCTTTGACCTCCACATCAATCACCCCTTGGAGAGGGATCGGCATGTGATCTCCATAGGTAAGTATCTTGGCGGCGGTAGGCATTAACCGCAGTTTTGGTCAGAGCTCACTGTACTGCACCGCGTCCAAGATATTCACTGACGCCCCTGTGTCGATGAGCGTCTGGATGCAGTTGTCCCCAATCCATACCTGGCATAGTGGAGGTGGTCTCCTGGTAGTGCTAACTCCTTGGAAGTTAGACACCACAAAGTCGTTCTCGTCGTCATCGTCATCAGCTACTGCCAACTTCTGGCACCGGCTAGCCAGATCCTCTACCTCCTGAACCGCCTTGGCACTTCTCTGGAATCTGGGTCCTTTGGGTCTACTTGCGCTGGATCTCGCCGTCTTCTGGCACACTTTCGCGAAATGCCCATTTTTGTTACACTTGAGGCACTGTCTTCCTTGTGCCGGGCAGGCTCTTTGGGAATGCATTGCCAGACCGCAATTCTGGCACTCTTGCGTCATTTGCCGCTCTTCTGGGCGGCTATTGGGTGTTGCCCCTCTGTTGTATGTCTTCCGAATGACATCCACCCTCTCCTCCTTGATGGGTGTAGGGTACAAGGGTTGCGTGGTCGCGGATTTCTTGGCTAATGCCACTTCCATTTCACCAGCCCTGATGTCCGCCAGCTCATGTGACCTCCCCAAGACTAGTATGTCATCCAACGATATCCCGGGCTGTTGCAGGATCAGTTTGCGCAGTTCCAGAGACTTGTATCCCACGATGAGCTGAGTCCTCATCTCCAATGACCGATCCACTCCAATGCAGGTGCTTGCCAGCTTCCGCAACTACGCAAAGAAAATGTCAATCGACTCGTCATCCTTCTGCTTGGCGTGTTGCAGCTTGAAGTGTTTGAAGTCTGGATTGACCTGAGGATCAAAATGGTGGTCCGGGGCCCTAACTGCTTTTTTCATAGTCATTGCCGTCCCCTGTATCCGGTAGATCTTGGAAAAGGTTGTATAGCTATTCGCCCCCCATTAGGAGCATGGTAGAATGTTTCACGGTGTTATCCATCTCCTGGGTGGCCACAAAGTAGTTCTACAACTGGCCGAACCATTTCTACCACCGCGGCGCCGCCGTCGCAGGGTCCGCCAGCTGGCTGAATTCGGGGAGAGCCTTCACCGCCAGTGCCCTGGTGTCATTCCTGCAGCTCCTGCATCTGGAGGCACAGCCTCCGCCTGTGGCGTAGTCAAGATGGAGCTGCCTCTCCCATGTATAGCGCTTGGGACCTGAACACACCGGCGCACCACCACACCTGCTCCAGCACCCTGACTACTTCCTGGACCAACCGCGCTGGTCTTATTTCCACAGTCACTGGGTATTAAGGAAGGTTCTGGCAGGCCAGTGCACTCTCAGCTCTTGCACAATACCCCCTAGATGCAGGCCAAACTTGCTGTGCATCCACACCCACTTGCACGGGCAATGATTGGGGCTCTGCTAGCGCTACCGTCTGGGACACTGTCACTTCGACCAGACTGCTCTTCTTCTTCCCGCGGGCCGCAAACATGCTCAAGGCCCCTCGCTGGGCCTTCCACTTCCGCCTGGGCTGCCACACCGTCCCTGGGCGCTCCGGTGCTTGCTCCCCGCCAGCCGCACCCGCGCATTGACGCTCAGGCAGCTTCCGCTGCTAGCGATAAGTGCACCACCGAGTGACAAGAGACCGGGCGGAGAGACCTTCTCCGACCCTCACTGCTCGCCCATGCAGGCACCTTACCGCGTTCCACAAGTGCCGGCACTGGGGGTGTTGTGCGCCACCGAGACCGTAGCGGCAGCCGCCACACACAGGCGCGCTTCACAGTGGCTACCACCAGCACTGCATTGCGTCTCTTTCAGCTGGCGCGGGGGGAATGCGTAGATCCTCTCGCTCCCTCGTCGCCAGTGTTGTGTCTGACCGGACACTAAGGATTACGGGGCATACCCTATGAATGCGGTCGGGGCTTCAACTGTCTTCTAGGGATCGTGGGCCGGGGGTCAGGCCTAACTTTACAGCGGAGCTACAATAAAGGGACGTTCACACCAATGCTCAGTGCACACCGTCAGCCATGTGCGCTGACATCATTTATTATATACTCCCTGGTCCGAGCCCGGCCCAGGGAGTTGAATGTGCAACAATCTTGTGCAGTGGCCGGGTGGCTCACTACAAGCTGGACGCTGGATGCGGTCGAGGCCAGACGCGGCCGGGCCACCCCCGCAGGGAAACTGTAACCATCAGCTGCGGAGAGACAAAAGCCAAAGCTGGAAGCCAGGAGCTGAATGCCAGGTGCCGGGAACTGAGTGACTTTGAGTGCTTAACCTTGGCATCATTAGAAGTTGTAGTTTAGCTAACAAAAAGCTCTTTGAAACAGTCTGCGATGACAATTACCAAGGATACAGGCGCAGCGCAGTCCAGGCACAGCCTGGGCCCAACATTGCTTAATTGGTGAGATCAGACAAGATCAGATGCTTTCAGGGTGGTTTAGCTGTAGGCATCAGGAGTGCTGACTTTGCTGCTCTTAGTTTTTTGCATTCTACTTCAGTGCTGGCCACAGTAAGCGAGGCAAGCCACCCTCCTAAAAAAGCCTACACCACCTGGAATTTCCAGGCAGTCTCCCATCGAGGTATTAACCAGGCTCGACATTGCTTAACTGCTGAGATCAGAGGTGAACAGGTGCTTTCAGGGTGATATGACCGTAGGCATGAAGAGCACTGACTTGGGGGATCTTAGCTTTTTTCATTCTACTTCAGTGCCGGCCATAGTAAGCGAGACAAGCCCTCCTCATTCACTTAAAGCAAAACAAAAACAAAAAAAGCAGACAGCACCTACTAGTCCCAGGTGGTCTCTCATCCAGGTACTAACCAGGCCCGACTCTACTTAACATGTGAGAACAGACGACATCAGATACTTCCAGGATGGTTTAGCCGTTGGCATTAAGGGTACTGACTTTCGGGCTCTTAGCTTTTTTCATTCTTCTTCAGTGCTGGCCATAGTAAGCGAGACAAGCCACCCTCACTCACCTAAAGCAAAAAAAAAAAAAGCCTACACCTCCTGGTATTTCCAGGCAGACTCCCATCCAGGTGTTAACCAGGCCCGACATTGCTTAACTGCTGAGATCAGACGTGATCAGGTGCTTTCAGAGTTAGATGACCGTAGGCATGAAGAGCAATGACTTTGGTGATCTTAGTTTTTTCATTCTACGCCAGTGCTCTCCATAGTAAGCCAGAGAAGCCCTCCTCATTCACGCAAAAAAAAGCCTACAGCACCTGGTATTCCCAGCCGTTTTCCCATCAAGGTACTAACCAGGGGGCGTAGCTAGCCAGCGGACATGAGTCTATAGCGCTCCGGCCGATATCCCCAAACTCTGTGTCAATGATCCTGAAGAGGTGCCTCCAGCGCGGATAAACTGTGGAACTGGTGAGGCACTGAGGCGAAGCAGCGGAATAGCCTACTGAAGTGCGGCTTCCGCAAGCGAGGTAGCTGTCGCAGCTTGTGAGGGTCTTGAGGTCCAGGAAGCGCCGGTCGGTGAGGTGACTTGTGGTGGAAGACTACGGCTGGCGTACTTGATTCTACCCCTCAGTGAAGACAGCTGGGCGCAACTCCTGTGGTCAGCGAGGGCGCTCTGTCCAGTGACGATCCTGACGGGGAGGGGACCTCCAGAGCCTGTAGATGACAGTTAGACGTTGAGTGCAGGCTGGCGGGTTGTGGAGATCCTCCGTGAAGGACCCGTGTGCCCGACGGCGCTCAGAGACGTACTGGGGACTGCAGAGGGGAATGCGACCTGCCTGGATCGTGCACAGACGGAGGGAGCTGATGCGAGAGACAGAGGGCTGAGCTGGGACTGTCCCCTGTGGCGAGTGCGGAGTCTTGCGGCCAGAGCTACAAAGTGGATCACTGGCGGGGCCCGCTGCTTGAAATACGGTACGAGGAGACGTGGAGCGTATGCTGCGAAAGCGCTCCCTGGGGACAGCACACTGCAAAGGAGGCTGCTGGGGTGGCGTGACACCCTGGTGGGGCCCCCCGGTCGACTCCAACTGGCGGGCATTGGTAGAGTTGGGAAACTAATGAGTAGCGCTGGAGTCCTGAGCCCGCCATAGACATAAGGAGTGAGCGCCATTTTGTGGAGCTGGGACGGAAGAGGCACACTACGGGAGGCATAGCGCTGGGGTGAAATGGCGCCTTGAGAACGGCACAATACCTTGCCTCCTGGTAAGGGCACCTAAATACTGGTGCAACCACTCTATCAGGATCGAGACTGTGATAGGGGAGTCCAAACAAGTGTGGAGGGTGTAATCACTCAGGAAAATCCCCTGCCGAAGGCAATTACAGAGGTAGCGCTGCGCATTCGAGGGCCACGAGGCAGTGAGGGGCCAAAAGTTGAAAGCAGACTGAAGTGATCAGTGCATCGCATAGGTGGACCCTGGTGTCAGCAGGCCAAAAACTGAACTGAGGTGGGAGTTTCTGGGGTCCTTTTTAACAGCGGGGGCCGCACAACTAGCCTGCCTGACTGAGGGACCATGCCACGGGCCCAGGTCTGCAACTAACATAGGGGGCGGGCAACTGCAGGTCACCGCACTATTATTGGGGTGCGGCCCAGACCAGCGGTACTTTCTCCTTTAGCGCCATGGAGATGGCGTGGATGTCCCAGACCCACTAAGCCACTCTGCCACAGCGGGCCTGCCCCCTCCAGGTCCCCCTCCACACTTCAAGTCAACTGCTGTATGCGGGTTGCTGGGAGCGGCCACCGCTTCACTCTAGGCTGCGCCTACGCCGCGCAATAACAAAGAGCTGGGGACCTACTGGGGAAGTGCACGCTAATTAGAGAACGCCGAGACCCGCAGCAGAGGATACCAGACATCACCAGAAGGGCGCACACGCAAGAAGACCCGACATCTAGATTTGCCCCACAACCAAGTGCCGGATGCCAACGGTGGAGCAACTGGTGATGGGTCGCTTATGCAACACCAATCAGCACCTTAATGTGCGCAGCAGCAATGCAGACCAGTCAACGGCACAAGGAGGAACAATTGCCGAAACGCCGCAGGCTACGTTGGCCACCAAACTAGACTCAGTGCTGACATCAGTAAAAAAGATAGGATCCTCGCTGGCCAAGACCCGCACCTCACTTGTGCCCAAAATCGATAAAGTCACGTCAGACTTTAACCACCAGAAGCTCGGAGACAGAGTGTGTTCACAGGAACAGTCGCTTGCTGAACTGAGGCCCATCACTCAAAGTCATACGGCCGCCTTGCAGGACCTCATTAACCGAGTGCATGACCTGGAAGACGAGGTGGAGGACGCAGAAGGGCGCTCCCGGCGCAATAACAGCTGCGTGGTGGGTCTGCCGGAGGGCAAAGAAGGGCGGTGCCCAGAAGAATACAACGAAAGTTGGATTAGAGAACTACTCCCGGATGGCACGCTGTCTGCCCACTTCGTAATCGAAAGAGCTCACCGAGTCCCTGCTCGGAAACCACCTCCAGGCGTCTGCCCACGTCCTTTCCTATTTAAAGTCCTCAACTATAGGGACAGAGACTTGATCCACAGAGAAACCCGCAAGCTGGCAGACATAACAGTAGACAATAGCCACATCATGTTCTTCCCAGACTTCACAGGACAAGTGCAGCGCCGCAGAAGCGCGTACGCGGCGGTGAAGAAACAACTGCGTGAACTGGGCCTTAACTACTCACTCCTCTTTCCGTCCAAGCTGCGAGTGGTCACTAGCGGAACAGCGCGCTTCTTTGACTCCCCCTCTGATACCTGGGATTGGTTGGGGGAATCAGGCCTACTGTCTGGACCAAGGCCTCCTGGGTCAGACTAACTAAGGATGACGGGCAGAAGACATGGCGGCATCGTTGGGACCACTAACTCCCAATCCTGATCGCCTTCCTAGCCCCTGGAGACTCTCAGATACTGGGGATTCCGCGTCATCCATACTGGATGGATCCGAAGAATATCCAATGCCGGAAGTCACCCCGCAAACGGCGGATGGAATTATATGACTCTTAAATTGATGCCTGCATCTTGTACCCATTAATCGCAAGTATTCACAGCACCAACATTGCATTGCGCTAATGTTTGACACCCTAGTTAGTCACCTATTCCCTACAGACGGCAACGGCTGACACGCATATCACACGCAGCGCAGCAAGCAGCTCCCACCGCAGCCCACAATGCGTGCACGGCTCACAATGCTCTCACCATCACGGATCGACTCATGGGATACCGGATTACACCCTGGTACTAAGGGGTAGTCCGATACACACTACATACGAGCCTCTAGTAGCCCCACTAGACGTCACTCGACCAGTGAGTTTTTCTCTGTTTTTTAGCCCCTAGTTGGGCCTCACACTTTGGGCGAACACCTCTTTGGTGCTCGCCCCCACAGTTAATCGTAATTTAGCTTGTTTTTCATCTCCCCCCCCCCGTTTTACTTAATGTTGCAGGGTTGAAATCCATGCACACGCCACACACATCATGATGCCCCACCCCTTCTGCTCAACCTTAGTTGCCAAACTACGCTATGGTACAGGTCAACATGATTACGTGGAATGTGTGCGGTATGCATACGCCAACACGTAGGTACTCCATTTATGCCTATATGCGGCGCAGAGCAATCAACATTGCGTTCCTCCAAGAGGGGCACATATCACAGGCGGAGCTCGGTAGACTGCGAAGTAGATGGAGGGGACATATACATGGCATAGTTTACCCGGCCCATGCACGGGTGCCCTTGTCCGGATAAGAGCAGGAGTCCCATTTGTCAGGGAACAGACACCAGTTGACCCGGAGTGCAGATACGCATTTGTTAGCGGGAGACTAAACGGTCAGCCTAATCTCCTGGGCTCTGTCTATGCCCCCAATACAATCAGTCCGCCTTCCTAGATAGCCTCACAGGGAAACTTACTAATTGGAGCGGGATCCCCTGGCTCATCGGAGGAGACTGTAATTCAGTATTAGATGTCGAACTGGATAGATCATTCCCGCCTCTCACGAGGACTACTGCAGCGTCTAACGCGCGGGCCCTCAAAAACTGGCGGACATGCTGGGCTCTAATAGACATATGGCGCCCCACTAATCCCGATACTCAGATATACTCCTATTAGTCGGCGTTACACAAGTTACACGTGAGACTAGATAGGATAGTGGGGTCCCCAGCGCTACTCCCGCTGATACACCATATAGAATACTTCAGCCGCACATACTCAGACCATAACCCTCTACTCCTAAAGCTTAATTGGGAATCTGGACGCCCACCCACCCCCACCTGGAGACTACAAACCTCGGCACTCGAGGCAGCACTTTGGCTCGTCACTGTAAGCAGCTATCCTTGAATATTTTGAGCTCAACGAGGGTAAGGCCGGGGACAAGTTAGTGGAGTGGAAGGCCTTCAAGGCCACAATGCGGGGGCACTGTCTGAGCACGACCTGGAACATTCGTAAGACTCTACAGCACGACCTCACTAGAATAGAATCACAACTATTACAGTACGAGACCCAAGGTGAGGAGGTAGGCAGGGACCGCCATGGCCTAAAGACATTACGCACACAGCATGCCGAACTGTTGGAACGCCTCCCCTGCCACAACTATGCAGCACACACAGCCCGTACACACGCTTCCGCTGATCGCGCAGGGCGGCTCTTAGCCTGGCTCATCAGGCAGGAACATGCCCACATGCCCATAAGTGCCCTGCTGGCCGATACTGGTCTGCTAGTGCTCACGCAGCGCGATATTCACTCAGCTCTGAAGCACCACTATAAGCTACTATACCAATCCCCAGGGCCGGACTGGGAACCAAAACCGGCCCTGGCAAAGTGCTCGGCCCCCCTCCCCATGGGGGTTGTTGGTGCCGCCGAGCTCTTTTCCGGGGCCGGTTTTCGGACGATTTTGTTACAGGGCCGATTCGCAGCTATGCTGCAAAAACGGCCCTGTAACAAAATCGGCCCCCAGGGGCCCAAAACCGGCCCCCACCCATGCAGCGCACCGGGGGATTGCCCGGTGCCCGCTATGGCCAGTCCGGGCCTGCCAATCCCACAGATCACAGAACGCCCTCTCATCCTTCCTCGACCAGATACAACTACCTGAGGCGTTACCGGAACATGCAGAGCTCTTAGACGGTAGGATATCCTTAGAGGAAATCAGGGAGGCAATCTCATCACTGGCGACAGGCAGGACCCCGGGACCTGATGGCTTCCCGGACGAATATTACCAGGCGTATCCAGTAACATTGGTACCACACCTGCACAGCCTCTTTGCAGCCTCGGTAGATGTGGGTCTCCTCCCCTCCTCGCTCTGCGAGGCACATCTCATTTCGCTGCCTAAACCCGATAGAGATCACACTGACATGGGCTCATATAGACCCCTCGCCATTCTCAACTCCGATTATAAAAATCTGGCTAAAATTCTAGCGGACAGACTAGCACAAGCAATCCCCTCACTGGTACACGCAGATCAAAATGGATTCGTACCTTCCCGTAGTACCTCCCTTAAGCTGCGCCGCTTCTTCCGAGTGGCAACCTACTCCACATATGAATGCCACGGGCGGGCTGCCTTGTACTCGACTTTGAAAAGGCTTTCGACTCCCTCGAATAGGATTAAATGTTTGTGGCCCTCGAACGATTCCAGTTAGGTCCCACCTTTTTGCAGCTGACCCATCTGCTCTATACGAACCCGACGATGAGAGTGAGGGTGGGCCCCTATATTTCCAAAGCCATCCAGGTGCGACGGGGCACGAGGTAGGGCTGTCCGTTGTCCCCTCTCCTCTTCGCACTGGCGATGGAGCCACTTGCGGAATCCTTGAGAACCCAATTACAAAATGGCATTCCACTGGGCGGCGACGTACACAGTCTCGCTATATACTGATGACCTGTTGATATCTTGCAGGGACGTCAGTCGGATCCCGGGGGACCTGGCCTGTGTTCTGGGAGAGTTTGCAGCTATATCAGGTCTCAAAGTTAATGCAGCTAAATCTAAGTTATATGCCTTTGGAGCAGGAGTTACAGTTCCAGGATTTATGCCAACGGGGAGCGAGTACAATGGAGCCCAGACACTTTTCGTTATTTAGGCAGACGAGTCTATCGCCAACCTAGGTAGGGCCTTAACAGCCATTCTCAGATGCGGTTCTGAAGTACACTCCCCTAAAAGTCACGGGCAGAGTAGCACTGCTGAAAATGGTGGCCTTACCACAGCTCCTGTACTACTTTGCCAACCTGCCTAGTTATGTACCAGCCTCCTTCTTTGCCCAGCTAAAACAGACAACCAGAGATTTTATTTGGGGTCCCAACCGACACGGTAGCGATCAGGAAGTTGTATTTACCCACAGATCAGGGGGGTCTGGCGGTCCCTTGCTTTGAGCACTACTATCTCGCAGCTCAGCTCCAATGGGTCGCCAGGCGGTTTGCATATCGACAGTGAAGTGACACGGCATCCACCTGACCGCCATACACTCAGCTGCAGATCCTTATGCTCTTCCACCCTGGAGCACGCGCACGTCCCCTGGAGCCTTTATATTTGAACATGGCTTACAGGTGCTATCGGCGGAGCCTCTACCTAACACGGCATGTCACACCCTATGCCCCTGCTCTCCCGCTGGAAGGCGCCCCTAGGGTACTGATGACATGCACAGCCTCTGATTTGCACCATTGGCGCGAAGCTGGGATCTGGACCCTAGGGGATCTCTATCACGGGGGCTCACTGATTCCTTACGCAACTCTAGCAGCAAACAAAGGACTTCCGGCCGGACAGTTCCTCCTACATTGCTCACTGGTGGCCACCCTTACAGAAAAATGGGGATATCTAGGCGCTGAACTACAAATGCACCTCACCATCCAATATCTACACGTTATGGAACGAGGCAAGCACTTGATACGTTGGTTCGATGCTTCACTGTGTCACCACGCAACAATTAGCCTAGACCCCCTCAGACACAAGTGGTAACATGACTTAGGACGCCAACTCTCAGATAAAACCTGGTCACAGATACTGGCCAGCCCAACCTGTATCCCATGAAATATGAGACTCAGACAGATACAATACTTTATTACACAACGTGCGTACTTAACACCGGCTAAAATTAACAGATATTTCCATCGAGCTGACTCTGCCTGCCCCTGATGCGCATCCCTTGATGCAGACCTAGTGCACTTGCTCTGGGGCTGCCCCAATCTTAGTACCTACTGGAGGGGAGTGGCAGACGCACTTCATGCCTGTACAGAGAGAGAGTTACCTTTTGAGTGGCAAACATATCTACTGCCCGTCTTTCGTAGGACACGCAACACTAAGGTCACTTCCTGGTTCTTAGACCTGAGCATAGTCACTGCCAAACGGCTCATTACGAAGAGATGGAAGGCATTGGATCCCCCACAGGTACAGGCTTGGAGGTGTTCCACCAGAGCAAAACAGGAACAGACTAATTTGCATACAGCCAGGTTCTGAAACTGGGATGGTGCAATGAGCTAAAAAACGGTGTTGGATCTAGCCCTGATCTTTTGACTGGGTGAGAGTATTCTGCTTAATTCAGAGACTCTGTCCCTCACCACCCCTTGTTGTAAATAACCACCAGAGCAAGGGGCACAGCAATCAGGCGAGAGGAACTGGTGGGCCTCAGGAAAACACCTATAGCTGCAAACTGGGATGTGATCCTGACAACACTGCAGCAATCTACGGACCTCCCAACCCAGCCCCTGCAGGCACCTGGCCTCCACAACCATCACCGCGCACGCGACCCACACCCATAGACTGCACTTTCGCAACCGATCATGTGCCAGCAGCTAAATGATACCACCCCAATCCACCTGCGCTTCATAGATTTATGGCAATGGTACTGCTAAGGGGGCGCCCTCTGAGGCACACATACAGCTATGCATGTACTCAAACTTGCGTGACCGATCCAACCCTACTCCAAGTTCACTACCCTATATACACAGTTATTGCCACGTTAACGGCTTCACCAACCTATCTGCACCTAATTGCCCCATATACATAATATACTCCTCACAATGAGCAGACATGTCAGATATATCGGTTATGGACAAATCAATACTGTAAACAACCATGTGTTAAACCATTATGATGAAAATCAATACTGTAACGCCTTTGTCGTATTCACATATGCTGATGTCTAGTGACGTATAATATCTACTGTTGCTACAAGCTACAGAAATGATGTAATAACAACTCATGTAAATGTTTACCAAAACCAAATAAAACAGATTTAACAAAAAAAATCAAGGTACTAACCAGGCCCGACCTTGCTTAACTTATGAGAACAGACAAAATCATGGGCTTTCATGGTGGTATGGCCATAGGCATGAAGAGCACTGACTTTAGGGATGTTAGCTTTTTTCATACTACTTCAGAGCTGGCCATAGAAAGTGAGACAAGACATCCTCATTTACCTAAAGCAAAACGGTGGTCTCCCATCCAGGTACTAACAAGGCCTGACCCTGCTTAACTTCTGAGATCAGACAAGATCAGGTGCTTTCAGGGTGGAATGGCCCTAAGCATGAAGAGCAATTACTTTGGGGTTCTTAGCTTTTTTCATTCTTCTTCAGTGCTGGCTATAGTAAGCGAGACAAGCCACCCTTATTCACCTAAAGTAAAAAAAAAAAGCCTACAGGACCTGGTATTCCCAGGAGGTCTCCCATCAAGGTACTAACCAGGCCTGACCCTGCTTAACTTCTGAGATCAGATGAGATCAGGTGCTTACAGGGTGGTATGGCCATTGGCATGAAGAGTGTGAGAAGTTGGCCTGATATGTGATGTCCACTATTCTAGTGGGCACCCAGTATCAGTCTAAACAACCCTTATGGTGATGGTTGTAAAGTCAACCTTATAGACCAGCTATCCTAGTGGTAGCATGGACAAAGCAGTCTTAGGCTAAACTCAAGAGGCCATGTGAAGCCAGCTGTTTGATCATATGTAACTCCTTTAATACCAAATGAAAGGACCCCACACAGGTTATATATATATATATATAATATGTATGTATTTATTACTAAATTAATCCTCTGAACTCTTTATGAGATCAGAGGCACAAGCACATAACAAGATACTTAATTATCATACAATAAGGTGCACTAAATGCAGTAATGCCCTAGGGGCACTTCAAATCATATACTAAAATAGTGGTATAAGAACCACGTCACGAACAAAGGATAGGCCTAGGGCCCGGAGAATCGCTGGGGCTACGATGTACTACCAAAGGATAGGGAGCAGGAGGCCCACGGGATGAGAGTGCAGTGTCTTTACACACACGCGAGTTACCATAGTGTTAGAATGGGAACGAAAGAATTGGAAACTAGTTCTTTTAGGTCACTTCCGGATGGACTGGGAGAAAGCTACTGAAAACTAGGACACTAGGATAGTCAATACCCACAGGAGTACCGAAATACTCGCATTAGCTCACCCACAGGAAGCGGGTGCATAGGTGTCAAAGTGTGTCGGGTTTCGTCGCTGAATCCTATGGAGCCGTGAAGAAAGATGCTGCAGGCGACCAGGAGGGAAGTGTCTGGTTGGATCCAAGGGCGGATCGAGGATGAAGAGTACATGAAAGCAGAGGGGACAGAGTCTGGGTCACCAGCCAATGACCTCCATGTCACTAAAAAGGTATAATTGGGGTAGTTAGTAAAATTAGTTAGCCCAATCGTAGCTCAATTGCTGCAAGAACGCTGAGAGATATAGATGCTGTGTGTACCGCTGCTGAGTGTCCCTCCGCAACAACCGGCACAAGCCGTGGAGGACCGGGGACCAGCAGACGGTGCACGAAGGATAAAAGTTAATTGCGGTAGTATTCACTGCAATTCACGGTAAAATAGTATTTTTAAAAAGAACAAAACATAGTGCCACACAAAAACACTGCGTGCAATTGAGAACAAAGCCCCGAATTAGAAATACGTTTTTGAAGTTTTAAATCACTGCCAAACATTAATATGAAAGCAGAGTCTCTCCCACACAATTTCGCACAGATCAAAACAGTGCACGTCGACCACCTTAAACAGGGGTGCCGCTATAGCTGCGCGCGTCCGCTCTGTGGAGGGAAATATGTAGGAGGAAGGGGTGGGGCAGCTCTGTTGACGCTGCTGTGTGTACCGCTGCTGAGTGTCCGTCCGCAACAACCGGCACAAGCCGTGGCGGACCGGGGACCAGCAGACGGTGCACGAAGGATAAAAGTTAATTGCGGTAGTATTCACTGCAATTCACGGTAAAATAGTATTTTTTTTTTTTTTTTTTTTTTTTTTTTCAAAAACCTTTATTGTACCTTCCAAGTTACACAGCGGAATGCCTACAACCCCACGGGCTGGCCGCTATAACAGTTCAACAAGCAGTGTGCAGCATGTAACTTGCCGTGGAGACACAATTGGCATTGGAGGATAGAGATGGCGATGCCACAATGAAAGGTACAGCGTTATGCAGGTTAAATCAAAAAGTATACAGGTTTTTGGGTTTTTTCTTCTCACGAAGACAACAATTAAACAGACAAAACCAAAACATCGGAATCACAATGCGATCATATGGTGAGTAGTGTTGATCGTTAACAGCTGCCCCCCGGAATGTAGTCCCTTGGTACCTCCCCCCACGCCCGCTGTCCCATCTGGTGCGAGCGGCCCTAAGAATGTGTTCTCATCTGGCCCATGACCTCACACCACCCCCCCGTCATTTCCCCGTGGCAGTACGCTGTCCAGTGAGTCCCTGGCGACTAATATGCACCCCTTAATGTTGTGTCGCGGGAGTACTAGCTATCATCCTCCTCCCCTTCAGAGTCCTCCAGTTCCTCCTCTGCTAAGGGCTCACAAATATCCCCTCTGTAGGCATTCCACTTAGTCCAGATTTTGTTCCACTTCCCCGGGCAGGCCCTACTGGAGTAAACCGCCCTTTCCGTTATCATCACCCTGTCCATATTTAAGCACCACTGGTTCTTGGTCGGTACCTCAGCAGCCCCCCATCGCTGAGCAATATCTCGCTTGGCCACCATTAGACCCACCGTTGCCCAGATTTGGCCGTGTCTGGATAGATCGCTAGGTTCCCACACATTAAGTAAACACCGCCGTGGTTCGGGCAACAACGATGTCTCCAGTGTCTGTGAAATGGTGCGGAGGATCCGTGTCCAATATTCCCTGATCCGGGGGCAGTCCCATAAGGTGTAAAAAAATGTGCCCTCCTCCCCACAACCGCGAAGACAATAAGGGTGTTGTGATCTGTGTATGCGATGTAGCATAGTTCTGGTGTAGTAGACCCTGTGCAATATCTTCAGCTGTACTAGTCGCATCCGAGCCGAGATTCCCACCTCTTTAGGCGACGCTATGGCTGCATTCCACTCATGTTCGTCCATTTCACTAGTGTCTCCCTCCCATTTCACCTTCAGAGATATCAGTGGGTCTGGCAGGTTGTTAAGTAATTTGCGATATGTGAGGGACGTCGCCCGTTCGGGCATGAATTCTGTGAGCAAGCGGTCTTCCAGCGGGGAAGATTCCGGTAGGTCTGCGTGAGGGGGTAGGACAGTGAGCAGTGCATGCTTTATCTGAATGTACCTATAGAGCTCCCGTTCGTTCAGGGTGTACAGTTCTCTCAATCTTGTGAAAGGTATCACCTCCCCTCTCTCCCAAAGGTCCCCCACCGTGGAAATCCCTATAGCATCCCATTGGGAAAAGCCCCGGCTATTTCTCATATTGCCCAAAGCTCGGGAATCCCATAACGGAGTGAGTTTCGTTATTTTCCCCTTCCAGCCCAAAGCCGCCGTCGAGGCATGCCAGAGCGTCACTGTTAGTTTGGTGGGGCCCACTAATGTACGGACTCGGCGTTGGTCATACAACGGGGCCAGCACGGTATCAGTACCCAGTTGGTCCCTGTCGGCCTGAAAGGCTGGTTCCGTTTGGGGGGCGTGGAGCCATTGGTTGATGGGTTTAAGGTGCGCTGCCCAATAGTACAGTTTCAGGTTGGGCAAAGCGATGCCCCCATCGTACCATCCCCTGTGCAACTTGGGCTGAGCAATACGAGCCGGCAAATTACCCCACAAGAGATTGGAGACCAGAGCCGCCACTCTTTGAAAGAATCTGGGAGGCACTTGGTAGGGCGTGTTATCCAGAACATACAAAAATCTGGGCAAGGCCATCATTTTATATAACGCGGCCCTGCCCAAAAGCGTTAGTGGGAGCCCCGCCCAGAATTTGACATCCTGTTTGAATCTATCCAAATGGGGATACAAGTTTTTGTCCAAAAATTCAGTGGGGTCTCTAGTCACGTGAATACCCAGGTATTTAAAGGAGGAGCCTGCCACCTTCAAAGGGCAGTCCGCCGCTAACACGGGGAGTTGTCCCTTCACGACATACAGTTCCGACTTGCTCCAGTTGATCGTGTACCCGGAGACCCTCCCATGATCATCACAGAGGTGTAGCAGGGCCGGCACCCCAGTATCCGGGTCCATGAGATATACCAACATATCGTCGGCATAAAGTGACAAACGATCCTCCTGACCCTCCTTCCAACTTATTCCCTTCAGTAAGGGTGAGGTCCTAATGAGAGTGGCAAGTGGTTCCAAGGATAACGCAAACAGCAATGGCGAGAGGGGGCACCCTTGTCTCGTACCTCTCCCCAAGGAAAACGTTCTCGACATGTGCCCGTTCGCCACCACCTGAGCAACTGGTTCCGTGTACAGCAGTCTAACCCACGCTATGAAGCGGGGACCAAACCCCAACCGCGACAGTACCTCAAACAAGTAGTTCCATTCCACGAGGTCAAAAGCCATCCTGGCATCGAGAGCCAGCACCACTGCCGGGGACGGAATGGAATCTGCCCTGGCCAGTACCCCATGCAGCCGACGTAAGTTCAACGCCGTGTTCCTGTGTGGCATGAATCCGGACTGGTCCGGGTGGACAAGGGACGCAAGATGCGGTAAGAGCCTAGTCGCTAGGAGTTTGGCGAGGATTTTAGCCTCTGCGTTAAGCAGTGATATGGGACGATAGGACGAACAGTCCTCAGGTGGTTTCCCTGGCTTGGGGATGGCCACAATCGTTGCCATCCTCTGATCTGGAGGAAGTGCGCCCTTATCTAGACAGTCCTTATACATTCCTAGCAAATGCACGCTAAGAGTTTCCGGTGCCGCTTGATACCATTCTATAGGTATGCCGTTGGGACCCAGTGCCTTGCCTGATTTCAGGGCCACGATCGCCATTTGAATTTCGTCAGCGGTAATGTCCGCCTCCAACTCGTCGGACATTTCCGGCGATAAAGTTCGGATCACAATTGGCGCCAATGCTTCCCTAGCCGTCTCAGGGGCTATCACTGCTGTTGGTGTGTAGACCCCTTCAAAGTAACTTGCGAGCTGATCTACTATGTGCCGTGGGTTCGTGTACACCTGTCCCTGACCATCCTTTAATCGTGGGATTCCCTTGGAGTTCCCTTCCCTTTTGTCTAGCCAAGCTAGCATTCTCCCTGCCTTGTCCCCTACCTCATAAACCCGATCCTGAGTGTCGGTAATCTGTTTCCGTACCTGAATGCGCAAATGATCGTTGTATAGCCGCTGCTGTATGTCAAGTGCATGTAAGGAGGTTGGGGATGGGTGACGTTCGTGTGCTGTCTGCAAGGTGTGCAGTGTCAGTTCCAATTTATCCAACTCTTGTGCCTGTTCCCGTTTATGTCTCGTGATGGAGCTTATGGCTTGACCCCTCAAGACCGCCTTGTAGGCTTCCCAAAGTACCCCTGGTGAGCGCACTGAACCCACATTCTCAGTAAAGTAATGTGTTGTCGCTCTCTTAAGGGCCTTGCGGACCTGGGGAATCTTCAGGTAGGTGGCGTGTATGGGGTAAATGCGTTTACGGGACCTTTCCTGGGAGGAGAGTGTGAGAGAGATTGGCGAGTGGTCTGAAATACCTCGGGGGTGGATCTCTATTGCGTCCACAAGTCGGAGCGCATCTCCCAGGGTTAGAAAGTGATCTATTCTCGTCATACTGCCGTGAACGGCGGAGTGAAACGTGTACTGCTGTAGAGAAGGGTGAAGGAGTCTCCACACGTCTGTTAGGCCCATAGCCGTAATGAAACGCTGTAGGCGGGGGGTCCAGGTCGTGGGAGATGATGCCGGGAACCTGTCTAATTGTGTGTCCACTATGGCATTAAAGTCCCCCCCTAGGATAACCTCACCCTCGGGCAGAGATAGCAGAAAATCACCCAGCTTTGGAAGCTGCACCGAGTGTAGTGCCGGTGGGACATAGACGGATACTATATTAAGAAGCCTACCCTCCCACTGTCCCTGCAGCGCGGCAAAGCAGCCCTGATCGTCTTTCCTGGTTTGTAAAGGGATGAATTGCGAGGCCCTCCGTATCATAATGCCAGTACCCCTCGACCCAGACGTAAAACTCGAATGCACCATCATTTTGTATCCCTTCCTATCCATCGCTTTGGTAGCCCCCCCTGTCAGGTGTGTTTCCTGCAGCAGCGCTATGGTGGGTCTCTGTCGTTTAAGTGCGGTTAACACCAGACCCCGCTTCACTTTGTCCCCCAGCCCCCTCACGTTCCAAGACAATAACCTCAGGGATGAGCGCTGAGACTCCGAGGCTACGCCATCTGCCTCAGGGATCTGGCTCCCAGCCATTTGGCGGCGTGAGTTCTAAGGCATGACAAAGGGAGTGGGAGTCCTGAGCGTGTGGTATGTGTACCTGTGGTAGGACGTATGAGGGGTTCGGCCAAGGGGGCCAGTCTTCGTTCATCCCACCAATCATCTGAGAATTAAGGTGAAAGCAACGTGTTTGTGTTGACCTTACATGTGAATTCCTAACTTTAACAAAACTTCCCTTCCCCTGTTCCCCCCTCCCTGCACCCCTGCCTAACGGACTTTCAACTGCCCGCCCCCCCAACTGAGCAGAGTGCTTAAACCTCCCCTTAACCAGTGTACTTGCGTGTGGGGGGAGAGTGTCTCCCCGATCAGGCGGCATCCCCACGTGCTTCCGGGGTCCACCCGTGTCAGAGTCTGCTCGCGGCTAATGCATACATCAACCATTGTTCAGCAGGTAATGCAATTCCAGGACCATGAGAGCGAGTCATTCCATTCCGCCTTTGCCGGTACGGCCGCGGGGTGGGGAGCCTCCCGCACCCCCCCGGCCCGACGTTTGGGAACCAGTTCCATTGTCGTCTCCTTGGCTGTGGTTGGACCGTTGGTGTCTCTTCGAGCGGTCGTCCGTGCGCCAACCCTCAAGCCAGTCGCGAGCCGCCTCCGGGGAATCAAAAAACCACACTTTCTTGTCCGCCACTACTCGCAGTCGGGCCGGGAAGAGCATCGAGTAGGGCAGCTCCTTTTCCCTCAGCGTCTTTTTAATCTCAAGGAACGTTCTTCGCTTTCTGGACACCTCGGCCGTGTAGTCTGGAAAGAAGGCAATCCGTGAGTTCTGTATCTGAATAGCAGGTGCCACTCTCGCCGCTTGTAGGATGGCGTCGCGGTCTCGGAAGTTGAACAGCCTTGCAAGGATCGGCCTTGGCGGTCCTCCAGGCTTAGGCTTTCCTCCCGGGACCCTATGTGCCCTTTCCACCGAAAAGAAGTTGGAGAGACCCTTCGGTTGGAGTCTGGTGTTGATCAGGTCCTCCACATAGAGATCAAGAGCGCCCGTGTCCTCCGATTCCGGCACGCCTAGAATTCGGACGTTGTTGCGTCGTGAGCGCCCTTCTTGATCATCCAGTTTGTCCCTGAGAAATTTGTTGTCTGTTTGTAGCCTTTCTACCGCTGTTTGCAGTTCAGACACGTCTTCCACCAAGGATTTAGCGACTACCTCCACTTGCTTGACCCTTTCGTTGATTTTCTGAAGGTCCGCTCTTATCAATGTGACGTCCGTGGCCGTGGCCCCCACCGTGACCTGAACCTGTGCCAGCGCTGCCATTACATCTTCAAGCGTGACTTTTTTGGCGCTCTCCGAGTCCATCGTCTTCCCTGTGGATTTGCGCTGTTCCTGGGGAGGTGTCTGTTGTTCGTATGCGAATCTGTTCAATTTAGCTTGCGCTGCCGTGAGCTTGGGCCCTCTGTTTGACATGGCCTTTCCTCCGTGGGCGGTGTGTTCCCCCACCTATACGGCAAGTCAGGGCCAATAAAAAGATGAGTCCTGCAGCGATGGGTCCGCGACCAACACTCGGGCCCAAAGTCCCTCGTTCGGGTCTCAACAACTGTGGCCGTCCCAGGTGGCAATCGGAGGGCACGCAGTGTAGCTTGTTAGTGGAAGGCCAACCTGGGTGCAAGCAGCCGTGCTGTCCACCACGTTTGCGCCCGATGAGATGGCTGCCGGGAAGGCCAGGTGAGCCCCCTCCACTATCGTGTCAGCAATGCCAGGCCGAATGAGGGGCTACTCTTCCCACCGCCACGTGCGGTAGCAAATGCTGCTGTCTGGCGCCCTTCTCCGCTGTACCCCCGACTCCCCAAGCGCGCCCGTGGTCAGTTGTGCGCTGTGGAGCGTTGGGGGAGGGGGAGGGCTGCGCAGGACTCACCGATGGCTTCTCTGCCGGCCGCCGCTCACAGGGACGGGGGCACCCCTCTTCCCTCGTTCGCCGGTGCGGTGCCTCCGACCGCTGTGTGGATGGTGGGGGCTGCAGTATCAAGAGGGCCCGACCCTCAACATGGCGGCTGCCGTCCCCCGGGCGCCCGCCCCGTCGCTCCGGACCTACCACGCCGGGGCTGTGGGCGAGTGTACCTCCGCCGGGCTCCGCAAGATGCCTCACCAAGTCCTGGGGATTGAACTGTAGGTCCGGTCGCCGACAGGCAGAACGACCGCGGGACCGGCACTTCCGCCCCGTCCCAGCCGCCGACGGCCGACTTCCGCTCGGGCTCCAGCCGCACTCCACACCGCAGCTTTCCGGAGGACAACAGGCCCCTCCTCCCCTTCGCTCCGCGAGCCGGCTCAAGGCGATCGCCTGTCCTTTCGGTCTCTGGAACGCTCCGATGAGCGCCGCAAGGGCCCTAGACACGGTCCGCCCCTTCAGACATTAATATTAGTCGGATGAAGATAGCGGATTAATGCGGGATGCCTCCTTCCCACGGGAGCCTCTCTAAGCTGCGGCCGCCATCGTTGGCTGCTAGCCACGCCCCCGTAAAATAGTATTTTTAAAAAGAACAAAACATAGTGCCACACAAAAACACTGCGTGCAATTGAGAACAAAGCCCCGAATTAGAAATACGTTTTTGAAGTTTTAGATCACTGCCAAACATTAAAATGAAAGCAGAGTCTCTCCCACACAATTTCGCACAGATCAAAACAGCGCACGTCGACCACCTTAAACAGAGGTGCCGCTCTAGTGATGAACAGCTTGCAGCTTCTTCACATGTTCTCTAACTGTAGGCTGATTCACCATGTCAGCCGGAATGCTGACGGGCAGTGTTCTTGCATTATACCCAAAGTTAGCCAGAAAAGGGGATACCCCCATTGAGCAATGCCAGGCGCTATTATAAGCCAATTCAGCCATCTACAACAGAGACCCCCATGAGTCCTGAGCCTCTTTAGCATAGCACAGGAGATACTTCTTCAGAGTCTGATTTAACCTCTCCGTCTAGCCATCTGATTGCGGGTGGAAGCTCGTTGACAACGTGGAATCGATTTTTAATGCCTTGCACCACATTTCCAGAACCTAGCGATGAATTTGGGACCTCGGTCGGACACGATCACCTAGGGCAACCCATAGATTCATAGGACATTACTCATCAGTAACTGTGCGGTCTATCCCGCCGTAGGCAATATGGCTGAATAACCCTAATCATGGGGCAACCCTGTTATAATATCCAGGCTAATATTCTGCCAGGGTTGTTGGGGAGTAGGCATGGGCAAAAGCTTCCCTTTCTGCTTTGAGTTTTCCCCTTTGGTTCTAGCACATTCCTCACACTGAGAAACCCAAGAAGAGATATCTTTACCTAAATGTTTCCAGCAAAAATGTCGCTGTACCAACTGCGTCGTCTTGAGTGTTCCTGGATGCCCTGCCAACGGGGATTCATGGCACCAGACATAGGCTTCCTTCTGCAGTTCTGAAGTAGTTAGGTGCAACTTGTTCTTATAAAAAGGCAGCCCTTGTTTCACAGTGCGGTCGACATCTTGTTCCGCCCATTTCTCCCACACAGAGGTTGTCTTGTGTTGGCGCACCTCCTCAAGAAGATTTGCCACCCTGATGGCACAAAGCACCTTTGAGGGATCAGTGATTGCCTCTGTGACTTTGCTAGTAGTGCCTCCCATGGATTTCTGTCTGGACAGAGAGTCTGCCTTGCTCAGTATCTGGCCTAAAGGTAACATCAAAGTCATTTTCTGCAAAGAAGAGCATCCATCTCATCTGCTGTGAGAGATGCAGAGCCGTCTTCATATATTAGAGGTTCCTATGGTCGGTGTACACTGTGATGGGGTAACGAGCCCACCACAGGTACTGTCTCCATTCCTGAAGGGCCTTTTTAATAGCCAATAGTTCCTTTTCAGCGATTGTATAGTCCTTTTCTGCTGGGTACAATTTCTTGGAAAGGTATGCCACTGGATGTATCTGCCCAGTGTGTTTATCTCTCAGATAGAGTATGGCACCAATGACCTCATCAGAGGCGTTTGCTTCCACCACAAAATGATTCTCAAGTTTGGGACGTGTAAGTACTGGCGCCATAGTGAACGCTCTCTTTAGAGAAAGGAATGCTTTCTCAGCCCCGCTGGTCCAAATGAAAGGGACTCCCTTTCGTAGCAATCAAGAGATTGGGACCGCAACTTAGGAAAAATGCAGAATGAACCTGCGTTAATAGTTCGGAAAACCCAAAAAACATTGGACGTCTCTCACATTTTTGGGAGTAGGCTATTCTTCCACCGCCTGTACATTAGGTTCAGCCTTGTGTAACCCTTCTGGACAAAGCATAACCCCTAGGAATTCCACTTCATGCACTCCAAACTCACACTTGCTCAATTTACAATACCAGTGGTGCTCTCTTAACTTCTTTAGTACTAGCGTGACCTGTTCTCTATGTACTTCATTAGAAGTGGAGTAAATCAAAATGTCATCAATGTAGACTACTACGAAGTGGTCCACATATTCTTTAAGAACATCGTTTAAGAAATAATGAAACGCCGCTGGGGCATTGCAAAGCCCAAACAGCATTACAGTATACTCGAATAAGCCAGAAAGGGTCTCAAAGCGGTTTACCCTCTCAAATACGCACCAGGTGAAAGGCCTCGCTCAAATCCAGCCTAGTGTAGACCGTAGGCTCAAGCACCTGATCCAATAACACCGAGATGAGTGGCAAAGGGTATCTGTTGCTTACAGTGTTTTTGTTCAACATGCAGTAATCTATAAAGGCTCTCAGGTCACCGTTCGCTTTAGCTACGAAGAACAGTGGAGAGGCTGCAGGGGAACGGAAAGGCCTAATAAACACAATCTCCAGATAGTGATCGATGTTTTCCCTCAAGTGTTTGGTCTCTGGCTCCGACAATGCATACACTCTACAAGCAGGGATGGTTGCTCCTTCTACAAAATCTATCTGGCAATCATATTGCCTGTGTGGGGGAAGATGTTCTGCCTGAGTTTCACTAAAGACATCTGCAAACTGCTCGTACCCCGAAGGTAACACCGTCTCCTTCTCAGCTGTAGTAGCCACATAAAATAGGTAAGTTTTTGCTGCAGCCTGAGACAGAGTGTTCTGAGCAAAATGTTTCTGGCACTCCATTGATAGAAACCGTACTGTTTTAGTCCTCAAATCTATAGTGGGATTATGATGACAGAACCAAGGCATCCTCAATATCACCTCATATTGTGGGGCCTCGATAATGTTCAAGGATAGTTCCTCTACAGGCAGTCTGGTAGCATCAGTTACTGATAACAGTATGGACTCAGTTTGATCCGTAATGAGACCAGATTGCAGAGACTTGCCATCTACGGGCAATACCTCTTCCAGCATCCCATGGGGAACTCTACCTAAATCAAGGCTTGTCCCCAAACCACTATCAATGCAATTCCCCGTGGCCCAAAATCCAATGTGACCAATACATGATGGAAGTGGTGATTCCACTCAAGACTCATAGGGAGCACGATGTGGGATTCAGTGTCTTTTAATGCAGTGGTCGATAAAGATGGCATCCCCCTACCCTTGTCTGTGTCACATTCTGTTCACATCACCCCGGGTACCCCTAACTCTGAGCGTGTGACTGAAACAGCCACCTTCTTATTCCTAGACCAGGCGCCTGGTGACTTGGGTTTAGAGGGGCAGTCTCTTACATAATGCCCTCTTTTCCCGCAGTACATACACAATCTCTGCACTCTACGACCCTCCCTTTCTTCTCTTGTTAACAGGGCTCTAATAGCTCCTATTTCCATTGGCTCCGCCCCGCCTCACTGCTTAACATAGCCCTACAGGGTTTTTGTAGGACCGATAATAAACTCTTTCCACCTTTTATTACTCTCCCCCTCTTTATGACATCCGGCTATTAAGTTTTAATGTCAAATTAATCAAATCTGTACAATTGGTAGGCTGAGGGTCGATTTGTGCCAACACATCCTTCATGTCATCACGCAAACCTTGATAAAAGAGAGACATTCTCTTTTCCTCTGGCCATGCGGCTTCGACCACTAACCGGTTGAAGGACGTAAGGTAGGATATTAAATCGTTTCTCCCTTGTTTCAGATCTAACAATTCATGATCAGCACTGAACGTGGTTGCTCTTCTATTGAACACTCTCTCGAATTCGGCTCAGAAGGCAGCCCAATCTGACAACACTGGATCGTTATTCCTAACCAAAGGGACGGCCCAGGTGGCGACGTCACCCACCCAATAAGATATGGCAAAAGCTACTCTAGAATGGTTGTTTGGGAAGGATGCAGGTTTACATGAAAAGTGCAGCATTATCGGAGTCAGAAACACCTGTATTTTCAGAGGGTCTCCTGCATACCTCTCTGAATTAGCCAGTGGTATGGGAGGCGGAACCGTGACCTGTATTTGTGAGGTAGAAGCTGACACGTCAAAAGGGTTTCTGGTTAATTTGTCAACCTTTTCTCTTAATGCAGTGGTTTCTGCTTTGGAAGAGGCCAGTTCCTGTTGAACTAATACTAAGGCCTGAAGGACATCTTGCATGGACGCCATATCGGGACACCTGGATCGGGAGGAGTATGAATTCGTGGTTGCGAAAAAAAACAGCACCTGTATTCCGAGGTGGTTTCCCATTAGGTACCAACAAGGCTCAACTCTGATTAACTTCTGAGATCAGAAGAGATCAGGTGCTTTCAGGGTGGTGTGGCCCTAGGCATGACAGGCACTGACTGTGGTGGATCATAACTGTTTTTCATTCTACTTCAGTGATGGCCATAGTACACAAGAAAATCCATCCTCATTCACCTAAAGCAAAACAAACAAAAAAAAGCCTACAGCACCTAGTATTCCAAGGCGGTCTCCCATCGGGTACTAACCAAGCCTGACCCTGATTACATTCAGAGATCAGACAAGATCACATGCTTTCAGGTGGTTTAGCAGTAGGCCTGAAGAGCACTGACTTTGGGGTGCTTAGTTTTTTTCATTCTACGTCAGTGCTGGCCAAAGTACACGAGACAACTCATCCACATTCACCTAAAGCAAAATAAACAAAACAAAGGCCTACATCACCTGGTATTCCCAGGAGGTCTCCCATGCAGATACTAACCAAGCCCGACCCTGCTTAACTTCTGAGATCATATGCTTTCAGGCTAGTATGGCTGTAGACATGAAGAGCACTGACTTTGGTGCTCTTAGCTTTTTTCATTCTACTTCAATGCTGGCCATAGTACGCGAGACAAGCCACCCTCATTCACCTAAAGTCAAACAAAAAAAAAAAAAACGGAAGCACTTGGTGTCCCCAGGTGGCCTCCCATTCAGGTACTGACCAGGCATGTCTCTGCTTATTTTCTGGGATCAGACAAGATCAGGTACTATCAGGGTGTAATGGCCCTAGGCATGAAGAGCACTGACATTGGGGCTCTTAGCTTTTTCCATTCTACTTCAGTGCTGGCCATAGTATGCAAGACAAGCCACCCTCATTCACCTAAAGCTAACAAGAAAAAGCCTACTGTACCTGGTATTCCCAGGCGTTCTCCTATCCAGGTACTAACCAGTCCCGACCCTGCTTAACTTCAGAGATCAGATGCTTCCACGGTGTTCTAGCCCTCGGCATGAAGATCACTGACTTTAGGGCTCTTAGCTTTTTTCATTCTACTTTATTGCTGGCCATAGTAAGCGAGACAAGCCACCCTCATTCACCTAAAGCAAAACAACAAATGAAAGCCTACAGCACCTGTTATTCCCAGGCGGTCTTCCATCCAGATACTAACTAGGCCAGACCCTGCTTAACTTCTGCGATCATACGAGATCAGGTTATTTTAAGGTGAGACGGCTGTAGGTACGAGACGCACTGACTTTGGGGATCTTAGCTTTTTTCATTCTACTTTAGTGCTGGCCATAGTAAGCGAGACAAGCCATCCTTATTCATCTAAAGCAAAAGAAATAAGCATAGCCAATGGGTCTTGCCTTGGGACCTTATAAGTGTTTAGCCATGCAGCACACAAGCTGCGAGTTTACAAACATGAGAAGTAGATAGTGCAGCTGATTGCACATTGTACATAAAACTTTGGAAAATGCAGAGAAAAATACTGCAAATATTCTAATAATGCGACTGCTGTTTAGATTGTTGAATGTTATGTTGGCGCTTTGGCAACAGTCATATGGAGGGAAACTGAGAGGGATAAGGTGGTCGGTTGAGAGGATAGAAAGCTAGGGAGAAAGATAATGCATGAAGGAAGGGAAGAGAGAAGTGCTTAATTTGTAAGTGAATGAGTGCCGGTGCTGAAAGATTTGCTCAGAAGCAGCGTCCAGACCAGCCGAAAGTACATGAACAGAATGTCTGTATTCCCAAACTGATACCTGTTTGTTTTGTTTCCTCTGTAGTGTTGAGTCTGCAGAAGTGGGGGCGGGAAGGGATGCGGGGGATTGGTTCACGCAGAGTAAAGCTGCCATGAATGCAGTTAGCCAGGGGGGCACCTCAAGGAGGCGCATAAACATGTAAGTGACACATTTTGCTGTTATATGTTGTCTTAACATCCCCAAGCACTGACAGTTTAGGGCTTAATGTATGAACTTTAAGGGTAAAGTTGGGAGCAAACCAGCTGAAAGTACACGAATAGAGCAGCCGTATTCCCAAACTGATACCTGTTTGTTCAGTTTCCTCTGTAGTGTTGAGTCTGCAGAAGTGGGGGCGGGTGGCGGTAAAGGGGGTTGGATTGGTTCACACAGAGTAAATCTGCCATGAAAACAGTCCGCCAGGGGGGCACCTCATGCAGGCGCTGCAAAACACGAGGTGCGTGGAACGAAAAGGAGTGTGGGAAGGGAAACTGGAGGGAAGAAGAAAGGCGCGAGGCAGGAACTAAATAAGTTGAGCATGGCTGATATGGAAAAGGCATGCAAATGGGGAAAAAGCAAAGAGCGTTGCTGCAGGCCTTGTTAGTTGTCAGCTAGAATTATTATCTGGAAGTTACTCACTACTAGGCAGCAGGTGCTTTAACCAAATAAACTACTGTCTCATTGGGATTGGGGTCTCACGATCCTCCTTGAAACAGCAATTACACACTTGGCTGGTAAACCGACTCAGTTTGCGTGCTGTGTTGGGATCTATGCAGCAGGCACATGAACAGCTGAGCTACCATCTTTAAACGTAGGACTGGCAGTTACGTAATGATCGCGGGTGTAACGTGCGTGTACCTGCTGGGATCGTGCTGTGTCGGGTGCGCACCTCTGGAGGAGGCGCCCGGCCCACTGACTGCCCTGGTAAGTTACGGTTATGTTTAATCCTACCCAGCCAGGGCTCTGCTGCCTGCATCTCCAGGGATCCTTGCTGCGGTTTCCAAGGATTGGAGGCGCTATAGCGGCTATAGTCGGCGTGTGGCTCGAGGCGTGTGCATGCGGGGTGGGTGTTCTGCTCGGATTAAAAGTGTCACGCATGGCCTGGGGCCACCTGGCAGCCGTGACTCACTCTTTTGGGAAGCTTCTGGCGCAGATGGAGCAGTCCGGAGGAGCTTGTGAAGTGGGAGAACGGAGAAAAAGTAGGGAAGGTAAATAGGAAGCAAGGAGAGGGAGAAAGGAGCAAAGAGGGGGCAAAGGAGGGAGCAAGGGAGGTACATGGGGAGCAAAGAGAGGGATCCCATGAGGAGAACAGGATGCATGGAGAGGGCAAAAAGACTGGGTGGGGTAATAGTTTATAGAGTAAGACCTAAAAAGCCCGCGAGTGGTGCGTGCGTGCTTGGGAGAGCAAGAAATAAATAAATAAATTAGTGAGCGCGGTGTCCCTTGTGGGCGCCGCGCTGGAAAAGATGAAATAAAGCACCGCAGAGTGGGAGAGCGAGCCCTCTACCTCCTCCTGACAGCTGCTCCCGAGGCGGATTCACCCAACAATAATAGCCTGCGGGTTAACAAGTGGGAAGGGTGGGGGAGTGTGGCCGAGGTCACACACAGCGTTTCCCTTGCGGGAGTGAGCCTTGGGCACCATCTGTTTGGAAGTTTATTACAAACAGATGGTTTCAAAGCTCGCTCCGGCAAGGGAATCGCCAAATGTGCACGCTTTGCCATTGAAAGCAATGCAAAGCGTGCACGTTTTTGGACCAAAAAGTGAATCGATTTCTAAAGGTCTCCTCCTAAGCAGCGCATGCGCGCTGCGTAGACGAGACCTAAAAGAAAGCCTACAGCCACTGGTATTCCCAGGCGGTCTCCCATCAAGGTGCGAACCCGACCCAGCTTAACTTCTGAGATCATACGAGATCAGGTGATTTTAGGGTGTTATGGCCCTAGGCATGAAGGGCACTAATGTGGGGGTTCTAAGCTTTTTTCATTCTATTTCAGTGTTGGCCATAGTACACAAGACAAGCCATCCACATTCATGTAAAGCAAAACAAAAAATAAGGCCTACAGCACCTGTTATTCCCAGGCGGTCTCCCATGCAGACACTAACCAGGCCCAACCCGGACTTCCAGTCTCAGACACTGCGGCAGTCAAAAACGTGCGGCGCACTCACTGTTCCACAGCTACAGATATCGTCATTGGCTCCCCCTGTCCGAATCTGAACCGGGCTAAACCACGGGGCACGCTGCCGCCTAACAAGGCACACCACAAGAAGTGAAGCCTCAACTCTCTGCTCCTCCACATGGTCCTCACTTCCGGACCTGACAAGATTTTATCTCCTACTTACCTACGCCAGCTGGGACGGAAGTACAACCTGCAGAGAGATCCACCAACATTTTCATCTGCCTAAAAGCCCTGAAGAAGTCTTGGGGTACTTCCCCAGACGAAACACGTGTTGGCTGGGCAACCATTCAGAATTAAAAGAACAAATAAATACTCCTGATTGTTCTTATTGATTTGTAATATATTGTGTAACACCATATCACCAATGTGTCAGAAGCTTTTGGTAAAGAGAAATTGCTCTGCATACACTGTGGACGTGTGCACAGGCCCATTGTTGCCAACATTTTCATCTGCCTAAAAGCCCTGAAGAAGTCTTGGGGTACTTCCCCAGACGAAACACGTGTTGGCTGGGCAACCATTCAGAATTAAAAGAACAAATAAATACTCCTGATTGTTCTTATTGATTTGTAATATATTGTGTAACACCATATCACCAATGTGTCAGAAGCTTTTGGTAAAGAGAAATTGCTCTGCATACACTGTGGACGTGTGCACAGGCCCATTGTTGCTGCTTAACTTCTGAGATCAGACAAGATCAGGTACTTTCAGGGTGTACTGGCCCTAGGCATGAAGAACACTGATGTTGGGGCTTTAAACTTTTTTCATTCTACTTCAGTGCTCGCCATAGTAATCGGGACAAGCCACCCTCATTCTCCTAAAGCAAAACAAACAAAGAAGCCTACAGGACCTGGTATTCCCAGGCTGTCTCCCATCCAGGTACTAACCAGGCCAGACCCTGCTTACCCTCTGAGATCAGATGAGATCAGGTGCTTGCAGGGTGGTATTGCCGTAGGCATGAATAGCACTCACTTTGGGAATCTTAGATTTTTTAATTCTATTTCAGTGCTGGCCATATTTTGCAAGACAAGCTTCCCTCATGCACCTAAAGCAAAACAAACAAAAAAATAGAGCAACTGTCATTCCCAGGTGGTCTTCCATCTAGGTACTAACCAGGCCCATACCTGATTAACTTCTAGGATCAGATGAGATCAGGTTATTTTAGAGTGGTATGGCCGTAGGCATGAATAGCACTGACTTTGGGGCTCTTAGCTTTTTTCGTTGTACTTCAATGCTGGCCATAGTACGCGAGAAAAGCCACCTTAATTCACCTAAACCAAAACAAACAATAAAGCCTACAACTCCTGATATTCCCAGGTGGTCTCCCATCCTGCTGTTAACCAGGCCCGACCCTGCTTAACTTCTGAGATCAGAAAAGATCAGGTGCTTTCATGGTGTTCTGGCCATAGGCATGAAGAGCACTGATGTTGGGGCTCTATTTTTTTTTCTTTCTACTTCAGTGCTGGCCATAGTAAGCCGGACAAGCTATCCCCATTCACCTAAAGCAAAATAAACAAAAAAAGCCAACAGGACCTGGTATTCCCAGGTGGTCTACCATCCAGGTACGAACGAGCCCGACCCTGCATAACCTCTGAGATCAGACGAGATCAGGTGCTTTCAGGGTGGTGTGGCCGTAGGTATGCAGAGCACTGACTTTGGGGATCACAGCTTTTTTCATTTTACTTCAATGCTGGCCATAGTACACGAGACAAGCTATCCTCATTCACCTAAAGCAAAACAAACAAATAAAACCCTACAGCACCTGTCTTCCATCCAGGTATTAACTAGGCCCGACCTTGCCTAACTTCTGAGATCAGAGGAGATCAGGTTATTTTAGGGTGGTATGGCCGTAGGCCTGAAGACCAGTGACTTTGGGGCTCTTAGATTTTTAATTATACTTCAATGCTGGCCATAGTAAGCGAGACAAGCCACCCTAATTTACCTAAAGCAAAACAAAAAACAAAAAGCCTACAGGACCTGGTATTCCAAGGGGGTCTCCCATTCAGGTACTAACCAGGCCCCCGACCCTTCTTAATTTCTGGGATTAGACAAGATCAGGTGCTTTCAGGATGTTCTATTCCTGGGCATTAAGAGCACTTACGTTGGGGCTCCAAGCTTTTTTCAATCCACTTCAGTGCTGGCCATAGTAAGCGAGACAAGCCACCTTCATTCACCTAAAGCAAAACAAATAAAAAAAGCCTCCAGGACCGGGTATTCACAGGTGGTTTCCCATCCAGGTACTAACCAGGCCGGACCCTGCTTAACCTCTGAGATCAGATGCTTTCAGGGTGGTATGGCCTTAGGCATAAAGTGCACTAACTTTCAGGATCTTAGCTTTTTTTTTATCCTACTTCACTGTTGGCCACAGTATCCAAGACAAGCCACCGTCATTCACCTAAAGCAAAATAAACAAAAAACAGCCTACACCACCTGGTCTGGTATTCCCAGGCGGTCTCCCATCCAGGTACTAAGCAGGCACGACCCTTCTTAACATCCGAGATCAGACAAGATCAGGTGCTTTCATGGTGTTCTGGCCCTCGGCATGAAGAGCACTAACATTGGGGCTCTAAGCTTTTTTCATTCTACTTCAGTGTTGGCCATAGTACACGAGACAGGCCTTTCTCATTCACGTAAAGCAGAACAACAAAAAAAAGCCTACAGCACCTGGTATTCCCAGGCAGTCTGCCATCCAGGTACTAACCAGGCCCGACCCCTCTTAACTTCTGAGATCAGATGAGATTAGGTGCTTTAAGGGTGTTATGGCCGTAGGCATGAGGAGCACTGACTTTGGGGATCATAGCTTTCTATATTCTACTTAATTGCTGGCCACAGTAAGCCAGACATGCCACCCTCTTTCACCTAAAGCTAAACAACAACAAAAAGCCTACATCCCCTGATATTCCCAGGTGTACCACTATCCAGGTACTAACCAGGCCCGACCCTGCTTAACTTCTGAGATCAAACGAGATCTAGTGATTTAATGGTGGTGTTGCTGTAGGCATAATGAGCACTGACTTTGGGGATCTTAGCTTTTTTCATTCTACTTCAGTGCTGGCCATATTACGCGAGACAAGCCACCCTCATTCACCTAAAGCAAAACAAAAAAAAAAGTCTACAGCACCTTTTATTCCCAGGCAGTCTCGCATACAGGCCTGACCCTGCTTAACTTCTGAGATCAGACGAGATGAGGCTCTTTTAGGGTGGTATGACCATAGGCATGAAGACCACTGACTTTGGGGCTCTTAGCTTTTTTTATTCTACTTCAATGCTGGCCATAGTACGCGAGACAAGCCACCCTCTTTCACCTAAAGGAAACAAAGCCCACAGCACCTGGTATTCGCAGGCGGTCTCCCATAAAGGTACCTAACAGGCCCGACCCTGCGTAACTTCTGAGATCAGACAAGATCAGGTGCTTCAGGGTGTTCAGGCCCTAGTTATAAAGAGCACTGACGTTGGGGCTCTAAGTGTTTTTTATTCTACTTCAGTGCTGGCCATAGTAAGTGAGACAAGCCACCCTCATTCACCTAAAGCAAAGAAAAAAAGCTAACATGACCTGCTACCCAGGCAGTCTCCCATCCATGTACTAACCAGGCCCGACCTGCTTAACTTCTGAGATCAGACAAGATCAGGTGCTTTCAGGGTGTTCTGGCCCTAGGCATGAAGAGGACTGATGTTGGGGCTCTAAGCTTTGTTCATTCTACTTCAGTGCTGGCCATTGTAAGTGAGACAAGCCACCATCATTCAACTAAAGCAAAACAAAAAGAAAGTCAAAGGACCTGGCATTCCCAGGTCTCCCATCCAGGTACTAACGAGGACCGACCGTGGTTAACCTCTTCCATAAGACAAGATCTGCTGTTTTCAGGGTGGTGTGGCTGTAGGTGTCAGGGACTGTCCGGGACTATGTGGGGAACACAGTCAGGGACTTGGACAAGAACTGGGAACTGGGTAGAAGACGTACATAGAAAGGAGGAGTACAGTGCTGCCCAGGATCATAAAGGAATTCAGAGGAGAAAAAGGGATCCAAAGAGGAAGCCTGTACAAGTGAACACCCGGGACAGACGTGCAAGACATATATATATAATACAACATTAACAATAAAGGGTGTGTGGGGTAAAGCACTCAGGAGCTCCACATGGTAAGACTGAAGCTCAGTAAGTTTCTTACCCGCAATTGCTGTTACAGATACTGACTGCAAATACCCACATGTAGGATATGCATGCAAAGGCAGGGTCTGTGGAACTTATACCTATAGTGATGTTATAAATGTAACTCAAAGACAAAACTCACAGTGAACAAGAAACACCACCTAGGTAGTCAGCTGAGCCCACGGATCCTGGCGATCAAACAGGAACGCGCAAGGCAGTAACAGCAAAGGGGTAGAACTAAACACAAGCACAATAGACAAGGAGCTAGCAAGGAGGAGTGCTTAACAGGAAAGGAAGGAAATGACAGGGCACACTTGGCAGAAAGCAGGTAACAAACATACAAGGTAACAGAAGTAAGACAGCAGAATAGAAAGGCAGCAAACTAGAACTGGAGCCAAGGAAATGGGAAGCAAGGCAGGGACTGGAAACGGATATACAGAAGGGGAGGCTACAAGGGTATACTAGAATAGTGCAGGTTAAGGAATCAAGAAAACTAAGTAGCAGAGAAGGCAGTGCTGGGGCAGGAACAAGAAGTGAGCTAAGGCTCAGGAGTCAAGGCAGCACTGCAGACGGTGCTGGTTCAGGAACAGGGAACTACCAAAGCTTCAGGAGTCAAGGTAGCACTGCAGGCAGTGCTAGTTCAGGAACACGGAAATTACTAGAGCTTAGGAGTCAAGGTAGCACTGCAGGCAATACTAGTTCAAGGAAACAGGACATAGCTACAGCTCAGGAAACAAGGAGTCAAGAGAGCACTGCAAGCAGTGCAAATCAGGAACAAGACATAGCTAAGCCCAGGAACAAAGAATAACTATAGCTCAGGAACTCAAGAAACAATGTAGCACGGCAGGCAGTGCTAATTCAGGTACAGGGAATAGCTATAGCTCAGGAACTCAGGAAACAAGGTAGCACTGCAAGCAGTGCTAATTCAGGAGAAGGGCAACTGCTGCAGTTCGGGAACAAGGAATACTAAGGCTATGGGGTCAGGGTACCACTGCAGGCAGTGCTAATTCAGGAACAGGGAAAACAGCAGCAGGTCAGGAACAAAGCATAATTAAAGGTCAGGAAACACTGGAAACAAGAATAGCAAAAGCTCAGGGAACTCTGGAAACAAGGATTGGTCTGACCGGTAAACAGTTACAATGACCAACCTTTGCCTGTAGGGAGCTGGGGCTTAAAAGAGCTCACAGTAATCACATGCAGCTGGTGTGAGCAGGCTAGCAGCAGCCACCCGCAGGTGAGCTGAATTCCTCCACCCATCCTTGGCCTGCAGGGGTGGAGACAAAGCAGTGAGCAGGGAATTCTGGGTAATGGAGTTTCAGGCATAAGTAGGCTGGCTTTAAGTCTAAGCAGGCTGGCTTTCACAAAACCCGGCATGGATTGGGAATGGATGTCATTTCCCAAATAGTGTCCAAATGGCTGGAAGTCAAGATATGCATGCAGGGGAGTGTCAGGATGCATATTAGAACACTGGAGAGTCCCACATTTCAGCCCCCTGGTGGTGGACACGAGAACACAGGGAGCGAATCGTGACAGTAGGCATGAAGAGCACTGACATTGGAATCATAGCTTTTTTCATTCTACTTCAGTGCTGGCCATTGTACACAAGATAAGCCATCCTCATTCACCTAATGTAAAACAAACAACCCTTCTTAACTTCTGAGATCAGATGAGATCAGGTGCTTTCAGGGTGGTATGGCCAGAGACATGAAGAGCACTGACTTTTGGGATCTTAGCTTTTTTATTCTACTTAAGTGCTGGCCATAGTAAGCAAGACAAGCCATTTCATTCACCTAAAGCAAAACAAAAAGCCTACAGATCAGACAAGATCAGATGCTTTCAGGGTGGTTTAGCCGTAGGCATGAAGAGCACTGACTTTGGGCCCCATAGCTTTTTCATCCTACTTCAGTGTTGGCCATAGTAAGAGAAACACGCCACTCTCATTGACCTAAAGCAAAACAAAATGCCTACAGTATCTTGTATTCCTAGGCAGTCTCCCATCCAGGTACTAATCGACATTGGCAGGGGGGCTTTGAAGTCTTCAGTTTAACAATATCCTGCTGCTAACAATCACAGTGATCAATGGGTGGGGGGCAGGCCCAAGGAGGTATGGCCTATTGTAGGTGCGTCAGTGTGAGGCCCCCAAGGAAGAGGAGTAGAGCAACGCATCCTGCACAACGGTCACCCAGATCAAATATCGACCCGTCTCACTTCAGTAGCTCCAACTGTATGTCTCCTCAGATAGGGTGAGCCCAGGACCTTCAGCACGCACCTACAGGAGCAGCATCCAGCAATCAAGTTACCTGAGGGAGGGAGGGTGGCCCATCCTCCTCTGTACCAAGTATGCTAATCTCCGTTTTCAACATTAAGCGGCCCGCTTGCACTCCCAATCCTCCAGGCAAGTGTAGCACAAGCAGGCCCTGGGGTTCTGAGGCGACGTCATTCAGGAGTCCAGAATGCCCATTCACTGCAACACCAGGCACCCAAAGGGCGACACGCCCTGGCTACACCAGTGCCTGCAGTACTCCAAGTGCTCGCAGCACCGGCACAGGAAATCTGCCAGCAACCATGTTGGGCCCGCCCCTGTCATCTGTGGCAGCGCTGAAAAGAGCATGACCCCCGCAACAAAGCACAGGTGAGCCAAAGCCCCCTACAGAGATCAAGGGCATCGGATAGTGAGGCATAGTTCAGTCTCCTAGGGCAGGACAGTTCCTCCCATCCAGCCCATTGTCAGTGGGCGTCCTCAGCCCTTACAAACCAGTGCCTCTTGGCCGCACTCGACTGTCACCCCTAGGCCTCCATTTTTGCTAGTCATTCATGTAATAATAGAAACCTTTTTTTGAAACTTCTATGACCTGTAATAATAGTTCTCTTTGTTACACAACTGAATTACACTTTTACGAACTGAGGTAGGAATGACGCTTTAATCAGCCTTTGTTAGATTTGAATTAGTGAGGACGCAAATATAAAAATACACTATGTATGTTTAATCAACATGAACAAGACACACATCAAATGCTTCCACTGTAATTAATATAAAGTCGTTTTAAATTGACATGAGTAGGCTTAGTGAAGCTTCAAATATACTATAATTGCCGTGTAATGTGCATGTTAAAGCAGACACTTTGTGGTTTCTCTGCCTGTGCACTGAGAGTTGTAAAGGTGCGGTGGCCTTCATATACTGCCTGAAATTCAATGTGTTTTACTGTCCTGCTTGCACTGTATCGTCAGAATGTATTTCTTTTTGTGTCATGATGTTCCTGATGAAGGAGAAGCGCGACGGTGTCATCTGAAAGCCATTTGGTCTGGCCGAACTAAAGTTGTTATATAATATGGATGTGCCTCTGTTTTCTTGTGTAGGAAATAATTTCAGATATATAATTCAATGTGTGACACGTGTGACTACTGCTGTACCCCAAATGGCGAGTGAGATGATAGGTAGAATTAATTAATAACATTTTCATTCAATCTTAAAATTTCCTTGTGAACTTCTTCAAATCCTATCCAGTTTGCCCAATGTTTCAGGCCTTTCTGTGAAAACTTGAGGGAAGACACCCAAGTGACGTAACATAATCACTCGCCATGCATGGTGACCAGAGCTCCAGCCCTCCTCAGCACAGTACGCTCACTGAGTGGGTCTCGGACCAGATTGTTTTATAGCTACGCTCAAGCGCACACGTGCCGACACTGTGCACACCGGACGCACGATCACATGGTGCATGCTGCGTGTTGTAGGCTGCGTAGCACGTGCCGCTGCGTGGTCTTCGGGGTTGAGTACAGGGTGGGACAGGACGGGTGTGACTGCATTGTGTCACGCGCAGTGTAGCATGAACATACGGTGGCCAGTGGGACTATAATTTGCCAGATGCAGGTCACAGGTGAGAGGACATGGGTATTACCAGTAGTCGTTATGCAATATCACAATCACGTTTTGTTCTCTGTGGTGAGGGCCACTGTATTCAGGGGCCCGGGGTTGTGTCACGAGACTCTAGCCATTCATTTATTACGATATTACGACAGCGAGCCTACTGACCTCGGAGGGCTTTTATTGATGCTTTTTTTAGTGGAGGGGATGCTAGGAACTCACCCGCAGCAACAGCACCAGCCCGGGAGCCGTGACGGAAACGGCTGGGTGTTTCTTTCTTTTTCTCCGCGCCGTGAGGGAAACGGCCAGCGAGACTACCACTCCCAGCAGCCCCGGGTCACAAGGCGCACCTGTGACGCCCCTGCCTGCGCCAGTAGGCGCAAGAAAAATGGGCGACTGCCCCCTGCAGCGCAGGACGCTAGGAGCTCACCCGCAGCAACAGCATCAGCCCGGGAGCCGTGAGGGAAACGGCTGGGTGCTTCATTCTTTTTCTCCACGCCGTGAGGGAAACGGCCAGCAAGACTACCACTCCCAGCAGCCCCGGGGTCACAAGGCGCACCTGTGATGCCCCTGCCTGCGCCCGGAGGCGCTAGAAAATCGGCGAGCGCCCCCTGCAGCGCGGGACGCTAGGAACTCACCCGCAGCAACACACCAGCCCAGGAGCCGTGAGGGAAATGGCTGGGTGCTTCTTTCTTTTTCTCCGCGCCGTGAGGGAAACAGCCAGCGAGACTAACACTCCCAGCAGCCCCGGGGTCACAAGGAGCACCTGTGACGCCCCTGCCTGTGCCCGGAGGCGCTAGAAAATCGGCAAACGCTCCCCGCAGCACGGGACGCTTGGAACTCACCCGCAGCAACAGCACCAGCCCGGGAGCCGTGAGGGAAACGGCTGGGTGCTTCTTTCTTTTCTCCGTGCCGTGAGGGAAACGGCCAGCGACACTACCACTCCCAGCAGCCCCGGGGTCACAAGGCGCACCTGTGACGCCCCTGCCTGCGCCCGGAGGCGCTAGAAAATCGTCGAGCAACCCCCGCAGCACGGGACGCGCCGGGGCGGGCCCGTCATCACCAGGAAGAGGCAGGGCAGGGCCTCCTCTCTAACAATAGGGCCGGAGCGAATCTTGGGAAAGGTATTGAGTCTGACTATTTTGTGCCTACCCTGACTTGTGAGTAGTTTGAGGCTCAGAATATTTCATTTCACTCATTCTAGACCCTGGTGATTACTACTCCTACTCAAAATTTGCACTTTAATGACATTTATGCTGCTAATACCCTTGGTTCGATTACCCTTTTATGCTAACTTTTATATGCTAACTTTTATCGGTTTTAATTGTTTATTCTCTTTTACATAGTGTGTTTGTTATTCTGTGATATAATTGAATTGCACAGCCCTCTCCACCTCATTTGAGGCCGATCCTGTCAAGTTCCGCCTGGCAGGGGGAACAACGAACCGAATACCGCGCTCCTAGCGCATCGGAATGACTGCGAACTACATTTCCCGTCATGCTGAGGGGCAGTCACGTAATGAACGCACGGTGCGTGCGCATCGCATCGCGTAATCAAAAGGAGCCCCGGGGAACTTGATGTTTCCGATAATTCCTTTCGCATCTTGGAGAACGGTTTGGGTTCGAGGAGTAGCGGTAAGAAAGCGGATCTTATCCGTGTTTGTCCTGTTTACTCAGCACTTTGACTTTCGTGTGTACCACGCTGGGGCGTGGAGTCTTGTTGCCAGTTCGGTTTCCTCTCGGCTGAGGGAGAAGCAAAAGCGAATTCCTTTGCTTCTCCTAATGGAGTTTCAGGCATAAGTAGGCTGGCTTTAAGTCTAAGCAGGCTGGCTTTCACAAAACCCGGCATGGATTGGGAATGGATGTCATTTCCCAAATAGTGTCCAAATGGCTGGAAGTCAAGATATGCATGCAGGGGAGTTTCAGGATGCATATTAGAACACTGGAGAGTCCCACAGTTCAGCCCCCTGGTGGTGGACACGAGAACACAGGGAGCGAATCGTGACAGTAGGCATGAAGAGCACTGACATTGGAATCATAGCTTTTTTCATTCTACTTCAGTGCTGGCCATTGTACACAAGATAAGCCATCCTCATTCACCTAAAGTAAAACAAACAACCCTTCTTAACTTCTGAGATCAGACGAGATCAGGTGCTTTCAGGGTGGTATGGCCAGAGACATGAAGAGCACTGACTTTTGGGATCTTAGCTTTTTTATTCTACTTAAGTGCTGGCCATAGTAAGCAAGACAAGCCATTTCATTCACCTAAAGCAAAACAAAAAGCCTACAGATCAGACAAGATCAGATGCTTTCAGGGTGGTTTAGCCGTAGGCATGAAGAGCACTGACTTTGGGCCCCATAGCTTTTTCATCCTACTTCAGTGTTGGCCATAGTAAGAGAAACACGCCACTCTCATTGACCTAAAGCAAAACAAAATGCCTACAGTATCTTGTATTCCTAGGCAGTCTCCCATCCAGGTACTAATCGACATTGGCAGGGGGGCTTTGAAGTCTTCAGTTTAACAATATCCTGCTGCTAACAATCACAGTAATCAATGGGTGGGGGGCAGGCCCAAGGAGGTATGGCTTATTGTAGGTGCGTCAGTGTGAGGCCCCCAAGGAAGAGGAGTAGAGCAACGCATCCTGCACAACGGTCACCCAGATCAAATATCGAGCCGTCGCACTTCAGTAGCTCCAACTGTATGTCTCCTCAGATAGGGTGAGCCCAGGACCTTCAGCACGCACCTACAGGAGCAGCCTCCAGCAATTAAGTTACCTGAGGGAGGGAGGGTGGCCCATCCTCCTCTGTACCAAGTATGCTAATCTCCGTTTTCAACATAAAGCGGCCCGCTTGCACTCCCAATCCTCCAGGCAAGTGTAGCACAAGCAGGCCATGGGGTTCTGAGGCGACGTCATTCAGGAGTCCAGAATGCCCATTCACTGCAACACCAGGCACCCAAAGGGCGACACGCCCTGGCTACACCAGTGCCTGCAGTACTCCAAGTGCTCGCAGCACCGGCACAGGAAATCTGCCAGCAACCATGTTGGGCCCGCCCCTGTCATCTGTGGCAGCGCTGAAAAGAGCATGACCCCCGCAACAAAGCACAGGTGAGCCAAAGCCCCCAACAGAGATCAAGGGCATCGGATAGTGAGGCATAGTTCAGTCTCCTAGGGCAGGACAGTTCCTCCCATCCAGCCCATTGTCAGTGGGCGTCCTCAGCCCTTACAAACCAGTGCCTCTTGGCCGCACTCGACTGTCACCCCTAGGCCTCCATTTTTGCTAGTCATTCATGTAATAATAGCAACCTTTTTTTGAAACTTCTATGACCTGTAATAATAGTTCTCTTTGTTACACAACTGAATTACACTTTTACGAACTGAGGTAGGAATGACGCTTTAATCAGCCTTTGTTAGATTTGAATTAGTGAGGACGCAAATATAAAAATACACTATGTATGTTTAATCAACATGAACAAGACACACATCAAATGCTTCCACTGTAATTAATATAAAGTCGTTTTAAATTGACATGAGTAGGCTTAGTGAAGCTTCAAATATACTATAATTGCCGTGTAATGTGCATGTTAAAGCAGACACTTTGTGGTTTCTCTGCCTGTGCACTGAGAGTTGTAAAGGTGCGGTGGCCTTCATATACTGCCTGAAATTCAATGTGTTTTACTGTCCTGCTTGCACTGTATCGTCAGAATGTATTTCTTTTTGTGTCATGATGTTCCTGATGAAGGAGAAGCGCGACGGTGTCATCTGAAAGCCATTTGGTCTGGCCGAACTAAAGTTGTTATATAATATGGATGTGCCTCTGTTTTCTTGTGTAGGAAATAATTTCAGATATATAATTCAATGTGTGACACGTGTGACTACTGCTGTACCCCAAATGGCGAGTGAGATGATAGGTAGAATTAATTAATAACATTTTCATTCAATCTTAAAATTTCCTTGTGAACTTCTTCAAATCCTATCCAGTTTGCCCAATGTTTCAGGCCTTTCTGTGAAAACTTGAGGGAAGACACCCAAGTGACGTAACATAATCACTCGCCATGCATGGTGACCAGAGCTCCAGCCCTCCTCAGCACAGTACACTCACTGAGTGGGTCTCGGACCAGATTGTTTTATAGCTACGCTCAAGCGCACACGTGCCGACACTGTGCACACCGGACGCACGATCACATGGTGCATGCTGCGTGTTGTAGGCTGCGTAGCACGTGCCGCTGCGTGGTCTTCGGGGTTGAGTACAGGGTGGGACAGGACGGGTGTGACTGCATTGTGTCACGCGCAGTGTAGCATGAACATACGGTGGCCAGTGGGACTATAATTTGCCAGATGCAGGTCACAGGTGAGAGGACATGGGTATTACCAGTAGTCGTTATGCAATATCACAATCACGTTTTGTTCTCTGTGGTGAGGGCCACTGTATTCAGGGGCCCGGGGTTGTGTCACGAGACTCTAGCCATTCATTTATTACGATATTACGACAGCGAGCCTACTGACCTCGGAGGGCTTTTATTGATGCTTTTTTTAGTGGAGGGGATGCTAGGAACTCACCCACAGCAACAGCACCAGCCCGGGAGCCGTGACGGAAACGGCTGGGTGTTTCTTTCTTTTTCTCCGCGCCGTGAGGGAAACGGCCAGCGAGACTACCACTCCCAGCAGCCCCGGGTCACAAGGCGCACCTGTGACGCCCCTGCCTGCGCCAGTAGGCGCAAGAAAAATGGGCGACTGCCCCCTGCAGCGCAGGACGCTAGGAGCTCACCCGCAGCAACAGCATCAGCCCGGGAGCCGTGAGGGAAACGGCTGGGTGCTTCATTCTTTTTCTCCACGCCGTGAGGGAAACGGCCAGCAAGACTACCACTCCCAGCAGCCCCGGGGTCACAAGGCGCACCTGTGATGCCCCTGCCTGCGCCCGGAGGCGCTAGAAAATCGGCGAGCGCCCCCTGCAGCGCGGGACGCTAGGAACTCACCCGCAGCAACACACCAGCCCAGGAGCCGTGAGGGAAATGGCTGGGTGCTTCTTTCTTTTTCTCCGCGCCGTGAGGGAAACAGCCAGCGAGACTAACACTCCCAGCAGCCCCGGGGTCACAAGGAGCACCTGTGACGCCCCTGCCTGTGCCCGGAGGCGCTAGAAAATCGGCAAACGCTCCCCGCAGCACGGGACGCTTGGAACTCACCCGCAGCAACAGCACCAGCCCGGGAGCCGTGAGGGAAACGGCTGGGTGCTTCTTTCTTTTCTCCGTGCCGTGAGGGAAACGGCCAGCGACACTACCACTCCCAGCAGCCCCGGGGTCACAAGGCGCACCTGTGACGCCCCTGCCTGCGCCCGGAGGCGCTAGAAAATCGTCGAGCAACCCCCGCAGCACGGGACGCGCCGGGGCGGGCCCGTCATCACCAGGAAGAGGCAGGGCAGGGCCTCCTCTCTAACAATAGGGCCGGAGCGAATCTTGGGAAAGGTATTGAGTCTGACTATTTTGTGCCTACCCTGACTTGTGAGTAGTTTGAGGCTCAGAATATTTCATTTCACTCATTCTAGACCCTGGTGATTACTACTCCTACTCAAAATTTGCACTTTAATGACATTTATGCTGCTAATACCCTTGGTTCGATTACCCTTTTATGCTAACTTTTATATGCTAACTTTTATCGGTTTTAATTGTTTATTCTCTTTTACATAGTGTGTTTGTTATTCTGTGATATAATTGAATTGCACAGCCCTCTCCACCTCATTTGAGGCCGATCCTGTCAAGTTCCGCCTGGCAGGGGGAACAACGAACCGAATACCGCGCTCCTAGCGCATCGGAATGACTGCGAACTACATTTCCCGTCATGCTGAGGGGCAGTCACGTAATGAACGCACGGTGCGTGCTCATCGCATCGCGTAATCAAAAGGAGCCCCGGGGAACTTGATGTTTCCGATAATTCCTTTCGCATCTTGGAGAACGGTTTGGGTTCGAGGAGTAGCGGTAAGAAAGCGGATCTTATCCGTGTTTGTCCTGTTTACTCAGCACTTTGACTTTCGTGTGTACCACGCTGGGGCGTGGAGTCTTGTTGCCAGTTCGGTTTCCTCTCGGCTGAGGGAGAAGCAAAAGCGAATTCCTTTGCTTGCTGCACGCTGTGATTACAACATACGAGCCACGCAGTGAACGTGGCGACCTGACGGATAATTGAGTTTCTCTCGGCTGAGGGGGAAACAAACATTCCAAGCGCGAGTAACTTTGATGCATAGTCAGAGAACCGAGGCTCTAGACCCCGGTGGACTAGTCTGACTAATTGTTACTTGGTGCTTCTGAGTTCAGGGTGTGGTCTTTTGAACACCCACAATCAAAGACACGCTTTATTGTGAAACGGAGCAGAGAACCCTTTGCCGTTTCTATTGTTATGTTCAATGCTTTTCCTATCACAACAGTTGTTTATCATTTTCCTAACTTAGGAGACACCAGAGGGGTACTATTTCAGAGGGATTAATCTCACCCGTTGAGGAATGTTTCCTACTTATTTTAGGTAGGTGTGTTAAGCAGCCAGGTACATAGCGTAGCCCTCAGAGGTTAGGGTTTTCCTGAAACGTGTCTCTCTTTGTCATTCTTACAGCTGGGTAGAGTGCCTGGTACCTCCTCACTGCGTGTCTTCCACAGAAACTGTCACATGTATTTTCCTTTACAGGTACGAGTGTGTTTTACTGTGTAGATTTCCTTTGAGTTAAAGAGACTAAGAGAAGTGGGTGGGTTAGAATTGCATGATCGGGAGGGTCTTCCTAAACGAGTTGTTCTTTGTCATTTCAGGTCTCCCTCCCTGCTGTCCCCTTCCTTTCCCTCCCCGGTTGGACACCCTTAGCAGTTTGTGTTATCAGATTCAGACTCTGAGGCAGTTCATAGGGGAGGTTATAGGCCTAGCAACACAGCCCCGAAGAGGCCAGAAAGCAGAGCCTGACAGAATTATCGGCCCAAGAATTCTATCCGCTTCTTGGCTGTGTTGACCCTTACCATGACAACCTTAGATGATGTGCTGGCAGCGTTAGCGCAGGTCCAGGTAGAACTAACGGCGTCAAATAGAGAGGTAGCCGCCTCTAGGGCGGAGAATGCACAACTACGAGCACGTTTGGACACATTGCCTGGAACCCCAGCGACGGTGGGTTGGGGTCCCTCTGCTTCCACCTCAGTAGTGGTAGAAATGCCCTCTCAGATACCCCTGGCCCCACCTGAGCGGTTTTATGGAGACAACAAAAAGGTGCAGGTGTTCATAACACAAGTATTGATGCACTTCATGTGTAAACCTAAGATGTTCGCCACTAACCAGGCTAGAGTAGCCTTTTTGATCTCATATCTGGGGGTGAGACAGCGCAATGGGCAGTCCCTGTGGTTAGGAGAGATGACCCTCTCCTTTACGAATGGGATGAGTTCCGTGCAGAATTCGAAAAGACATTCGACAGAAGGGCAGAAACATTCACAGCGGATCGGGAGCTGCTGAAGCTCAAGCAGGGTGAGTCGGATTTGGTAACGTATCTGAAAAACTTTCGTCGGTTGGTGGCGGAAACCGATTTGCTCGAAGTAAAGCAAACGGCCTTGTTCTATCAAGGTCTGAACGAGGACCTGAAAGACGTTTTAGCACAAATCGACCCCCAACCACGGACTTGCACAGCCCTTATCGAACTTACATTACGATTGGACCACAGGATGAAGGAACGAAAGGGGGATCACAAGAAAAGAGACCTGACGGTCACACCCTATGAAAGCCAGAGCCTTGGGGAGAAACCATCCACTCAGCCAGAGCCTATGGAGATAGGAGCGGTGAGAGCCTCCCTAACCGTGGGTGAAAAAGACTATCGTCGCAAACAAGGATTATGCCTCTATTGCGGCAAGAAAGGACACTTCTTAAGGGAGTGTCCGGTGAAGCCCAAACCCGGAAGAATGCGAACCGGGCAAACCGCAGCAGGCGTTGCAGGGAAGGAGTCGGAAAACTCCAAAGCTTGAAGGTGCGTGAATGGGAACCATCAAGGAGGTACATCATCCCTTCCAAAACACCAGATGTTGACCAGGAGAAGAACCATTTATTTCTAAGTATGATGTTGGTGATGGGTTCCGTGGAAAAAGGTGTGCGTGCTATGGTGGACTCGGGGGCTACCGGTTATTTTATGGACTATGCAGAAGCCCGGAGGCTGGGAGTGCATCTTATTACCAAGGAACACCCGGAAGTCGTGTACGCAGTCGACGGGAAAGAGGTAGAGGCCGGACCCATTACACACCATACCCCGGAATATGGGCTTCACTATGAAGGAACACATCATGCACACATGTCTTTCAATATCATTCAGGCACCCCAATATGGAATAATTCTGGGGCTTCCATGGTTACAGAAACATGAACCAGTTATACAATGGACTAATAAAACGGTTCAATTCCGGTCTCCTTACTGCCTAGAACATTGTCTCTCCGGGTTACCTAATCCATCGCAAACGTTAGCCTCAGTGCTAAGGATAGCTACGGCCGCTGAGAAAGAGGTGTCTCTCCCTCCATGTTACCAGACCTACGAGGCAGTATTCAGCGACAAAGAAGCGGAGGTGCTCCCTCCTCACAGGGCATATGATTGCCGAATCGACCTGTTACCAGGGGCAGTAATTCCCAATGGTCGGATTTATGCTCTCACGATACCAGAAAATGAAACCTTACGGGCATATATCGAGAAATACCTTGCCTCAGGATATATCCGTCCTTCTAGATCTCCCGCGGCATCGCCGTTATTTTTTATTCCGAAAGCAAATGGATAAAAAAGATGTTGCATCGATTACAGGGAGTTGAATACCATCACCGTTAAAAACCAGTATCCCCTGCCATTAATCCCTGTTCTGTTGGAACAGGTAAGATCAGCAACAATTTACACCAAATTGGACCTTTGAGACGCCTATCACCTTGTTCGTATAAGAAAAGGCGATGAGTGGAAAACGGCCTTCAAGACGCGGTATGGGCTTTATGAATACCTGGTGATGCCCTTCGGGCTATGTAACGCCCCGGCCGCATTCCAGTTTTTTCTAAATGAAGTACTGAGAGAGTTCCTTGACTGGCACGTCGTGGTGTATATCGATGATATACTCATCTTTTCAAATACAACAGAAGAACATGTAACCCACGTAAGTTCCGTTCTACAAGCGTTACAAAAACATCACTTGTACTGCAAAATCACTAAGTGCGAATTCCATGTGACAACGGTGGAATTCCTGGGTGTGATGCTCACCCCCTCCGGACAAGTGATGGCAGAGCGGAAGGTTCAAGCCATTAAAGAATGGCCTAGTCCGTGTAACATAAAGGACATCCAGAGCCTGTTAGGGTTCGCTAACTTTTACAGGTGTTTTATCCAGGGATTCTCGGGTATGGTGGCCCCTCTAACTCGACTCACGAGGAAGAACGAGCCTTTTGTGTGGGATAGTAACACACAAGACGCCTTCGACCAGTTAAAGACCTCTTTTTCTACGGCAATGGTGCTCACTCATGCCAATCCTGATCTACCTTTCATAGTGGAGGCAGACTCATCCGAAGCTGCATTGGGAGCGGTGTTGTCACAAAGAGATGAAGCCTCAGGCCTGTTGCACCCCATCGCCTACATGTTGAGAAAACTCAGTTTGGTGGAGAACAATTACACAATCACGGAGAAGGAACTGCTGGCCATTCGCGACGCCTTCTTGGAATGGAGGCATTGGTTGTTGGGAGCGAAACATCAAGTCACCGTGTATACGGACCATAGAAATCTACAGTTCCTGCGGGCCGCCAGACATTTGACTCCCCGACAACTACGTTGGATGTTGTTCTTCGAAGAGTACCGATTCATAGTAACCTTAAGACCCGGTACCCAAAACAGAAAAGCGGATGCTCTAACAAGGAAAGAAAATCCTACCTTGCACACCGCGACGCCTATTAAGGCCATCATCGAACCCTCCAAGGTCGTAGGGGTAAACCAAACCCACTATTTTCTGAAAGGAGTGAGAAACGGAGTACAAACTTGCGTGTGGAGAACCTGGCTGAGACTCCACCCTGAGTGGAGGGTGAAACAGGGAATACCTATGAAGGGAACCCAAGTCCTCAGCCCTACTGTTTCATTACGTAGAACGGTATACTCATGGTGTCATAATGCCCCCTGCGCAGGCCACATGGGGTATGGAAAAACTCTCGAAAAGGTCTTACGACAATTCTGGTGGCCTTCTGTTAGGCCGGATCTTCGTCGATGGGTAAATGAATGCACGAAGTGCAATCAAATGTAGTCGGATAGTCATCAACCACAGGACTGCTACGACCCATGCCCACACCCGAACACCCGTGGGAACGGTTTTCCATTGATTTTATAGTGGGTCTCCCCAAAGATCAGGGGAAAACAGCCATAGTAGTAGTGGTTGATTACTTAACTAAAATGGGGCATTTCGTAGCCTGCGGTCAGGTCCCAACAGCAGGACAGCTAGCACACTCACTCCTTGTGAACATTGTTAGACTACATGGGCTCCCGAGGGATATTGTGTCCGATAGGGGAGCACAATTCACAGCACGCTTTTGGAAAACATGGTGTTCAGAACTGCAAATCAAGTCCTCTTTGTCCACCAGTTTCCACCCCCAGACCGACGGACAAACGGAGAGGCTGAATCAGACGCTGAAACAGTATCTCCGTTGTAACGTGCAAGAAAACACAGATTCTTGGGTGGATTGGTTGTGGGTGGCAGAAATCGCCTACAACAGCTCCCAACACTCCTCTACCTTACATACCCCGTTCTATAGCACTTATGGGCATCATCCCCGGTTCAATCCGATGTTATTGCCTAATGTTAGTACTAAGCTGCCTGAAGTCAGGGAGAGATTGTTGTATGTTCGCAGGGTGCTCATGGCCACGCGTAAGAACCTGATAAAAGCCAAGGCTAGTTACAAGGCACAGGTGGACTAAGACCGTAGGCCCGGCCCAGTGTACAGGAAAGGGGATTTGGTGTGGTTGTCCACCAAGCACATCAAATTTAAGAGACATAGCGTATTCAATCCCCGGTTCATAGGACCGTACCGGGTGGTGGGACACGTCAACCCTGTTGCTGTGAGGTTGCGATTACCAGCACACTTTCGGATACACCCTGTGTTCCATGTGTCTCTCTTGAAGCCCTCTCTCTGTCCTGTACGCCGAGCTCCCCTGCCTATCTGGGTACAGCAGGAGAGGGAGTTTGAAGTGCAGAAAATTCTCGATTCCAAGTGGGTGAGGGGACGCTTGCACTACCTGATTTCTTGGAAGGGCTATGGTCCGGAGGAGAATTCCTGGGAGCCGGCTGGGTCGGTGCATGCGCCCAGGTTGGTCTCCAGGTTCCATCGCTTATGTCCCGACCGTCCCGCGGCCGGTGCCCGCCCTTTGTAAAGGGGGATGTACTGTCAAGTTCCGCCTGGCAGGGGGAACAACGAACCGAATACCGCGCTCCTAGCGCATCGGAACGACTGCAAACTACATTTCCCGTCATGCTGAGGGGCAGTCACGTAATGAACACACGGTGCGTGCGCATCGCATTGCGTAATCAAAGGGAGCCCCGGGGAACTTGATGTTGCCGATAATTCCTTTCGCATCTTGGAGAACGGTTTGTGTTCGAGGAGTAGCGGTAAGAAAGCAGATCTTATCCGCGTTTGTCCTGTTTACTCAGCACTTTGACTTTCGTGTGTACCACGCTGGGGCGTGGAGTCTTGTTGCCAGTTCGGTTTCCTCTCGGCTGAGGGGGAAACAAAAGCGAATTCCTTTGCTTGCTGCACGCTGTGATTACAACATACGAGCCACGCAGTGAACGTGGCGACCTGACGGATAATTGAGTTTCTCTCGGCTGAGGGGGAAACAAACATTCCAAACGCGAGTAACTTTGATGCATAGTCAGAGAACCGAGGCTCTAAACCCCGGTGGACTAGTCTGACTAATTGTTACTTGGTGCTTCTGAGTTCAGGGTGTGGTCTTTTGAACACCCACAATCAAAGACACGCTTTATTGTGAAACGGACCAGAGAACCCTTTTCCGTTTCTATTGTTATGTTCAATGCTTTTCCAATCACAACAATTGTTTATCATTTTCCTAACTTAGGAGACACCCGAGGGGTACTATTTCAGAGGGATTAATCTCACCCATTGAGGAATGTTTCCTACTTATTTTAGGTAGGTGTGTTAAGCAGCCAGGTACATAGCGCAGCCCTCAGAGGTTAGGGTTTTCCTGAAACGTGTCTCTCTTTGTCATTCTTACAGCTGGGTAGAGTGCCTGGTACCTCCTCACTGCGTGTCTTCCACAGAAACTGTCACATGTATTTTCCTTTACAGGTACGAGTGTGTTTTACTGTGTAGATTTCCTTTGAGTTAAAGAGACTAAGAGAAGTGGGTGGGTTAGAATTGCACGATCGGGAGGGTCTTCCTAAACGAGTTGTTCTTTGTCATTTCAGGTCTCCCTCCCTGCTGTCCCCTTCCTTTCCCTCCCCGGTTGGACACCCTTAGCAGTCTGTGTTATCAGATTCAGACTCTGAAGCAGTTCATAGGGGAGGATATAGGCCTAGCAATACAGCCCCGAAGAGGCCAGAAAGCAGAGCCTGACAGATCCACCCTGCTTGTTGTCTCTAGTTGGTTGCCTAGATTACTAAGCTCGACTTAGTTAAGTCTGTACTGTATAGCACGTGCCACTTTAAAAAAAGTTTACCTATATTGTACTCTAATGTTAGCGGCGAGGTACGCGTCACTTTAACCAAGATCAATCCATCATTGCACTTTGTTGATAGCCATGAGGCACGTGTCACTTTACTCAAGGACAACCTATACATTGCACCTTATTGTTGGCAGTGAGGCACGCGTCACTTTACCAAGGTCAACTTATCATTGCACTGTATTGATAGCCATGAGGCACGTGTCACTTTAATCAAGGTCAACTCATATTGCACTTTATTGATAGCAGTAAGGCCCCATTACTGGAGCTTTACCTACTTGTAACATTATGGCAAGGAGGAAGCCTGCCAAGCCGTATATTGATAAATCCTGTACTACGATTGATACATATCTGGTTAAAGCAGTAAACATCCTCTCAGTAGAAATAGACCGTACTGAGAGACGTCTGTCTATAGGATCTAGTCATATGGGGGGAGATCAGGGGCCCGAGGCCAGGGCCTTTACAAGCCCTTCAAGCGAGAATCTATTTGATAAATCGACTAACCTCCCGTTGCTAGTCGAGGAGACAGCCCCTGACGACAATAGAGCGGAAGGCAGTAACGGAGATTATACCAGATTATCTTTGACTCCTACTTTGATTACCCCTGGAAGCCCTCCGCCCCAGAAAAAGATTAGGGGATGCAGAAAGAATCACATAGAACAAGAGAACGCCAATCCCAACCCCAAGACAAAAAAAGATAAAAAGAATACTCACACAGGGAAACCAGGTTCATCGTCTAAATTAGACCTCCCACAGTACGGCCTAACTTTACCTCTGAGAAGGTGATTCAGCTGTTAAGGCGGCTTTACGACAAGCTAGATACTTTGGCGAGAGAAATCCATAAGACTCGCGGATCACTGGCCAATGTCAATGGTACATTTCAAAATGAGGTGATTAGAACTCTACAGAAAGTTGCTGTTGCGGACCCCACCAACCAGATTACTATTTTAGATAACAAATATACTAATACTGCTAAGGAAGGGAACAATTGTGTAGAGGTGGTGAATAAAGAAAAAGATGCCAATTTAGGTAAATCTTCTAATAATAGTTATAGATCTATCCCAACCAAGAAGGTATGTTTAGAGACTAAGGGCCATATGTAGGTAAAACATGAATACTGATTCCATAATACTGAATTTTACCGATTCGGTATTAAGGAATCGGTAAATGCGATGTAGATAAAAAATGGGTAAACATTACCGATTCGTTAAAAATCGGTAAAAAATACTGATTCGGTAAAAAAAAAATACCGAAAAACCAATACCGATTCGGAATTACAGAATTCATTACCAAATCTGTAAATACCGATTCGTTAATTCAAAAATTCGTAATTCGATGAATCAGCCAATCCTGTGTCACCCAATCACCTCCCAAACAGGAGGTGGCCACACCCAGGCAGCTGCACAGGACCTGGAGCTCACTGTGAGGCAGGCAGGTGAGCTGAGGAGCCAGCAGCAACAGAGCCTCACAGCTACAAACAATAATAAAAAAAAAGAAAACAGCATTGAAATGGCAAGCCAGGACAGGGAGAAGGAGGGAAGTGAGAGGAAAAGAAAGCTGAAGTCCAGTGACAAGGAGCTGGAGGTACTGATCCAGGCTGTCAGTCAGGACTATCACAGGCTGTTTGGTAAGCAGTCCCTCCATGTGTCTGAGTCTCAAAAGAGGCAGATCTGGACTGGCATTCAGGACAAAATAAATGCCATAGGTGTGACCCAGCGTACCATTGAGGACATCAGGAAGAGGTGGTACGACCTCAGGAAGACAGCGAAAGCAAGGATTGCAGAGAGGCAGAGGCAGGCTGGCAAAACAGGTGGAGGAAAGAACAGCACCAGCACCAACACCACTGGAATTGATGGTGGAGTCCACCCTCCAGCCGGAGAGTGTGAGTGGCGTGGGAGACGCAGACAGCTCTGCCAGAGCAGCAAGGAAACAAGGTAAGACGCATGCCCAGCATGCTGTGCTACCCCCTCCCCAACCCCAATCCCCATAGTGGCATAGGGGCTCCCACTCCACTCCATGTCTTACCCATTACCTGCTATGCATTTTGGGAGATATAGTTAGAGGGAACTGATGTATAGGACAGTCAGGCTAGCAAACACAATAGCATGTTAAAGTAATTGGCAATGTCAGGACAAACACTGTGATCTGTAGGCATGATGTTTAATGTAATTCAAATGCAGACAGAGCAGTGAGAATATATACATTTGTGTCATTACACGCAAGACATCTTGCAGTGCTGCAGAGGGGAGCAGAGCAAAGACAGCCAGGCCAGAGGGGAGGCAACATGAGGAAGAAAGCATGCCTGCAGGGACCACAAGCTCCACGCAACCACAACCACCAAATTCTCCATCACATGCATCACCACAGCGCCAGGGAACGCCTCCATCCCCTCATACCCAGTCCCCACTGCGACGATCACCAACACCACCACCACCACCACCACCACCAGAGTCACGCAGGAGGCATGCCGTGGCCACCCTCCAGCAGATGGAGTCGTCGTCGGAGGAGGAGGGCACAGGGGGCCAACAGACTCCAATCCATGAGGGAGGCAACAGGGAGAGGGATGTTACTCCGTCTGAAGGCGCCCACAGTTCATCCAGACACCGCAAGGCAAGGCCGGACAGTCCTGAAGCATCCCAACAGGGTGAAAGTGTGTTTGCTGGACTGGAAGGCAATATGCTGAAGGTCCAGCGCCTGCAATGGAGGGAGATGAGATCACTGCACAGGGAGGTGGCACACATCAACAAGCACATGCACAGGATGGAAAAGGGCATCAGTGCAATGGGAGACAACATGTGTGAGGGAATGCAGAGAGTAGCAACCTCTGTGGACAACCTCTGCAGCCAGCTGGAGCAGGACCGTCTTGGCAGGCGCAGGGAGAGGCAGAGGCTCCAGGCCTATACCAAGGACGTGAACCGGCTGGCCACTGCAACCTCACTGATGTGTCGCAGATCCATCGCCATGCAGGAGGAGATGGCGCATTGCAGCAGGGATGTGGCGAGGGGCATGGTTTCTATGACCTCTGCATTAGAGCTCCTGCAGAATGCGAAGGCGGCCACAATGGAAGAGGGGGGGACAGTGAGGAGGCTACCAGCCGTGGTAGCATTACGCCCTCTCCCATCAAGGGCAGGAGGCGCAGCGAACGCCACGGCACTGCGTAGGAACAGTCTGACACTACAGACAGTGTTGCCAGGGTACGTGCACATGCAGCGCGTGGACGCAGGAAGTAGGGACCACTGCCTATTGTCAAACATTAGATGGTTGATGTAACCCATGTCCAAATGGACATTTCTTACAATACTGGTGGTGTGCTTATTAAACATCATAACATAAAACTGTTACTGGCTCTGTCTCGTTACTCACTCAGAAATAGTTTGACGTTATCTCTGCCCGTCTCTGTCTCCCATCATGTTCAACTGCAACACCAGCTGCGCAGGGCTCTGGCTGAGGGTTGTCCTCGTCCTCGTCCTCAGAGTCAGTTAGTTCCACTGCTGTTCCTTTTTTTGTGGGCAGATTGTGTAGCATTGCACATGTAGCAATAATCTTGCAACATTTGATGGGGCTGTACAGACGTGCACCTCCACTTTTGTGGAGGCAACGGAATCTGCTTTTAAGCAGTCCAAATGTGCGCTCCACCACGCTCTTATGTGCCACATTGTATCTCCTCTCCCTTGGGGTGGTTGGGTGGCAACATGAGTTGGGTGTGGTTGGGTGTGAGTAGATAAGGCCGGAGGGCATATGCGCTGTCACCTATGTACAGAAGAAAGTGCCATTCATTTGTGTGACCAATAGATTGAGCCAAGGTGTACATCAGGGTGTGTCACATTGACTTACCTAGTACGTATCCTTCTCCAAATTCACCAGCAGCCAGACGTGTATGGATACCACTGTTCCGGAATATGTACGAGTCGAGGGTACTCCCGGGGAATTTGGCCACAATGTCAGTTATGATGTACTTGGCATCACATATCACCTGCACATTGATGGAGTGGGTGGATATGCGGTTTCTGTAAATGTATTCAGTTGCTGCAGGTGGGCAGATTGGTATATGGGTCCCATCGACGCAGCCAATGACGTGTGGGAAACGCGCAAGTTGGTAGTACTCCAGCTTTTTCCTCTGCAGCTCCGCCAGTGTACTGGGGAAGGTAATGTAATGTTCCATTCTGTCCATCATGGCATCCAGGAAGGTGTTGAAAAAATGGGATAGACAGTTCTGTGACACACCACCCACTGCGGCTATCACACCCTGGAAACTTCCTAATGCTAGGAGGTGCAGGCAACAGAGTACCTGGACATGGGTGGGGATTGTGTGCGCCCTTGGTGTCTGATGCTCAAGATAGGGTTTTAGGTCCTGTATTAGGTCAAGGATGGTGTGTGGGTGCAGTTTGTACCATTCATGGATTTCAGGTTCAGTCAATTGAAACAATGTGATGCGCAGTCTGTACACCCGCTCTTCCCGTATCCAGATCCTCACTCCAGCTGCCCTCAAGCGTAGCCGCCTTGCTATGAGGTAGAGGCCCGCCACTGTGTTCACACAGTTGGATTTTGGGGCTGTTTTTATACACTGCACCTGATTACCACCTGCTCAGGATAAGTGGTAAATACCGAATCGTTATTACCAAATTTGGTCAAATTCGGTAATACTGATTTTTGCTACATCGCATTTTGGGGTTTTTACCGATTCGTTATTTCCGATTCGGTATTCATTTTTTCGGTGTTCCCCGATCGGTAAATAAGGAATCAGTAATTATTTACAGATTTGTTATTACCGATGCCATTCGGTAATACGTACATCTCACATGGCTAAATACCGGTCGGTAAAGCCGAAATCTACCGATTTTCGGCTTTACCGACTGGTATTTGGCCACCTACATATGGCCCTAAGCTGGGTAACTCTATTAGATCTGATCCTGCAAAGTCTGATAGTCTAAAAGCCACAGCTTATGAGGATAGAAAATCTGTCACGTCTATAAATCTACTCCCTGAATGTAGTGCCTATGTCGCAATATTGGCTAATGTACCCAGACTTCAACCTGGTCAGGTAGAAGACCATGGTTCACTTATGAACAAAGTAGTGTTCTGGTTGACCAATAATTGTGGCTATCCAAGTCAAGTCAAAAACCACTTTATTCGATTTAGTTAAAAATCATAAAAGCATACTACATTCATATAGAGGTGACAATAATACGGCTTGAGAAAATACAAATTCATTGAGTCAGTACTATATACAGATTCACACTGTTAAAAAGTTAAAAAGCATCAGTTAAAACATATGAATCATACTTAAAAATACAGCTAGAAATAGGAGTACATATTACGCTTTTAGCAGATTACAAATACACAGAACATTATCCAATTTTGCCTTCCATGCAAAAACCCAGGTATTAAATTTTAAGTCTTTTCCTCCTGATCCTGACTGCAGCAACAAGGTAATTGGCCACGCTAAACATAGCCAAAGCAGAATCCAAAAGTTGAAGATACAGGAGGGCTGGTTTAGCCTGTTGGAAGGCTTTGTCCTTCAATAGTGGAACCAAATATTTCTGCCTGGGCACAGTAAAAAAATGACAGAACAACATAAAGTGCATATTGTCTTGTGCTGAAAAGTTATCACAATTACAGACAGGGGCGTCCTCCTCCCTATACCAACATTGACTATCACAGAGCACCATATAAATCTGATTAAACCGAAGTTTAACCAGAAGCCACCTGTGAAAGGGGATGTTAACAGTGGTAAGGTATGGTTGTATAGAGAGGGAAGTAATGGTCAGATAATGAGCTCTGACCGTAGTTTTGGTCAGTTGTCGTTCCTCCCTCTCCATATTTTTAATTTTAATAAAGTTAAGCTTAACCCAATCCAAATCAGATTTCCTTAGGTCTTGGGGGGCCGTAAAAATATCGGGACGTCCAAGAACCAAAGAACATTTCTGAATATAAGAAAGCCAAACTATTTTAACAAAATTATCCAGTTTTAGACAGTCCACCAAACTTTTATGGTTCAGGCCTAGATTGGTGTTAATCCAGGTCCTTATCCATAACAAAATTGGGGCCATAAGAAGGGTGTCAGAAATGTACCCTAGACCAAGTTCCTGGTGGACTGAAAACGTGGCTGTGGACTGTGGTAACCCTAATATTGATCGAAGGAACTTATTTTCTTCCCTCTGGATCGACTCACCATTCACATACCCCCACAAACCTGAACCATACCTGGCTATTGCCACAGATTTCGCCCTGTAGATGTTTAATAGAGCACCAGTTGGTTTTCCGCCCAGTCTCCTAGAAAAGCTTAAAATGGCGTTAGCCGAACTCCTAACTGCTTTAGTTTTAGCTGTAATTTGGGGAACCCAGCTTCCTCTGGAGTCAAAAATCACACCCAAATAAGTAAAAGTTTTGATGTTAGTGATCACGTCACCATTGCAATAGAACTGTTTAGAGTTATTTTTAACAGTCCCAAAAGTCATGACGTGCGATTTAGAGTTATTTATCACTAAGTCCAGTGAAGACATAAAATCATTAAACAATAAACCAAAGGAGAGAGTGAGGGAATTTGTTCACAAAGGTGAACGGAGAGTACTCCTGATCCCCTAGGTATCAATAATAAACAAAACAAGAGAGGAGTACCATCAGAAGTAGCTTAGATAAAGCGGTCTGAATGGAATGAATGAGAAGAAAAAGAAGAGAGTCCTTCCTTTTTAAGAAACCCCTCACTCACCGACCTAGTCGGTGACATGCTTCATCATCGGGGTCCACCCTGACAGCCGAGTGCCATCAGGGTGTGCTGCGACACCTGGACTACAGTGGAGCGGGTATTTTGTGTGTGAAGTAAAAAAATGTTAAAAATTGTCCTGGTATACTTGTGTAGAAAGTTTTATTATCAAGAACTGGACAATATTAAAAATACGTGTGTGGATACGTTTAGGTATTATGACCGTGTGTATCTCTTATGTGTGAGGTCTACATGTTTCAACCCGTTTGGTGGAAAAGTGCCGGGTTTTCGTCAGGACCAAGAAGGAAAATGGGTGGTCAGGACACACTAACGCCCTGCCGGTCCCTATTTCCCTGTGCACAACTGACAAAATTGGTCAGAGTGAAAAGGCTCATAAACAACAATGGTTGAGCTAAAAAGCAAAAAGACCTGTAGGAGAAGAAATGTAAAAGGTCATGAGTATGATTAATACAAGCCTGTTACGAGGTGCCAAACTGGTTCTCACGTGTCTTCTGCTGTGTCGTACATTCCATTCAAGGTTATTTGTGATCGGTAGTGATTGGCTATCACTAAAGCTGGCACACTCTACCATTGGTGATGTGCTCGGTGATCACTAAATACTCAATATAGGCATTCAGTCAAATTTAGCACTGAATCGTGCGTGGAAACAAAAACTCACAGTGCCATTAGCGTGAGAGAACAACGCAGTGAATTCTACGTGCTTCACCTATGACTCAGACTTGCACACTCCGGTGATGTAGGTGCGCTAAGTGGTTAGGTGGTTAAATGGTACATTATCATTCAAAGTGGGTAGCACTCAGCACTTCCGAATGCTTGACACGCCTGCTCACGTATAGGTTTGGAGTGAGCACTGATCGACGTGGTGAATTTTGCCCCAACAAACATACACTCACACTCAGCAGTCACACGGATAACTCACACATACGGGTGCACAAGGGGGAAGTGAGGCTTACTCCTATTTAGGATCTTTTTGGCATCACGGGGTGGAGGGAAGGTAAAACCATGCTGTCATATTCTGCGAAGGGGAGATTGAAAAGATATCTGTCACGGATTGGGTTTCAGGATACTGAATCCGAGTAGTCAGTATCGGGCTCAGAGTTCTACTTACAGTTCAGTTGGTCTCAAAGTTCTAGGTACCTACTCGCCTCTCCGTGCCTCCCCGTAATGATACAGACGCCGCCGGGATTGTTATAGCGGCAACTGTGCTTCCGGGTTGGGCGTGGCCACGACCATGCGTAATGACGCAAATGTGACTCAGGAGTGGAAAGAGAGAACGGGGCGAGTGCGTCCCGGGCGTTGCTAGGCAATGCCAGGCAGGATTGTTTACGTGAGAGTAAAAAGCAATCCTGAAAAGGGGGTATTTATACAAGAAACAGAGACTGTGAGTACATCAAATTAGGCATAAATCACATATCTCGGGGTTAGTTTTCATATTGTATAACCCCGAGATATGTGATTTATGCCTAATTTGATGTACTCACAGTCTCTGTTTCTTGTATAAATACCCCCTTTTCAGGATTGCTTTTTACTCTCACGTAAACAATCCTGCCTGGCATTGCCTAGCAACGCCCGGGACGCACTCGCCCCGTTCTCTCTTTCCACTCCTGAGTCACATTTGCGTCATTACGCATGGTCGTGGCCACGCCCAACCCGGAAGCACAGTTGCCGCTATAACAATCCCGGCGGCGTCTGTATCATTACGGGGAGGCACGGAGAGGCGAGTAGGTACCTAGAACTTTGAGACCAACTGAACTGTAAGTAGAACTCTGAGCCCGATACTGACTACTCGGATTCAGTATCCTGAAACCCAATCCGTGACAGATATCTTTTCAATCTCCCCTTCGCAGAATATGACAGCATGGTTTTACCTTCCCTCCACCCCGTGATGCCAAAAAGATCCTAAATAGGAGTAAGCCTCACTTCCCCCTTGTGCGCCCGTATGTGTGAGTTATCCGTGTGACTGCTGAGTGTGAGTGTATGTTTGTTGGGGCAAAATTCACCACGTCGATCAGTGCTCACTCCAAACCTATACGTGAGCAGGCGTGTCAAGCATTCGGAAGTGCTGAGTGCTACCCACTTTGAATGATAATGTACCATTTAACCACCTAACCACTTAGCGCACCTACATCACCGGAGTGTGCAAGTCTGAGTCATAGGTGAAGCACGTAGAATTCACTGCGTTGTTCTCTCACGCTAATGGCACTGTGAGTTTTTGTTTCCACGCACGATTCAGTGCTAAATTTGACTGAATGCCTATATTGAGTATTTAGTGATCACCGAGCACATCACCAATGGTAGAGTGTGCCAGCTTTAGTGATAGCCAATCACTACCGATCACAAATAACCTTGAATGGAATGTACGACACAGCAGAAGACACGTGAGAACCAGTTTGGCACCTCGTAACAGGCTTGTATTAATCATACTCATGACCTTTTACATTTCTTCTCCTACAGGTCTTTTTGCTTTTTAGCTCAACCATTGTTGTTTATGAGCCTTTTCACTCTGACCAATTTTGTCAGTTGTGCACAGGGAAATAGGGACCGGCAGGGCGTTAGTGTGTCCTGACCACCCATTTTCCTTCTTGGTCCTGACGAAAACCCGGCACTTTTCCACCAAACGGGTTGAAACATGTAGACCTCACACATAAGAGATACACACGGTCATAATACCTAAACGTATCCACACACATATTTTTAATATTGTCCAGTTCTCGATAATAAAACTTTCTACACAAGTATACCAGGACAATTTTTAACATTTTTTTACTTCACACACAAAATACCCGCTCCACTGTAGTCCAGGTGTCGCAGCACACCCTGATGGCACTCGGCTGTCAGGGTGGACCCCGATGATGAAGCATGTCACCGACTAGGTCGGTGAGTGAGGGGTTTCTTAAAAAGGAAGGACTCTCTTCTTTTTCTTCTCATTCATTCCATTCAGACCGCTTTATCTAAGCTACTTCTGATGGTACTCCTCTCTTGTTTTGTTTATTATAAAATCATTAAAACCATTTAAAAGTCTTTGTAAACCAATGGGCGTACGCGCTATCAAGGCTGCGTCGTCCGCGTACAGTAAAACGGGAATTCTAGTCTCCCCTGCACGCGGAATGTCCAAGGTGGCATTTAAAAGTGTTTCCTCAAGTGAATTTATGTAGAGGGTGAACAGCATGGGAGCAAGAATGCAGCCCTGCCGCACCCCCCTGCTCGATTTGAACCAGGCTGTACAATTCCCCTTTTGGTCCATCCTAATAGAGGCTTTTAGATCCTTATGTAATTCAGCCAAAAAATATACAAGGGGTGGATCCAGACCCAGTTTTAATAACATGGTCCACAGCCGAGCTCTATTGACTAAATCAAAAGCTGTGGACAGGTCCATAAACGCAACAAAAATTGAACCCTTCTTAGCAATAGTGTATTTCGAGATTATCAGATGAAGATTGAGGCATTGATCCTCTGTCCCTCTGCCTGTACGAAACCCATACTGGGTTTCTGCTAGGATGTCATTTTCTAGGGACCAAGTATTAATTCTCGCTAAGAGGACCTTGCCCAATATCTTCATTGAAGAATCCAATAAAGAGATTGGACGAAAACACTTGGCGTCACTTCTTTGGCCCTTTTTAAAAATGGGTACTATAGTTGCACATGCCCAAGTTTTTGGGAAGCCCCCCTCATGTACACAATTGAAAACATTAGCCAGGATCTCCGCCCACAGCTCAGGTTTGCTTTTGTAGAGGTCCAGTGGTACCCCATCCGGTCCCGGAGCCTTGTTGGCAGCAGAGCCCAAAATTGCCAACTCTACTTCTGATTTACTAAAAGTTAGCTTGGTGGGGTAGGATAAGGAGTATGGTGTTGCAAAAACCTCCACTGTATCATCTGAGCCATATATATGGGAGAAATGGTTTATCCAGACTGCTTCCGGGATATTTATGTCAAGGTCCGAGTTATTGGTGTTAGCAAACAAGGGATTATTAATTATGGCCCAGAATTTGGAGCTTTGATTGAGAGTTGTGGAATCCATTAAAGAATCCCAGGCTTCATCTTTAATGGCTTTTTTCCGTAATTTAACCGCCATAGCATATTCTCTTCTCAACTGTGCCACCAGAGACCTATTTCTGGGCAATTGTTTGAGTGCCCTCAGCAGAGCCGAGTGAGCCTTTGAACAAGTGTGGTCGAACCACCTAAACACTGGTGTAGGGCCCCTCCTAGGTTTTTCTGTAAGCTCTTTATCTATTCTTGTACAGATAGCTTCAAAGGCACCAACAACATCCCCCCCCCCTACTCACTCCATCCCGACATTTCTCGATTTCTACTGCCATATGTTGTTCAATTTGGCCATGAAAGTCCTTCGGGCATACCTTGCACCATTTCAGGCGCCTTCCCTGGTCACTACTCCTTACATCCCTTGCAGAGCTAGTCATTTGTTCCCCTTTACATAAACCAGAAAGAATATCCAAAACCAGCAGCACCGGATTATGGTCACTGTACCCACTTAGAAAAGCATTGTAAAACAAAACATAACGTAAGAGCCCCGGGGACATAAAGAAATAATCAATGATTGTTTCGCTACCCCTCGCGTTATACGTGGGTACTCGAGTTGTATGGTCTTCGAACCCTGGCTCATATAAATCGTTGGATGATAACAGAGTTTCCATTGCCATGCCCATGGGGCTATGTTCAAAATGAGGCAATGATGTGTGATCTGGGCCGGTATCATCTACAATGTGGCAATGAAACTTACATAAGTGTACATTAAAATCACCCATCATAATTAACTGAACAAAAGTGGTTTGATTTGTCATATAATTCGTTAAAAAGGCCGATAGGCCATCTAAAACAGCATTGGGGGCCCCCCCTTGGGTTGAGTTATAACAATTTATGAACAGAATCTTGTTCTTGTCTAACAAACAAATTTCCACCAACTGGAAGGAAGGAGATGAACTGGGTATTACTCTAACCTTCCCTGCCAATATAATTGAGACAAGCAATAACAGGCCCCCTCTGTCCCTTCCCGCCACGGAGCTCTGGGCATCAACAAAAAAAGAACTATAACCATCTAGCCAGAACCCCTTTCCTTGCGACCAAGTTTCTTGCAAGGCGACTATGTCATTTTCCTTCAGTTGTTGTATCCAGATAGGATCATCCTGCTTTGCCCGTAGGCCCGCAATATTCCAAGATAATAACCTGATGTGCCCTTCACCCACTAATAGTGGGGCATTTGTAACAGTTGTGGCCATGTCCTCTGGTGTGTTGGCCTCTGCAGAACCTAAACATGGGGCAGTCAGGTTTTCATGTGCGGGCACTAGTCATTCAGTATCCATACTATCAGTGAGGGCCGCAAACCTATTTGATAACAATAAATCGTTTGTGGGAAAGCTCCTCTCAGCATTAAGTAACCCAATCCCCTTTGTTGGCTTAGTAGCCCAATCATTAGTTACCACTGATGAAATAAGTTTGTCCTCCGCCCAGGATTTTTCAATAGGGTATGTCGTATTATTCTCTACACCTCTCAAACTGTGAGCCCGGCGCCACCAGTGGAAGGGGTAAGTCAGATTTTGACAACACGTAGAGTGGGCTGGATTGGGCCCCTTAAAAAATGTTTTGCAGGGGATTGCATTATCATCAATTTTCGGTCTCCAAGCTGGGCAAATAATATACTTAAAAATGCACCACCGCCCTCCCCACAGGAATTTAATACTTCCCTTCTCCCTCTAGGGTATTTTTATAGACATTTGATGGCGATGCATGGAAATGGTAGCCGGCTTAGAAATGGACCATTGTTAGCTCCCACCCCGTTCCTTACCTTACCTAATTTTGCTATTCCAGTTGCCAACAGATATCAGGCCTTGAGCAACCTTGACATTAATGATTGACGTAAGGGGTCCACCCAGTCTAGGCAGACAGTACAGGAAAGATATGTATTAGAAGACCCCATAATGGGAACAAAGTTCAATGGTAATTCATCTGATAAGACCAACCAACGTACAATAGAGCAGGGTGGGGTGCTACCTAGAAATGATTTACGGAAACCAACCACTCATAGTGATTTAGACCATGTTCCAGTAGAATCACCCCTTACTAGTGACTTGGGGGGGCCATGAAGTACGCTTTCAGGAAACCTACGAGGTTAATATGTGTAATGGGTATCAAGTGACCACCTGGAATATCTCTGGTGTTAAAAGCAAAATAAGCACGCTTTCTTGGTCTGATTTTCTGACGGCTGAACATGACATCATATGTCTACAAGAAACATGGAGTACTGAACAAATCTATGTAGAGGGTTTTACTTCCCATTGGCTCCCAGCCCAGGCCTCCCCTTCAGGTAGAGCAAATGGAGGCCTTTTGATTTTGATCTCTACTGGACTGGTAAAATGTAGGATCAAGTGTTGCACTACTGTTGGTACCCATTCCCAGATTATGTGGCTGATATCTGCCGTGGGTAAAGATGTCATTCTGATGAACTTTTACAATAATGTGTTTAACTCTCCCCGAGGGCCAGTCGTCCATGCCTTGGAAAGGGAACTTGATAGGCTGACTAGTACCAATAGAAAATCTATTATTATCCTTTGGGTTGGTGATTTTAATGTTCAAGCATGTCCATTATCTTTGACTAAAGTTAGTGGGCTCAGGAGAGGGGATTCTGACAATGACTGCTATATGCATTTTCCCCACTGTGAATATGGTACAGCTTTAAATAATGTTATTGATAAGCTGAATTTAGAATTGTTTCAAAGTGTTACCGATAAACAAAATGTGAAATGCCCCACTTTTACAGGAAGAAAAGCTATGTCCAATATTGATCATATTGTAATCTCATGTAACAGTGCAAATTTTTTTTCGCCACCCTGAATAACGGTCCAACCAACTAGCGACCATAATAGTGTCTCTCTTTACCTATTATGCTGGGGTTTTAAAAATGTAACCGATGTTGTTAATAGTCCACCCATTGCCCCTGTCAGACCGAATGGTGTCCGAATAAAATGGGCTGGTTTGGATCCATTAAAAATTCAGCATGATGTTATTATGCATTGTCAAAATGAAATCCAAGTATGTTTAAGGGACGCAGTCGACCCTCAATTGATGCTTGCTAATTTCACTAAGATCAATAATTCCATTGACATTTTACTGACGAGACCAGCCCGTGGAAATAAAAAACCCAAGGTAAGCTGGTTCGATGGTAATTGTACTGCGGCCTTACGTCGCCTTAAACAAGCTCTTGGGTGTGAACCGAGAAACACAGATACAATTAAGGTTCTACGCGCAGCATATGCCTCAGCCATTAAAACCAGAAAAGTAGAGCTTCAAGAAGTAGCCTGGGAAGATCTAAGTCAAGCTGCAGATCCAAAAAACAGTAAATTGTTCTGGGACACGGTCAATAGTTCCTTTTTGAAGGATGATCATATCCCAGAACTCAACTCCTACATTAATTGTAATTGCTGGGTAAAGCATTTTTCAAACATTTTTAGTCCCACAGACAGAGATGCCTTTTTGTCCACCCAACCTCCTACTGATTGGCCAATTTTACCCTTGTCAATCAGGATAGAGGAGGTCACCGAGGCTATAACTAGTAGCAAGGGGGGGAAGGCTCTGGGACCCGATGGGGACCCGATAGACCCTTATAAAAATGAAATGGCTATATGGTCCCCGTTTTTAGCCAGAGTTTTTAACGCTGCCGCTGAGACCCAATTTCCTTTATCATGGGGTCAGTCAATTATAATACCAATACACAAGAAAGGAGTAAAAACCGACGCCCGTAACTACTGTCCAATTTCCCTTCTGGACTCCTCTATAAAGATTATGAGCCAGGTCATGCTATCAAAACTAGATGCCTGGGTTACCGAGAAGTCGATCCTTACCACAAGTACAATATGGATTTAGAAAATGAGTTGGCACATTATAGCAGTGTGTCAACTTGGACCTCTTGATTGGCAAATATACCCTAGCAAAGGAGGGTAATTTATATTTATGTTTTGCCGGTTAAAAGAGGCATTCGACAGGGCTGTGTCCTAGCTCCACTACTTTTTTCATTGTTTATCAATGATGTTGCCGCAACCCTGAAATTGTTAGTCGGATGCCCCGAGGGTAGACTGGAATCCCATTCCAATTCTTTTATACGCTGACGATGCTGTTTTACTCTCTCGCACGGGTTACAACGTCTTATTGATAATTTTACTGTTTTTATTGCAAAAAGAAAGCTTTTCATTAATAACTCTAAAACTTTTGTTATGGCTTGCGGCAGGAACCCAATTACATCCAGATCGTATTACATAGAAGGCTCTAAGTGCCTGACAGTCAAAACTTTTTGCTACCTGGGTATTACCTTTGCAGGGAATGGGTCTTGGGCACAGGAACAGGATAATGCCTGTGCTAAGATGCTGAAGAATATAAATGGTATTTTTAGATTCGCTGGTAAACTGGGCAATCGGCGTATCAGAGATATGTTAACAATTTACGAGATACGATGTGTCACTGCCACACTTTACGGTGCAGGAGTTAGGGGACATTGCCAAGGCAATCTATTACAACAAACCGAAAATTCATTTTTAAAACGCCTGTTGTGTGCCCCACTATCGGCCTCCACGGAAAATATTCACAGTGAAGTGGGCATTAAATATATCTCTGATTTGGCTTCATTACTCCCTCTTTTACTCTGGAAATCTATATGGTCAAAAGAGGAGACATTGTTTACTCAATCTATAATACGGGATTGCCTTAAAATGGAGAATTGCTCAAGAATCCCTTGGCTTAATTATATCTTTTACTGGTTTTAAAATGTTGTTCAATTGTGATATCCAACTGGATCCTGAATGTGCAGATTTCGTCGCTAGAAGTGAGATAAAATCAACCCTACTAGCTCACAAAATAGAGGCCCGTTCTCGTGTTTTTAAGAACCAAACAACTTACATGTTTTATCTCCAACTGGATCTTAAACAGGGGTTTCAAAGTTACCTGTCAATCGTGACAAGAGCATCACATCGATTTGTGTTAACATGACTAAGATTGGGTACTATACATCATCTTGTCAATTTTCCTGTTATGAAACAGGGTTCTACCCAACCATGCCCATGTGATGGAGTCTCCCGCCAAAGCTGCTGCCATATGTTGTTATTTTGTAAATTGTATTCCAATTTTAGGAAATTTTATTTGAAACCGTTCTTTCTATATTATAACATAGGATCCACTAAAGATGCTATGAATTTGCTCTTTAGATTAGAGGAACCAGGATTGTGTTTTTATACAGCAACATATCTCTTGAAAGCTATTAGCATCAGGAAATCAATGATCATCACTATTTGATCACATGATCTATAGGGTATTTTATGTAACCTTTGCACTTGCATTTTTTGTACTAAGATCATACAAGTTTACATAAATCGCCAGGGTCTATATATGAATCATGTATTTGCATTTACTGTACCAGGATTTTATGTGTCTATGAATTTTATGAATATATTGTCTATTATCTCTTTGCTTTTGTAACTTTATTATTGTGAAGATCGATTTATGACTGTTTTTGCTTATATGGTTGATTTATTTAACCGAATAAAAGCTTTCGAACCGTAAACCGTAGTGGAGGTTCCAGTCACTGCAAGGGAGACGGGTGGAGAGGGGTTCCCCTATGGTTTGCGGTGACAGCGCTGCATTTTTGGGGTTGCTGTAACATCGGAGGGGCCTTAGTACACGTCTTTTGTGTGTTTGGGGGGACCTGGGTATGGTCGCATGGGTACCTGTTTTATTGCTTGGATGCATGCCCCTAAAAAAACATGAATGTCTACTGGCCAGATTCAGTGATTTAAGTTAGCAAATATTTTAATAAAATCAAAAACATACCAAAAAGACTTGCTATTTGATAGAATTGTTTTGCCGCTTGAGCGGCTTTGGTGGCCCGTCCAGTACTCCCATAAATGCACATGCCTTTGGGTTTCACTTTCAGAGACAGTTGCAAGGGTACAAACAGCTTTCTGATTTTAGATAAGTTTATAAATGAATAACTGTTGAATGCAGGACAATAGGGATGCTCGCAGCAGGCCTAGAAAAATAGAATTCAACTTTGAATGATATAATTTGCTGAGCATCTCAGAGCTGCGTCAGCATCTCCTCCTCTCCTCGTAGAACATGCACTGTATGTCTGCTTGGTCAGTGTTTATAAGCGACTGGTTTGCTCTGTGAGTAAACATTAATTATGGTGGTGTTTATTAAGGGGGATTTGGGGGCAGCCTACCACAGAAAGATCGCCCTCCCCCCCGCCCCCCGGGGGAATTTGAGGAAGTTGAGCAGTTGGACAACTGCTCGGGATTTGGGCAGTTTGTGAGCTACTTATGTAGCCCAGGGGTGTATATTCTGCCATTTTGCGGTACCAGCCACTATTCTGTCTTGGTGACACAGTGCCTGGTACCTGGTAGATAGCACTTTTGTTTCTACATAGCGCTAGGTAGGTTTTGGTGGTTTCTGGTGTGTTTGGAGTTGGTAAATAGGGTAGTATATAGTTTACTGTGACTCACTTACTTGAAGATGGTGGCGTCTAGTGTTGTGGCAAATGACGACAAGGAGGCCTAAGCGACGAGGCTGTTGCCGGAGGCAGGTGGCTCGATTTGCTAGTGGAGGGGGAGCTACCATGTGGCAGTCGCCCCACAAGAAAGGCTGCCAAAGGGGATGCAGCTGCGGTGGGGGCCTGCTCATCTCCGCGCCTGAATTCTGTGCCCGTGGAGATCCATGTAGGCAAATGGAGAGGCCCTGTGAGGGCTGCAGGGGGCTGCAGGGCTCTGTGTGGTCCCAGGTGGCACTCAGCTCCTCTAAGCAGGTGGGGCCAGCATGCGGAGATCCAGGTTACTTCAGAAGATACCAGGTGTGAGAGCGAAGCCTCTCTGGAGTTGGGACAAGCATAGTGGGTTGAACAAGTGGGTGGGGCCACCGCAGACACATTCACAGCCTTATGGAAAGGGAGGAAAAGAGGCTCCTCAGAGCAGCAAGGCAGGGGAAAAGAACAAGTCGTCAAACAGAGGGTTAATGAGGTGGGAGGGGAGGAGAAAGCCTTACTAGGATTGCATGAAGAGGCTAGGGGTAGCGGTGAAGAAGGGATTGAGGAAGGGGTGGATATTCAGGCTGTGTATTAAGATTTGTTGAAGGAACAGGTTGGCTCTGGTGTACCTGAAAAGATGATGGTGCCAGAAGGGGGACCCAGTTCCACGAAGAGGGGTTGGTAGAATCCCATAGATTGGGACATTAGTGCCTGGTTCATGAGGGCTCCGGATGGGTTCAAGGCAAAATGAGTACATGGCAACCAGGGAGGGGTGAGAAGCCAGGTGGGAGGAGTTACAGGGGTTACGGCCAGGTCACAGGCTATGGAGGTGTCGTCTTGTTTTGGATGAATGGTCAGATCCTTCAGTGGGAGTGGCCAACCTTGTACGGAGCAATGAGGGTGACCAAGAGGGGGGTATGGTTGATGCCTACACGTCCAAGGAGGGTTTGAAGGTATCCGGTGAAGCAGGGAGGCCCATTGAAAGTCTATCGGAAGTTAGCTCAAGTGGGGGCTGGGTTCATTTGGGGAAGCAGGGGCTGATAGCCCAACATTTAGGTCCTTGGCCGTTGGTAGCTGGAGCTCCCTGGTTTCCCCTCGGCAAGCGTCTGTGGAGGCGTGCGCCGCTTTAGGCGATGGTTACAAGGTGTTAAGGTGGAGGGTTGAAAAGATTATAGATTGTACCAGCACACCAGGCCTTTTTTCCTCTTTAGTACAGGACAAAGATGTAGACAAAGTAGCGGACTTAGGAGAGCTTAGTGCAGCTCATTGGACCTGGGAGGAAGAGAAGACAAGATCACTGCCCCAAGAAGGTCTGGTGTGGCCTCAGTGGTGCAATACGCAGGAGGGTTTGGTGCTAACCCCAGCAGAACAGCATATGGGATGATGCATTCCGCATTGGGGAAGAGGTGGGGAGGGCAAAGTACGCCCCCCCTGCGTAAGTTGGTTTGTGAAGCATGGAGCAATCTGACAGACGTATGCAAGGGTGGTTGAAGTGAATGAGGCGAAGATGTCCACTCTTGACTATGAAGAACAGAGCTTGGAAAAGAGGGAATTGCAAGATGAGGTGAGGATGAGGCAGGAGAATCTAGTTAGTGGCAGGAAGGCTACAAGGGGGCAAAACCCCCAGTATTTTTAAGGATGCAGGTCCAAGCAGCAACAATGACGCCAGGCAGAAACTGGCGACAATAAAGGATGGCAAAGCGATGGGCCCCCGAGCGCGCACCGACCTTGGAGCCAGGTTAGGCACCGTGAAGCGAACCGTATGCTGCAAGTATGATATTTGTGAAGGGTTGAGGCGAAGAAGCCTCAGGAGAGCGGGGAGGCCCACCTGAGGAAAGATCTCTATGTGAGGGACACTATTGTTGGCACAGAGGAGCGCAATTTGTACACAAGGTTTTTACCCCGGAGCAAAGGGGACAACAAATGGGAGGTAATTGGGGCCATAAGGAAAGGGGAACTGGTTAAAGAATAACATGGGTCCTCCAGCAAGGTCGTGGACAAGGGAACACGTTCAGGGTCTGGTGTGAGGGAGACACAGTGGAATATGGTGGTAGAGTCTGGGAAGTCAGGAAAACTGGAGAGTAAGGAGTTGAAAATCAAAAAGTCGCCTTATATGAAGACATCAAAACCATTTGGTGCTCCACTCATGCTGGCGACTAAGGAGACGATTAGGAAGGGAGAGAACATTGAGATGCTGAAATTTCTACATAGGGAGCTTAGGTCCAAAGAAGACTCAAAGGAGGAAGAACTGGATTGTCCAAACAGCAGAGGGTGCCAGTAAATACAGAGAACAAGGCTGCCACATTTCTTATATATGCTAGTTTGAACTGTTAAAAGTACCCAGTGAGGTCAGTCGCGCTATTCAAATATATAGATGTCATCAGAAAAGCCTAGATAAATTAAATGGAGGTTATGCCTGGGCTCAGGATGATGAAGTCCAGGCCCCAAAGTGAGCTTGATACTGACCTATGGCAGCGCTCTATGGGTCCAGCTAAGTTTGGTAAACTAGGGAGGGGTGGGGGTTTCGGGCAAAGGACAGGGTGTCAACTTGGAGCTTGCTGGGACTTCAATAAGGGACTTACCACATGGAAATATTGTAAGTTTCATCATGAGAGTTCCAAATGCACAGGCAGACATTCCTTGGTCAATTGCTTCAGGAGGGTGGTCCATCAAGTTACTCAGCAGGGCATGGGAAGCGGAGTTGCAAAGAAGCATAGCAGCAACGACAGACAACTGGCTACAGGGCAGGGAGGGGCGGACAGGGACCTGGAGGGAATGTCCAATTACGTATGGTAATCTTCATTACTCCGGGTCCCGTAGTCCTCGACACCTTCATTGACAAATGAGATTACTCTATCTCCGACAGAAAAAAAGAAGGAAGGAATGCTGGACCGACAGCCCCCCCCCCCCCCCCGGAGGGAGGGAGGGAAGCCATGAAGGTGTCGAGGACTACGGGACCCGGAGTAATGAAGATTACCATACGTAATAGGACATTACCCCCAGGTCCCTCCGTCCTCGACACCTTCATTGACAAATGAGACATACCAAAGCAGCAACCCGGCATTCATCCACAAGAAAAAACCACAACAAACCACCAGGACAGCACAGAAACCCAGAGATTTATTGAGAACACAGAAATCAAGGGCGTACACAACCCAACACCCCCAAAGCAAAACCGCCCTCCTCACCCAGCAAATTAGTAAGGCGATAATGCCGGATGAAAGTATTGGGAGAAGCCCAAGTGGCCGCCCTACAAATCTCCAAGAGAGGAACTCCCCGGACCTCAGCCCAAGATGCCGCCACCCCTCTGGTAGAACGACCCTGAACACCCACTGGAGGAGGGGAACCAGAAAGAGAGTAGGCCAACGAAATGACCTGCTTCAGCCAGAGACCCATCGAGACAGAGGAAGCCTTACGCCCACGGGAAGCAGCACCAAAGGAGACAAAAAGGGAATCAGAAACACAAAAGGCCGAAGTGCGCTCCAGATAAGCACGCAAAGCCCGGCACACATCCAGCAAGGACCAACAGGGACCACCCAGGGAATCCAAACCCGAGCCCAAAGCAGGCAAGACCAACTCCCGGGACCGGTGAAATTGAGAAGCGACTTTAGGAACAAAGGAAGAATCGAGGCGAAGAACCACCCCACCATCCAAAAAGGACAAGAAAGGCTCACGCGCCATCAAGGCCCCCAACTCACCAAGGCGCCGAGCAGAGGTGATGGCCACCAGAAGCACAACCTTCAAAGTAACAAACTTCAAGTCAACGTCCGACAAAGGCTCAAAAGGAGGACCAAGCAAAGCCCGAAGGACCAAAGGCAAATCCCACAAGGGAAAAGAAGGCCTGGACACAGGACGAGAAAAGGAAAAACCATGCAGAAGGCGAGAAATCAAGTCCTCACCATCCGACAGGGTACCCCACGGCCGCCCACTGAGCAGGCAAAGTGGACACAGCTCAACCCTTCTCCAAACCCTCCCACATAAACTGAAGCAAAGCCTGCAAGGAACAATGCAAAGCGGAAAGGCCCAGCGCCGCACACCACCGACTGTAATTACCCCAATGATGATCATAGGACCGGAGGGTAGAAGGCCTACGGGAACCCTGAAGAACCACAGCTAAATGCTCAGGGAAGCCACGGCGCCGCCACCCCAGCCTCTCAACCTGCACACCGACAGCCGCAACTGGAGAAGAGACAGGGACGGGGACGAACGCAGGGGAGATGGGGACAGGGGGAGAAACCAAGGGCCCCGGACCGCCAACAGACGAACAGTCGGAAACCAAGATCTCCGAGGCCAAAAGGGCAGGACCACAACCACCACCCGAGACTCCAGACACAGGCGGGACAGAAACCGAGGAATCAGCGCCAGAGGAGGAAAATCATAAAGCAGGCGAGATGGCAAAGGAACCGACCGGGCATCCACCCCCCAACAACCCTCCTGCCGAAACCAGGAGCAGAAGCGAGGCAACTGAGCATTCTGCCGGGAGGCAAAGAGGTCCAGAAAGGGATGCCCAAACCTCACGCACACAAGCCGAAACGCAACCCGGGTGAGAGACCACTCCAACGACCCCGGAAAGCAACGACTCAGGATACCGTCACACAGTTGTCCACTCCCCGAATGTGAATCGCCATCAGAGACAGAAGGTGAGTCTCCGCCCAAAAGAACAGTGGAACAACCACAGCGTTCAGAGAGGCCGAATGGACCCCACCTTGATGGTTCAGATACGCAACAGTCACCATATTGTCGGAACGCACCAGAACGTTCCGACCGAGGAGCAGGCCATGAAACCCCATAACAGCCCGACAAACAGCCGTCAACTCCCTCCAGTTGGAGGACCGGTGATACTCTATGACGGACCAACGACCCTGAAGGGACCGAGACCCCAAGGTCGCTCCCCACCCCAGGGAGCTCGCATCCGTAATCAAGACCAGAGAAGGGGAAGGTTGCAAAGGGAGACCCTGAGACAGATGTAACCGGGTCGACCACCAAAGAAGAGTCGGGAGGACCACAGGAGAAACAGGAAGAATGAACTCCAAATTCCCGGAAAATGGATTCCAGAGGGACAGAAGATAACCTCACAGGGAGCGCAGGTGGAACCGAGCCCAAGCCACCGTAAAGACTGTCGCTACCATCAGACCCATCAGCGCAGCGGGCATACGAGGTTCTGCCTTCTCCTGGATCACCTCTTTCCTGACAGGGCGTTCTCAAGCCGTTCACCTTCCCGGCTTCTCTGCTTCTCCCCTCCCGGTGCCCTGTGGGGTCCCCCAAGGTTCCTCTCTCTCTCCCCTTCTCTTTAACCTCTATATTCACCCTCTTATCTCTTCTCTTCTTGAGCTGGGGGTCTCTGTGTATAATTACGCTGACGACCTCCAGCTCGTCTTTGATCTTTCCTCTACTTCTCACTCTCTATCCTTTTTTCACTCCACCATGGTCTTTATCTCTGGGTGGATGAGCGCCAATCACCTCAAGCTCAACCCAGATAAGACTGAGCTTGTCCTGATTGGCGGCTCATCCAGTCCCTGGTCCCCTGCTTTTTGGCCTCCCATCCTTGGCCCCCCTCCCACCCCCGTTCCCTCTGTTAAAACTCTGGGCATCAAGGTCAGACAGGACCTGTCCATGCATGGCCAGGTCAGTGCCGTGGTGTCCTCCTGTTTTCTTTCCCTCCGAATGATCCGGAAAATCTCTCGTTTTTTTTCTCTCGACTCCCTTAAAATTATTATTTCCGCCCTTATCACTTCCCGCCTTGATTATGGCAATAGCTTGTTCGCTGGCATCCCTGCCTATGAAACCCGCCGCTTACAAGCTATCCAGAACCAGGCCGCCCGTCTCATCTTTCATTTGCCCAAAACCCATCACATCACTCCCGTCCTCAAATCCCTTCACTGGTTGCCCATCTTGCAGAGATCTCTGTTTAAACTAGGGTGCCTTGTTTACCGGGCCCTTGATCACTCTGCACCGGCTTTCATTAATTCTTTGATTTCCCGTCACACCCCTGCCCGCACTCTCCGTTCATCATCTTCTGCCCTCCTCACTGTTCCCCGCTTTCACAAATCTCGCACTGGTGGAACCCGTTTCTCTGTTCTTGCCCCCCGGTTCTGGAACTCCCTTCCTCTTTCTATGCGTTCGATCCCTATTTTTTCTCATTTCCGTAAAGCCCTGGCCTACCCCTGCTAAACCTCCTGGCCCTGTCTGTTCGGTTCTTCAGAGCTCCCAGCGCCAGGAAGCCGTTTGGCCATCGTGCGCTCTATAAATATTTTTCATTCATTCATTCATTCATTCATTCATTCATTCATTCAAGACGCAACCAGAGGCACACAGGAAAACAACCCCCCGCCCGAAACAGCCGAGCCAGGGACACCAGGGTCAGGATACGAGGGGCAGACAGGAACACACGGTTGAGGTTCGTACGAAACCGGGCCCCAATGAACACCAAGTCCTGAGACGGGGACAACTGACACTTCGGGAAGTTGATCAGAAACACGTGCTGACACAACACAGAGCAAACCACCTCCCTGGCCTCCAACAACAGGACCCGAGATGGAGCATGGATCAACCAATCGTCGAGGTAGGGATACACCATCACCCCCTGAAGATGAAGCCAGGCGACCAAGGGAGCCACCACCTTCGTAAAGACCCTCGGGGCAGACCTCAGACCGAAGGGCAACACCTGGAACTGGAAGTGACGCCCCGCACACAAAACCGCAGGAAGCGACTGGACCGAGGATGCACCGGAACGTGGTAGTGAGCATCCTGAAGATCCAGGGTACACATGGAGTGACCCAGAAGGACCAAAGGAATCACCCTTTGCAGAGTCTCCATGCGAAAGGGAATCCTCAGAACCCATCGGTTCATAACCCTCAAATCCAGAACCAGGCGGTAACCCCACGTAATCTTCGGCACAAGAAAAATCAGGGAATAGAAGCCCAACCCCACCTCCGCAGGAGGGACCTCCTGAATGGCCCCCTTTAGAGATGAGCCCTCTTGGACCAGCAAGCAGGCCAGGGAGTCGGGCGGACACCGGAGTCCGGAGGGAGAACAGAGAACTCTACTACATAACCCTCTCGCAGGACATCCAACACCCAAGCGTCGGAACAGGACTGAACCCAGGCATCCAGGAAGAAGCGCAGCCGCCCTCCTACCACCAACCCAGGAACCACAGCCAAAGAGTCAGGAACGAGGCTTAGCAGGAGGAGGGGACCTAGCCTTACGATCCCGACCCCGACCAGAAGCAAACCTCCCCTGGCCCTTCCGAAGCTGCCTACGAGAGGAAGGACGAAAGAAAGGCTTAAAGGGAGCAGGAGCAGCAGAAGAAGCCTTAAAAGAAGAAGAGTGCTTCTCCTCTTTAAACAGTTTATGCAACTTGTCTTCCAACTCCCCCCCCAAACAGCATAGAACCCTGGAAGGGCAAACGCAAAGCACAAGCCTTCTGCGCAGAGTCCGTCTTCTAGTCCTTAAGCACAAGAGAGCGACGAGCCACCACACAAGCACCCCCAGAGAGTGCAGCAGCCCACACAACGTCAAAAGAGACATCAGAAAGAAGCTCCACCTGATGCGCGATGTGCCCAAGAAGAGCGGAACAGTCCGTGGCATCATCCATCGACTGATAGAGGGACTTAATGTCAGACAGCAGAGACTGCGACACATAAGTCCCATAAACACCAGCCCTCAAGGCCAGATGGGATCCAGAATAAACCTTCCTGAGAGCAACGTCCGCCTTTTTATCAACAGTATCCATCAGCACAGCGTCCTCCGACAGGGAGGTGCGACCCACCAAACTAGCCACAAAGGAGTCAATGGGGATCGAATCCGGGAGTTCCGTGCCCATATCCTGCAGGGGGTAAAGGCGGGCCATAAAGCGCGGAACCAGAATACCATCCGGATCAGCCCACTCCCGCTTCAGAACATCCTATATAAAGGGGTGCACCAGGACATCCACAGTGGCAGAACTCTGAAATTACCGCAGTAAAAAACCCCCAGACGTACTGGGAGCAGCCACATCAGTGAAACCCATGTTCTCCTTAACATGCTGCAAAATCTACGGCAGGGCGTCCTTGTCAATATACTTCTTCTTCAGGTCAGAGTCCCCTGCACCCGCAGACTCATCACCAGAGGACCCAGAGGAAACAGGAGCCGACGCCGCCCTCTTGCTGCGTGCCCTACCAGCACCCATCTCCGAAATGGTCTCCTTAATCAAGCGTTTCAAACGCGCATCATCACCCCCACCATGGCGTCTGGACCTGGCAGGAGAAGGAGAGCGAGAGGAAATGGATGAAGAGGAAGAAGACCTTTCCCTATGACACCTCTTCTTCAAACATTTGCCCATCCTGAAAAGGAACAGAAGACCAACAGCACGACAGAACAGGAAGCAAAAAGGAAATAGCACCCAAAACCGCTATGCGGTACTCACCACTGCCCCGCGTTTTGAAATCTGCCACAAAACCGCCGGGACAGGAGCGCCTGACTGCCCTCAGGATGGAAGTCAGGCAGCGGAAACCGCAAGGCATCAACACCCAGCAGCCAATCCGGGACCGCACAGGAGGCCACGCCCCCCAGTAAGCCCGGCAGACCAGGAGGGGCGGCCATCGGGCGAGCACCGAGCCCACACGGTGCAAACACCCACGCGCGGCCATCACAAGCGCAAAACAGCCCCCGCCACTCCCCCCAAGCCCGGCAGGGGGGGAGAGGCCAAAGATCCAGAAGCGAATCCAAAAAGGTAAGTCAGCGCGGGAGCGTCTTCAAGTTTCTCGCGCTTCAATCCTTCCTGTCAGAATGACAGAAAAAAAGAACAGAGGGAATGCTGGGACTTGTACCCTTATGTACTCCCGGCGGGAGGGGGGGGTGGGGGTAGGTCCAGCATTCCTTCTTTCTTTTTTTCTGTCGGAGATAGAGTAATCTCATTTGTCAATGAAGGTGTCGAGGACGGAGGGACCTGGGGGTAATGGCTCATACACCTATTAAGTTATATAGATTGAAATGTTGGCTTTCCCAATGTGACTGGAAGGAAGACGCCAAGCTATTGTTACAAAATTTTGCTTGAAGATTGAGACTGTATTACGAGGGCCTGAGACTGCGCCGCAGGGCGACTAATTTGAAATCAACCAACGAGCACAGACAAGTAGTGAGAGATAAATTGCTCAAGGAGATTCTGGCGGGTAGTATGGGACTTCCCTTTGAGGACTGGCCTATGGAAATCTAATAGTGTCTCCGAATTGAGTGGTACCCACAAAAGAACAGGGACAGTTTAGGTTGATTCATCATCTCTCTTGGTCAGAAAGACAGCCAGTCAATGATTTCATACCTGAAGAACAAGTTTCTGTGACATACTCATCAGTGTATGTAGGACTAGCTTTAGTGGAAAGAGGGGGACAGCTGGCGCGTATGGCAAAGAGTGACATTAAGTTGGCTTCCCGTTTGTTGCCAGTACACCCTGTCGGCTTTCACCTGTCGAGCATACAATTTGAGGACAGATAGTATGTGGACAAAGCCCTTCCAATGGGTAGCTCCATTTCCTGTGGTCTCTTTGAATGCTTCAGTATGTTTTTGCAATGGCTTTTCACATCGTAAACAGGTCACAAGCATATAACGCATTACTTGGATGTCTTCCTTTTTGCGGGAAAACTCAGTTTTGCGGACTCCAAGCACCGGATGGTAAGCTTCCAGGAGCTCATGGGTGATCTAGGAGTGCCACTGTCATCGGAGAAGACTGTGGGCCCCAGCATGGTCTTCTCTTTTATTGGTATTGTGATCGATTTAAGGGCTATGGAAGCAAGAATGCCACAGGAGAAGAAAGTTACAATTCAGAGGCTTCTCAATGCAATGTTGGGTAAAACAAAAGTCCCTCTCAAAGAGGTGCAGGTCCTGTTGGGCCATTTGAACTTTCGTGGTAGGTGGTGAGAGCGGGGAGTACATTTTATAGGAGGTTGGGCGTGTCAATTTCCGGTTTGCCATTACCACATCATCATATCAGGTTGTCCGGAGGTGTCAAAGAGGACCTGAGGATGTGGCGAGTCTTTCTACAATCCTTTAATAGAATTTCCCTAGCAGCATTGACAGATATGAATTGAAACACTCAGATCTTTTCAGACCCGGTAGGGGGGCTTGAATTTGAGCTTGATTGGCAGGGGCATTTGTGTGCCAAGGAGCAACCACCGGATTGGCACCAGGGTGGCTGAAGCTTGGATAGTTGGAGTTTTTTCCTTCGGTAGTGGCAGTGTAGTTATGGGGTGAGTAGTTGTCCCACAGTAGAGTTCTCTTTAGAGTCGCCAACATGTCGGTGGGGCAGGTGGTTAATAGGCAGTCAGTGAGGGGTGGGGGCGTGGCCAACACCCAAGCATGGCAGACGCATAGTCACTGGGCTCCCGTGCCTCGAGATGCACCTTCCTCGCCTATCTGTCTGTGGCATTGGCGGGTGTGCCCTGCAGATATAATTTGGCTGATCCCTCCAGCTCTGGCGGTGTCCTGACAGGGCCGCTGGGGGTGAGGAGACGACTTCACACCATGCAAATGAGATGGCAGATGGCGGCTGACCCAGTGGCTGACTGCTGACAATCAACCCCTAAGTTTCCTTGCTGGCAAGAGCCTCCTGTGCAGGAGGAGGAAAGTGAGTCGATCCTCCTGGCTGTGGCGAAAGCTCTCTCGGACCCGCTGACCCAGCCTGAGGAAGAGTGGCCTGCGTGGACTACAGCAGGATGTGTTGTCCCACAAGGGACACCCCCACCGGCCCTGACGAAAACATATAGCATTGGAACAGATACCCTGTGACTCCGCTGTAGGACTAGAGGTCGAAGCTCCATGACCAGCCCCTGACCAACCCAGTGATTAGTACCTGCATCCTATAGTGTCTGTCTCACAAGAGAAAGCTGGGGACAAGACTCTAAAGCTGCCATAAACTTGTCACACCTTGCAGAACTATAAGGGCCTACATTCAGGGGAAAAATTAAGTGGGCACAAATATCAGCTGACTGAAAAGGGAGGGTGGCACAGGTACGATCTTGAAGCTGCCCAGTAGTGGAAGGCCAGAGCTCCTGGACAAGGGGCATTGCAGCTGCTGATTCACCCCTCTTCTGGTTCTGTGGGATCTACAAGTTCCCCACTGCCTTCTTGCCTCTTTCATAACCCTACTGTAGCAGTTGCTCCCCCCGGTACTGTTGGACACAGCGCCGGGCAGTCACAGTATAGATGCCAATCCTTGAGGCCTATGAAACACACTCCCCTACTGGCTGGTGCTGTGAGGACAGAGATACTTGAGACTCTCCCCTTGCCCTCACGTAAGTGTGGTCCTTTGTTGCCGATAATCATGGGGTGCACCAAGACCAAAAGGGATGGAAAGGCGCCTCCCTTGCACTCTTGCTCAACTCCATCAGATTGTTCTCCAGTCAAGATGCCTAGCGAAGAAATACCTGTCGTGGTTGTCAGAAGCACCAGGTAATCTACGCCATTAACCTTCTTTAACAGCCAGCAGGAACAATGCCGTGAAGAGTAGCTTCCCCCTTACCCCAAACACTACTCTCACCACAATGGAAGACTACACCATGGGAAGAGAAGCACCCAGGGGAAAAGGGAAAGGGATAAAATAATAAAGAGCTCCTGTTTCTGCACAGGTCTGGTCTTGGTCACTAATCACCCTCTGGGATCCCTGTTGGTAATAGAAAACAAGACGTAAGTAAGATGCACCAAAAGCATTCACACATAATACTCCTGTACTCAGACTGACTTAACACTCACAGTAGGTTCTGCCAAGAAGACCTCAAATGCATGAACCAGGATGGGACTCAGAACATCCTTAAGTCTTCTGGATTCTTTATGCGAGTTCACAAAGCACCCAGCAGGTTTAGTGTACACAAAATAAACACAATACATTAGGGTGTAAAGGTAGAACAAGTCCCATCTGGGACCTGAGTATCAAAACAGTAACACAGCCTGGCTCCTAGCAACACCTTTGGTGACTCTTGACCAGCAATGGCAGGGTTTGAATATAAGATGCTGTAAAGGGTTTAAGAAACCACTGTGGCTTGTAGTGTAGTTCCTATATTCCCAATAGGCTCTGCGCATTGGAATAACATAAACGTTAGTTTAGACGTAGGACTTAGGTCGACTAGGTCTCTATTGAATATGTTAGACTTAATTATGAATGCCAGCTAGCTCAGAGGTCACTAGAAACTCTCTCGAGTAAACAAGAAGGTGTTAACTTTCCTGATAGACAAGAAGGGATTCATTTCTGACAACTGCATAAACATGACAACTTTGCTCCCTCCAGAATAAGGAGTATATCTCCAGAGTCGCGGAAACAATAGATAACTATTTCACTCAGTCAATCGTGCATGCTTAGTTTCACCAGAAGCGCAGAGAAATAGAGAGACGGGCGTTTTCAATAAAAGAGGTTACTTATTGAACAGTCTTCTTTCTCATGCAAGAGAAGTGAGTTGCCACAATTGCAATACTTGTTATAAAGTAAAGTGCGTACAGTAAAAGGAGTATTATAAAATAATACTGTAAAAGCATGGTATGGTTTCTAAGCCATACGGTGTTTAAAATAGATAAAATATATACATATATAAAACCATGACTAAACGTACTCAACTGGTGCTTCTAAGATACGCCTACCCCGGTGTACCTAACCTAAGTCTAGTATGTGGGAAGGAGTAAGTGAGCTGCAGTTTAGGTTAAGATAGTTTTTGCCAAGAATCTGAATCAAGAATTCTCTAAGGGTCTAATCAGCTCCGTACCTTGGTTATAGCAAGAAGGAGGTCTTGTATCTCTCTCTCAGGACTCGATCTCCCAGCAACCCGCAAGAGTGACCAGGAAACACTGGAGCTGGATTTCTCGGCAGGAGAAAAGACAGCGTCTCTCTCAGTGCGTCAATGGGAGGGTTGGCTTCCTTCGGCACTTGCCACAGCAGGGCGTCGGGCAAGTAGATAGCTGATCTTCTCCAAACCACTGTGTGTTTTGCTAGGGCAGCTGCTGGTATGGTATATTTATACCTGGAAGGTGCCGAGTTTGACGTAAGGTTGGACATAAGACGTCACTAAGAACTCGCAATTCTTTCAGGACTCCAGGAGTTCTAGGACAAATCAATACAGAAGCAGGGGGAATTCCCGGGCTGCTGGAGGCTTGGTTTGATTAAGAACGCGTTGTGCTTTCTAGGAGTCTATGGGAGTAGCCTTGCCGTATTTGGACTGCATTGGCTATGACTTAATATGGATATGATTCTTATGCCTTTATAAGGATATGATTTGTTATAACCACATCGGGGCATAAATCGGGAATATTTAAATAGGGTCCTAGATACGATTACAACACCCACTCCACGTATAATGTCCATCATTACTAAATACTAAGCAATTTTAAACATATGACTATGCATGCACCTGTCTCATCTTTGTAACCGTTTTTACTCCAGGTCTGCAGGAATTCTTTGTAAGACTGGACGCAATAATACGAATTGCACACTATTAGTGTGGGGAATTCACGATCCGCATTCTCAAGCGCCATCTTTAAAGATCTTATTTCAGCTCGCTGAGATGTACAGTTTCTGAGTGATTCAGTTTTAGTGACCATCGGTCTGAATTTACCTATGCGCCAGCGACCTTTAACAATCGCGCATGCTGCATTGTAAATTTGTTTTTCCACAACGTAGTGTTGTGCAAATCTGTCCGTGTAGATTACACAGGTGTACTGTTCGAGAGGCAGAATTTCGATTGACAGAGGACATTCATGTTCGTATTCCAGATCTTCTAGTTTTTTCATTTTGGGATCAAATGCGTGTTTCACGTCTGTTGCAGCAAGAGAGTTTTCCCATTGTATCCATTTTGGATCTAAAGTTTTAGCATTCGGAATGCTTGGTCTTGTTACTGCCTCAAGGGCTGATACTGCTGTTAAAACAGATATGCTCTTCCCTTGGACTAGGGCTCTTTCTTTTGCTACAGCAGTTTGAACCGCAGTTAGAGTTTTTAAAGTAGAACTGAATTTCATTTCAGCTTGTGTGTACAAGTGTGATGTATAAGCTATTGGTACCGTTTCTCCCTCATTAGAGGTCAGGTACGTAAATCCGCATCTTCCTGGGATGACTCGGATTACAAGGTTGCGTTCATTTGCGCGTGTTTGCAGTTTTGTTTTAGTTAACATGTCTGTTTGTATTGATCTTAAAATTTTTGTTTGTTTCTGAGTCCAATTGATTGGTTTGAAATCAGGTTTTATTAATTTGTAGAGGGGGTTAACCCTCTCTGCATAGTTTAGAATGTAAGTTCTTCCAAAATTCAGAAAACCTAGAATTGATTGTAAGTTTTTCAGCGTTTTTGGAGCTTGCAGAACTGCACATTTCTCTAAGAAGTTGTCTGCTAGGCTTTTGCCTTCACTTGATAACTCATATCCTAAAAATAGGACAGTGAGGTGGGCAATTCGGGACTTTTCAACGTTTATTTTGTACCCTTCAGATGCGAACCCAAGTATAATGGTGTTCACTCTTTTCAAGTGTGTCTCCAGGTCATCGTCTGTAAGATAGATGTCATCTACAAAAGATAATGCCTCATCATCATACCTTTGTAGTAATTCTGTTACCCTGGCTGAAAATAATCCTGGGCTGTTCTTGAATCCCTGGGGGAGACAACAGAATTGCCTTTGGGCCCCCATACTTGGGAAAGCGGTCAAATACCTGCTTTCTGGTGCAATGTTTTGACAAAAGAAACCATTTGAGATATCTAATGTCGTTTTATATTTTTTGCGCATGATGTTATTCACTAGTGCTGCACTGTGTGAGTTTTGTACTGCAAATGTTTTGCAGCAGGAGTTTAGGTGTCTGTAGTCCAAAACTAGACGATATGAATCGTCTGGCTTGGAGACAGGAAACAAAGGATTGTTCATTTGTGAGGTGCATGTTTCAATCACCCCCTGATATTCAAGTTGATCTAAGATCTCCCTGACTTGTTTTTTAGCTTCTTTCTTAACAGGATACTGCCTCTGGCAGTAGGTTGATTTTTTTAACTGAATTTTATGGTGAGGAGAATCCTCATCCCATCCTACATGATTTTTGTATAATGCAGGGGCTTGGGCCACTGCCCATTTTCTAGCATATGTGTATTTTTGTATGAATTGGAATGTGATTTGAGAAGGCAGGCATAATTTCTTCGCCATGTGGGCACTCCCTGACAAACTCTGGTGGCCAGTCTTTCTCTGCTAGCAGGATATCATAGCCTTTAGATAGGTTCTCCCAAAAGAGACCTTTTATTTTCCTAGTTTTGTCCCCCTCTATATGTAATGTTATTTCATATAATTTATAGGGCACACTAACTCTGGTGTCTGCAGTTTCCACTTGAATGTATTCATTCTGTCTCCAGAAGATTCATCAGGATCTTGCGAGCTATGGTCACTTCTGCGGCGCTGTCTAGCATTGTCTGGGCCCATTCTCCGTTCTTGAGTTGTGTCATCAGAATCCTCGGCATGTTTTATTTTAATACTGGCTACCTTCTTTTTTGGAAATCGTAATTTTTTACTTTGTTGAGCAGAGTCCTTGTCTTTGGACTTGACGCGCTTTTCTTTATGTTCTGACCGTCCTCTTCTTTCCGATTTCTGTGAGGAAGTCTGAAAAGATCGAGAGGGACGTGTATCAACATCTTGATATCTGTCAGGTTTTCTTAAATTATCCCTATTTCTAAGGTTGTATCTTTTTCTTCTTCTTTTTTTTTTTTTAAACTCTTTATTAAAATGAAGGCATATGAGGCATGTATATTAGTACAATCAAACATCATAGTCCTGTATTCGTACATTCTCATATTTGTAGGACACAACAGTAATTACGTATTCTTAAGCCGTAACTTATTCTACCCCACTTTTAATTTTCATAGTCTTTCCCGTTCGGTCATATCGCAATATCCGGAGTACCTTGAATTTCCTTTCGCTGTGTAGTATCTATCTAGTATCCCTCATCTTATATATTCTAAACAACTAAACATAAGTCATCACTTTTTAGGTAGGTTTCTCATACTCCTCTCTACCCACCAGCAATACATCACGTCCCTGAGTCCCATTTCACTAGAGCCATCATAAAACGTCATTCCACATGGTCCATTTCAGTAGCCACCCCCATCCATTCCCTTACTCATCCTCCCCCTCAGAGTCTAGGTCGTCCCCTTCCGGCAAAGGTTCATATATTTCACCCCTGTAAACATTCCATGCAGCCCACACCTTGTTCCACTTGCGGGGGCAAGTCCGAAGCTTATACACCGTCCTTTCGGTAGTCATCAGTATGTCCATGTTTTTTGCCCATCTGTCCGCTGTAGGCAGTTCCGGAGCTCCCCACTTCTGCGCGATGTCTCGCTTAGCCACTGTCATGGCCAGTGTGGCCCAAATTAGTCCGTATCTATCTAGGTCGTTCGGGTCCCAGATGTTCAGGAGGCATTTGCGCGGCTCTGGTAAAACGGACACCTTAAGCGTTTGGGAGATCGTACGCAGAATTTGCCTCCAGAATTCTTGTATCCGTGGGCAGTCCCACAGTGTATGAAACAGTGTACCCTCCTCCCCGCAACCCCGCAAGCAGAAGGGGTGAGGCGCCCTATGTATTTTGTGAAGCAGTTTTCTAGTGTAATAGACGCGGTGTAGAATTTTAAGTTGCACCAGCCTGAACTTTGCCGAAATGCCCACCTCCCTCGGGGAGGCTAGCGCCTCATTCCATTCCGATTCATCTGCCTCACCTCACCTCCACCCATTTTTCTTTGAGTTTCAGCGTAGGGTCTTCCAGATTGTTGACCAGTTTTTTGTACGTGAGGGAAGTCGCGCTTTGTTGCATGAAGTCTGTCAGTAATCTATCCTCTAGCGGCGAGGACTCTGGTACTTCAGTGCCTGCTGGGATCGCCCGGAGTAGTGCGTGTCGAATTTGCACGTATCTAAACGTTTCAGTGGGGTTGAGGTCATACTGCTGTTGGAGTTGCGGAAATGCCACCACCGTGTCCTTGTCCCATAGGTCTCCCACTGTGGAAATTCCTATGGAGTCCCATTGCGTAAATCCTTTACATGATCTAAGGTTCCCCAGTGCCTTTGTGTCCCACAGTGGCGTCATTTTGGTGATTCGCCCCTTCCAGCCCAATCGTGCCTGCGCTATGTGCCACAAGGCCGTCGTGTGTTGCGTTGGACCCGTCAGTTTGTTAAGTTGTGATTTATTATATAGTACTGAGAGCATGCAGTCCGTTCCCAACTGCGACCAGTCCGCCCTATATGCTGGGTCGTCCCTCGGAGTATGGATCCACTGGTTAATTATTTTAAGTTGGGCTGCCCAGTAGTACAGCTGAACGTTGGGCAGCGCAATCCCTCCCTCATACCAACCCTTCACCAACTTGTCATAGGCTATATGCGCCGGGCCATTGTTCCAGAGTAGGTTGGAGACCAACGCAGCAATCTGTTTAAAATACTGCGGCGGGACAAGATGCGGGGTGTTCTCCAGTATATATAGGAACCTGGGAAGTGCCATCATTTTATAGAGGGCTGCCCTTCCGAGGAGGGTCAGTGGCAGGGTCGCCCAGTGCTTGACGTCAGCACGTAGGCGCTCCATGGGTGGTTTTAAGTTGTGGACAAAAAAATCTGCTGCATTGTTCGTGATGATGATGCCCAGGTATTTAAAGGAGGTTGTCGGTGATGCCAGAGGGCAGTCCTCCTGTAACCTCGGTGCTGGGCCCTTCAGTATGTATATTACCGACTTCGACCAGTTCAGGGTGTAGCCTGATGATTTCCTGTGTGTGTTGCAGAGATTCAGTAAGGCTGGGATCCCGTCGTCAGGCTCAACCATATAAATGAGCATGTCGTCCGCGTATAGGGAGATTTTATCTTCCCACCCTTCCTCCCATTTGATCCCCTTGAATAAAGGCGTGGTCCTAATCAGGATTGCTAAGGGTTCCAGCACTAAGGCAAAAAGTAAGGGCGACAAGGGGCATCCCTGCCTAGTCCCCCTGCCCAGCGGGAACGTTGGCGAGATGTGGCCGTTGGCTACCACCTGCGCAACCGGTTTTGTGTAGAGTAGTCGTACCCAAGCCGTAAATTTTGGACCAAAGCCCATACGTGCAAGCACCGCAAAAAGGTATTCCCATTCCACTAGATCGAACGCCATTTTGGCGTCAAGGGAAAGAAGCACAGTTCTCTCCGAGAGGAGGTGTGAACGAGCCAGTACCCCATGAACCCTCCTGAGGTTCAGGGCCGTACTTCTGTGGGGCATAAAGCCCGATTGGTCAGGGTGGATCAGGGTGCGCAGGTGCGGCATCAGACGGCTGGCCAGAAGTTTAGCCAGCACCTTGGCCTCTACATTAAGCAAGGAGATTGGGCGATACGAGGTACACTCAGTTGGGGGTTTTCCTGGCTTTGGTATAGCCACAATTGTGGCTGTACGCTGGTCAAGCGGTAGTTCCACCCTTTCCATGCTTTCCATATACATGTCCAATAGAGGTTTACTAAGTTCTGAGGTCATCGATTTATACCATTCCACAGGCAATCCATTGGGGCCTAGCGCTTTTCCTGACTGCTGCGCTTGGATCGCCAGTTGGATTTCTTCCCCCGTCGGGTCCACCTCGAGGTCTCGCATTGTTTCTTGTGTTATATTGGGGATGGCAATGCCGTCAAGCGAGAGTGATGCCGTCTGTGTAGTGATGACACGTTCTGGGGTGTAGACCTCCTGAAAATGGTCTGCCAGTGTGCGTACAATGTCCTCCGGGTGTGCCAGCAGCTGGCCGTCATGGGAGCGGAGCCTCTGGATACCCCTCGCACCTCCCCCTCTCCTGTCCAACCATGCCAGCATTCGTCCTGCTTTGTCGCCCACATCGTAGATTCTATGCGTCGTGTTGGCAATATAGCCCTGGACTTTCGTCGTGAGGTGTGCCTGGTATTGTCGCTGTCTCAATTGCAGTGTGTGTGCTGTTTCCGGGGTGGGATCTGCCATATGGGCAGTATTTGCGCCGTTAAGAGCCAGTTCTATCTCTTTGAGGTCTCGCTGGGAATCCCGTTTGTGCCCTGTTATCGCTCCTATTGCTGCACCCCGGAGGACCGTTTTATACGCCTCCCACAGGACCGATGGTGAGGCCTCCGTTCCAACGTTTTCGTCAAAGTAATGCGTTGTCGCTAATTTAAGTTTCTTCCTGATCTTAGGGACCTTCAGATAATTTGGGTATATTGGGTAGATTCTAGCGCATTTCTTGTCTCTGGTAGTAATAGATAGTGAAATAGGTGAATGGTCAGATATGCCTCTAGGCAGGATTTCCATTTTGTCTACAGACCCCAGTCCAACCCCATGGAACAAAAAGTAGTCTATTCGTGATAGGCTATTGTGTGCCGCGGAGTAAAAGGTGTATTGAGGTGTCGCGGGGTGGAGGTGTCGCCATATGTCTGCAATGCCCATCGCGTCTAGAAAGTCAGGGAGCGATGCAGTTCCCATTGGACGGTCTCTGATGGGAAAGGCGTCCAGCGTAGGGTCCAGTATTGCATTCAGGTCCCCCCCTATAATCGTATCGCCTTCAGGGAGTTCTAGGAGGAATTTACCTAGGGCAGGCAATGCTATGGAGTTAAGCGCCGGGGGGATGTATACGGAGACCACGTTAAGCGGCCTCCCCTCCCATTGGCCATGTACGGCTGCGAAGCGACCCTGATAGTCCGTCTTGTGACGTGTTACTATAAAGGGCGATGACTTTTTCAGTAGTATCCCTGCCCCCCTGGAGCCTGTAGTGAATTCTGCATGCACCGCCATCGTATAGCCGCGCCTATCAAGCGCTTTACATGTTGTCCCCGCAAGGTGTGTCTCTTGGAGTAGTACTAGGTCAGGGCCCTGTCGCTTAATGGCCTGTAGGACCAAGCCCCTTTTTATTTTATCCCCCAAGCCCCTGACGTTCCAAGTGAGCAGGCGCAGTGGAGGCACTTCCATTGTCGCAGGGGTACCCTCAGTGGGTGTAGCATGAAGTGGTCGGGCCATTGGGACGTTGGGATAGTATCATGTATAACGTGTCGCTAGACTCAGTGCAGATGCTGCGCTTCGTGTCGGTGCGCTGGAGCATGCTAGTGTTTGGTGTGACTGTATACCGTGTGATTTGAGTGATGACCATAAACAGAAACGTGAACAATAAAACTTTCCCTCCAACCCCCCTCCCTGCTCCCCTGCTCCACGGACAAACCCCCGCCCGTTTCCCCAACTTTGCAGAGTGCTTTAGCCCCACCCCAACTATCTTACTTGCTCGTGGGGTTGGTGAGTTCCCTACAGGCACCGGCTGTGCCCACCCTACTCAGCTGCAGCAGGCCCTAGGTCCACCGCGTCGTACCCAATTTGTCTCATATGCAGTCTACTCATCGACAGGGGCTGGTTGTCCAGAGTCAATTAGATCCTGTGTCTCAGCAGACTCCGTTCCCTCCGTTCCGTCGAAGGTCCGGTCCGTCTGTCAGTATGCTCGCCGTTACGATGACTTGTCCGATCCCTATGTGTACGGTGAGGTTGTCCCACTTGTCTCCAACCATCAAGCCAATCCTGTGCCACCTCTGGCTTGTCGAAGAACCACGTCTTCCCGTTAGCTACAATCCGTAATTTGGCCGGAAACAGCATAGAGTATGGCAATTCTCTGGCTCGTAGTGCTTTTTTCACCTCTGTAAAGGACTTCCGGCGTCTGGCCACCTCCGCCGTGTAGCCCGGGAAGAAAGCCAGGGTCGAGTTGTGAATTTTAACAGGTGGTGAGACTCTCGCAGCTTGTAGGATCGCATCCCTGTCTCTAAAATTGAAGAGTCTGGCCAGCACAGGCCGCGGCGTGGCTCCTGGTTTGGGTGTTCCGCCAGGGACTCTGTGTGCCCTTTCTACAGAAAAGAAATGAGACAGACCTTTGGGTTGCAGTTTATTTTTTATGAGGTCTTCGACGTAGAGGTCCATAGCTCCCTTCCCCTCTGTCTCTGGAAGTCCAAGGATGCGTACATTATTTCTTCGAGAACGCCCTTCCTGGTCGTCCAGCTTGTCCTGTAGAAGCCTGGTGACTTTTTCCATACGTTCCATGGCTAGTTGCAGCTCCGACGTGTCTTCTACAAGAGATTTCGTGACTACCTCTACCTGGGATACCCGTTCAGTCATTTTTTGGAAGTCCGCCCGTAGCAGCGTGACCTCAGAGGAGATGGAGCCCACCGTAGTTTTGACTTCCGAGAGGGTTCTCATAATGTCTTCCAATGTCACTGTCTTGGCCCCTTCCGTTACTTGGGTAGTGCCCGTGGAGTTTCGCCCAGTATTTTGCGATTGACCATGCTGGCTATAGGCAAACTTATCCAATTTGGCCTGGGTCAATCCACTCCTGGTACCTCTGCCTGCCATGGCTCGGGGGTTTGCGGACAACGGTTCGGTTCCGGTCCGTATCGTGTTCAGTGTTGTGCGGCGACCTCCGTCCTGTCTGCGTTGGTCAGGGAAGAGCGGACCAGCGTGGGCCTCGCGTTCTTGTGGGCCTGGAAGAGTGTCCCTCTCTGAGAGTTGTACCTTTTTGTGGCAGGGGCGTCTAACGCGCCGCGGATAATTCGGGTAGTAAAGAGCCTTCCGTCATGCACCTTTCAAAGTGGCACAGACCCCTCTCCAGTCTCGCCAATCACCTGTGGCATGAGTCTTCCGGGCCGCCTCCATCAGGTAGGTCGCCGAACAGGCTGGGGCAACTGCGGTTTCCAATGCCACTAGTCCGCGTGCCAAGTGCGCCGTGTCGTAACTCGTCTCTAGTCGTGTCCCTGCACTGACTTCTTCAATTTTCTTGTTGGGCTCTGAGCTGGGTCAAGCCAGTCCCCGCACAGTGAGGTGGAATGCCGTGCAGGGCGTTGGAAGCATCACTGGTGAGTCATTCACGGCTCCCCCACCACAGCCTGGTTGTTCCCCCCGCTGCTCCTCTTCCGGGACAGGATTGCTGTTGTCACCGGGTCCGGACAATTGTTTCTACCCCCTCCGGTGCTCAGCCTCGTGCGGGCACTGTGTCCTGCGGGACCCCGGGAGCATCTGCAGTCACCGCCGTAGGCCAGTGTCAGTAGGGTCGCGCCGTTGCAATGGGCGAGTGGGGCTCTCCCCGCTGCACTCCTTCCAGCGCAGTTGTGCTGAGCAGGTCGTCCCCCCGCCTGGTAGACGTACGGTCCTGCGGGGCGCCGCCGGCCGCTCGGTCTCCCGCCTGCAACCGCAGCCGCCGTCCTCCCTCGGCAGCAGTTTGTAGGTGCCGGCAGGCGTTTCTGCTAATGCACGTCTCGGCGGTGTCCCGGAAGGTTCCTCCAGTTGTTTCGTCGCTCGGGTGACTGTGTCTGTGTTTCGGCCCCGATGCAGGGGGGGCGCCTCCAAAATGAAGCCGGCCCGGCCTCACTTCCGCCGGGACCCGACAGGTACGCAAGGTCGGTGCTTCCCTCCGGCCACAGGCCCAAGTGCGTCAGTGCGGGATTTAGCACTTCCCAGCCTCCGTTTTCCGCCAGGGTTGGGTCGGATGATGCCGCTGCGGATCCGGGCCCGACTTAAGCCGCTTCGGGTGAGCAATTCGTCGGATCAGTGTGTCGGATTGATGATTAGGCCGCAGTGCCCTCGGGAGCTCTCACACTATGCCGCCGCCATACTTGGCTGCTAGCCACGCCCCAGGTTGTATCTTTTTTCAGAAGGCTCCCGTTGTGGAGACCTGCCCTCCCGTTCTGGAGATCTATTTCTCCGTTGGGGATACCTTCCTCTGGACTGGAACTGTTTTTCTCTGGGAGTGGTTTGTTTATTACCCTCCCACTTCTTTTTTGGAGTAATGAGATTATTTTTAATAAAGCTCTTTTCAGGATTTTCAGTTAGTTGTGGTTTTAGTGGTTTCCCACCCAAACTATCTCTACCTAATTCTTCATAGGATTTTTCAATTATTCTGGCAAGTTCAAAAGGTTGTTCTGCTATATCTGTTTCTTTCAATTTTTGGTGGATCGCCACAGATGCTGCTTCTCCTTTTATGTTGGCTAATAGTATAGCCGAGACTTGCTTAAAGTCTTTCAGTAATTTCATACCTAGATTTAAAGCAGGGTCTGGACCGTATTCATTTTGAATCTGTCTTAGTACGTCTGGTATAACCGCCATAGACGGAACACCATGTGTTTTTGTGTATATCGAAGCAAAGACTGTGCCCCAAGTGTCACAGTCCTCCACATGTGGTGCGATCCTCATTGGAAGACAGATTGTCAGAATTCTGTGTTTGTCATGAGGTGTAGTATCAGGAAATACTGCCTCTATCTGAGGTATTTTTTGAGCTAACCAGACGGAATTTGTTCCCGTTTTGCGGTTAATTTGCCAATGCCTGATTGTATAGTCTGTGGTATAATTTTATTTGTGTTCCCCCGGTGAGGGGTGTGCTGTGGAATTGTTATTGCTGGTTGGACTGTTAAAGTCCGCATGACATATTGGACCAATTGTCTATGTATTTTAATTAATTGTTTTAGGTGAACTAAAAGTTCTCCGCTTGACATTTCTTCAATGTCAGGATGTGGTGTATAGCCGGCTAGAACCGGCCATGTGGCTCCTGGTCTACCTAGTGTGTGGAAAAACAGCCAATCTTTAACGAATAACAATGTTGTTTGGCGCATGACGCCTCTAATTCCCAATATCAATAGTTACCAAAATGAAGAGACAGGCGCTGGAAACTGGACTGCAAAGAACAGATTTATTCACTACAGATGAAAACACAACATGCCTGACACAAGTCAATGTCTTCAGGAGGTGTTCTAACAACTTCTCCGCTGCTCAGTCTTTTATACATGTTTCAGTCAGTTTATTGGTGGTCAAACATCCTAGGAATTCCTGCCTCCAGCCGGTTCCCACACAGACCCACCAGCTGTCGTTCTCCCTCCCAAATCTAACAGATGATTGTCATCTTGCAGCTGGACATTCCAGTAGGACATAAAAGTGTGTGGGATCGGTCAGATCTAACGGTTGTGCAAGTGATAAGATCATACATTTCTGTTTGTGCAACAATGTCTTGCTGTGTGGGGGGCAATAAAGTACGTCCACAAGACTTGGTTTACAGCCTGGGACCGGATCAAGTGGCCAGGTGCAGTTGGGGGTTATCAAAAGGGCCTGCCCGAGCGGAGAGGATGAAAGGGCGAATGTGTTTTAGGGTGGGAAGTGGCTCCGGGGCTTTGTCGTGCTGAGGATGCTTTATGACTCTAGCATGTGTGCTTGGGGGCTGCCAGCGCGTGGGGGATGATTGCGAGGTCGGGGAGATGTGTAGGTGATCTGCAATGTTATGAAATGGCCACAGTGTCTAAAATGGCTGCCGCTTACGAGCTCGCAGAGGCTTAAGTTGGACAAGATGGCGCCGGTAATGTTCACATCATATTCTAATATTCAACAAAACTCCCTTTGAACATTCCCAAGACATCTTACTAGTACAGTCTTAGGTGCGCAAAGGGCTTAGGCATAGGAAACACAAGGGCTTTGTGTAATTGGGTTGTCTATTGCGGTCTTTTGGTGGCCTATTTGTATTACGGGCAGATGAAAACAATCCTGTTATCGGTAAAGACAGTGTTGTCAATAATCTTATACAATCAACATGAGAGGCGAGGAGGCAGTACATACAAAATGACATTTGCCATATCATACATTTAGACCTGGAGATGTGCATATTTCTTAGACTAAGCAGAAAGTTCATTCAAATACAAACATGTTATCATACGAATTGTTCAGGTAGGATAAGGACCATTAAGTGCAACATTTTGAGGCATTCGTGCGAACAACGGGTGTTCTACAATTACACTTATTCGTATACAGTAAAAGTGACCGATGCAAGGTTTCAAAGGAAAATCTTTCTCTTTTCCAATTGGGGCATAATCGATACAAAGTGATTGGGAGAGAAATTCAGTTTAATATAAGTGATAGTCCGGAAGTGGTAATGTTCGTTCAAAGGGTTTTTCTTTCCTGTGTCTTTCTACAGCGAGCCATCACTGGTAGGCTCTTGTTGTTCATCTTCTTTCGTTGGCGCTGTTGAGCACCGGCGATGGAGCCATGCGTCCGGCTCGTGTTCTGAGTTCATGTTGCAGGGCGTGGTCGTTCTTTGCTCTCGGATCACTGTCCTTTTTGCCCTGTTCCCTAACTAATCTATCATAGGTACCTTGGATGCGATACTTGCGCTCTATTCTTGATCCATGAAGCCCATCCCTGCTCCTCTATTCTATCTGTGTGCTGTGTTTCTTCATTAAGTCAATTCCAAAACTCCATATGAAAAAAAGGTGGGGGTGCTTTGGAAGGTCGAGGGAAGAGAGGGTGGAGTGGGGTCAGATCCGAAATGGACCAAGGGGGGCAGACATTTCATGCAAGTGGGCCCATCAATTAGGCTCAATGGGCTGGGACTTCTGGCACAGTTGTATCAACAGGCTGGGGGCTTCTGGACAGCCCTTCCTTCTTTCATTTTCCATGTTGGGAATGGTGCCTCGTCCAGCATCTCTTTGCTCTGCGGCTCCACCTTGGTCAAGGTCATAGATGTTTTGCGATCTGCAGCCAGGCTGTGCGTCCCGTCCGGCCCCTCTCCGACGACTGCATGATATCTTTAAATAAGTACAAAACCATTTTTAGAGAACTGGCTGGGGAATACGTTTACAATTCAATTTCTCTCCCAACCCCAAGTGACTGGGGAAACCTTTATTTGTTACTCAAATGGCGATGGGGTGGATACTTTTTAATCCTCGCATCGGTTACTACTAATTCATAAATCATTACTGTGGTGCAGGTCTGCAAGCATTTTCTTACGAATTTCCACTATAATTTCTATCTTTGGTGTCCATTCCTTTTGCATTCACAATTGTGGCAAGAAATCTAACATCTATCAATTACATGGTCTGTTAAATTCAAACCGGCTCCTCTGGCAGAGACTCATCGTTCTAAACTAAATCCTGTTGTGCTATACTTTTCTTCAAGGTCGGCTTTGTAAAAAGTGTGAAGGGCTGTTATCATGGGCGTACAGATGCCCTTTCTAGCCATTGTTTACCATACGGTACATATACTAAGCATTGTTCCATCCTATCGATGCTCTCTTCTTTCAGCTAAACGTTTTGGTTTCAGTACTCATTCAGCAAGGCTTACAACAACATTCCTTTCACTTTGGTTCGAATCACTTTTATAAACATTATTCTCATTACCGCATCGTCTAAAATTAGGCAAATTCATTAGTCAGTGAGGGACTTGCGATGTCTATACAACTTATATCTAGGGTGACCAGAATCTTAAAGTAAAAACAACTAGGTACATTTCACAAGATTGGGAGGGACTGCGATCTTACTTCAAGCTACGAGTGCGTTCCTTAGCAGAGGGCTACAGACCGGTCGGTAAAAACGTACATAAATTGCGAATTTTTAAATCTGGCGGCTTGTTTGTCAATTAAATCTTTTCTGAAAACAACGGCTAACTTCTATCAGGCTTAGTCTATTTATCTTTAAGAACAACGGCTAACTTTTATCAGGTTTAGTCAATTTATCTTTAAAAACCGGTGCATGAGCTACATTTCTTAGAATTTTCTGCGACAGCTGGTACAAAACTGGGACAATTCTGGAGAAACGGGGACATTTGGTCACTCTATTTACATGCAATGGGCGAGATAATACGAACGACGAGGGTTGTGTCACTAATGCTCCTAAACAAAGGCCACTGACATATAGTTCCCTTTCTAGGGTCAGATTAGGGGACATCAGTCGTCTCACCTGTCATTTCTTTCTCAGCCAATTAAGTTTCATCAATTTACAGAAAGGAGAGGTAGTAATATGGCGAAATATCATATTTTGTTTCTGTCAATTTGTTCAAACACCGTCGTGCTTAAGGCCAATTGGGCGTGTACCGGTGGGGTACAGTTTGTCATTTATTCAAAAGCGAGCTCTCAGAGAGAGAGAGCGACGTGCACAACAATAGGCTATTCAGTACTCGTACAACATAGAGAGAGAGAGCGGGTACAAGAATAGGCTATTCAGTGCATATACAACATAGAACAGTACATGTTGGTTTACATATAAAACACACAAGCCGAGGGAAAACATAAATGCATAGTTTACGTACACACAAATATCGAATAGGGCGCGACAGTACATGCATTAAGTACAAAAACGAAGGCAAAACACAGAGTCATATTGAACAAAGAGGACTTTTTCATGCACGCTGCGTATTCTAAGTACTCCACTTATTCATTCGGTGGTCAGGCTCCTTCTTTCCTAATAGCCGACAGTTCTAGCCGGAGGCCTACTTTGAAAATACTTACTCCCTTTTTAATTGGTCGGACACTAGCCAAGCCGTACTTATACTCACGGTGGGGTCCCCCAACATCTAGCAACGATGGTCCAAGCTGAGGTAAAGGAGGGAGGCCAGTCGGACGCGTGACGGTACTTTTCTTATCTTTCTATGTGGATGGAAGAAGAAGGGGTAAATCTAAAACACGACAATATCTCTAACTTCTGGGTGGAGGAGGATTTGGATGAGCACCAACCCAGGGACTCTTCATTTCTCTATTTTGTCAACCTACAGGCGCGTATTACTTTGGACGCACACTCGGGATATCGGTTGGAGTCCGGCTCAAGGTACTGCAATAATCCTTCACGCTCCTGATGTAGGCTACTCTCCCATTCGCTAGCTTCAGATAGAGACTAGTTTTTAAGTAAAGAATGTGCTATATTTAAGAAAAAGCGCTAATCATTTTCCGCATGTAGATACCATGCTCAGGCCTATTTTTCTCATCCCGTTAACCATTCAATCAACACTTCAGTCATACCAAAAAGAACATTCTCTTATCGACCCAGGCATATACAACACATACGCATTCATACCATACAAATCAGGACGTGCGCACGCATTCATACCCAGACGTACTCGACACATACGCAGTCATACCATACAATTTTTCACATTTCCAGAGGTAGCCTCTGCTTGCGACGTACCATCTCGCAGTACTAGCCTATTTTTCGCGTAGAACACAGTCCGTTTTTGGGCCTTTTCCATTTTTCAGCTGAAATTCCGATGTAACCTACAGAATAAGAGAAGGGGGGGCACCATTTCAAAGCACATCAGCGCGCATTATAACAAAAATATTTTTACTTACCATGTACCAGACTTATCTTAGGATGTATTTAGCATTGAAGCCCAGATGAACTGTTAGTGGGACATAGATAACCAATGGTAGGATGCTCACTACGTAGATCGTTCGAGTGCGGTATTACGGACCGCGTGTGGGAAAGGGTCAGAGGTACTCAGTATAAGGGGAGGGGAGGGTGAAGGATCAATGTTCTTATTGAAGAAAAACAAGCTACAGTGGCCTAGGGCCGTTCCTATTCGTGGAGCATGGAAACAATAGGTGGTAGCGAGTTTTTCCAGATGCATTCGCGCTTTCAATGGTATGCATTTTTGCTACATGGTAAGACCACTAACAGACTTGTCTAATGTCTGCATGGAGATCAGTTTTGCAGGCGGGTGGAGGGCACGGTGCAGTTCTAGTTTTGATAACGCGGGAGCACAGTTGTGCCAGAAAATCACAGATTCGTATTTGCTAAGGCTGGCAGACTTATTCATAGGGTCTATAAAATACGGACTAGGCCAGGCCTGAAATGTTGGTGCAAGGCGTACTAATCTACAACACATAAAAGAAACTGTGCCTTTCTAAAAACCGATAATATGCATTTGTGCCCGACTGCTAAAATACAGTGCTTAGAAATGTCTTTCATATATAATCTAAACAGATGATTCGCTGCGTTAGGAGGTTACGAGGGTTAAAGCAAAGCAGAACTTTCCTAAAAATATTCATTCAAATCATATGACTTGTGCAAGGACATCAAACGCTAACATTTAAAACGAGCTTTCTTGCGATGTTTTTCGAGCCCTGGCTTTGTCATGCAGGGCAGGCAAATATGCTTTTAGAGAAGATTTTCTCTTATTTTTACTCGCTACGTTTATAACTTACTCCTGCCTAATGTTAGACTGGATGGCATTCCTTTGGTGAGGCTTGGGAGCATTTGAAAAACTCCACTGGAAAACGTGGTGTGTAAAACAAAGATTACGATGTCTAGGACTCCAAGGACCAGAATGCATTTGGGGTTCATAGCTAACAAATTTCACGCTAATGTACTTCTTTGGGGAACCTTACAACTGTAATGTAAAACGAAGATTCCTAGTTTGAAAACGGCGCGCTTTTTGTTCTTTCAAGGGAGCTGCCAAGAAAAAGAGGTTCGATCTACTGTCCCCTTCATTGATGTATCTAAATATCAGGATCTTTACCAATTGCTTACATTGTAGGAGTGTAAAATACAACAGATCTTGACTATTCTTTTGACATGGTTTCTGCGTACTGTATCTTTTTAACTTTTTACAATCTAGTTATTTCATTTTACTGGCCATTTAAATTCAAGTTGCTTTTTTGTGTATTTGTTCCTCAATGAGTCATACATTATGGGACAAATACCATACTTTTTATCTGACAAATAATTCAAGCTAAAACAACCATTTTCCAATGACTTCAGAAAAGACAGGCATGATGGATATCGGTCAAAAAAAGATCTCACAATAAATCCTAAGTTCAGACAAGGAGTCTGCATTACCTGTCCTTTACTATTTGCAAATAGTAACCATTATTCAAAAAACTACCAATCAATCGGTATTAATGTTGTGAATTCCATGTTTCTCGTGAAGGACTATTCCCAGCGTTTCCATTTTAGTGGGGTCAAAAGATCCCATCAGTGGCCTACTGATTTACTCGATTTTCCTAGTGAGTTTTTATGCCATAGTTTGCTAAAAGTTACAGCGACTAGTCCATATTTTATATTCATGTCCTTTTTATTAGGGGTGCCCTCCGTTGGAGCCAGATGACGCCTCTAATAAACGGTCCGGATTGAACCAATTACCAATCAGTGGGGAGAAGATAGGCATGACGTATAATCGGACAAGTGAAGATCTCAAACAATTGTGGACAAAGGTCCGCATTACCTATCCTTCACTGCCTGCAAAGAGAGAGAGTATTCCTACCCTTTGTTGTTTGCAAACAGAGAATATCTCAAAGAGAACCAATATATTGAGAAGCAAACGAGGCTAAACGATCCAATCAATGAGTAATACTAATATTTTCCGAACCAAACAATTCCAATACAATCAAACAATCAATCAATCGTCATGTATCACGACCTTACCCGGACCACGTGGACAGTTCTTCGCCTTCCCTTTCCAGCGCCCGATCGTTCTCTTTACTCCAATTTTGCCGCAGCACTCCTGTGGGATCCCAGTCAGGACCGCAGGTCACTCGAGAGAGGTCCGTTCGGAACCGGTGAAGTTCGGATGATCGGCTGCTAGACGAGGGTCTTTTTCAGGCATGTGCACTTTCCCGATCGTTGCAGTTGTTCACTCTGTCGTTAGGACCTCTCTACCGGACCCGCATGTCTCTGATGGGCACCACGTTGGGACGCCAATTGTGGAAAAACAGCCAATCTTTAACGAATAACAAAGCTGTTTGGCGCATGACGCCTCTAATTCCCAATATCAATAGTTACCAAAATGAAGAGACAGGCGCTGGAAACTGGACTGCAAAGAACAGATTTATTCACTGCAGATGAGAACACAACGGGCCTGACACAAGTCAATGTCTTCAGGAGGTGTTCTAACAACTTCTCCGCTGCTCAGTCTTTTATACATATTTCAGTCAGTTTATTGGTGGTCAAACATCCTAGAAATTCCTGCCTTCAGCCGGTTCCACACAGACCCACCAGCTGTCGTTCTCCCTCCCAAATCTAACAGATGATTGTCATCTTGCAGTTGGACATTCCAGCAGGACATAAAAGTATGTGGGATCGGTCAGATCTAAAGGTTGTGCAAGTGATAAGATCATACATTTCTGTTTGTGCAACAATGTCTTGCTGTGTGGGGGGCAATAAAGTTCGTCCACAAGACTTGGTTTACAGCCTGGGACCGGATCAAGTGGCCAGGTGCAGTTGGGGGTTATCAGAAGGGCCTGCCCGAGTGGAGAGGATGAAAGGGCGAATGTGTTTTAGGGTGGGAAGTGGCTCCGGGGCTTTGTTGTGCTGAGGATGCTTTATGACTCTAGCATGTGTGCTTGGGGGCTGCCAGCGCGTGGGGGATGATTGCGAGGTCGGGGAGACGTGTAGGTGATCTGTTATGAAATGGCCACAGTGTCTAAAATGGCTGCTGCTTACGCGCTCGCAGAGGCTTAAGTTGGACAAGATGGCGCCGGTAATGTTCACATCATATTCTAATATTCAACAAGTGGACCGAGCCTGGTAAAGTGATTTTGATGTTTTAGGGTGCCATTAAACCAGAGCTGGTGCTCTTGGTACGTTAGTGGAATTGCAATGTCCTCAAAAGGAACGTATTCCGTTGGAGATTCATCTATTTTGTAGTAGGGGAACTCGTGTGTCACAGCATGTGCTGCTGGAAAATGTATCCATGAATAGAATACCTCTGTCTGCCGAAATTTATGGGCCTCTACCACAAATATGACTGTACCACCTCTTGGTGATACTCCATTATTTATAAGTTTGTAAGTTACACTCTTCCTTACATTGACTGGTATTATTATAGCCTCCGGGTCATCTTGCCGGAGACTTGTGTCCTCCACTAAAAGTTGAGCTGCCAAAGCATCTCTTTCTTCGTCACTTCCCGTCATTTTACTGACTGAAAGGTTTTTTGCAGAGCAAGTTTCAAGGAAACAAAGATTAGGTGCACAATATTTTGGAACACTGTATCCTTTAACGTTGACTAAACCAAAAACTAATACATAGGAATCTCTTCCTACTAAGTTTTGGCGGATATTAACCTTTCACCCACTCCAGATGTCTATTGGAGTATTTACGGAAAAAAGGGTCTGTGTGAAAAGCACGACTGAGTTACTCTAGTATCTAGTGTTAAATTATCGCCTTACCAAACGTTGGGCGCCATGAGTGTAGTTCCTATATTCACAATAGGCTCTGCGCATTGGAATAACATAAACGATAGTTTAGATGTAGGACTTAGGTCGACTAGGTCTCTATTGAATATGTTAGACTTAATTATGAATGCCAGCTAGCTCAGAGGTCACTAGAAACTTTCTCGAGTAAACAAGAAGGTGTTAACTTTCCTGAATAGACAAGAAGGGATTAGTTTCTGACAACCACATAAACATGACAACTTTGCTCCCTCCAGAATAAGGAGTATATCACCAGAGTCGCGGAAACAATAGATAACTATTTCACTCAGTCAATCGTGCATGTTTCACCAGAAGCACAGAGAAATAGAGAGACGGGCGTTTTCAATAAAAGAGGTTATTTATTGAACAGTCTTCTCTCATGCAAGAGTAGTGAGTTGCCACAGTTGCAATACTTGTTATAAAGTAAAGTGCGTACAGTAAAAGGAGTATTATAAAATAATACTGTAAAAGCACGGTATGGTTTCTAAGCCATACGGTGTTTAAAATAGATAAAAAATATACATATATAAAACCATGACTAAACGTACTCAACTGGTGCTTCTAAGATACACCTACCCCGGTGTACCTAACCTAAGTCTAGTACGTGGGAAGGAGTAAGTGAGCTGCAGTTTAAGTTAAGATAGTTTTTGCCAAGAATCTGAATCAAGAATTCTCTAAGGGTCTAATCAGCTCCGTACCTTGGTTATAGCAAGAAGGAGGTCTTGTATCTCTCTCTCAGGACTCGATCTCCCAGCAACCCGCAAGGGTGACCAGGAAACACTGGAGCTGGATTTCTCGGCAGGAGAAAAGACAGCGTCTCTCTCAGTGCGTCAATGGGAGGGTTGGCTTCCTTCGGCACTTGCCACAGCAGGGCGTCGGGCAAGTAGATAGCTGTTCTGCTTCAAACCACCGTGTGTTTTGCTAGGGCAGCTGCTGGTATATTTATACCTGGAAGGTGCCGAGTTTGACGTAAGGTTGGACATAAGACGTCACTAAGAACTCGCAGTTCTTTCAGGACTCTAGGAGTTCTAGGACAAATCAATACAGAAGGAGGGGGAATTCCCGGGCTGCAGGAGGCTTGGTTTGTTTAAGAACGTGTTGTGCTTTCTAGGAGTCTATGGGAGTAGCCGTGCCGTATTTGGACTGCATTGGCTATGACTTAATATGGATATGATTCTTATGCCTTTATAAGGATATGATTTGTTATACCCACATAAGGGTATAAATCGGGAATATTTAAATAGGGTCCTAGATACGTTTACAACAGGCTATTTTGACATCAAAATCAATTATAACAAAGTTGAAAAATATTGGAAGCAAGGTTCACGAGAGGAGAGCGCCTTTATGCGCTGTCTGCGACTCTTGTGTACAATACTGGAATACCTGTGGAGCGAGGAGAATGTGGCCGGGGAACCTCTGAAACTCCGTCAACCTATGGCCGGTAGCAAGAATATATCCCTCGAGAGGAGAGCGCCTTTACGCGCAATCTCCGACTCTCGAAATGAGTGCGGCTAAGATGTTACAGCTGCAACACTCCCCGGTCTCTAGGACGTCTCCGTGACGCTGTAGCTGAAGAAGTAGAAGCAGGAAAAGCGTCCTCGAGAGGAGAGCGCCTTACGCGCTGTCTCCCACTCTCAGGACGGCTGTGGTATCGGTAGAGACTGACTCGGAAATTATTGCAGGCTCCGGTGTCTTTGGGAACGGAACGCTGAGCACCCAGGTGCTCGGAAAGAGAACGCTGTTAGGAATTCAAAGGACAGCTTCTCCGGGTGATTTTCTTTGTTAAAGGAAGAACGGGAAAGCGAGACAAGTGCATGCAACGTTCGGGGAAGTTTGTTAAGCCCCGTTCTTTACCGAGGCAGAGCTTAAATAGGTACCTGCCGTTAGGAGTCGCCTGATTCTGTTTCCTGCGACAATACCTCTAAGCCTTCTGGGACATGTAGTTCCCTCCACTACTCTGTATTTACCAGACATCGCATTCACAACTGAGAAGGGTGTCGCGTGTATGTTGTTATTATGTGTACCCTTTCTGCTCTGCCAATCCTAAATCGCTACAGAACCCCCTCTCAAGGACCGCCGACTCGGCGGTCGACCAGGCTTTCCCGGGTGGTTGGTGTGGAACTGCTCTATCAAATCGGGACAGTTGAGGTTCTGCACTGGCTCCCATGTTCTATCCTCAATCCCGAATCCCTTCCAGTCCACGAGATACTGAACTCTACCTCTAACTAGCCTGGAATCGAGGAGGACTCGCACCTCATATTCTTCCTGTCCCTCTATTTCAATAGGGAGGGGACGATCAGGTAACCTCATGCCAGATGGACAAGGCTGGAGCAACGAGACATGAAATACAGGATTGATATGCCATGATACAGGTAAGGAGAGTCTCATGGCTACGGGATTTATAACCTCCCCAATACCATAGGGACCAATGTATCTAGGTTTCAGTCTGTTAACCCCCTTAACCCCTTCCATGCTCATGACGAGCTCAGCTCGTATTGCAGTACACTGCTTGTGTGCTCATGACGAGCTGAGCTCGTCATGAACAAGGGGATTCAAGGGAGCTCAGCATCCAGGGAGAATTGCTGTAGCATTGAAGGTGTTAAGATGAATGTTCTTGGTAGATAACCAGACCTTATCCCCCACCTGGTATATCGGCACTGGGTTCCCTTGAATGCAAGCATTGCTGTCTATGTCAGACACCGATACCTTGAGATCTTCTATGAAGTCTTGAGAAGTAATCAATGCCAATGAAGCATTAGGAAAACATGAGTCAGGAAGGATAGACGGTGGTTCAGGCTTTTTTGACAACAACGAGTTATTGTGATCTTCGTTGCGAGATAATGCATCGGCCTTTCCGTTTTGAGGACCGGGTCTATACTTAATTACAAAATCATAATCGGAAAAGAACAAGGACCATCTTAATTGACGTGGTGTTAATGCTTTCGCTGTTTTCAAAAACAACAGATTTCTATGGTCTATATAGATCTCGATAACATGATGTGCTCCTAGTAGATAGTGCCTCCATTCCTCACAGGCCCGTTTGATGGCCAGCAACTCTTTATCGGATATAGAGTAGTTCACTTCGCATGGGGAGAGTTTCCTTGAGAAGTAGGCCACCGGGTGGAGTTGCCCGGTTGATGGATGGCGTTGAGATAGCACTCCTCCGATCGCATACTGAGAGGCATCTGTCTCCATAATGAATGGTAGTTGTGGATCGGGGTGTCGTAGAATAGGGGCTTGTGTGAATCTTTCCTTGAGTACCTTAAAGGACTTCTCAGCTTCATCTCCCCATATGAAAGGAGTGTTTTTCTGCAGTAGGTTGGAGATCGGGTGGATGATTTTTGAAAAATCCTTGATAAACCGCCTATAATAGTTGGCGAAACCCAAGAAACATTGAACAGATTTCACATGTTGGGGGGTTTTCCAATGAGTGATCGCTTCTACCTTGCCTGTTTCCATCTGGAAACCGTTTGCATTTATGATATATCCCAGAACCGCCACCTCCTGAACATGAAACAAGCATTTTTCCAGTTTGGCATATAATGAATGTATCCTTAGTCGGTCTAGAACGGTTTTCACATGGAGAATGTGGTCAGGGAGAGTGGACGAATACACAAGGATATCGTCTATATAGAGGATGCAAATTGTGTCCAGCAATCCCCGTAGTACTTCATCCATGAAGTACTGGAACGCCGCCGGGGCATTGCAAAGCCCAAAGGGCATGACTCTGTATTTGAAAAGTCCAAACTTGGTTCGGAAGGCGGTTTTCCACTCATCCCCTTGTTTTACCCTTACCAGGTGGTAGGCTCCGCGTAGATATAATTTCGTAAAATAGCGACCCCCTTTTAGTTGGTCCAATAAAACTGCAATCAACGGTAAAGGGTAATGATTTTTTATTGTGATCCGATTAATCGCTCGGTAGTCTATGCATGAACGCAACTCGTCGCAATCCTTTTTAGAGATAAAAAAGAGGGACGAAGAAGCAGGCGATGAGGAATGCCTTATGAAGCCGGAAGCGAGGTTTTCATCAATGTAGTTCCGTAAATACCGCGTCTCAGGTTCTGTGAGAGCATATACCCTGCTACATGGAATCTCTGCTCCGGGGGTCAGCTCAATCCGGCAATCATAAACCCGATGAGGAGGAAGTTCGGTAGCCATCTGTTTGTCGAATACCAGCCGATATTCTTCATATTCTCTTGGTAAAGACATAGCACAACAAAAAACAGGAGTTGTACAAGCAGTAGCCAACAGGCTTGCCTGCGATTCCTCTTGTTTTTGATGAGATAGGACCGCCTGTTGGGTGCAGTGTTCTCTGCAGTACATAGAATTCAGTACCACAGTGCAAGCAGCCCATCCAATGACAGGGTCATGTACAGTAAGCCAGGGCATACCTAATATCAGGCTGAACTGAGGAGCATCAATGACATTGAACTGTATGTTTTCGTGATGGTTTTCTCCAAACCTCATTACGATAGGTACGGTGTGGTACCAGACAGGTCCTGAAGTGAGGGGAGTTCCATCTACCGCATTCACCTGGGCTGGGGCCTTCTTCTTTTCCCATACCAGACCTATAGTTTTGGAGTATTCCTGATCAATGAAATTACCCGTGGCTCCGGAATCTAATAATACTGCCACAGTTATGTTGTGATTATCAATCATATACAACCGTACGTTGACTGTGAGATGTGTTGCTGCTATATGGGCAGTATGCGCAATCACTGACGAGATCGATTTCCAAGCGCCTGTTGAATCAGTGATCTCTTCCTGATTCAGGCCTGTCAGTTTTCCGACGGCTCTCTGGATCCAATAGAAGCTTGCCCCCGTCATTTTTCTACGTTTGTCTCTTTCCTCTGTGGTAAGAGGCCCTCTGATGCCTCCAATCTGCATTGGTTCGGATCTGTCGCTCTGTTTAGGGTTTTCTTCTAGGTGAGGTTTAGGCCTAGGGAGAAGAAAACGTGTTTCACCCTTGGTCCTGTCCCCTTTTCATTCCTGTATCCGATGGTCCAGCTGAACAATGAGATCTATAATTTCGTCACAGGTTTGGGGCAGCTGCACCACCTGTGATAGGACATCTTTTAATTCACCCCTCAAACCTTGGTAAAAGAGCGAGGTTCGTTTTTCCTTGGACCAGTCGGTTTCCACAACCAGTCGGTTGAACGTCGTGATGTAAGAAAGCAGGTCTTGAGAACCTTGTCGGAGAGTCAACAACTCATGATCTAGAGACAACATATGGGATTTGCGATCAAACAATTTTCTCATTTCCAGCCAGAAATCGGTGAATCTATGCAATACAGGATCGTTGCGTTCCATCAACGGAATGGTCCAACTAGCGGCATTTCCTCCCATGTAAGACATCATATAGGCGGTTTTGGAGTCCTCATCCTGAAAAACTGCAGGCTTGCACAGAAAATGCAAACGGCATTGGTTTAGAAAAGTTTCAAATTTCTTGGGATCCCAGTAAAAGCGTTCAGGAGGAGCCAGGGGTATCCCAGTATTCTGTAGGACGTGAACGGTTGGAACAGAACCAGATGCCGATGGGAAAGTAGGACTGGTACCAAAGAACCCTCCCCCTTGTGTAGGGGCTGGTGGTTGCGTGACCTGAGCTGGAGGGGACAATGTTGCTTCCTTAATGTATGACCCTCTACCCTGCCGGGTAAGGCCTGCTACCTCTCTTCTCATAGTACCCATTTCTTTCCTGAGTTCTTGATTTTCTAGTCGTGAGGTCTGCACCTCCTGCTGTAAGGCGGTAAGGCTCTCCAGCAGCGAGGCCCATACCACATTGGTATCCATCGTTCAGGCTGGGCATTCAACTTGGGCTTGACAATCTGTCATGGTTGTCAGAAGCACCAGGTAATCTACGCCATTAACCTTCTTTAACAGCCAGCAGGAACTATGCCGTGAAGAGTAGCTTCCCCCTTACCCCAAACACCACTCTCACCACAATGGAAGAATACACCTTGGGAAGAGAAGCACCCAGGGGAAAAGGGAAGGGGATAAAATAACAAAGAGCTCCTGTTTCTGCACAGGTCTGGTCTTGGTCACTAATCGCCCTCTGGGAACCCTGTAGGTAATAGAAAATAAGACGAGAGTAAGAGGCACCAAAACCATTCACACACAATACTCCTGTACTCAGACTGACTTAACACTCACAGTAGGTTCTGCCAAGAAGACCTCAAATGCACAAACCAGGATGGGACTCAGAAAATCTTTAAGTCTTCTGGATTCTTTATGCGAGTTCCCAAAGCACCCAGCAGGTTTAGTGTACACAAAATAAGCGCAATACACAATACACTAGGGTGTGAAGGTAGAACAAGTCCCATCCGGGACCTGAGTATCAAGCCAGTAACACAGCCGAGCTCCTAGCAACACCTTTGGTGACTCTTGACCAGCAATGGCAGGGTTTGAATATAAGATGCTGTAAAGGGTTTAAGAAACCACTGTGGCTATTTTGACATCAAAATCAATAATAACAAAGTTGAAAAATATTGGAAGCAAGGTTCACGAGAGGAGAGCGCCTTTATGCGCTGTCTCCGACTCCCGTGGACAATACTGGAATACCTGTGGAGCGAGAAGAATGTGACCGGGGAACCTCTGAAACTCCGTCAACCTATGGCCGGTAGCAAGAATATATTCCTCGAGAGGAGAGCGCCTTTACGCGCAATCTCCGACTCTCGAAATGAGTGCAGCTAAGATGTTACAGCTGCAGCACTCCCCGGTCTCTAGGACGTCTCCGTGACGCTGTAGCTGAAGAAGTAGAAGTAGAAGCAGGAAAAGCATCCTTGAGAGGAGAGCGCCTTACGCGCTGTCTCCGACTCTCGGGACGGCTGTGGTATCGGTAGAGACTGACCCAGAAATGATTGCAGGCTCCGGTGTCTTTGGGAACGGAACACTGAGCACCCAGGTGCTCGGAAGGAGAACGCTGTTAGGAATTCAAAGGACAGCTTCTCTGGGTGATTTTCTTCGTTAAATAAAGAACGGGAAAGCAAGACAAGTGCATGCAAGGTTCGGGGAAGTTTGTCAAGCCCCGTTCTTTACAGAGGCGGAGCTTAAATAGGTACCTGCCTTTAGGAGTCGCCTGATTCGGTTTCCTGCGACAATACCCCTAAGCCTTCTGGGACATGTAGTTCCCTCCACTACTCTGTATTTACCAGACATCGCATTCACAACTGAGAAGGGTGTTGCGTGTATGTTGTTATTATGTGTACCCTTTCTGCTCTGCCCATCCGAAATCTTTACAATACCGTCTTCCATAGCAACACCCTCAGTGGATAAGCTAGATCTCATCTAGCCGGAAATTTGAGAATCTAGGGCTGTCATTGAGCAACAGCTGGGGGTCATCACTACAGACAATAGCCCGTTAAAAGACGATGATTGCAAACTCCCTGACAGGGTCAAGCCAAAAGAGCTGATACTCTATAAAGTCCCCAGGCCATGGGGATTACACAGCGCAGATTGCACAGCTGCGGGCAGCAGGTGGATCTTATTCAGGACTGGGCTGAGGATGCAGAAGGGAGTGCCCGACGAAACTAAGTGCAGATAATTGGACTCCCTGAAGGGATGGAGGGCACATGTGCTACTCAATTTGTGGACGACTGGCTGTGGACAGTTGTGGCCCCCACTGGCCTGTCTGACCTGTTTGTGGTCAAAGGTTCTCACAGGGTCCCCACTAGAAAACTTATCCCATGGGCACCTCCAAGACACATAGTGGGTAGGACCTTTAACTATAAAGATCGGGTGTGCTCCTGCAAGCAGACAGGGAACCAACACCCCTCCTTGTGGACAATGTGAAGGTCTCCTTGTTCCCTGATTATACAATTACAGTGCAGCGTAAACAGGCTCCCTTTCCAGATGTTGAACTGCAACTACAAGTGGAGGGTCTGACTTGCGCTCTTCTCGTCCTGGTGAGACTGAAAGTACTGCATGATAAAAACATCTAATTTCTTTAAGACCGTGGACTCAGCTTTGGAGTGGCTTGAGCAGCTCTTCCCGGATTGACGAAGGTAGTAGAGCACTGGACCGGTGCCCCCAAAGGTGAAGTGATCCCCATGGCAGCAGAGACACGTGCTAGCTGGGCAGAGCAGGAGCAGAGGGACACCATCCTCACAACAGGTACTAGAGGGGCAGCTGGTGGTATTACGCTCGGCAACCACACTGCGAGCCTCTCAACCACCCATTAGCTCCAGCACGCCACAAGATAGTGCTTCAGGCTCTGACACTAATGAGAGTATAGCACTGTTCCCGAAAGTCACTCCACGGTGTATGATTTATTGGGGTAGTAACAGTGGGTATTTTGTCAGTTTCTGCACCTAACCTGGGGGGAAGAATTGAGCTTTCCATATGACATTTTCCATTGATCTTGTCTCCACATAACCACATAGGAGGGTGGCCCACTACTGAAGTTCATACTGACTCATTCATAAGAACAAGTTCTTCTTACCCTGTGATCTACCGCAGGTAACATGCTACAGCCAAGGCCTGCTACTTGCTTGTTGTTCACAATGTTTCGGGGCCCGAGGTTCAGAGGGTTCCTTAATAGGTCTTAAGATCACGCTGCATTGCCGTGATACCTTTTGCAGGCTTGTGAATTCACCCCCTATAGCAGGTGCACTTAGATTACAATATTTGTTTGGTTAATGACTTTTTTCAGGTTTGGCCGAATGACGAAGAGTCGCTGGACAAAGTATTGGGAAAATCGGTTTGATAGGTTCGTCAGCAATAATGTTGGGAGGGTTGTTGTACAGGGTGATCTGCACCGAACATGCAGTTACAAGTGCATAGGAATGGCGTCAGTACACAATGCTTATAATATAATAACCTGGAATGTACGGGTGATGGGATCAGTACACAAGAGGCATAGAAAACTAGCCCAATAACATAGACGGCAAGCACAAATCACATTTTTCCAGGAAACACACCTGGTTGCCTCTGAGGCTACCAATCTGTGCAAGCATTGGCGGGGGAATTGTTCCACACGTCCTTCTTGGCATACTCAAGGGGGTGGCATTCTGGATCTAGGCGGGAATGCCAGTTTTGCTCCTAGACTCCATGTGTTGCGTAATCACATACGGCATTCTGGTTGTTTCCTTCCTGATGTTGTAAGGTCCCAATTCCCCTGTGAACTAGCTAGTGAGCAAGGAAAATAACACTTGATGAACCAGCTTGTCTCCAAGAGAAAGGAGTAGCGGAGAGAGAAACAAGACAAAATACTGGGTCTTCGTCTTGAGGATTCCAGCTGTTAGTTTCTCTTACTGAAGTTCTCTGGGCCTTGTGAATACCTTGCCAGCCGGCGTCGTCTTCTTTGAAAATAACAGACTGAAATGAACCTTCACTTCTTTTAAGAGTAACCATGAAATAACAAATACACATTTAAATTCTTACATACCACTTGTTTGAAGGCCCATGCAAAAACGTCTATTCTTTCAGGTCAAATGTGATCCTGGACTTAGATCTGTACTCCTTAAATAACGTAGGATAATAGTATTAAATTGTGAAAATTAGGTTATAATCTCACACGTGAACAACTGGAAAGCATCAACTGGTTAGTAGATTTAGTTTAGGTCAGTAATTGCGAACTCAACCTTGCCGAGAGGCCATCCCTGAAAACTCTGAGTGGAGATCTTCAAATGGGGCTCAGTTCTGTAAATATACTCAAAAGAGAGAACGATACAAGAAGAAACTAGCACTAGTGTCAAAGTTACTATCAATAATGTTTCAGACCTTGTCCTACATGAACATTATGTATCACAGGTTAACTTAAAATGATTAACAAGGGTTCAATTGTTTCATCAATTCACAATTTATAGTTCAATGCTTTTTGGTCTTGGCTTTGTCTTTAGCAATGCTTGTTGCAATTATTGTATTTCAGTGTCCAAATCCAAATGCAGTTGTCTCCAAAACTTCTTAATTCAAAGTTTTCTAAACTATATTAAACTTTCTCAAAAAATACGGAGTCTTTAAATGCTCTCAAACTTTTAAAATCATTTCTATTTAGTTGCCTAGCTACTTACAATTCTTACTTTCCTTTTTGAAGGTCGTCAATATCGAGACGAGGAAAACAAGAGAACTGGTGATGGGGCACTGGAAACAAGACGGCTCCTAGGAGAAGTCCGGAACGCTCGTGATGACGCTTGTGCAAGGAAGCAAAGCACCGTCACATTCCGAGCGCTCTCTTATATAGCTTCAGTGATGTTAATTACGGCGGCGTGACATTCTCATTTAAATGCGCCTCACGCGGAGTAGACGATACCGTTAGGCGGTTACTCCACGTGGGGATTTTTAATGAAGGCACGAATGAAGCGGAAACCAACAAGCATTGGCCAATGTAGCCAACAAACATTGGTCAATGTAACCGCCAAAAAAAACATAATGTGGCACACAACAGGGCTGTTATACAAAGGTACATGTACACATGATGCCTGGAATCTATATCTTGGAACACATGATAATATGCTTGACTTTGATTATACAAAATGGTGACAATGAAAATAAATTTAGCAGACAGCTGCATATGAACCCTTAACACCATGATAGACACTCAAGATTGTTATGTGTTATTAAGGGACACACTAGATGGTAAGGCAATTGTGTTAGTGTGCATATATGTGCCTAATAAGGATCAGGACGCTTTCTACACACACTTTCCGAAAGACTTATCGGACTGTGGCCTCAATTCATGGGTAATAGGAGGGGATATTAACGCTGTACTAGATGTCACACTAGATAGGTTCCACCTGCCACTGTTGGGCATGGCACTGGTACAACAAGCCTGTATGTTGAAACAATGGGTAGAGGGCTGGATGCTTGTGATGAAATACCACGGGTGCCCCCCCCCCGAACCCCTAACTTACCTCCTGCACCTCTGTTGTGGTTTCCGCATGCCATGGATATTGATGACGAGTACAAGCCCTGGACGAAAACACAAACACTAATGAGGGACTATCATTCTCCTTCACAGGGCGGAGAATCAAAAATTAGCTAGCATTCGCGCCAAGAATTTTCAATTCTATTAAGGACACGGAGGCGAGGATTATGCTTTTCTTTCTTATAGTTGCTACTCACAGCAGCCAATGAAAAACGTTTTGTATGCAAATAAAACTACATTTCCCATGATGCTTGTACATACATCACATCCTGTATAGCCCAATAAGAGCTGCTGTACCCTGTGTCTCCTCCTCTTTCTTTGCTCGAACTTATATAGTCCACACATTAATAAAGCCAGTCCAATCCACGGAATATGAGTCCCAATAAACATCCTTCAACATGGAAGAACTATCTTCAAACTGGAAAGATTACGTCTTCGAAGCCAGAAGAACACCTGCTCCTTCATCTTTACTCGAAGCTGAAAGGAATGAGACAGGAAAAACCCGTAACTTCTGCTGATACAGAGTATCAAGTACATGCGAGTGGGTAATTATTACCAATACTGTAATAAACCGGGTGGGATAATCCTCGCCTCCGTGTCCTTAATAGAATTGAAAATTCTTGGCGAGAATGCTAGCTAATTTTGATTCTATTACAGGACCGGAGGCTTCGTATTATGCTAGTTTAACGCTTATAATACACAACAACATTTATATCACCCACCGATTTGTAATAATTGGTGAAACAGAAATTCAGAAATCGAGACCTTGAGGTGTTTGAACAATCAGAAATAATCATATAACATTGCGAACCATGGCATCATGGACAGACTGAGACCAGACATTTGGTATGAGATTATTCCCTGGCATAATCGTCCTCAATCATGTGATAAGTATAGTCGCTGGCACATGTTAAAAGATTTTTTGTAACACAACCAACCATTAATTATATCTTGGATCCTGAACCAACTGGAACAGAATGTGCCCCAAACATTTAGGGTAGGAACCCTGCTGCCTTTATATCAGACTTCAGCCAATGGGTACCGAGACCGCAGTAACAGGTTATAACTAGGACCTCTTGAAAATTTTAAAAACAATAAACCCATAATTTGTAGCTGGAAAGCTTGCTATGTAGAAGATCCTGATAAGTAGTGATCCTGGTATAAAGTGAAACGAAAAACCTTGTTTGAAATGACTACCGTACCTGTAAAAATCCAGTGTGGTGTTACCTGCTGTAAGAACTGCGACAGGTATAAAGGCCTAGCGTCACCGCATGAACCGGAATCTAAACCGGGAGTATGTATGAATAGGCCATTATAAATAAGGGAAGCTAGAGAAAAAAAAAATCCCCCTTAGAGGAATATTCTGATCTGGGAGGGAGGTAATGGAATACCTGACGAGAAAGATTGGAAAAAATACTAGCCGAAAATAAACGGTCCAATGGCTGTTGTAAGGCAGAGCGAAAACCAATATGAACAACATTTTTTTTTTTGGTAGAAGAGCGTCCGTCATGTGGGGAAAATTAACCCCACAGTAGAGTCATGTGTGATGTATCTATCAGCTAACATGGCCTTTCCACGTTGAAAAATTGCAAGGGACTGAAGAACCTGGAGTTATAAGGGAACGCCAGCAACGCAGGTAAGCGCCTGGCAAGTTTCTGTTATTATCGGGAACCTTGAAGCCAAAAAGGTGGTTGCTTACTTGATGTCGGACATGCAAGAAGCCCCAGTAATCTCGTGAAAGGATACAAAGCACCCGAGCAGGATGCAACCTTTGGCCATGGGTGTTGAAGTCTGCATGGAGGTCTTCATACATCAGAAATGCAAGAATTCGTTTCTGCTGACAGTGAAGATGTAATAATAATAATTCACATTTGAAAAGCGCGAACGATCACCCGTAAGGGTCTCGAGAAGTAGGGGTCATCAGGAAGATTAAGCAAGTTATTGCCCCGAGTCACATGGTGCCGGGCTAATCTGGCGCCGAGGACCAAACCGTGATCCCCAGATTCCAGCGTCAGTCGGCTTGGCGCCATACCCCTTGCCAGTGTAAGGCATTGGAAGAGTGTCTGAGGGATTAGGGGTTGACCCCTAAATTAGTAGGAAGATCAGGCACCTTTTAATTTGGCGAAGTAGGGGTCGTCAGGAAGATTAAGCAAGTTATTGCCCCGAGTCACATGGTGCCGGGCTAATCTGGCGCCGAGGACCAAACCGTGATCCCCAGATTCCAGCGTCAGTCGGCTTGGCGCCATACCCCTTGCCAGTGTAAGGCATTGGAAGAGTGTCTGAGGGATTAGGGGTTGACCCCTCAATTAGTAGGAAGATCAGGCACCTTTTAATTTGGCGGTAGTTCCGGTTACAAATATATTGTGAAAGTGTCAAAAAAACGAATGGGAACGAAATTAATAATACCAGTACACCAACAAGTTCCCGAAGGGCTCTTGCATGGAGAGCTCCAGAGTGCGCTTCAAGGGGGATATGTGAAGGATTGCACCATCAGAGAGTGCCAGATAACGAGGTACCGTTTGGAGGACGAACCCCCTGAGGCAACGGGGAACTGAAGTGTAGTTGGAACCGGCCATGATAGTGTGTATTCCCGAAAAGGGACAGAAAGCTGAAAAACCCTGAAGCATAAGGGATTATAGTCGAAAATGGCCATACGAAGGTGCAAATGTAAAAGACTGTTATTATGACGTATCTTTGGGAATCTAGGGGAATGCTAAACCTGCCCATATACTCTAGACACCTTTGCGACAAAGCTAATGGTGAACGACCACCCATTTGACATGGTTAAAATATCAATTTTCAGAAAAAATGATTTGCATCTCTTGGAGGAGAAGGGGCGAAAAAGAACCCAAAAAAAAGGATCGTGTGCACTGCAACCCGCGTAGCCACCGGGGAGACTAAACCAGCTAGCACGAATGTTCTGGAAAATCCTTCTTATAAAGATTTAGAATCAGGAGGGAGTGGATGTCAACGGTAGGAACCTTGGCATTAGGAGAAAAGAAAAAGATTTTAAAAAACCCAAAGAAAACGAAACAAGACAAGAAACAAGACAAAAAAACAACGCCCAAAGAATATGCGTAAACAATAATGATGGGCGGTCATGGTGCTTACTACCCCGTGCTGGGGACTGAGTTCCTGGGGCCCTGGTGACCGACACTGGGACGGAAAATCTCGATTGGCACCAAGTGCATTCTGGGGCGAACGCTTCTTTAATGTACGTTTCATCCTCCTTGTATCTCAACCTGCCTGTGTAAGGGTGTCTGAATGTAATATTGTAGTGCAAGGCACCAATCACGGAGGAGTAAGAGGGGGAGCCAACCCTTTGCACACTAGAAGTGAAATAATAATATATCTGGCTCCTCAGCAAAGCTGTAGTCCAATTTATTCCAGCCCACAAGGGCGTCAGAGCCATGTCTAGTTATAAGGAGCGTGTGCGCACTCCAAGGGCCCTCCTGTTGTTACAGCCTGGAAGGCGTAAGTCAAAATTGCTCCGTCTGAACATGAGGCATTAGGAGCCTAGGAGCAAGTTGGGAACGCGTGCGAAGGGCGTAATCCAAACCGGTATAAAGTGAACCTGATTCGGTTACGCCCCCCGGAGCGTCATCGGCTCTATTCCGCACTCAGCCACTAGGGAAGGCTTTTGGCGGGTAAGCGCGAAACTGCGCCATGACAGGAAGTATTCCCTGAGATACACATGGACATATATTGTGAAGTTACTAGTTTGGAACAACATATAGTACATACCTGCATTAAACATGTAACCCTTGGTATTAGTAAGATACCTAACCACTACCTGACAGTGGCTTAGTAGGAACGCTGGAACTCCAGCGCGGTGCCTCGCTCTCCTGGCCGCACCTGGATTGCGTGTGCAGTTGGGCCAATATATGTAGAGTCAATATATATGATGAGAGCACGCCATCTCCACTCCCACGGGAGCGTCTACAGGCTGTGTGACCGGAAGGGTTAACCGTTTCGTGTTATGACACATAATCATCTACTAGGCAGTTGCCAAATGAAGCGTATAATATAAATTGCGCAGGAATTGCAACTTGATGCGCACATTGCTAAAACCCAACCGGTCAAGGAACATTTCAATTATCTCGCCTGCGGGCGAAAACAATTCCTAGCGGGAACGCTTAATAAGCGTGAAAACCTAAGGGAACAGTAAATACCACAGAAAACTGCAAGGTCCTTACTATAACAGGTGGAAATACATATGAATACATATAACAGATCCGTCAGGCCTTTATTGTAAAAGGTATAATACATATGAATAATAGAATAAGGGCAAGATGTAGGTAAATCGTATTTACCGATTCTTAAATACCGAATTTTACCGATTCGGTATTTAAGAATCGGTAAATATGAAGGGGTGAGATGTAGGTAATTTTTTTACTTGGAATACCGAATCGGAAACATTCGGTATTTACCGATTCGGTAAATACCGAATCGGTAAATACCGAATCGGTATTCCCTATTGATTCCTATGGGCTGTGAAGCCCATAGGAATCAATGGGAAATACCGATTCGGTATTTACCGAATCGGTAAATACCGAATGTTGCAAGGGTGCAGGGGGTGTCACTTTGACACCCTCTAGCACCCCGAATTCAGGCACGTGTGACATGTGGCACACAGACATGCCCTAGGGGCAGGTCTGTGTGTCACATGGCATAGGTGTGCATGCACACATGTGCATGCACACCTGGATTCGCTATTTTACCACCCAATTGAATTGGGTGTTAAAATACCGATTCTGTATGGCCTTTGGGACTCAGAAGAGTCCCACCTACATTTAGATTTACCGAATCGGTAAAATTACCGATTCGGTAAATTTACCGATTCGGTAAATTTACTGAATCTGTAAAATAAATGCCCCTACATGCCGATTCTTAAATACCGGTCGGTAACGGCCGAAATCGGCCGTTACCGACCGGTATTTAGGCTCCTACATCTGGCCCTAAGTCCTCAAGAGAGGATCTCGAGCTGAGCATGCGCAATCGTAATATGAATAGCAGAGACATCGACACCCGAAGGACTGTACATCCAATTCTAAAGGAGGCAGAGCTAGCCTCCATACCACGTGTTTCCAAAGTAAGCCTGACTAGACGGCTGCGTGGACCGCAGTGCGAGAATGTGTTACCCGCCTAGCGGGGCGCAGACAAGGAACACCTGAACACCGAAAAAACATGCCGCCAAAGACAGCGCAATAGTACAAGATCACGGGAGGCTCTTCAATATTTTATGAGGCTGGAAGTCCTAAAACATGAATAGCGCCCGCCGGAGGCGGGAGAAGGGCCTTAGCGCGCTCGCTTGAGCGTCCAAAACAATTCGGCACAGCCGCGTTAAAATAAACAGTTAGGCTTTAAAGGGGAACAATTAAGGGCGCTAGCGCAACTGACAGGAAGCATACCAGTTCAGTGGGGGAATTATTACGAGCGCGGGGGCCGCCCGCATGACGCCTTAGCTCCGCTCTCAGCGAGAGCCTCCTGAAGTTATCGCTCCCAGCAGGAGCTCATCAGCATGTCTGCAGATAGTAGAAGGCCAGCGGGAAATCAGCGTGATGCACACGATGAACGCGCAACACCAGAATGTTGAAACACAGCGCGATGCTGCGCTAGTGTAAAAAACAGTATTAGTGAATATTATTGCCAATGAAGCTAGAAGCAGTAGCGCGGCTCAACCAGAATTACTTAGCAAACAGCGCAAAGTGCGCTTGCTTACAAACACAAAGCAGCAACGTATTAAAAATAGCACCATCTACATGTAAGCATAGGCCTACAACATAATCATCACAACTCAATGAACAATCAAAGAAGGCAAAAGCATATTATAGTCGAGCACTTAACTTTCTGCGTGAGCAGCAAAGAAAGAGGGGGAGACACAGGGTACAGCAGCTCTTATTGGGCTATACAGGATGTGATGTATGTACACGCATCATGGGAAATGTAGTTTTATTTGCATACAAAACGTTTTTCATTGGCTGCTGTGAGTAGCAAATATAAGAAAGAGAAGCATAATACGAAGCCTCCGGTCCTGTAATAGAATCAGCGAGCCAGAGGCTGGACCAACCCCTAGGCAAGCACGTGAGCCGCGAGGACTAATCCCAGACAAGGAGAGGAGGAGAAAAGGGAATGGGGACAGCGAAGAAGGGCATCAACCCGGAAGAAGTGTCTGGAAGGAAAGAAGACGCAAGAAAGATTGCTGGCAAAGAGGAGGAAACATCAAGGAGACGGAGACCGTCAACGAGGTGGAGTGTGTTAGAGACGGAGCAGTACAAGAGGGGAGTGACAAACGGGACACAGCTGGGGACGACGTCCCTGTTGAAGACGACGAGGCCAGAGTAGCCCCTGACGTGAAGTGGGAAGAGTGGTGGTCCCTGGAGGACATGCAGGAGCTGCCGCAGCTCCGGAGGGTTGCGGCTTAAGGCTGTACATGCTGCGGTACAAGGGGTATGATTGGGTGGCAGGATAAGGCAGTAGCCCATGCTACAAAAGCACAACCCCTATCTTCCCTTGAGAAAAACGCAGAAAGTCCTGCCTGCACTACAGAGCATGTAAATGTCCTTTTTTTATTATTATAGCCATTGTTTCCCTTTATTGCACCAAACACACCCCTCCCCGTTTATAGTAGAGCCATAGCATGACCGATACTTGAGGAAGCCTGCCAACAGTGGGGAACTGAAGTAAGGATCCCTGTAGGGGAGCGTGCACACTGCATCGCCTTCTTTTGCTTCCCCTGTCACATTGGCTCTGCTTGCTCTCACCCGGGTGTGGTGGAAGGATACTGACACCATTAGAGTAATACTTACCGGCTCTTTTTTGTGTTTTTCTACCCCTGAAAGCCTCCCATGATCCCATCTTCCAGAAACGGAGCACCTAGACTAGATAGACGCAGAGAAGAGGAAAAGCGTTAAGAAACGCCCTTTCTCCTGTTTGAGCACGGACAAAGTACTTTGTATATGCATTTTCTGGTCTCAACAACCTGTATACAGCAAATGCCCTGCTGACTAATAAAGCACCCACTATTAACGCAATACGGCCTCCTCGCTTCTGTTTCCGCCCATCCCTCCGACAGGTGGTGTCAGAAGTGGGATCGGGGGAAATGGAGGCAGTTGTGTCCAAGATAGTGGAAAGACAAGAACAATTGGAGAGGATCATGGGACGATTCTTAGAGGTAGCGGAGCCTGAATGAGAGACTCTACACAAAACCCTTACGGAACAGAGTCAGTTACAAGGGTCTGCGATTGGAAAGTTAGCCGAGGTGCTCGGACAACCACGAGGCCACACCTCATTACCCTCAGTAGTATTACAAAAATATGTTCCAGGAGAGGACCCTGATTTCTTCTTCTCTAACTATGAGAGGATCGCGAGGGCCGCCATGTGGCCAGAAGATAAATGGGGACAATATCTAGGCCCTCTTCTGACGGGAGAATTGCAAGCAGCTTACCAGGCGGCCATTCCTCTTGGTACCACTTCATATCCTCGTGTAAAACCAAGTGTCCGTGAATGTATAGGCATAGACGAGGAGACATAAAGGATAAAAAAAAAAATAAAAAAAAAATACAAGCAGCAGGAAACCTCTAGAGCCCTTTATTTTAGAGTAAGAGATATGGTAGAGAGATGGCTCAAGCCATTGACTTCCTCCAAAAAGGAAATAGTAGAGAAAATCTGCCTAGAACCGTTTCTGACATCGTTACACTCACCCATACAAAGATGGGCGAGACAACATGCAGGCCTTACTCTGGACAGAACGGTACAAATTGCGACGGCCTTTAACTGGGCCGAGGAACTACAAAGGGGAAGAGATGAAACCCCATGAAAACATCCCGATGGAGCGCCTACGAGACCCACCAAGACTCACCTTGGAGGTGGAATATACCCGAGCACTATACTGCAACACCTCCCTTTTCACTAAAGACGACTGGTCAATGGAGAACCAAGAAACGCCTTAGTTGACACGGGGTGCTTACAAAGTGTTATACGACCCCAAGTGGTTTCAGGGGGTGTCCCTCAGATGACAGGGGTTGTGAACATGCAATGTGTCCATAGAGACAGCAAACCGTACTCTGTGACCGATGTAACTGTCCAACACCAAGCCACGAATCCTCCGGTCCCCCTGAGGGTAGGGCTGATTCCAAGATTACCTGAGCCTCTGGTCCTAGGAAACGATTACCCTCATATTGACGAGCTCCTCCATGAGACATGGAAGGAAGGAACCGAATGGAGGTAAACAGCAGCTTCTGCCCAAGACACAGAACCTGATCTGAACATAGGCAAAGTTCAAAAAAATTCAAAAACGGAGAAGAAAAGAAAAAGTGGACCTCATTGGTCCTAATCAACACGGGCCACGAACTATGGGACCACGATCAAAGTTTCCATTCTGCTCAGCGAGAAGACCCTACTCTTCAAGAAGCCTGGTAACACGCTGCAAGTCAGGTAGACCCTCACCACGTAGGTCCCCAGTTTTTTATACAACGAGCCTTGTTGCACCGAAAGGGAGGGAAAACCATGCCAAACCAGTTATTAGTACCCCAACCCTTTAGGGAAAAAGTTCTATTTTTAGCAAATAGCCATCTCTTAGGGGGGCATTTTGGGGCTGACAAAACTGAGAAAGCCATCCTAGACAGATTCTATTGGCTGGGAATCTTCCAACAAGTCCGAAAATATTGTAGGGGGTATTCAGTATGCCAAACAATAGCCTATATATTCCACCTAGGGTCCCCCTAAGAACCCTGCCTGTCATTGACCAACCTTTTTATAGGGTGGGTATGAACATACTCGGCCCCCTCCTTCCCTGCCATAGTGGATACCGCTACGTGTTAGTCCTCGTAGACTACGCTACGAGATTTCCCAAGGTCGTGGCCCTCCGACAGCCCAATTCGACACAAGTAGCCAAAGCTATGATCAACATCTTTTCTCGGGGGTTTTCTGAGAGAGATTATCACAGACCAAGGAACTCCATTTACCTCACGGTTGATGCAACAGGTATGCCAAGAGCTTAAGATCAAACACATTTGCACAGCGGCATACCACACCCAAACAGACGGTTTGGTGGAACTCTCAAGATTACTCTACAGAAATTGCTGAATCTAGAAGCAAGGAAATGGGAAGATATGCTTCCCCTAGCTTTATTTGCTATTCGCTGTGGGCAACAGAAACGTTTAGGTTACTCCCCCTTTGAATTACTGTATGGGAGACAGCCCAGGACACTCCTGGATATGGCCAGAGAGGAATACGAAGAAGAGAAAGACAACTCAAAACCACCTCTAGAGTATGTAACCAGTTTGCGAACCTACCTTAATCAAGTAAGAGAGATTGTTAAAACCTAAAAAAGCCCAATCCTCCCAGAAACAGCAATATGATAATAAAGCAAAGGCCCATACCCTAGAGGTGGGAGACATGGTTCTTATCATGATGCCTACCTCAGAACAAAAATTGTTAGGCCAGTGGTAACGCCCATATAAAATCATAGAAAAGATAACTCCGGTAACATACAAACTGGAGTTGGACCCTCACAGGAAAAACACTAAAATATATCATGTCAATAGGTTAAAGAAATGGGAGGGTCCACTATCTGTGTTAGTGGGAACCCACTCCTTGAACTTGGCAGAACAAAGCATTGACACGGAATTACCTGATTCACTACGACAGGAATTAAGGGATACTTTACAACCACTACAGGAGGTCTTTTCCTTGCTCCCAGGTAGAACGACGGTCATAGAGCATGAGATCCATACCCTTTCCTGATAGAAAGTCAGGCTGCGCCCATATCGAATTCCTGAGGCTAGAAGGAAAGCAATAGATCAAGAAGTCCAGCAGATGTTAGCTTTGGGGGTCATTGAACCCTCCAAAAGTGAGTGGAGCTCACCAGTAGTGATGGTACCCAAACCAGATGGGTCCATTAGATTCTGCATCGACTTCCGTGAAGTAAATAAGATTTCCCAGTTCGATGAATACCATCTTCACAGGGTTGATGAAATGATTGAAAGGCTAGGGAAAGATCAATACGTCAGTACGCTAGATTTGTGTAAGGGCTTCTGGCAGGTGCCGTTAGGAGAGCAGGATAGGGAGAAAACAGCATTTTCCACCCCCAAAGGTCTATACCAGGTTAGGGTACTGCCCTTTGGATTACATGGTGCGCCAGCCATGTTCCAAAGGCTTATGAACATAATACTACAACCCTATATGGCCTTTGCAGCGGCTTACATAGATGATATAATCATCTATAGTTCGTCTTGGAAGAGACCCCTGAAACATCTGACACAAATTATCCAAGCCCTGGGTAATAGTGGGTTTAACATCAATCCTGTCAAAAGCCGTTTGGCTGCCAAAACTGTAAGATATTTGGGGTACCTTCCGGGAGAGGGCTACAGAAGACCACAAGAGGAAAAGGTCACTGCCATCACTCAGATACCCTTTCCCAAGTCCAAAAAAGACCTCATAGCCTTCTTAGGATTGGTGGGATATTATAGACGCTTTATCCCAGATATCTCACAAATAGCCTCTTCTCTAACTGACCTTCTTAAAAAGGACGTCCATTCCACGAAACGCATTCAAAATCCATCTCAAGAAGAGGTGGCTTTCCATCACCTGAAACTAGTCATTACATAAAAGCCGTTCCTATTGAGCCCTGATTATACAAAACATTCCTATTACAAACTGATGCCTCAGAGAACTGTCTTGGGGCTGTATTGTCACAGACCGAGGATAGGAAACACGAGCAACCAATTATATACATCAGTCGAAATCTCTTTCCACGGGAAACCAAATATGCGGTGATAAAAAGAAGCCCTAGCGATCAAATGGGCCATTGATTCTCCTCGTTATTACCTAGAGGGTAGAGAGCTTTTCCTATACACAGACTATGCCCCATTAGAATGGCTGTCACGAAACAATGGTCATAACCCAAGAATTCTACGATGGTTCCTCACATTGCAACCATTCCGCTTTACCTTCCTCCATAGGAAAGGAAAAGACCAAGCCAATGTGGACTATCTGTCCCGATACCCTTCAGATCCCTTTCTTGTGCACAAGAAAGTTAGGGAAGGGGGATGTGAGGACATACCGCGGACTCCCCCCGGAACCCCCGACTTACCTCCTGTTCCTCTGCCGTGGTTTCTGTATGCCATGGATATCGATGATGACGACGAGCCCTGGAAGAAAACACAAACACTAATGAGGGACTATCATTCTCCTTCACAGGGCGGAGAATCAGCGAGCCAGAGGCTGGACCAACCCCTAGGCAAGCACGTGAGCCGCGAGGACTAATCCCAGACAAGGAGAGGAGGAGGAAAGGGAATGGGACAGCGAAGAGGGGCATCAACCCGGAAGAGGTGTCTGGAAGGAAGGAAGACGCAAGAAAGATTTCCGGCAAAGAGGAGGAAAACGTCAAGGAGAGAGAGACCGTCAACGTGGGGGAATTCGTTGGAGACGGAGCAGTACAAGAGGGAAGTGACAACCGGGATGCAGCAGAGGCTTGATGTCGCCGCCAAAGACGACGAGGCCAGAGAAGCTCCTGATGTGTGGTGGGAAGAGTGGTGGTTCCTGGAGGACGTGCAGGAGAGTTGCGGCTTAAGGCGATACGTGCTGTGGGTACAAGGGGTATGAATGGGTGAGGGGGTTAAGGCAGTAGTACAAAGCATGTAAACGTCCTTTTTAGGTCTCGCCTATTCTATCCCGTAGGGGTTGATAGGCGAGATTATAGTAAGCGGTCCGAAAAGTCTACCTAGCTGCAGTTCATGCGAGCTAGGCGCGTACACATCGCACACCCACACCATTGCCAGCCACATCCCACGCCATTTGTCTGAGCCTCGGCATCAGACTTCAAAGGAAGCCGCTCCCCCTCTCCCCCATCAGACTTCAAAGGAAGCCGCTCCTGCGCCACAGAATGCTCGAAAGTCATAGTATTTCTCCCAGAAACCTTTTACATAAGTAACGTTACCAAACACCAACCCGGAATGCAAACCAATGACTACTAATGTTAATACTTACTTGCCCATAAAATACCTATTTTATGCTGCATGTTTTGCCCAACGACTCTAAATCGTACATTTCATATGCACGTTTATTTCATGCTAAAATTAATATTTGATTACACATTAGTTTTAAGAGAAAAATCAGTACCGCCAAATCCGAATCTATAAATGCAATGAAACTGATTAATGAATATTCCTGTACCTCATATCATAAAAGTGTAAAATAGAACCAGACCCCATAGCGTTGAGGTCTACTGCCTGCTGCCGACTCCCCTGATGTACATGTTTTTTATTCCAAAGATGATCCATACCCCCACCTCATAAGTGTTCTTCCTCAAATACATAGGATTAAGAAATCTCGCTCCTTCCCTAACTGAAGTTTCTAAATCTTGGCAAAGATACTTTTGTATCTTCTATTCAAACACCGCAGTGCCACGTCTGCGTTCAAAGTCCATTAGTTATCTAAACACACGATAATTTTCCCAGAAAAAAGCGCTCCTTTTCTTGCTAATTTTGATCATGAATAGTATACAAGCTGTACAATTGTTGTAACGCGGCACCGTGTCTTCCTCTGAGCACTGCAGAGAAAGCCGACTCACGCTTTGAAGCCTGTGCATCGGCCATAATCTTTCGTCTTCCTTCTCTCTCACTTAAAATGGCTTTCCAGTCTCCACGGGTGGCGGCAACACGAAGCGCAAGTCTTTTGTTGCATCAAATGAAATATGCAAGTAGCCAGCCTGCACGCCACACCCCGGATTTCTTTGTTTGTACACGCTTGATATCTTTTATTCCTGCAGCATTTGTTAGACTTCGGTGGGACAACTAACACTCATTTCGTGTACACAAATGTGTTTTCTTGGATTTGAGCATATTTATACAGAAGCCCATGTGTTGTATGGAAATGAAGAGATTAAACGTGTATTACCACCTCCGAAACTTATTGTGTTTTTTTTCTTTACTATTTGCATCGTAAAACGCATTTTGCACCTTCAATACAAGAACTATCGCATATGGCTACACGTCTAGTTAGGAGGGGTACATAATTTCGAGAATGCCATATTAAACCGCATTACTTTGTTGTATACCATGAAGTCGGTGCGACTCCCACGGTCTGACTCACTGTTACAGTCCTCAGGGGGTTATTTCTCCATAAGATCCTAATACTGTTCGTGGTCTTTGCAGTTGTGTCACGCGTGCATTCGGCTTCTGTGCATTCGGCTTCCCTCACTCTACCGCCCTCACTCTACCAATCTACCGCCCTCACTCTACCACTCTACCGCCCTCACTCTACCGCCCTCACGCCCTCACTCTACCGCCCTCACTCTACCACTCTACCGCCCTCACTCTACCGCCCTCACTCTACCACTCTACTGCCCTCACTCTACCACTCTACTGCCCTCAATCTACCACTCTACCGCCCTCACTCTACCACTCTACCGCCCTCACTCTACCACTCTACCGCCCTCACTCTACCACTCTACCGCCCTCACACCCCCTCACCCTCACACCCCCTCACCCCTCACACCCCCTCACCCTCACACCCCCTCACCCTCACCCACCCTCTCACCCTCACCCACCCTCTCACCCTCACACACCCTCTCACCCTCACACACCCTCTGATCCTCACACACACTTTAACCCTCACACACCCACTCACCCTCACACACCCTCTCACCCACCCTCACACCCTCACCCTCACACCCCCTCACATCCCTCACCCTCACACCCCCTCACCCCTGTCACCCTCACCCCGTCACCCTCTCCCTCCCTCACCCTCACACCCCCTCAACCCCTCATCCTCACAACCCCACCCGCTCCCCCTCACACCCTCTCTCCCCCTCACCCTCACACCCCCTCACCCACACACCCCACACCCCCACACTGTCACACCCCCTCACCCTCACACACACCCTCACCCCCTCGCCCTCACACCCCCTCACCCTCACTCCCCCTCACACCCCTCACCCTAACACCCCCTCACACCCTCACATCCCCTCACCCTCACACACACCCTCACCCTCACACACACCCTCACCCTCACACCCCCTCGCCCTCACACCCCCTCACCCTTACTCCCCCTCGCCCTCACACCCCCTCACCCTCACTCCCCCTCACACCCCTCACCCTAACACCCCCTCACACCCTCACATCCCCTCACCCTCACACACACCCTCACCCTCACACACACCCTCACCCTCACACCCCCTCGCCCTCACACCCCCTCACCCTTACTCCCCCTCCCCCTCACACCCACTCCCCCTCACACCCCTCACCCTCACACCATCTCACCCTCACACCCCCTCACCCTCACACCCCTCACACTCACACCCCCTCACCCTCACGCCCCCTCACCCTCACACATCCTCACCCCCCACACATCCTCCTCACACCCCCTCACCCTCACACACCCTCTCACCTTCACACACCCTCACTCACCTTCAGGGCCGGACTGGGGACCAAAACCGGCCCTCACAAAGTGCTCGGCCGGCCCCCCTCCCCGCTCGGGGGAGGTTGGGGGTGCGACCGAGCTCTTTGCCGGACCGGTTTTCGGCCGATTTTGTTACAGGGCCGATTTTGCAGCTATGCTGCAAAAACGGCCCTGTAACAAAAACAGGCCCCAAACCGGCCACCCACCAGTGCGGCACACCTTGGGATTGCCCGGTGCCCGCTACGGCCAGTCCGGCCCTGCTCACCTTCACACACCCTCACACCCTCACCCTCACACTCCCTCACCCTCACCCTCGCTCACCCTCACCCTCACAACCCTCACCCTCACAACCCTCACCCATACACCCTCACCTTCACACACCCTCACCCTCACTCACCCTCACACACCCTCACCAGCATAGCATAACAAAACATAGCATAGCATAACAAAACACAGCATAGCATGGCATAACAAAAAAAAGCATAGGATAGCAAAACATAGCATAACAAAACAAAACATAGCATAGCAAAACACAACAAAGCATAGCATAACACAACACAACAAAACCTAGCATAGCATAACAAAACATGGCATAACAAAGCATAGCATAACAAAGCATAGCAAAACAAAACATAGCGTAGTATAACAAAACATAGCACAGCATAACAAAACACAACAAACATAGCATAACATAACAAAACATAGCATAACATAACAAAGCATAGCATAACACATAGCAAAACTCAACAAAACATAGCATAGCATAACAAAACAACAAAACATAGCATACATAACAAAACATAGCATAGCAATGCATAGCAAAACATAGCATAGCATAACAAAACATAGCATAGCAAAACACAACCTAGCATAGCATAAGAAAACAAAGCATAGCATAGCATAACAAAACATAGCATAACAAAGCATAGCATAACAAAACACAGCATAACAAAACATAGCATAGCATAATAAAACACAACAGACCATAGCATAGCATAACAAAACATAGCATAGCATAACAAAGCATAGCATATCAAAACACAACAAAACATAGCATAGCATAACACAACACTCAAAACAGCATACATAACAAAACAGCATAGCAAAGCATAGCAAAACATAGCATAGCATAACAAAACACAACAAAACAGCACAGCATAACAAAACACACATAGCATAGCATAACAAAACAAAGCGTACCATAGCATAGCATAACAAAACAGCATGACAAAGCATAGCTTAGCATATCAAAACATAGCATAGCAAAACAAAGCATAGCATAATAAAACACAACAAAACATAGCATAGCATAACAAAACAGCATAACAAAGCATAGCATAGCAAAACACAACAAAACATAGCATAGCATAACAAAACAAAGCATAGGATAGCAAAACTAAACACAGCATAGCATAACAAAACAAAGCATAGGATAGCAAAACAAAACATAGCATAACAACAAAATATAGCATAGCAAAACACAACACATAGCATAACAAAACAGCAAAACATAGCATAGCTCAACACAACAAAACATAGCATAGCAAAACAAAACATAAAAGTATAGCAAAACATAGCATAGCAAAATAAAGCATAGCATAATAAAACACACCAAAACATAGCATAGCATAACAAAACATAGCATAGCATAACAAAGCATAGCATAGCAATACATAGCATAGCATAACAAAACATAGCATAGCTTAACAAAACACAGCATAGCATAACAAAACAAAACATAGGATAGCAAAACAAAACATAGCATAGCATACAGCATCACTCAGCACCACCACAGCATCACTCAGTGGCACCACAACATCACTATGTGCTACCACAGAATCACTGAATGCCACAGCATCACTCGTTCGCCATCACAACATCACTCAGTGCCACCACAGCATAAATCTGTGCAACCATTCAACAACACCTGGTTCAAATATGTTCTCTCAATGTTTCAAGCTTTATTACAAATGTAACAAAAAGATGTTAATATTTCACTTCTGTTCTTGAATTTTCGTCACAATAAAATACACTGAACATAATCTTCACAAAAGTTATTTACAAAACTTTAAGCTATTGCCATTATAAATTACAATAACTTTTATTTAAGTATTAATTATTGGCCGGGGGCTGCATGCGTTTATGTACTTGGAGGATGCATGCGTTCGCACCGGGTCGCAGCAGGGTGAGGGAGTAGGGGTTGCATGTACGACTAGACGTTCTGTCCTCCCCCCCCTTCCCAGGCCTCTTCTTCCCCACGTGTAGGTCAACAGGGGTCTGGGATGCTGCTATGTCCGGGATAGTAGCTAGCAACAAGGGTTCTTACCCGAGTCTGGAGTAATCTTCGAGCACTTGCAGCGTCTCGCTCTTTCTATGAGAGGCAGCGGGTTCGCGTTCAGCTTCCACTATCACACGGCGCGCAGCAGTCCTGGGCCGATCCACGCAGTGACACGACAGTTAGTTGGCTTGCACGCGGGAGGAGCGGAATCGTTGTCCGCAATTTTTCCCAGGTGGTCCTTTCTTAGACCCTTCGTGGCGAGCAGTATAAGGCACTCTATTTAGTCTCCAGCCTCCCTCGAGGCGTGGGGTCGGACCCCCCCGCTGTGGGTGTTTCCAGGTCAGGTAGGCTAGCTGTGCCATGGGAGTTCCGACAAGCACGCGGGTAATGGAGTCCGGTAGTGGCCATTTTCTGGTGCGCCATTGTCTGGCCTCTGGGGTTAGGGCGCCCAGGCGGCCATTTGCAGGGGCAGTCTGTCGCTTCGGCTCAAGTGGGGGAGGGGTGTGGGTGTGTGCCCATTTTGGGCAGCTTTGGCCTATGCCGACACTGTAGTGCATGGGCCGGAGTGCAAGAAGCCACACTGCTTTCTTTAAGGGTTAAGGGCAGTAGACTTTCCAGCAAGTTACGGGTGTTCTTGTATAGCAATTTGTGGCGATGCGGTATCAGGCATGTGTCACAGTGGTGGAGCGCATGCTTCGCAGGTACGAGGCCAGGTGTACGATCCCCGCATTTTCAAGTTCTTCACTATACACTGTTCCTTATGTCCGATCTCGTCGTCCTGTGCGGAGTGAGAGGCGTACAAGCTAGGGAACGATACTGGCCCTCGCCCCCCCTTGGGGAACTGACGAGCGTTCGATTCCAGCGCTCGCTGGGCACTCACACACGCGGCTGTCAAGGAAGTTCTTGCTGCGTCTGTCTACCCACTTTCTCCTCTCCCGGGGTTCTTCCCCTCATCCCCGGGGGGTGTGCCGCGTGGTCTGAGGGCCGCTCTTTCCGGGCGACACCGGGAACATAGGTTGTGCCCCTCCTCCTCGCCCAGCACTGTTTCCGTTGCGGGGAGGGTCGGACGGGCAGCGCGGTCCATTCGGGACTGGTCTGCGCGCTCTGGCATTTTCTTTTCCTGTGGTAGCGCATTTTTCCCCTTGCACTACGGGGTGGGGCGACCAAAGGCTCTTCTTTTTTTTTTGTCAACTCTTTTTTATTGGCATTTTGTAATTATCGTTTTCAAAAACTCAATGGACGCTTCTTAGACAGTACTTACAATTACAGTTACAAGCACCCCAGTGCTCTATTATCAGTACACTGGCGACATCAGTCACTACTAAGGCTAGCTTCTTATGACATATACATGGGGCGACTGAGTTCCAGGCCTCCGTGCATGGCCGCAGTATGTGTGAGTCTTTGCGCCTCCTCTCCACCGGAAGTGCCAGTTCGTATAAACCTTACTTAGGTGTAACCACAATGTTTGTAGTAAAGAAACAGTAATAACAAGATGCAATCGTACCACAGGCTCTTCTTATGGGGTCCGGGTCCCCTCTCATGCATGAAGCCGACCTCGGCAATGCGCCTGTGGCCAGTAGTGGCTCGTACGTCGTGCCATGTCTGTGGTATCAGGGTATGCAAGGAGGCACTCTCCTCGGTCCGTACTATGTGTTGAACTGCGAGACATGTCAGGCAGCCAGACCTGGTCATTCTTTCAGGCCTGCGCCTCCCGGGAGAGGAGTTGGCCTATCAGCTAGGGCGCTCGACCTCGGACCTGGGTGTTCTGGGTTCGAGTCTCGGTAACGCCGCCAAACCTCCGGTGATTCTGGGCAAATCACTTTACCTCACCGTGCAGGGTTCGAGTCTCGGTAATGCCCCCAAACCTCCGGTGATTCTGGGCAAATCACTTAATCGCACCGTGCCTAACAGTAAGGTATGTCTGTCCTCATGCAACGTAACTGGTGCCCTTTAATTCGCGCTACATATACCCTGCGCACAAACAAAAAAAGTCGCCCTGGGGCGCTGTAGGTGCAGTAATTTTGAGGCGGGGAGGGCTGAGATATGTCATGTAGCGGAACTAACATTATGTGTACTTTCAGGAAACGTGTACGATGGGCGAGGACTGGATGGATTGAAGCTGGGCTATGGTGGCACGGCACCTGAAACTGAAGGAGCAATGCAGAGGGAAATGCTCAGCTGAAGGAATGAATGGAACATTATGACCATGTCTTTTATATTTCAGGATCAAAAGCAAAGTAGCAGCGCAAAGGACGAGGAATTGGTCCAAGGGACAATTGGCAGGCCAGATACAGGTCTATGGTTAAGGACCAGTCCTTGGTGTGGACATAGAGGGAGGGTGCGAGCACACGGAAAGGGAGAACGAACACGACAGAGTGTCGTCAGAAAGATTGTCACCTACAGGGCGCCAACTAACGTTACCTATTTTTCCTCCATAGCTCCTTTTTTCACTCTCTCGCTGAGCTTACTCCGAATCGATCACAATTTTCGTTTACAACTTATCGCACCATTGTGATGTAAGTATGAAGGGGTCTGGGACACGCACCAGTTGTTACTCAAGATGGCCGGGGTACTTTTCTACATGTGTGTGCTGTGGCTGATCCTAATTTTTATCCCCAGATCCCGTGTGGGCGAACAGAAGTGAGAATGGACAGCCAAAGTTCCCCTCCCCTCTTTCAATAAAATACCCAGGTGGAGGACTCGTTGCCGGGCACCTCCCAGGACGCAGTGTGGGCAGACTTTATGGAGATGGCAAAGCTTAAAGGCCTTGCTTGGGCACAGAACTTGATGAACACGCCAGAGCCAGAGGATTCTGGTTTCCCGGCTGAATCCCCATCGTTCGATACCCAGAACAGTACAGATGCCGCTCCCTCCAGGCCCAAACGGATCAGAAAGCCCACGGTTAGGGATTTCCCCCTGGAATCTTTGCCGCTGACACGAAGCAAATCGATGGCGAACCCCCGTGAGGTCCCGTCACAGGGGGCAAGTGCTACGCCACCGCCCCAGGTCCTCTCCAAGGACAACCAGGCTGCCCAAGGTAATTTCGCTACCAGAGGCGATCTGACTAAAGTATTGGACACTTTGAACAATTTTATGGGGCGTTTCCAAGGGGGGTTTTCTGCTGCTAGCTTACCCCAAGCTGGGGGTAGTAGCGTTGTTAGCATGAGTCCTGCGCCGGCAGCCTCCACTGTTTGGTCATCTGTGCAAGCTTCTAAGCAAGGGGATTCAGGGCAAGTTGCAACCACACCTGTTGCTAATACGATTACGAATGGGGCGCTGAGTGCGGCGCCGCTGGGGAGTCCTCCCGCCGCTCCATCCCCGGCCACTTCACTGGTTCCTAACACGCCCTCTGCCGCCACAAGTGCCCCCGCAGGGGTGCCCCCTGCTGCCAGCCCATTGCCTGTTCCCCCGCCTTCCCCTGTCCCTGCGATCTCCACCGCACCGCTCCTTTCTGGACGATGCTCCTTGGCTTGGCAGGTACCACAAGCTGCCAAAGAGGGATTTGAAAAAGGGAGTTTATTGATATCTTTACCCTACTTATGTTGGGTCAGGAAGGCATGGACGCTAGAAAGTTTGGGGCAAAGGAAGATGACAAAAAGGTAACGTATCAGCCATGGCCTGAAAAGAACATTGCTAATTGGCTAGAAGCTTTCTCCATCTTAGCGTCTGTCACCATGGAACGTTTTCCTGAACAGGGCCCAGGCCTGGTACAATATTCTAGGATTATCCACAATGAGGCCTTGAAATGGGGTGGTAATGGATGGTTCAATTACGATAGGGAATTCAGAAGGAAAATGTCTCAGTGCCCAGAGATGAACTGGGATCAAAAGGAGGTGCAGCTCTGGATGGAGCACATGGGATCACGGGGTCAGCTTGCAGTTGGAGCAACAGGTAGTCTTCCCAGTGGGCAGTCTTCTTCAGGGGGATCCTCCTATGTTCGGGGCAAGGGTAAACATTCCTTTCGTGGAGGCCGCAGAGGGGGTGGGTCCAGAGGTGGCTTCAAGCGATCCCCCTCGGGTCTTTTCAACAATGGGTCTTGCTCCTGGGGGAAGACATGCAAATTCGTACATCCCCGTAACACTTGTGGGGACCCCACCCCGCAACTTCAGCTTCTTGCCACTCCAAACAGAGCTCCCAGCCAGCAAGTAAAGGGGGACAGTAATTTGGGGACAGGCAGCAGGTCACCGGGTCTGGCTACTCCTCACACGCCTTCAGACTCTCCCCCGTTGCAGAAAAGCGAGCTTTCTGGGCGCTCTCTTTCTCCAGTTTCACCCTCTCCTCCACCAAGTTTGCACCGGCTAGCGCCACTGGGAGGGTCCCCTGTGATCCTCGACAACATCACTCCTTTGCTGGGGCGCTATCCCTTAGAGGCAGACAGCCGCTTGCTATTGTTCGGTTTCCACGAAGGCTTTAGGATCCCTTTCACAGGTGCTCTGGGGAGCAAGGATGCTGACAATCTTAGATCTGCCAAGGAACAACCAGAAGTGGTGAGGGCGAAGGTGGAAAAAGAGAGATCTTTGAACAGAATAGGAGGTCCTTTCCTGCACCCACCTCTAGAGAATTTTGTTGTATCTCCCCTGGGGGTCGTGCCCAAAAAAGAACCAGGTGCCTTTAGACTCATCCACCACCTTTCATACCCTAAAAGGACTTCCGTCAATGATGGGCTAGAGGAGGGAGCATGCTCGGTGTCTTATGCCACGCTGGACGTGGCATTGGATCTAGTCAGGAGGGCGGGCAGAGGGGCCTGGTTAGCCAAAGCAGACATTGAATCAGCTTTTAGGTTACTACCAGTCCACCCGAGCAGCTAGGTTTCAAGCTAGACGGCATGTTCTACTATGACAAATGCATGCCCATGGGTTGCGCTGTGTCCTGTGCGTACTTAGAAGCTTTCAGTTGTTTCCTGCAATGGGCACTCCAAGACACATACGGTGTAGAGGGGGTGACTCATTACTTGGATGACTTTTTGTTCATCGGGAGTGACAGGACACAGCTGTGCTCACAGGCCCTGGCAGATTTTGTCCTTCTTACAGACAACCTGGGGGTACCCCTTGCTCCTGGTAAGACAGTGGGGCAAGCACAAACCCTGACATTCCTGGGAATAGAGATAGACACAATTGCAGGGGAGTCCAGATTACCAGAGGATAAGGTGCGCGACCTGACTAACAAGATTCAGGCGCTGGTAGGGCTGGACAAAGCTTCCCTGGGCTGCATCCAGGGCATCCTAGGTCTGCTCAATTTTGCTGCCAGAATCACACCAGCAGGTGGGGTCTTCGCCAGGAGACTTGCCAGGGCCACTGCTAACATAGCCAAAAAGCACGACATGGTGAAACTGAGCAAAGGTATTCAATACGATCTGGCCATGTGGGCTGAGATTCTGCGCAACTTCAATGGGGCAGTGATTTGGAGGGCTCCCTGGGCGGGCAGCCCTGACCTTGCCCTTTACACAGACTCCTCAGGCAGGCACGGTTTTGGGGCCATCTTAGACAGGGAATGGTGCGCTGAGAAATGGCCCAACGCCTGGATTAAGAAAAAGGTTACAACCAAGATCACCGTCCTCGAGCTCTTCCCCATAGTGGTGGCCTTCCACTTATGGCCTGCTATCCTATCCGCCAAAAGGGTCCTACTGTGGTCAGACAACTTAGCAGTAGTACAGGCCATCAACTCTCACTCTACTAGTTGCCCCCTGGTTCTATGCCTGCTGCGCGAACTAGTGCGAACTTGCCTTTACAACAATGTCGAATGCAGGGCGCGACACATTCAGGGTATCAAGAACATCGCGGCTGACGCTCTCTCTCGTTTTCAGTGGCAACGGTTCCGAGAAGCTTGGCCAAGAGCGAGAGAGGAAGCCACCCCCTTCTCAGCGCACCTCTGGTACCTTCTGAAGTGGTGAACAGAATGAGGGCCCTGGGGGAGATGTCACTCGCGCCGAACACTAACAATAGATACAAAGCATGTGTGAAAAGATTTTGTGCCACTGTGGGGCCTTGGGAAGACTCTGGGGCGGCCGCAGAATTGAAAGTCCAGGCCTTCATCCTGTGGGCCAAAGATAACAAAAAGAGCCATTCTTGGATTTCAGGCCACCTAGCAGCCATTAGCCACAAGGCCAAGTTGAAAGGGCAGGTGGACCCTACCAGGACCTTTGTCATCAGGGCAGCTTTGAAAGGGTGGGCTAGAGGTGACCCCAAAGTGCCCGACAACAGATCACCTATTGATTTAATAACACTCCAGAGAATCATCATGTGTTTGCCTCAGGTTACTTCCTCTGTTTACGAGACTGCCTTGTTTGCATCTGCCTTCAGTTTAGCTTTCTTTGGCACTTTCAGGATCTCAGAGCTGGTTGCCAAATCCAAGAATGACACGTCAGGTTTAGCATTGTCTCTGCAGGATGTTTTGGTATTGGGTGATACGCTCAAGATCACCCTGCGCCAATCCAAAACTGATCAGCGGGGAAGGGGGATAGAATTTTGGTTACAAAGCCTAGGCTCGCCCAATTTTTGCCCAGTGAGCCTCCTGACTGCTTACCTTGCCATCCACCCTTTTAGTGAGGGATATCTCCACTTGCATTCAGATGGCACGCCGCTCACTAAATACCAAGTGGAACATGTCATGCACGCTTGCTTGGCTTCGGCAGGTGTCTCTACGCTAGGCAAAAAGTTCAGCACTCACTCTTTCCGCATAGATGCAGCCACAACTGCATCCTCTGAAGGGGTACACGTAGAGGGCATCAAACAATTAGGGAGATGGTCATCTGACTGTTACAAAAGGTACATCGGACCAGACAGCAGCATGTAGTGCTCAGTGAGCACAGGATAATTTGTTAAGTTTTGTTCTGGGACTATAGGTAGCAACTGTGAATCTTGGGCACTTTTGGCCCTGTCCCACGAACTGTGTTTTGCTGTGTATGTTTTGCAGTGTGGTTTTTCTTCCCAGTGTGTTTTATTGCATGTTTTAATAAAATAGTTGCATACAACACTTCTCTTTATTTACCAGGAACAACGGTCTGGGTGCTGGGCCACGAGGGGGTTTCCAAGTTGGCCCTGTGGGCGGAAAACAGGAAGTGGAATCATGGGTTTAGCAAAACTCATTTTGTGTGGCGAGGAATTGCTGGCTTGCGTTGGAGCGGGGTGCTGGGCTTACTAACACACGAATTACAAGGGAACGCCCATCCCCCAGACGTGCTTATCCGGCACCTAGGAGGGAATGACTTGCCTATCCTAGGTAAAAGGTTCCTCCTTAGGGACATGAAAGTGAACATAACCAAGATCAGCAATTTATTAGGACCTTGCGAACTATGGTGGTCTGAGATCACACCACGCCGGGTTTGGCTAGGTGCTCGCTCTGGGAAGCGATAGAAGTGGCGCGAAGGAAGGTAAACTGCGCAATGCGTAAATTCGCAGAGCCGATGGGCTTCGGCTTCATTCGACATGGGGAACTTCACGCCAAAGCCACTGGCTGCCTTGACGAGGAAGGAGTCCACCTTTCCAAAGTAGGCATGGATTTATTTCTGTTGGACATTCAGGAAGCCCTTCTCTCAGCAGGCTGCGTCTAGGAAGGTTAGCTCAGGTGGGGGGCCCTGTCTGTGACGGTCGCCACATCCAGGGCTGTGGAGGAGTTACAGGATGATCCAGAGGCGAAAGGTACTCAGGAGTACCCTATGCAGAAGCACAAAGGGTGCTGAGGCCCAATATCCCTGGGAGATCTGTGCGGTGGACCCTGGGGGTGCGACGGCGCTCCGTTATCTTACAGGCGGTTGGTTACCTGGACAAACGGGGGTCGCTTGAACGCTCCGCCCCTCGTAGGGGGTGGTGTGAGCTAGAGGGTGGACCAATGGTTCACCGGACAGGGGAGGGGCTATCCTCTCACCACTACCGCTAAGCCCGTCTGGCCAAGGCCGCGGGCTACTTGGCCTATCAGGTGGCAAGCTGCGAGGGGCGGCTTGCCTTTGGATCATCTGTAAGTTAACCCACCATGTTTTGTTATAAGGATGCTAATAAACCTGCAGCTACTTTTTCCCAACAACAATTCGTCTTGTCTGATTATTTATTTATGTACAACATGATTATTGGGGGGTTGGTGTGCGGGCCGATATTGGCACTATGTATATGCACTTTCGGGTCTCAACAACCTGTATACAGCAAATGCCCTACTGACTAATAAAGCACCCACTATTAACCCAATACGGCCTCCTCTCTTCTGTTTCCGCCCATCCCTCCGACAAGGCTGTTGGATGTCTGGCATGGACGCAATGAGGGTATGAAGAAGTATTCATTTCATTCGCACCCACACACGCTACACTTACGACGACCTATTTTTTATGTCCGGTACACCTCGAGGCTAGAGTTACACATGCCAATAGCTTGGGCAAGACTATATTGGATCATAATGAGACGGATATAGCCTATACACTATTATCGAGCCTGATACATCTGGACTTCTCCCCCAAAGCCGATCCTTGCGATTTACAGGCCAGCCTTGGGCACCGAGGTGACTCAACTCGGGATCAACACAGCCTTCCGAGACTTTTACTTGGAGTTCTAATCCGCCCAACTCCCCCCAACCCAGCAGAGCTGGCAGCATTCCTCAAGGCTCCAAAGGGTGCAGACAGCTGACAGGGCAGATCACTCCGCTCCTATCATGGCAAATGATATATGGGGAGCTCTGAAAGAGCTGCTACGCAACAAAACACCAGGTTCCGAAGGAGTTTTACTATGCGTACTGCCACTAAACTATTCCCACATCTGGAAAAACGCTATAACACTTCCCTTGATACAGGCACTTTGTCCTCCTCCACTAAAGAGGCGATGGTGACATTGCTCCTGAAGCTTGGGAACCCCCCAACCCCCGGCCCCCCTCACCCCCCCCACCCCCCCACACCGGGGGAGCTATCGTTGTATTGACCATTGTCGATTTTAAACACAGAATAGAAACTACTCTGCAAGATCCTCGCCAGTCGACTGCTTCCGTTGCTCCCACAACTAATACATATGGACTAGTGTGGGTGTGTTCCACAGAGCAGAGGAACACCTCTTTGAATATTCGGCGATTGTTTAAGACAATGGATGCAAGCCAAGACCATTGCCCACAGACCGGATGTCTCTCCTTGGATGTTCAGCAAGCTTTCAACTCCTTGAGCTGGAATTTCGTCCTGGCACGATACGGTATACCCCAACCTATATTTAATGGGTAAAATTGCTTTTTACTGCTCCCACGGCCTGAGGGAAAACAGGCCTGTATGTATCAGATGCATACCAGGTATGGCGAGGCACACAGCCGGGCTGGCCCTGTCCCCCTTCTTTTTTTACTGGCAATTAAACCCACTGCACAAATAATTTGAATAGATGCAGGGCACTGAGGGATCCCCATAGGTAATCGCTCTACCCTGATATGATTTTGTACTTTTCAGCAGGGGCAAGCTGAGATGGCCCACTTGCTGCCCACATTTGGAGATCCCTCGGGACTCCGCATCAATGCGGATAAATCGTGTGCTTACTCCTTTTCCGGCGCATATGTGGAGCCCATTCCCCACTTCTGAGACTCACAGATACCGGTGGCCCCTTGCACCCTACAGTATCTTGGTGGTCAAATTTACAGGGAAGGCCCCGACTAATTGGAAGGTAACTTAACTTGTGTGATTACAGCGCTCTCTGGTTGCCTGTTAGGTTTCGTTGGCTCTTTCTGTGGCCTGGCGTCTGGCCCTGGCACAGGTTGGATGTTTTCACGCCTGTTGTATCATTTTGTGAATCTACCAATTGTAATGCCGGCCTGGATGTTTACATTATTGAATACTATACTGATTGACCTGGTGTGGGAGCAGGGACACTGCAGGGTCATCCTGGTGAAATTACAATTGCCACCAGATATAGGTGGAAGGGGTGCCCAAGACTTCAAAGGCTATTGTATAGCCGGCAACTACAGTGGTTGTCCTACTGGCTGGCTGGTCGATCTATCCCAAATAGATTACACGGAGGCCCAACTCAAGCACGACCAGTTACATAGATTGCTGTGTCTCAATGCCCCGTCTATGCCCATGCACACGTTACTCTTACTTATTGCTCTAGCTACTGGCGATGAAATACACTGCTATCCCAATGCTTTATGTACCCATATATCCCTCTGCCACCTCCCCACCACTTCTTGCACTTTGATGAGACATAGACTAGACTCCTGGAATCAGGTGGGTGTCACTACGGTGGGGGAACTGTTTATGTATGGCACTTTGATGTCCTACGCTGATTTCGTACGCACTCATGGTTTCCCTGACTCCCTGTTCCTCACTCATGCCAGTATTCTTTGATATGTATGTAAATACTGGGCGGCGGATGGACAGGAGCCCCCAGCTCAGGAGCCGCTTCACACAATTGGGCATGGTCGACACTAGGTACACTGGCTGTTCAGGGGACTCAGGAAACACCTTTTGGCATCACTCACTTCCTTGAAATGCAGCTGGGAGAAGGACCTGGCTAGGGAACTCACGGATAAGGAATGGGCCCATATGTTAGAATATCCAAAGAAAATAACTTGCAACTTGGCATTCAAATTCATCAAATATTCCATCCTGCACAGATCATATATGACGAAGCACAAAATAAACCAGATGTACCCCTCGGCATCCTCTGTGTGTCCCTGCTGCCGGGCGCATGGGGCAGACCTGATGCGCTTGCTATGGGCATGCCCTCAATGTAGGAAGCTGGCTCTGTATATATTATAGTGTGCAAAGTCCAGTGGAACTCAAAAGGTAGGCAGAGGTAAAGTAGATAGCACCTCACTCTCTATTTGTGGTAGTGTGGTCAAGCAGTAAGGCTTTATCAGAGGACAGTTTTTAGCATTTGTTGTACCCACTCCGTCAGCAAATGAATTCACACACTCAAAGAGTGAACTTCAGACCAATTGTTTTTGTATAAAAATATATTCGTTATTTTATTTTCTAGAACCAAGCAAGCCTGCCACAGGTAAGTGATAAATACTTTTCAATAAATATACAGTTGTAATACAGTTTGGATTGTGATTGTATATGCACTTTGTTTTGACTTACAATAGTGTTACTGAGAAATGCAATGCTTTGTAAATAAAGTACAGATACAATGAATAGGCCTTTTAGTAAAATGACCACTACATTACTTTACGATTACTTTTTTTACACAGTGTGGTATACCTGGATACTATACTGCCACATTTCCTGTAATTAGGTAAGTAAAATCGTTTTTGTTAGTTAGTACAATTTTAAAGAATTTCTTCAGGTTTTCCAACTCCACACTTCGAAATGTTTCATAGAAAAACAGTCAATGTTATCCTATGGAGCAAAATAGTGTTACGGCTTACAGAAAAGTACTTTGCTGTGGGAGTTGGTGTTCTGGGGTTAGACTCAGGGGTCCCCCAGGGTCAAGGGTGCACTCTTGTTACACCCTCAGCAGCATTAGGCGGCGGGTGCAGAGTGTTGAGGCCCAATGTTATCCAATGGGGGATAGGGGGCATCCGGTTCGTGGCTGCTGACGAGAGCCACTGAGTTGTGGGAGCAAAGCTCCTGGACTTATGCTCAGGGCAAATGGGGGTTTCGGCTAGCACAAAAGATGCACCCTCAGCGGCACTGTGGAGGCTGGGTGCAGAGTGTTTTTTGGCATGGGGAGTCTCCGGTATGCTAAAGCACTGCAGGCTCGGGGAGGAAGGCCTTCGGGGTGCGACCACCACTTGGAAAGGGAAGTTGGGATCTTGGGAGTTGGTTAGGCACCGTCGGTTGGGCCACCCAAGCCGTCGGGTGCAAGGGTGCCTTTTAGGGTCAGATCGTCTTACCAGCTCCTGTTCGCGGTTCGGGGTACATTCCGGTTCGAGGCTGCAGGCGTCAGCTGGAGGCTTGAGGCAAGTCAGGGATCACTGTATCTCGGGTCAGGATTCCCGGGCAGCGGCGTCACTAGGGGGGTGCGGGCCGCACCGGATGTCACCACCACATGGGGTGACACCAATCCGGTTACGCTGTGTAACAAAGCTCTGCAGCCTCGCCTCTACAGACTTCTCTGCTTTATCTTTATAAGACGATCTCATGCCTGGATAAGCACTCTCGACGACACTTCTGAAGCGGCCGGGAACTGCTTTCGCCTCCCTCAGTCTTCTCTATCTGAAGAGGCTGTAAACCGCCAAAGGGCATTTAATTGATCAGGGCTCAGCGCGCTGGCATGTGAGGTGCTAATATACAGGGGCCTGCCAGAGAAGGAACGGATGTTTGCCCAGACGATGCAGTTAGGCATGACTCGGAAAACGGCCTACCACCTTCCTCAAAGCCAGAAACCCGCAGAACAGATCGAATTGAATTAATGGGACACAGTTGATGTAGTGGTAGATCTTAAGCACCTAATATCTTTTTTTGCTGTATATTGCTAATCTCATAAAAATCAGCATAGACACTCAAAATGTACAAAAACTGAACTTCTAGAACTGTCAGTATGCTTATAGTTCAGTGCATTGTCTCTAGTAAAAGGGGTGCCGTTTATGGATTGCCTACTTTGATGAGCCCACAAACCACTTATGTTTGTTAGATAGAACTTGTCTGGAAGGTTGAGTGAGGCAGGCTAGATTTTAACCGCAAACAACAGTATATATTTTTGTCACATTGCTGTGCATTCTTAGAGGCACTTCTTTAACTTGCATTATGCGCAATGAAAGGAGATCAGTTTTAATCAAAAACATGAAAATTGTGCACGATTTGAATTATTTTCATGTTAGGCACCTACCTTCAAACATATCCGTCTTTTTAGTGAAATATAAATATATCCACATTTGTAAGACAAATCCCCACTCAATGTACATCAGACTCCTCAGCCCTATTTCGTGCTTGCCCACCAACACACCAGCCTCCTCAATGGAGAATAACAGATGGTGTCAAATGGAATATCAAGAGTCCAGCCGTCATGAAAAACAAATATAGAAGCCAATATTCACGCTGGCCAGAGGGGTTTCTTCTCAGTTTCTGAAAAGAATGGACCACCTACACTGCTGGTTCAAAGTTCAGTGTCATAAAAAATGACCCTGTGCCATGCAAGAGACAGCATTCACTTCTCAGCAAGTGAACCTGTATATACAGCAGGGGATATATAACAACAGCAGTGAAAATCCGTTTCTCTGAAGAGGTGCAGAGCAGGGGAAGTGTCTTATGTCACAGCTTGAGGAGTATCTTTCGTTTTAAACTCGAAAATATCTGTCATGCTAAATTATGGGCATTCATATTAGAAGAGATGCTTACTTTTTTCCCATGACCCACTTTTCCCTACATGAACGGGATTTTGATGAATTAGAAATGATGTTTTTCTCAAATGAGACAACACTAATGAATGACGAATTCACAAGCGGGATGGATTACTTGTGTGAGGACTCTTACCAAATGTTAATTTATGTTGATTTGTATAACGCACTAATCACCCGATAGGGTATTTAGCCACGTGAGCAATGTGTATAAGTGTGCCGTTAAAACAAAAGAAACACTAATTGTCAAACCTGCAGTTAACAGCTATACACAATTAAAAAAACCAGTTAAAAAAACGAATGGGAGCAGTTCAATACGCCTATCCCGAGCCCTGGAGTGGGCCAGCAGAGGGGGTGACACCATGAGTTACGCGCACCGGGTGACACCAACCCTAGTGACGCCACAGGATGAAATACACGGCTATCCCAATGCTTTATGTACCCAATATATCCCTCTGCCACCTCCCCACCACTTCTTGCACTTTGATGAGACATAGACTAGACTCCTGGAAGCAGGTGGGTGTCACTACGGTGGGGGAACTGTTTATGGATGGCACTTTGATGTCTTACGCTGATTTCGTACGCACTTATGGTTTTCCTGACTCCCTGTTCCTCACTCATGCCAGTATTCTTTGATATGTATGTAAATACTGGGCAGCGGATGAACAGGAGCCCCCAGCTCAGGAGCCGCTTAACACAATTGGGCATGGTCGACACTTGGTACACTGGCTGTTCAGGGGACTCAGGAAACACCTTTTGGCATCACTCACTTCCTTGAAATGCAGCTGGGAGAAGGACCTGGCTAGGGAACTCACGGATAAGGAATGGGCCCATATGTTAGAATATCCAAAGAAAATAACTCGCAACTTAACATTCAAATTCATCAAATTTTCCATCCTGCACAGATCATATTTGACGCCGCACAAAATAAACCAGATGTACCCCTCGGCATCCTCTGTGTGTTCCTGCTACCGGGCGCATGGGGCAGACCTGATGCGCTTGCTATGGGCATGCCCCCAATGTAGGAAGCTTGCTCTGTATATATTATAGTGTGCAAAGTCCAGCGGAACTCAAAAGGCAGGCAGAGGTAAAGTAGATAGCACCTCACTCTCTATTTGTGGTAGTGTGGTCAAGCAGAAAGGCTTTATCAGAGGACAGTTTTAAGCATTTGTTGTACCCAATCAGTCAGCAAATGAATTCACATACTCAAAGAGTGAACTTCAGACCAATTGTTTTTGTATAAAAATATATTCAGTTATTTTATTTTCTAGGACCAAGCAAGCCTGGCACAGGTAAGTGATAAATACTTTTCAGTAAATATACAGTTGTAATACAGTTTGGATTGTAATTGTATAGGCACTTTGTTTTGACTTACAATAGTGTTACTGAGAAATGCAATGCTTTGTAAATAAAGTACAGATACAATGAATGGGCTTTTTAGTAAAATGACCAGTACATTACTTTACGATTACTTTTTTTTACACAGTGTGGTATACCTGGATACTACACTGCCACATTTCCTGTAAACAGGTAAGTAAAATCGTTTTTGTTAGTTAGTACAATTTTAAAGAATTTCTTTAGGTTTTCCAACTCTACACTTTGAAATGTGTCATACAAAAACAGTCAATGTTATCCTATGGAGCAAAATAGTGCTACGGCTTACAGGTAAGTACTTTTCTGTGGGAGTTGGTGTTCTGGGGTTAGACTCAGGGGTCCCCCAGGGTCAAGGGTGCACTCTTGTTACACCCTCAGCAGCATTAGGCGGTGAGTGCAGAGTGTTGAGGCCCAATGTTATCCAACGGGGCATAGGGGGCATCCGGTTCGTGGCTGCTGACGAGCAGGCCACTGGGTTGTGGGAGCAAAGCTCCTGGTCTTATGCTCAGGGCAAATGGGGGTTTAGGCTAGCACAAAAGATGCACCCTCAGCGGCACTGTGGCGGCCGAGTGCAGAGTGTTTTTTTGGAATGGGGAGTCTCTGGTTTGCGAAAGCACTGCAGGCTCAGGGATGAAGGCCTTCTGGGTGCAACCACCACTTGGAAAGGGAAGTTGGGATCTTGGGGGTTGGTTAGGCACCGTCAGCTGGGCCACCCAAGCCCGTGGGGTGTTGGAGGCAGGGGTGCCTTTTAGGGTCGGATCTTCTTACCAGCTCCTGGTCGCGGTTTGGGGTACCTTCCGGTTCGAGGCTGCAGGCGTCAGCTGGAGGCTTGAGGCAAGTCAGGGATCACTGTATCTCGGGTCAGGATTCCCGGAGAGACCGCCTCGTGGTGTTGGGCCGCCCGAACTCGGGCCGTGGGCGTCGGGTGCAGAGTGGTGCAAATTCACGGATCCTTGCGGAGCTGGTCTGTTGTTTGAAAAAATCCGGTGTTCACGGGAGACAGAGTCTTTAGGATTGAAGGCAGGCAGGTCCTATGGGTTTCTTGAGGTTGCTGGCTGCAGGACACAGCGAGATTTCGCTGGAACAGGTTCAAGGTGGGGAGAGGCCGGTAGGGCTGGGGCCAAGTCAGTGGGTGTCCTCCTCTTGTTAGCTTCGGCACAGCTGTTCGGTCCTTCTTCTTTTCTTCTTGCAGGTTCTTGTCTGAGGAAACAAGTTTTAGGGGTGCCCCTAAATACTAGATTTAGGGGCATTACAGGTAGGTAAAAAGGTTGGGACAAATGTGTCCCTTCCTTGGGATGGGTAAACCCTCTATTATGCCATACTCCAGTGGGAGGGGAGCATAGGCCTTTCCCCGGTTGGCTGGGTCCCCCCATCTGCAAGATGGCGGGGACTGAGAGTTGTGCTTCAGCTTGCCTCCCCACCTGAGGGGTGGAGTTGGCACAGGTGGGCATACCTCTATTCCTCACTTGTTTTTCCTGCTGCTTCTCCTTCCCAAAGTGAGTGTCAGAACCAGTGGGCACTAGTTGCTGGGGCCAGCAAGGAGCCTGGGGAAGCTCACAAAGGCGGCAAGCCTTTGAAGCTTCCCTTTTGTGATCTCTGGCCATCCTGGGAAGAGGCTTGGCACCTCATCCCAGAGTGTGCATTGTTTCAGGCCCCCAGGCCCCCAAGAGTAGCAGGCTCTCGACTCAGGGGTTCAGAAACATGTCTAGTGGTGGCAACTGAAAGCAGTCACTCAGTCTGGACACTAGTGATAGGTTGTTTTTCTGGGGGCATCTGTAAGATGTCCTATGTGTGCACTTTTCATTAAATCCAATCTGTATTACCCCTGTGCACTCCAAATTCTTCTATTTTGACAGAAACGATTTTTTCAGAAACAAGCATCTGTCACACGTCGTCAATCCGTGCCTTTTAAACTGTGAAACTGGAGTGAGCAACTGGTACTCACAAGATGCGCGCAGAGTATTACATGGAACAATGGGTTCCTATACTGTTTTATCAAGTTAGAATCCAAACATGTTTATGAAATTCCAAAGTTTTGTTTATTGTCTTTTTAAGTTCATGATTTAACTGATGTCATCTCAGCAAAACATTCAATTTTCGATCTTCACACAAAACCCAATGCATTTCGGGTCATGAAAACAAAGGACCCTTCCTCAGGGGTCTGCAAGGAAACATACGGGACCAAATTAGTGACCAGTCCAATACAGCATGATATACATTATCAATTAGCATATTCTGACATACATAAACCATAATAGCGAGAAAAGAAATAAAACCAGGCGTTTTAATCGAAAAAGGCTTTACTCCTTATAGTCTCACTAAAGAAAACAAGAAAAACGATAACCTATGTAAACACAAAGGTAAAACCTCATGTGCGCGATTTAAAACAAAGTAGACACCACCGAATGTAACGGTTCATACAAACGTGGCGGGTAATCATAAGAATATGAGAAAACAAACGAAGAGTTGCACTTACTAGGAGATCGAAAACACACGCGTCTATCGCGACGCTTCAACAAACGGGCGCTGACCCTTCAGGTGAGTTATTAACCAAACGCCAATGGAGACTAGTGACGCCCGGTCACATGATCTGAGTACATAGGCTTCAACATGACGAAGTCTACTGTTTGGGAACCTTTTCACGTGATACCCAATCACGTGATGTGAGTGAATAAGCTTCAACATGGCGGGGTCGCCAACAGTTTTCTACATACTAGTGCGCTAACAGTGAGATGAAAATAAACAATACAATAATGTGATGGCTAAAGCGTGAAATAGATCAATGTTCACCAAAAACGTGGGAAGACATTATATACAACATGCAAAATTGAACATGACATGAAGTCGTAACGCATATGATATATCAAAATTAACAGTAAATGGAAATCTTCATTAACCACTATGTTTACTTTCAAAATGAACATTCACAAGGGGAGGGGAAAAAAGGAAACAGTCCTGTTGCCAATGTCTTCAGAGATCTGGAGATCATTATAAAAAACACGTATACTCAATCCTGTCATTCATTCCAGACGGCTGGAGAGAATTCAATGTCTTTATCCAGAAGAATTCAGCTTGTAGTCTCTGTTTTTGGGGATCGATGTCTCCGCGCTGTTTAATCACCTGCAGAATCGTGCATCTTAGTTGAGCAATTTGGTGACGAGCCTCAATCCAGTGATTAGCCACGGTAGATTTTTTGTTGGAAAGTCTAATGTTACTTTTGTGCTCTGTGATGCGTACTTTCAATTTTCGTTCTGTCTGGCCCACATATACTTTCCCGCAAGGGCATTTGATCGCATAGATAATATTCTTAGTGTCACATGTTGCCGAATGTTGTAGGTCAATTTTATATCCTTTCAGAGGATGGGTAAACTGGTTCCCTACAATTATATTGCTGCAATGCACACAGTTCAAACATCTGGTCATGCCTTTGTGAGTCCTTCGTTCTTTTTCAGGACAATTTAGAATCTCTTTCAAATTACGTCACCTTTGAGGAGCAAACATGATCTTGTCACTGAAAAGATCTTTTAAATCTGGTTCTCCAGAGATGAGTGACCAATGTTTATTCAAGATGCGTTTGATGCGAGTGACTTCTGTTGAATATTTGAGAACACATACCGTTCTGTTTTCAGGTTTCGAAATCGTAGGTTCAAGAAGCATCTCTCTGGGTTTAATTCTCATTTTTTCGAGGGACTCTTTCAAAATGGTTTCAGGATACCCTCTTTTCAAATATTTTTGAGTCTGGATCTCTAATGATGTAGACAACTCATGTTTGTCAGAAGTAATCAGTTTCAACCTATAGAATTGCGAAGTAGGAAGATGCTTCTTGAGCACTTCTGGATGAAAACTCTGGAATAATAAACAAGAGTTCCGGGTCCTTATGAATCTTCGGCAACATATACAGTTGCGGTCTTCTTGGGTATCTTACTTCAAAAAAAAATTTTGTCTTCTCGCTGTCTTGAAATTCTGAATACCCACAATGCTAGAATCAAATTCACTCACACTAATGATGAATCATCGATTGCTTTTCTGGATGTCAGAATCACACTGCACAACCAACAATTGAATACCAAGGTACACACGAAACCAACAGATCGGAACTCTTGTTTATTATTCCAGAGTCTTCATCCAGAAGTGCTCAAGAAGCATCTTCCTACTTCGCAATTCTATAGGTTGAAACGGATTACTTCTGACAAACATGAGTTGTCTACATCATTAGAGATCCAGACTCAAAAATATTTGAAAAGAGGGTATCCTGAAACCATTTTGAAAGAGTCCCTCGAAAAAATGAGAATTAAACCCAGAGAGATGCTTCTTGAACCTACGATTTCGAAACCTGAAAACAGAACGGTATGTGTTCTCAAATATTCAACAGAAGTCACTCGCATCAAACGCATCTTGAATAAACATTGGTCACTCATCTCTGGAGAACCAGATTTAAAAGATCTTTTCAGTGACAAGATCATGTTTGCTCATCAAAGGTCACGTAATTTGAAAGAGATTCTAAATTGTCCTGAAAAAGAACGAAGGACTCACAAAGGCATGACCAGATGTTTGAACTGTGTGCATTGCAGCAATATAATTGTAGGGAACCAGTTTACCCATCCTCTGAAAGGATATAAAATTGACCTACAACATTCGGCAACATGTGACACTAAGAATATTATCTATGCGATCAAATGCCCTTGCGGGAAAGTATATGTGGGCCAGACAGAACGAAAATTGAAAGTACGCATCACAGAGCACAAAAGTAACATTAGACTTTCCAACAAAAAATCTACCGTGGCTAATCACTAGATTGAGGCTCGTCACCAAATTGCTCAACTAAGATGCACGATTCTGCAGGTGATTAAACAGCGCTGAGACATCGATCCCCAAAAACAGAGACTACAAGCTGAATTCTTCTGGATAAAGAAATTGAATTCTCTCCAGCCGTCTGGAATGAATGACAGGATTGAGTATACGTGTTTTTTATAATGATCTCCAGATCTCTGAAGACATTGGCAACAGGACTGTTTCCTTTTTTCCCCTCCCCTTGTGAATGTTCATTTTGAAAGTAAACATAGTGGTTAATGAAGATTTCCATTTACTGTTAATTTTGATATATCATATGCGTTACGACTTCATGTCATGTTCAATTTTGCATGTTGTATATAATGTCTTCCCACGTTTTTAGTGAACATTGATCTATTTCACGCTTTAGCCATCACATTATTGTATTGTTTATTTTCATCTCACTGTTAGCGCACTAGTATGTAGAAAACTGTTGGCGACCCCGCCATGTTGAAGCTTATTCACTCACATCACGTGATTGGGTATCACGTGAAAAGGTTCCCAAACAGTAGACTTCGTCATGTTGAAGCCTATGTACTCAGATCATGTGACCGGGCGTCACTAGTCTCCATTGGCGTTTGGTTAATAACTCACCTGAAGGGTCAGCGCCCGTTTGTTGAAGCGTCGCGATAGACGCGTGTGTTTTCGATCTCCTAGTAAGTGCAACTCTTCGTTTGTTTTCTCATATTCTTATGATTACCCGCCACGTTTGTATGAACCGTTACATTCGGTGGTGTCTACTTTGTTTTAAATCGCGCACATGAGGTTTTACCTTTGTGTTTACATAGGTTATCGTTTTTCTTGTTTTCTTTAGTGAGACTATAAGGAGTAAAGCCTTTTTCGATTAAAACGCCTGGTTTTATTTCTTTTCTCGCTATTGTGGTTTATGTATGTCAGAATATGCTAATTGATAATGTATATCATGCTGTATTGGACTGGTCACTAATTTGGTCCCGTATGTTTCCTTGCAGACCCCTGAGGAAGGGTCCTTTGTTTTCATGACCCGAAATGCATTGGGTTTTGTGTGAAGATCGAAAATTGAATGTTTTGCTGAGATGACATCAGTTAAATCATGAACTTAAAAAGACAATAAACAAAACTTTGGAATTTCATAAACATGTTTGGATTCTAACTTGATAAAACAGTATAGGAACCCATTGTTCCATGTAATACTCTGCGCGCATCTTGTGAGTACCAGTTGCTCACTCCAGTTTCACACTTTTCATTAAATCCCACATTGCCATTAGTGCGGGTTTAATGCGCTGAGAAGTTTGATACCAAACTTCCCAGTTCTCAGTGTAGCAATTATGGTGCTGTGGAGTTCATAATGACAAGATCCCAGCACCATATACTCTTAATAGCTGTAACGCACTTACAATGCCTAAGAATGGACTTAGACAGTGTAGGGGTACAGGGTTCATGAACCTGTACCCTCACCAGTGATATAGTGCACCCAGCTAGAGGGGTGACTGACCTATGCCAGGGCAGCCGGCTGTAGGATAGCACACAGGGATGTGTGCTATATTGAATCTTCACTTTGTTCTGCACCAAAACATGCAGCCTGCCAAGGAAGTGTGTGAGTGTAAAGGTACTTAGCCTCTAAGGGTGGCACAATAAGTGCTGTAGCCCTTAGAGGTCTTCCCTGGTCACAGTGCCCTGGGTACCTGTGGTACCATTTACCAGGGGCTAACCTGTGGCCAGAGATGCCACTTGGTTTTTGTTTTCAATCCAGTTTTATCAAAAGAACATAGGCCCTGGGTACCTGATTAGCAGGTGCCCAGGGCACACTCAGTCAAAGCACATCAGCAATTCAGCAAAATGTGGGGGCAACTATGCAGAAAGAGGGCACTTTCTCACACCCAACTATCGAGTTATTAGGCGGGAATAGCAGCAGCATTGGGGGAGCTAATGGCACAGAACATTTAGGATAGCCGAAAACGGTGTATACTTGGGCTACCCATAAGAGCAAGGGGCTTTAAGGTGGGAGCTCGGTTCACAAATTTGGCACTATTACTAGTGAAGCGCTGGAAGTTCCCGGTGACTCTCAGGGTCTAGGACTAGTGGGAGGAGGTACACTATTGGTGACATGCTGAGAGTGAGGCCCTCAGACAAGATGGATTCAGAGGAATGCATAAAACACCCATCTCCATAAATTGGGATTCGCTGTTGGAGGGCTTCACTACGCAAGGACCAGAACCCTTATGCGATACTGTAGTGAGGCTGGGATGGGTGAATAGGACTCAACACTAACTGCACCATTAGGAAACTGCATATTTCTGAGGTTCGCATTACAGCAGATTTACACAGTCTGTAGCCAGACCCCATCACTTACAAACGTATTCTTCCCCTTAACAATAGATAGATTCATTACTTAGTGACACGTCAGGGGATCCGGGTGGGGGGAGGGTACACTATAAGATCGTTTGTTTTTTCTTTCTTTTTCTTCTTCCCTTCTTCACTTGCATGACCACAGGGGAGACTGAAAACCTCATCAATAGCAATATAGACATAGCTCAACGATTCACTCCAAATGCTCGTACTTGTTTACTGGAATGACTTACTGCTGTAACAAACCTTTAGTGAAAATGAAATACAGTTTGTGTATGAGAAAGGCCTGTGGGTTTCATTTTTTTTTATTTATTTTTTTATTTTTTTTGTGAAATATGTTTATTGGTGTTTGTAACTTAAACAATACAAAATGCACTGCTTTACAATCAGAGTTGCCCTTCAGCAATTCGCAGGGATTAGGATATCAGCAGCGTGACTCATCAGTGACAACATGACAGTACAATTAAAATGGTTTGGAGCAGGGCACCAGCGCCCTGGCGTACCCGCCAAATAGGAGTCAGGAGACAGTTCTTCGCCCCTTTATAAGGAGAAGGGCAAGCATTACATAGGCATCCCATCCCTGAGTGGTTATAATGTGCAGTAGAACCAAACAACTAACTACGACACTAAAGGCCTGTGGGTTTCATAACAGATTAAAGGGGTGAGAGCAGAAGCATACTGCTCTGGGATTATCCGGTAGCTAGGCTTTGCCCGGTTCACTAGGGGGTAGCCCTTTGGCCTCGGGCAGTGCTTGGGGAGGAGAGGGTTTTTCAGCATGGGGACAATAAACCATTTATGCCTCAATTGTTGGCAATACCGCGCAAAGTGCTGGCTCTTATTGGCTTGGATGTGTTCAGTTTTAGGACGCACTTCTTAAGAATAGATATGGCTACAGAAGCAGGTAGGCAGGGTTGGGATCGGGGGACCATAATGGACCTGAGTAGATGGTCATCCAATTGTTTCCAGTGCTATGTTAGAGGGGGAGGGGCTTTGCATTTACACACTAGCATCATTCCCTTTATTAAAACTTACAAGTGATGTTAGAGGTAAAACCAAATTGTACAGATACACCTTTCACCAGACTCTAAGCATTTGGAAGGCCTCTCTTAAGTATTGAAAAAAAAAATATCTTGACGCTCAGAGTGAGTGTAAGAGACAGACTAGGTCTGTGCCATTTCCTGTTTGTCTGCAGACATTAATCAAAATATCCACAAGAAACTTATAGGTAGAAAAGCAATTAAATGAGTTCTAGTATCTTTTAATAATTCTGAGCTTCCAACGTATGTTTTTTTCCATTGGAATGTTAATTTCCTGTTAAGTATTTTCCCTATAAACTTTAGAATACTTTAATAACCGCATGTCTTCCAACATTTACCGCCATGATCCTAGGAAGGAGTTTATTGCAAAAGGTTGCAACCTGCAAATGTGGGCCACTTTTTTTTGCTGCCCTTGCCAAACTGTTGCCCCAATCCAACCCTGGGCGGGGGCAGAAAAAGGAGGCACTTGTGAGCCCCTCTTTTCTGCGCGACAGTTGGCAGATAAATTGCAATGGTTTTCCGAAGTTTAACGTTGTTGTCAACGGCAAGTCAGGCTGATAATGAATGGGTAGCAATTTCGCGCCTGGACGAGCCAGGACGTTTAAAGTTCCTAAGGAAGTTTACTTGGTTAAGAGGTTAATAGATGTTATAAAAAAGGGGGGTGGAGTTTAAAGGTCTCATTTGCAGTTGACCAGGTCTTGAGCAAGTATGATATTGTTGTATTAAGTTGTGTGGGGGGGGATGTTAGGGGCGGCGGTAGCTTAACAAAGGCAACTTGGTCTAGTGAGTTTGTAGTGTTGAAAGGCAAAGGTCACGGTTGTTTTTGTGATGTGCACTTGTTTCAATAGAGCAGCCTTTTCCACACAAAGCTTGTGTGAGTGGTCTGGACTGCTCCCCTCTTCCCCAAAGGTTTGACCAGGCATGTGATGCCTTTGTGCCGCCTAAATGAGTTTCTAATGCAACAGTACCACTGGCAACCAATCGGATTGCGCCAAGCTTGTGTTCTACTTAACTAGCTCTTGGCGTAATATGTGTAATCATAACTGCGGAATCCTTCCCTTCACACCAGAGAGGAGGAAGAGAACAATCAGTGGATTATAAAATTTTAGTCAGCAAAGAGAGATATGAGCTCATTGTTCGGAGGTGCAGTTTGTGGTCGCATGGCACCCTGGGATATATTCTCGTTTCTTTGTTGTAGATGGCTTATCGTGGAATCTATAAATGATTTGTTCTCAGGATTAAGTGTCTTCACAATAGTCACACATGTTCCCGCTTACATAGTCTTCTCAGAAATAAGCAAGGCTTCAATGGAGGGAACAGCGGTGGGCTGTGCTTTGCAGAGGGGCCTCCTCAAGTTTCGTCATGCCACTGAGGAAACCCAAACTATTCTGCAAGTTGCTTAGAAATCATTTACAGTCAGGGCTTTAAGTGGGCCGGGTCCCGCTGGTGCTCAGCAATGGCAGTTCTAAAAAGCAGGTGCTGAAATGGGTCCCTATCGGGCTCTCATTTTCGCCATCACCAGCTTAAAATAAATCCTAACTGCAGCAGTGCCATCCTTCACTGCTTGAAGCATTTTCGATGTTAAATACAACGAAGCCGTAGTTGATGCTTATTCATGTTATGCAACTAATGATGCAGCGGGTCTAACATAAAACCCTTTACCTGTGTCACTAATTCAGAAAGAGAAACTCACACTATTTACTCATCGGTAGGGCCCATAACACCGAAAATCGCACACTCTCACACAGTTCCTGAATCAGTGATAATTGGACGAACTGCAAGACATGTGGGGTACCTCATTAACCTATACAATAATTATATACATTTGACCTTAATAGCTATCAGTTCAATTAATACATCAAGGACCAACTAGTGGGAATCAGTTGATGGCGAATAAGTCCAGCTCAATTACAATATAAACCTTTAGCATCTTTTATCATGACTTTTATTCCACAGATTAATTTTTCTTCATAAGATTTTATTTAAATTCTTTTAATGATAATTCAAAGTCAATTAAGATTTATTAGGCAAATACATCTAAGCAATTTATTGTAACACAATCAAGCATAGAAAAATTAGAAAATGTAAAATACTCATTACCCCTTGGCCATAAGGCAATGAAGAGAATGGTTCAACAGAAAATGAACCGTAGATCACAAGATAGGTTTCCAAGCTGACTGTCTGTCCCTCTAACCTCCTCGGACGTCTCCCTCCCGAGATAGATTTCCCGCAACGTTCTCGATCCTTTTTCCCATCAGAGTCCAAAATCTTTCAAAGTCTTTGCACCATAAAGAAAATTGTCTCAACTGACAGCATGTCGTGCTGAGCAAAGGTACGAAATATAAAACCACAATGGCACACACCCTAAGCACAGGCTCCTTTTATACCCTCTCACTAACTTTCTATACCCGAAATTGAAACTTTTAGGGACTACATCCATTTCTGATTGGTTCGTTGGAGGGGTGGTGATGATCACCTCATTATCCTCCTAGCTCAAACCAGTTCACAATTTCCAGAGCCATTCTGAATTTTCACATTACTTCATACATATTTTCATTTATATTTTGTTAAAATTCTTTGTATCACTTTTCATGGTCATGCTTCTGTTCATCCTCTGGAGCACAGTTCTCTCATCCGTTCCCATGCTTTTTGAATGGTCTCTTTGGCACAACTCCTATTGCAGGTCAAGCTGTCCTTGACATCTCCCACTCCCGACATAGACCATACACTTGTGACTGAACATCCATTCTGACCATGTGCGGAGGCCATCTATATTTTCTCTTGCGCCGTCGCATTTCACATCAGCTATTTTCAAACAAGGCCTAGCAGGACCAAATCGGAACTAATATGAAAGCAAACATAACAGAAATTAGATGTAGAATATAAGCCCTTCTGTTTACCACCCACCATTTTAATTACCTATGTTCGGTATTACGTAGCTAAAGCGACAACCAAAGCTATTAAACTTACCATCTGCATTCTTTGCCACAATAAAATTCTACTTACAGACAAAATACATGCACTTTACTCTTCTTTTCTACCTAATTACAAACCTATATTAATTCAATTCACACTTTATTAATAAATTATATTTTGCAATATAGCAGTTAGTTTCCCACGTGTAATGTCTAAATAAAAGGTGCAATTGTTGATTAATTCACATGCTTCACACGGTTAATATTATTAAAGTTATGAGGGCATTAACTTTGAAATGAAATGAAAAGTAGATTTATAAAGCGCGGTTGCTGCCCAGGGGCGTCCAAGCGCTAGAGACCAGAATGGAAATAGCTTGACAGAGGTAACTTGCTGAATTTACTGAGGGGGGTTAAACAGGAATGTCTTTAGCTGTTTTCGGAATGAAGAGAGGTTGGGGTTGGATCTAAGATGAAGAGGGAGTGAGTTCCAGGTCTTGGCGGCATTATAGGTGAACGTCCTGCCGCCCGCCCTTGCCTTTTTTATTCTCGGAGCTATAGCCATGAAGGCCTGGCTAGATCGAAGGTTTCTGCTGGGTTGGTACTGTTTTACTAGGTCGCGGGTAATCATAGGACCTGTGTCCCAAAAGGCCTGATGGGCAATACAAATGGCCTTGAAGATGATTCTCTGACGCACTGGTAGCCAGTGCAGGCTGATCAATCCAGGTTTGGCTGATAGTCTGCGTGGAAGCTGTAACAGTGTGCGGGCCGCACAGTTCTGCACTATCTGTAGTCTACGCAAGGTGTACTCCGGGGCGCCAAGGTAGAGGACATTGTTGAAGTCTAAGCGGGACTGTATCAGACCCTGGATGGCCACCTGCTTTACCTCCATAGGTAGAAGAGGGAGGACTTTCTTTAGCATCCTAAGAAGGCCGAAGCAGGTAGCCGAGAGTTTTGTAGCCTGGATGTTAAATGAGAGGGTCTTATCCAGCCACACCCCAAAGCTCTTACTGTTGTCCTTAGGTACTGGAGGGGTGCCTAGACAAGGGGGTACAACATTTTTTTGTATTTCCCCTGCTCCATCGACTCCCCCCTTTGAATGAATGAATGAACTGGGTTTTATAGAGCGCACATAGCTGCCCTGAGGCGTCCAAGCGCTATGATTACCAACTGAGGCTTGGATTGCTTGGGGAAAGGTTATATACCCAACTACTGATTAGTGCACAAAAGCGTTTTCAGCTGTTTGTGGAAGGAAATGAGATCGGGGTTGGACCTTAGATGCTGGGGGAGAGCATTCCACAGCTTGGCCACATTATAGGAAAAAGAGCGGCCTCCCGATCTTGATTTCTTTATTTTTGGAACAATGGCCAGGTTGGCCTCGGTTGAGCGCAGCTGTCTGGCCGGATGATAGTGTGTAATGAGAGGGAAATTGATTACTGGGCCTAAAGACTAAAAGGCCTGATGTGCAATACAGAGTGATTTAAAATTGACTCTATCCCTGACGGGGAGCCAGTGCAGTCTCCTTAGGTCGGACTTTACTGAAGATCTACGGGAGATTTGTAGAAGAGTCCGTACGGCGCAGTTTTGTATCAGCTGTAGTTTGCGCAGAGTAAAGTCAGGGGCTCCCAGGTATAAAGCGTTCCCGAAATCTAACCGTGATTGGATCAAACCCAGAACCACGATCTTTCTGGCTTCGAAGGGGAGTAGAGGGAGGATCTTTCTGATGACTCTGAGGATGCCGAAACAGATGGCAGACAGTTTTATAGCCTGCTGGTCAAATGACAAGGACCTATCCAGCCAGATACCAAGGCTCTTAATGGTATCTTTAGGTGCCGGGGCAGGTCCTAAGCAGGGTGGCCAGAGCGTGTCAATAGAAGATGGTGCGAGACGACCTAAGAGCATGAGCTCAGTCTTGTCTCCGTTAAGTTTGAGACAAGACTTGGTCATCCAGCTCCTAACCATCTCCAGGCAGCCTGCAAGATCCACACCCGCTACGGAGCCCCCTTCCTGCGCCAGAGAGACCACCAGCTGAGTATCGTCCGCGTATCGTCACCTTTGGTGATGCTAAACATCACCACAAAACCACTTCCTAAATTTATCTGAATCATGTTTCTTGTCCTTTTTTCATTTTGTTTTAGCTTAAACAATAGTATCTTTCACATTCTGTCTCTTAGATTTGTTGTACAAATTTTCTTTACTCTCTTCTTGTTCAATTTCTTTTTGTTTGTTTTTCTCAATTTGCATTTTTGTTTTATTTTCTGCTTTTCTTTTCATAATACACACACAGACTAATCTTAACATCAATTTAATTAATATTGCTATTGTTACTGGTATTAATATCTTTCCCACTAATGAACTACCTGTTTCTGCAAACCATTTCTACACTGTGGAAAAACGCTTACCAAGTTTCTCTAGAACACCATCAACCTCCAGTGAAGCAATTTCTTTACGCAATTCAGTAATATTCTTAATATACCTTTGTATATTTTGACTTTTGTCAGGAATGTAAGTACAACAATGTTGCACTTTCAACACTGCAGAGACTCCTCCTTCTTTTGCTAGAAGAATGTCAAGAGCAAGTAGATTTTGCATCACCATAGCTCTCATAGCAATCACCTCAGTATTTACCATTAAGAACCCTCCTGCAGTATTTGTTGATAAACGATCTACTATTGTTTACAGTTTCGGAATCTTATTTGCATTTAATGATATACCCACTACTGGTATCAGTGCTCCAAAAATATCACCTACTATTTCTGAAAAACTTTCCCTCCTTCTACGTGTTAGTGGTTTACCTATCGCGTGATTTCCTTTAGTCCCTCTATCTACATGAAATATTTTTGGAAAGACCAGGCCTAGGTAGCATGTTCCATACCAATGGTCCGGCAACCTGTAATAAGCTTTGTTTCCACATATAAAATAGATCCCTTGAAATACTTTATCTTTTCCTCCTTTGAATCCCCATCCCCCTGCAGTCTGTATGTGTCTTTGCATTCACTGGCACCCACGAAATAGTTGTCATACATAGTGTTATCTCTACGAATACACAATTTTCCTTGCTGTGGCAACTCTAATCGTGTTGCTATATTATCATCACTCTTATCATAATTCCCTTCCTCAAAATCACAAGGCGGAGTTTTCTTCTTTTCTCCAGTTGCTGTTCTGTGGAATTTTACCCTTCTATCTTCCACCATATCTAGAAAAGCCTTTTCTTTGTTTCTCAATTTACAAGTAAGATTATATCTAAATGCATAATCTAGAGTTAATTATTTTGTTTCTAAGAAAAGATCTCCCAAAATGTTACCAGGCTTCACTTTGTTTAGTTCAGAAACTATAGAGACTTTAGCAAAAACATCATCCATATCAGAATAATAATATTCTAATTTGCTTATTCTATAAAATAAACTAGCTAATACACTATCAAGTTATTCCATACGTCAAAGGAAGGTGATGATATGTTACACCTACTGACACAGACGCGGGTAACTGCATGCATACATAGCAATCTCTTACATCCATTGTCTCAACGTATTCGTACAAAAGTTTTAAGAAATCATTCTTTGAAAAGTCATTAATTGACCTATCTCTATGAATTTCAGTATTATCTACTGGTGTTACAATATTCTTTGTTTTATGCGCCTTATTACTATTCGTGTTCATTCCGGACACATTTTCTGCATTTATTCTAAATGGAATAATTATTGCTAAAAAGAACCAAATAAGCATCAGTTAACCTGTACAATAAAAACACATTCTACACCATTTGCGTAAAAACCTACACCTAGATTTTCTATTTTCATTCTCTGCCAAAGTAAATTATTTGATCTAGAAATATATATACTGAAGAAAATATGTATCTTTCCACACTTGGAAGTATGTCCTTTGAGCCAACTGCTCTTTTAGCTTATATTTTAGTCCTTCAATATTTCTTTTGATTCTCCATCTTTAAATTTGTCAATTTTATCTTTATTTTTGTTTCTCCAGTCTTTTCTGTATGAATACAGTTCAATTTCAGTCCTTTTTTTTCAGAACAAAATTTTATTAGATTTTCTTGTTGTTGAAAGAATACAAAGAAGGCACTGTTCTCCAGAAGCCAGAGAAGCAGTGTGCATATAGATATCCATCACATACCAATTATTCAATCAACATTTTGATACAAATGTCTTACCCCGAACTCCCTACCCCCAAACTCCCTCCCTTATATCCCCCCGCCCGGTACCCACCCCCATCCCCGCACAGTGTCTACATGGTCCAAGGTAAAGAGCATAGTTAAATCATCATCTATGTGTGTGTCGTTTCACCCAGAGTCAACAAGCAAATGTTCTGCATCAACATTCTGTGGCGCCGGTGGTTCCAGCCACAAACTTCTGTAATCCACCCATCTCTTCCATATTTTAAAATGGTTTCTGGGGCAGCCCCTGGCCTCAAAAACCGGGCGTTCCAGCCCCATGTAAAAGTCCATGCCCCTCTTCCAAACCTCTACCAAGGGGGCCCTGGTGTCCTTCCAGGCCCGAGCTATATCTCTTTTAGCCACCGTAAGGCCCAGGAGCAGCAGATGGCGTTTATAGATATTCCCTCCCACTTGTTCCATAACATGGAGAAGGCCCAGCTTCGGTGAACGGGGGAGGTCCCAGCCCAACACCTCAGTCAGACAATCCCACACACCGGTCCAGAACCTTAGCAATCTATCACATGCCCACACCGTATGCAGAAAGGTGCCAACCGCGCAGCCACACCGCAAGCAATCAGGGGAGGCTATCAGACCAGCCCGCCACAGGCGGTCCCTAGTATAGTAGGCCCTATGCAAGTACTTAAATTGAATCTCCCTCCCATACGGACCGCAACTTATCGAGGGGAGAGGAACAATGTGTAACGAGTGTTTGATATATATTAGATATTTTCTTAGTTTCTAATTCCCCCATGAATACCTTTGCTTCCAGGGGACTGAACTCAGGCAAGGATTCCAAGCCAACCAGAGCGGGGGACAAGGCGTGTCGGAGCTGTAGGTATTTTAAAAATTGAGTACGGGGCATATCATATTCTTCTCGTAATGTTTGAAATGACTTAAGGGTCGTGCCATTCATGACGTGTCCCAACGCCGAAATACCAATCGCATCCCAGCCACTGAATCCCCGTAAGGACGCCAGTGCCGGAAGCCTCCCATTGTGCCACAACGGGGTTTCCCTCGTCAGCGTGTTCCACCACCCCATTCGGCGGAGAGCTCCACGCCACACCTGGAAGACCACCTGGGTAACCATCGGGAGCCTCTTTCTGATGGCCCCCGAATACAAAATAGTGTGCAGCGTGTCTGGATCCATCAGGTATCTCTCCAGGGCATAGGCCGGGTCACCCCGGTCCCCATACCACCACTCGTTTAGGACCAAAAGATGGGATGCTTGGTAATAAGACAGGATGTCTGAAGTGGCCAGCCCCCCACAATAAGTGGAGAGGAAGCAGGTGCGGAGCGCCACCCTAGCCGCACCACCGGCCCATAGGAACTGGCTCAACGCCGAGTTTACCTGTCTAAACCACTGCGGCGAAATAGGATACGGATGGTTTTGTAGTTGATAAAGAATACGAGGGAGAGCCACCATCTTGAATATGGCCGAGCGGCCATAGATATTCAAGGGCATCCTGGACCATGTTTTCATATCGGACCGTACTTTGTCCCAAACAGGTAGCACATTGCGGGTCCAGGAGACTCCGGGCACATCTGTCAGAAAAATGCCCAGGTACTTAATGCCACCCGCCGCCTCTTGTAGTGCCGATGCCCAGGAACCTATGCCACCACGCTCCCCCAGCACCCACAGCTTAGATTTCTGTACATTTAAGTGGAGACCAGACACTTCGCCAAATATTCGCATTATTTCAAGAACCCTGGGCCCCGATCTATTTAGGTCCGTGAGGAAGAAAAGAACGTCATCGGCATAGAGCGCGATTCTATCAGACGGCCCCGCCTCCCACTCAACGCCTCGCAGCTGTGCGTCCATCCGCACCCACGCCGCCAACGGCTCCATGGCCAGGGCAAATAAATAGGGTGAAAGGGGGCAGCCCTGCCGGGTGCCTCGACCTATAGGGAAGGGGCTGGAGACTGCCCCTGCCACTCTCACAGATGCCATCAAATCCGTGTACAGTAGCTGTAGGTACGAAAGGAAATGCGGTCCAAGGTTTAGGCGAGACAGGAGCGCTCGGAGATATATCCAACTCAGCGAGTCGAAAGCTCTATCAATATCGGCCAGGAGAAGTGCCGCCGGAATCTCAGCCGCCCGCGCTGCCTCCACCACCAACTGCGCGTGTCTGATGTTGTGTCTCGTTGCCCTGTGGGGCATAAACCCGGCCTGATCCGGGTGGACCAAGTCTGAAATATATGGGAGGAGACGATTAGCTAAGGCCTTTGCCAGAATTTTCGCCTCAACATTCAGAAGCAAAATCGGTCTGTATGATTCATGACGTTCCGGGGGCCTCCCAGGTTTACAGAAGACCACAACCTCAGCGTGTCGCCAGTCTGCCGGTAGGCGCCCACATTCTCTAGCCACCTCTAGCACCTTTCTATAGCGCATCCCCAGCTTGAGATGAAACGTTTTCATGAACTCGCACGGGAAGCCGTTGGGCCCGGGGGCCTTTCCAGCGTTCAGTTCCCCCAGCGCCGCTCCCAGCTCCTCTGCCGACAGCGGGAGTTCAAGTCGAGCACGGCCTTCATCGGAAAGCGCCCTGGGTGGAAGGTCCGCAGGGAATCTATCGACCTCCTCTTCTGGAAGAGACTCCCGGGGGGTGTATTGGGCCGCATAGTAATGCGCAAAGCTAGCGGCCAGGACCTCGGGGTCAGTCACAGGATCCCCTGCCTCATCCCGGAGTCCCGGTAGGGACTGCGCCTGGAAAGCACCTTGGCAGAGCCTATACAGCATCGTGCTGGATTTATCACCCCATTGGTATCTCCTACTTTGCGTAGCCAGCCATAGTTGACGAGCCTCATCTAGTAATAGAGAGGTATATGACTGCTGCAATTGTAGCAATTGTCCTACAGCATCAACATTCCCCCCCGAAGCACACTCCGACCCTAAATTGCGGATCCGATCCGCTGCCTCCTCTATGTCCCCCCTGCGGGTCCTACGGTCTGCAGCACACCAAGCTATATCTACACCTCGAAGCACAGGTTTCAGGGCCTCCCACAGGGTCATAGCATCGGTTTCGGGCCTATCGTTGTCGTCCCAGTAGTGAGCTATGGCCTCTCTCATATGCGACTGGTAGCTGTCTTGTTGCAGATGCCACGTGGAGAGGCGCCATCGAAAAGGCTGCCACCTCCTATCCAATAGCAAGTCTATCGTTATCGGGGAATGATCCGACAGGCCACGCGGGAGTATGGACGTAGAATTCACCCTCCCAATCCAGGATTGTGGAATGAACAGGTAGTCGATTCTAGAAAAGGATTTATGGACTGCAGACACATAAGTGTATTCACGGCTATGAGTATGCTGGTATCGCCATGCGTCTATCCAGCCCATTCCCCGCACCAAGCTGCTCAATTGAGTGGGAGTGTCCGCAACCAGACCCCCTCCGGGTCTACAGCGGTCCATCCGCCCATTCATCACGTCATTCCAGTCACCACCCACAATCGTCAACACATTTGGGATTTCAGCCCAAACATCAAACAGCCTTTCTATAAGGGCCTCTTGCAGCGGGGGCGGAGCATACACACTGCCAAACACCATGGGTTCATCCCCCACCATTCCCTTAATGAAAGCAAATCTGCCATGGGCATCTATCCATTGCTTCTCATGTGTATAGGACACCCTACGATGTATCAGAACTGCGACCCCCCGGGACCCTCTCGCAAAGCCAGCATGAAATACCTGATGATAGCCATACCTTTGTAAGCTAAGGGTTTTGGTTCCCAGGCGGTGCGTCTCTTGTAGGAGCAGCACATCCGCCTTCTCCCTCTTCCCTAGCCGCAAGACTATACCCCTTTTAACTTTATCAAGCATCCCCCTCACATTCCAGCTCATAATCCGCAGCGATGCCCGCGGGAGGCCCGTCTCGTGTATATCAGCCGCCATCCACAGGCCAAAGTTTCAGGGTGCTGGGTGTCAGAGGCCACACACAGACATATAAGTTCAACCAGGCTTGCATGGACACCGTGCTAATGCTAACTACCCCAACCCCCCCAACTTTCCCCCCAAACCTCCCCCCCACGGTCCCCCCTGACCGCCCTCCACCCCAACCCCCGCCCCAAACTGTGCCCACAACTCCCCCTCCATCCCCCCTCCCCATACCTCAGCAACATTGAAGTACCTGTCGCGGTGCAGACGATCCCCACCCTCCAACGGGAGGTCAGAGACCCACTACGCCAATGGATCCCACCCAACTACCCACCTGATCCTAGCCTACCCCTTATCCAACTTACTAAGCGAACTTCAGGGGTATACCCGCCCTCTCTCAGGCGTCCCCCGACCCATGTCCCACCTACATACATTCACTGTTAAGCAAAAGTTCAGGTGGCGTGTCTCAAGAAGCATTATCGCCCCCTGCACCATCACGGTCCCTCAACAGCCACTGGGGGCCTCTGCGTCAGACGGACTCAAAGGAACATAAGGCCTCAGGGCTTCAGGATTTGAGAGTCAGCTGCTTCAGTGTCCTCCGTCGCCACCTCCCGAGGAGGTGGGCGCTTCTGGGAGCGCGATCTCCAGTTGCTCCTACTCCGCGATCGTCGGGGAGTCCTTGGGTGTCCCGCCGTGGATGATGAGTCAGAATCACGTCCCGGAGGGGTATGCACTTTAACTCGAACCGTCTCATCTGTCCATGCAAAGACCTCCTACGGAGAATTAAAGAACTGGGTGCGGAACTGGAACACCACCCGTAGGCGGGCCGGATAAAGCAGGGCATACTGGATTTTGAGGTCTCGCAGTCGCGCTTTAGCTGCAGTGAAGGACTGTCGTTGCTGCTGCACTAGCTTAGTGTAATCTGGGAATATCAGAATTTTGTGGTTCTCGTACATTAGAGGTTCTTTGGCGCGGGCTTGTCGCAAGACAGTGTCCCGATCATTATAATTGAGCAGTTTGGCAATCACTGGTCGGGGGCGAGCCCCCACTGGCGGCTTCGGAAGAAGTGCGCGATGTGCCCGCTCCACGACAAAACAGCGCGAGAGGGACTCCGGGGGAAGCCACCCCTCCAGCCACTGGGTCAGGAAAGCCTCCATGTTGCCTTTTTCACTGTCCTCCGGAAATCCCACGAACTGCAGGTTGTTCCTCCGGGCCCGTCCTTCCGCATCCTCAACCCGGAGTGCAAGTCCCTTTTGAATCCCTTCCATGGCAGCCACCTTCTTCTTGAGGATCACCACATCATCTTCCACCCCCGTGATTCTGGTTTCAGTTTCAGTGATGCGGGCGACAGCATTACGTAAATCCTGTCGGAGCAAGGTCACATCGGCCCGACTGCCCCAATTTTTGCGTCCAGCATGTCCCTCGATTGTGTAATAGCTGCCATAAGCACCGCATTATCCGGTCCTGATCCCTGTTGACCACGGGGGCCCATGCACCCTTCGCCCGGCCCTACAAATTTGTCCATCGGGCCCTGTTTCGTGGTGCCGCCGCTGTTACTGCCCCTCGTCATGTTGAACTTTGGGCGCAAATGAAGAGCTCAGGCAGGCCGTGGGGGTGTCAGGGAAGCGCCTCCCCCCTCCACAGACGGGGAACACCGATCAGATCTCTGCCGCTCCTTCGAGGTCTGGGGGGGAGCACACTCGAGCGTCCTAGGGGGCCGGCGCGCTCACTCGCAGTAGATTGAAGTCTCACTCGGCCACGGCGACCCCCCCAATTATTGGCACCTGTACCTTGTCCCCAGCGGCGGGCACACACCCAGCCTCTAGTCAGGAGCTATTAGCTGTCGCAGCGTTATTCGCTTCTCAGCAGGAGTCCACACCGCACACCTCAGGGCTCACGGGAGACAATCCGATCTCCCCTCTATCCGTCCCAGTGTTGTCGCCCAAGCCACTTTCGGAGCCTAGCTGCCGGCCACGCACTGCCCAGTTTCGATGGGGAGGGGGTATCTCTCCGCGGCTCGACGTAGCCGCCGAACGGGGGCCCCCGCAAGAATATTGCCGCGGTCCACCGGACTCAGCCGCCACACACAGCCAAAACGCTCCTCGCCTCAGTAATCAAGGGGAAGATGGATGAGAGGTGAGGTGGGGGGTGGGGAGGGGATAAGGAAGGCAGTAGCCCCCCAAGACCCCGAGGCCACTGGGCCCCCGCGGTCCGACTCGACCGCCGACCGGAGACAGCTCACCCCAGCGGGAGTGTCCCCTCCCCCCAAAGGCCGCTCGCCAAGCTATGGCCTCTTAGCCCGCAGCCGCTGTCACTTCAGGCTCAGGGCGGCGCCGGGGCCCCTCCGCAGTCCCCCTCCGGGCGCCGGCTCTCGGCCGGGATCTCCGGCTCCAAGTTGTCCGTGTCCGAGATCGGGGGCAGGCACGCCTCACTCCGCCGACCTCGGCGCCACCGCACTTCCGGCCGGACTTCTCAAAACTCTAGGTCCCGGCTTCAGCGCGCGGCGCAGGCCGCACCGTCTCAGGGGCCACCGGGGCTTCCCCTTCGCTGTAGACAGTCAGCCACCCAGCCTGGGCGTCTTTGGGTCGGGGCAACACAGGATATACACCAGGATATTGCGCCGGCGGGACGGAGCTCGGTTAGGCTTCGTCCGCCATGCTCGCCGCCTTGGCCACGCCCCCAATTTCAGTCCTTTTACTCACCATTTTCGCTTTGGTTTTCTAGACTGCTTTCCACTTACCCAATATCAGGCAGTGCAATACAAGTCCATTCAGGTGATTTGTATTTCAGATTAGTTCTTTTTACTCTTTTCCATCTTTTCAAATGTCCTTTATTCTCTTTTGTTTGACTCTCTTAACTTGTTATTTCATTCATTTGTTCCTCCCTTTCTTTATTCACATTTATTATTTTAAATTTCAGTCCTTTATTTTCTTTGGGCCAATTATCTCCTTTTCTCCATCTTTTTATTACAGTCTCTGTTATTTCTAGTTCCACTTTCCAAGCTCTCTTTCTTGGACTTCTTTGTTTTATTTCTCCTTCACTTTCCTCTGAATCTGTTTCAGACCTTATTTCACTTCCTTTTACTTTGAACCTTATGATCTCAGATTCTTCATCTGAATTTTGATCCTGTTTTGTTATCTCAGTTCTTGCAGGAGGAATTTCACCAAAGCTTGTACTCGGTTGCTCATCATCACTGTGAGTTATTTCTGTTTCACCAGTTTCAATATCTTTCAGGATTTTCTGTTTGCTTTGCAGAGTCCTTAATCTGTTTTTCACCAGTTTCAAATTGTCGTGTGTCAGTTGCTGAACTAGTTTTCGATCTTTCCAGATGTCGACTTACAGGTCGATCTTCAAGATCTGGAACTCTGATTATTTCAGTCTCTGCTTCAGATACTGAACTTGTGTCTGATATTTCCAGATGTCGACTTACAGGTCGAGCTTCCGTATCTGGAATTCTGTTTGTTTCATTTTCTGTATCAGATTCTGAACTGGTGTCTGTTATTTCCAGATGTCGACTCACATGTCGATCTTCGGGTTCTGGAACTCTGATTGTATGGCTGGCCTGGATCCACTTTTTCACACCTGCACACTTTACTGCTGTGGTGGTGAACAGGATCACTTGGCGTGGTTTATCCCAGCAAGGAACCAGGCAATTCCTTCTTCTGTGTACCTTTATACAAACCCAGTCTCCGGGACTGAGATCATGATATGGGTGTCTCTCAAGAGTGTTCACATCTGTTCCAACCTGATGAAACACAGAATGTACCACATCAGCCAATCCTTTGCAATAGTCCAGAATCAGATCATCAGTTATAGTTAGCAGGTACAAATGCTTGTCTCATTACTCGTCCCATTATTAATTCATGAGGGCTCAACCCTGTTTTTCTATCAGGTACTTAGGGTCTTGAGAACAAGTGGAAAAGCATCTGGCCATTTGAGTCCTGTGGCCAGACACATTTTCTCAGTCTGTTTTTGATTGTGCCGTTAACCTGCACAACCACTCCAGAAGCCTCTGTTCTGTAGGCACAGTGCAATTTCTTCTGAATGTCCAAGGCCTCACATATCAGTTGAATAATTTCATTCTGGAAGTGACTTCCTCTAACTGTTTCTATCATTACTGGGCCATACCTAGGAATGAATTCTCTCATCAGGAGTTTGGCTACTGTAACTCCATCATTTCTTCTGGTCTGGTATGCTTTTACCCACAGAGAGAACAAACAGATAATCACCAGAGCATATCTCAATTGGTTACATGGTGGCATTTCAATAAAATCGAGTTGCATTCTGGTAAAAGGACCTCCTTCTCGTCCTATTGTTCCTAAACTCACAACTGTCTTTCTTCCTGGATTCAATTGTTGACATATAACATATAAGACATCTTTGACACAGACTATCAGCATTGATCCTAAACTTCGGGTTATACCAAGTTTGTTTGAAAAGTTTGATCATTGCATCTCTACCAATGTGTGCCTGTCCATGGTACATCCGTACCATGTTCGAGATCATGCTATCAGGCATAACTGGTCTTTCATCGCTGTAAACCCAAACTTCATCCTCCTCTCTTTGTCTGCATCCTGATTTTATCCATCTTGCTTTTTTTTCCTCATCACTTGCCTCATCTTGGAACTGTTTCACTTCTTCCCAGGTTTCAACTACCTTAGTAAGCATTAAAGGACACGAAACATGTTCTTTTTCCCTTCTCCGATTCCTTGAGCTCATATGTCTAGCACAATATTGAGCTATTGCATCTGCAAATTTATTTCCTTCCATGATGTAATCATCTCCATTCTTGTGGGCTGCACACTTCACAACCACAAACATTTTAGGCAACTGTATTGCCTCAAGCAACATTCTCACAAACTCACCTTTTCTTATTGAAGATTCAGAAGAAGTCATGAATCCCCTCTGGGACCAGATTTGTCCGAAATCATGCACCACTCCAAAGCCGTACTGGCTATCCGTGATTACAGTGATACCGAAATTCTTTCCCAGTTTGCAAGCTCGAATCAGAGCAATTAGCTCAGCAACTTGGGCTGAACGAATTCCTCTCAAACAAGATGCTTTCATTATGGCTGCCACTGTACATACAGCATACGCAGCACTCAAAACTCCATCTGTCCTCAAACATGATCCATCCAAAAACATCACATAATCTGATTCTTCTAGAGGTTCATCTCTAAAGTCAGGTCGGGGCTTTGTACAGAATTCAAGTACATCCAAACAATTGTGATCAACATCATCTTTGACTTCTGCATTCACTGCATCAGGGAATAAGGTGGAAGGATTCACATTTATGCATCTCACAATCGTCACATTGTCTGCACCCAAAATCACTTTCTCATATCTAGTCAATTAACTGTGGGTCATGAACTTGGGTTTTGGTTCTGGTTAGAAGGATTTCAACTGAATGTGGGACATATACCTTCACAGGATATCCCATTACAATGCCTTCACTCAGTTCCAGACTTACACAAGTAGCTTCTACAGCTTTCAGACATCCAGGTAATGCTTTTACCACAGGGTCCAAAACAGCTGAAAAACAGGCTATTGGTCATCTCATTCTTCCATGCCTTTGTACTAATACTGAAAGTGCACATCTGTCTCTTTCACTGCAGTACACTTCAAATTCTTTCTCATAATCAGGCATTCCCAACGCTGGAGCTTCACACAAACTGTTTCTCAATTGCTAAAAAGCTTGCATCTCTTTCACAATCACAATTGGGTCTTTTACATCACCTTTTTTGTTAATCGCTGCAAAGGTTTTGCAATCAATGAAAATCCAATTATCCACTGTCGGCAATTACCAACTATTCCAAGGAACATTCTCACCTCTTTCTGTGTTGTTGGGGGTCTCATTCCTGTGATAATCATGATTCTTTCTGTCGTCACCTTTCTCATCTCTTTTTCAATCTTATGACCTAAATACTGTACTTCTTGTTGACAAAACTGTGGTTTAGATGGGGACACCTTATGTCCTCCTTCTGCCAAATGGTTCAATAATGCCATTGTGTCAGAAATGCAAGCTTCTTTTGTTCTTAATGCCACCAATAGTTCATCAATGTATTGAACCAACATAAATTTCTCTGGCAATCTTAAGCTCTGTAAGGATTTCTTCAGTATCTGATTAAAAATGGAAGGACGGGGGCGTGGCCAAGACAGCAAGTATGGCGGACGTAGCCTGAGCGAGCTCCGTCCCGCCGCTTCGTTATCCTAAATAATATCCCGCGTTGCCCCGACCAGATTTCGCCCTAACTCGAGTGGCTACTTGCAGACCCGGAGGGGACACCCCGACAGTGCTTTTGGTGCCCCGGCGGCTTGGTATTGGCCTCCATCAGCCGCGCGGAGCTAGGACAGCGGCGAGGCCTTCGCCGCACGCAGACGCCGGGGGCTCGATTGACGGGCAGCCCGCCCGGAAGTGAAGAGGCGCAGGGGCGCGGAAGCAGAGGGTGCCGCCCCCACTGCGAGGCATTGTAGAGCTGCCGCGGGGGACAAGCTGACCCTGCCCGTGACTGGACGGCCGGAGTGGAGGCGAGAACAACGGCCGGAGGGAGACGACGTCGGCGCCCAGACGGCGCTTGAGGTGGGGTAAGGAGTGGCCGTGAGGCGTACGGCCTAGTGGGGGAGGGGACGCTCCTGTGACCGAGCCTGGCCTCATTCGGCGGCGGGATCGAGCCGCGGGGCACAGTGGTGTTGGAGCTTTGGGGGGACGGCTGCCTTTCCGTCTCTCCTCTTCCCCCCCCCCTTTGTTCAACTGGGGACATTGCGGCTATTTCTTTGTGGCCTGTGCGCCGAAAAGCTTGTGCACTTTCGCTCGGCGGTCGCGCCGGACCGCGGTGAGGGGTGCTGACTGGGAGGAAATCCCCGCAGGCGACTGCACGTTCTTTAGCTGGCCGAGTGACCTCCAGGGCACGCTGGACTTGGCACAGGGAGGCGCGGTGAAGAATCTGGGTCGCCTCCACTGGATCCTGGGGCAGAGAGAGTGGACCCCTATCGACACGCGGTCTCGGCCTCGTTACTCCAGCACTTTTGCCTGACCTTTGGGTGTATAGCGGCTGGATGCCACTCCATCAGAGTGTGAGCCTTGGCTGAGTGGGAGCAGGGTCGCAGACTTGTACAGGCTGGCCGGGGGCACTTAACATTGGACAATACGTCGACAGTGAAGGATACTTCTGGGCCACGGTTTCCCCTGCGGCTGATAGTAGTACCCCGCGCACGCTATGACGAGAGGGGGCAACAGCGGAGGCACCTCAAAGCAGGGCCCGATGGATAAATTTGCGGGGCCGAGTGGGGGTGCCGAGGCACCTGGAGGTCATCAGGGCTCTGGACCAGATAATGCAGCGCTGATGGCAGCGATAACGCAATCAAGGGACATGCTGGATGCGAAAATCGGGGCGGTCGGAGCCGATGTGACCTTGCTCCGACAGGATCTGCGCAATGCGGTCGCCCGTATCACCGAAACAGAAACCAGGATCACGGAGGTGGAGGACGACGTAGTGATTCTTAAAAAGAAGGTTGCCGCCATAGAAGGGATCCAAAAGGGTCTTGCACTGCGGGTGGAGGACGCGGAAGGGCGGGCCAGAAGGAACAACTTGCGCTTTGTGGGCTTTCCGGAGGACTGTGAGAAGGGAAACATGGAGGCCTTCCTGACCCAGTGGTTAGAGGGATGGCTTCCTCCGGAATCCCTTTCGCGCTGCTTTGTCATAGAGCGGGCGCATCGTGCGCTTCTTCCAAAGCCGCCCACGGGGGCTCGTCCCCGCTCGGTGATTGCCAAACTGCTCAATTATCATGACAGGGACGTTATCCTACGACAAGCTCGCGCCAAGGACCCTCTAATGTTTAAAAATCACAAAGTCCTTGTATTTCCGGACTACACCAAACTGGTCCAGCAGCAGAGACAGTCGTTCACTGCAGCAAAAGCACGCCTGCGAGAACTAAAAATTCCGTATGCCCTGCTCTTCCCGGCCCGCCTGCGAGTGGTCTTTCAATCTCGCACCCAGTTTTTTAACTCTGCGGAGGACGTGTTTGCGTGGACGGACGAAACGGTGCGAGTCAAGGTGCATACCCCCCCGAGGAGGGGCTCGGACTCGTCGTCCACGACGGGGCCCCAGAAGACGCCTCGAAGATCACGTAGCAGAAGCAACTGGAGGTCGCGCTCCCAAAAGCGCCCACCTCCCCAAGACGAGACGGCGGAAGAAGCTGAGGTGACGGACTCTTCCCCCTTGAAGTCTTGAGACCCTCTATCGCATTGTCATTGGTTCTTGTAGCGGGCCCGAAGGGTCGATGAAGCGCTTTGACGGCAGAGGAAGAGCTGGTGCTGCTCATGGACATGCCACTTGCATTGTGACCGCATGAGTAACTGTTTGTGGGTGGATCGTGGGTCGGGAGATGCTTGCAAGAGAGCGGGCCTACTCCCGGAGTTCGTTCCCACGTGTTGGGTGGGGGGTTGTTTGACACCTGGTGGGTAGATGGGTGGGATCCATTGGCGTAGTAGATCTTTGGCCTCCCGTTGGAGGGTCGAGATCGCCTGCACCGCGACAGGTACTTCAATGTTGCTGAGGTATGGGGTGGGGGGTTGGAGGGGGGGTTGTTGGTACAGTTGGGGGCAGGGGGGGAATGCAGGGCGGGGGTCGGGGGGTGTTGGGGGGGTGGTTGGTACTAGTTTACGCACGGTGTATACAGGAGCCTGGAGGATGATATGTATGTGTGTGTGGCCTCTGAGGCCCGACAGTTTGAAGCTCTGGTCAATTGATGGCGGCTGATGGACAGGGGGCGGACCTCGTGCGAGCCTCGATACGCATATTGAGTTGGAATGTGAGAGGGATGCTTGACAAAATTAAACGAGGTGCGGTTTTACGAATGGGGAAGAGAGAAAAGGCGGACGTACTACTACTACAAGAGACGCACCTTATGGGCACTAAAGTCCTTAGCCTACGTAGGTACGGATATGAACAAGTGTTCCATGCTGGGTTTACGAGGGGTCCAGAGGAGTTGCAATTTTGATACACCGTAGGGTACCTTATACGCACGAAACACAATGGCTGGATGCGCATGGCAGGTTCGCCTTTGTCAAGGGGATGCTGGGGAATGAGCCCATAGTCTTTGGCAGTGTGTATGCTCCACCCCCGCTGCAAGAAGCCCTGATAGAACGACTGTTTGATGTTTGGGCTGAAGTCCCACATGTGTTGACGATAGTGGGCGGTGACTGGAATGACGTGATGAATGGGAGTCTGGACCGCTGTAGGCCTGGGGGGGGTCAGCTGTCTGATGCCTCCTCAAAATTGAGCAGAATGGTGCAAGGGATGGGTTGGATAGACACCTGGCGATACCAGCATGCATGTAGTCGCGAATTTACGTTTGTCTATGCAGTCCATAAATCCTTTTCTCACCTAGACTACCTGTTCGTCCCTCAGCCCTGGATAGGGAGGGTTGACTCTACCTCCATACTTCCGAGGGGTCTTTCAGACCATTCCCCGATAACGTTGACGCTAAGCCTAGATGCGAAGCGACAACCGTTTCGCTGGCGCCTTTCACATGCCACTTGCAGCGCGACGGCTATCAATCGCACATGAGGGAGGCTATAGCACATTACTGGACGGAGAATGAGGGCCCGGATGTGGATGCCATGACCCTGTGGGAGGCCCTGAAACCAGTGCTTCGGGGTGTGGACATCGCGTGGTGCGATTCGCACCGAAAGACCCGTAGGCTGGCCATAGCGGCAGCGGCGGACCAGGTTCAAAGCCAAGAGGCGGAATGCACGTCGGGGGGGAGTGGAGACGCAGTGGGGCAGTTACTATACCTTCAGCAGTCTTACACCTCCTTATTGCTGGACGAGGCCCGGCAGGTCCGGCTAGCTACACAAAGTAGAATTTATCAATGGGGGGACAAGTCTAGCACAATGCTTTATAGGTTATGTCAGGGTACCTTTCAGGCCCAGTCCCTACCGAACTCCGAGATGTTACGGGTGACCCTATAACAGCCCCTGAGGCCCTGGCCCAGACGTTTGCACACTATTATGCGACACAATACGCCCCCCGGGAGTCCCTCACGGCTGCAGAGATCGACAGATTCCTAGCGGATCTTCTGCCCCGGGCGCTCTCGGATGACGCCCGAGCCCGGCTGGACCTCCCGCTGTCGGCTGAGGAACTAGGAGAGGCCCTAGGTGAACTGAATGCAGGCAAAGCCCCTTAACGGCTTCCCATGCGAATTTATGAAGACGTTTCATCTCCAGCTGGGGATGCGCTATAGGAAGGCCCTGGAGGCGGCCAGGGACTGTGGACGTCTGCCGGCGGACTGGCGGCACGCAGAGGTTGTGGTCTTTTGCAAGCTGGGGAGGCCCCCGGATCGCCCGGAGTCCTATCGTTCGATCTCATTGCTTAATTTTGAGGCGAAAATATTGGCTAAGGCCTTGGCGAACCGCCTTCTCCCCTACATCACGGACCTAGTCCATCCGGACCAGGCCGGCTTCATGCCCCACAGGGCAACGAGGCATAACATTCGGCGTGCGCAGTTGGTAGTGGAGGCGGCGCGGGCGGCGGGCATCCCCGCGGCCCTCCTGCTAGCGGATATAGATAGAGCGTTCGATTCCCTGAGTTGGTCGTACCTTCGAGCGCTCCTTCTCCGACTCAATCTGGGCCCGCGTTTCCTGTCTTACGATCATTTACTGTATACGGACCTGACAGCGGCGGTGAGGGTGGCGGGGGCGGTCTCCGGCTCATTCCTTATAGGCCGAGGTACCCGGCAGGGGTGCCCTCTTTCGCCTTACCTGTTTGCCTTGGCCATGGAGCCGCTGGCGGCTTGGGTGAGGATGGACGCCCAGTTGGGAGGCGTGGAATGGGTGGGGGGTCCGTCCGACAGAATCGCGCTTTATGCCGACGACGTTCTTTTCTTTCTTACGGACCTCAATAGATCGGGGCCTAGGGTCCTTGATATAATGCGCATCTTCGGTGAGGTATCCGGCCTTACGCTCAATGTGCAGAAATCGAAATTTTAGGTCCTGGGAGATAACGGAGTCCTGGGTCCTTGGGCCTCGGCCCTTCAGGAGGCGGCGGGAGGCCTTAAATATTTAGGCGTCTTTGTGACGGATGTGCCGGGAGTCTCGTGGTCCCGCAATGTACTACCGGTGTGGGACAAAATACGGTTGGATATGCAGACGTGGTCCAGGATGCCCTTGAATGTCTATGGCCGTTCGGCCATCTTTAAGATGGTAGCTCTGCCCCGTATTCTGTACCAACTACAGAATCACCCGTACCCTATTTCACAGCAGTGGTTTCGGCAGGTGAACTCAGCATTGGGTCGATTCCTGTGGACTGGGGGAGCAGTGAGAGTGGCAGTGAGTGTGGCGTGACGCTCTTCGCCGCATGGATGGTGGAACAGGCTGACAGGGGAAACCCCGCTGTGGCACAATGGGAGATTACCGGAGCTGGCTTCCCTGCGGGGCTTCGATGGCTGGGACGCTATCGGCATCTCGGCGCTGGGCCACGTCATGAAGGGCTCGGTCCTCAAGTCCTTTCAGATCTGCGGGATGAATACGACATGCCCCAATCCCAATTCTTCAGGTATGTACAGCTCCGACACGCCCTAACCCCCGCAATAGCGGGATTAACGTCCTTACCGGAGTTCAGCCCCCTGGAGGCTAAGATATTTATGGGGGAATTGGAAACCAAAAAAATATCTAATATATATCAAACATTAGTTACCCACTGCTCCCCTCCTCTTGATAAATTGCGGGCGGTCTGGGAGGGAGAGCTGGGGAGCTTGGAAGAGGAGGACTGGAGAGAAGCCCTGGAGGCCCCTAGGGGAGCAGCGATCGCGGTGCGCTTGCGCTTCATCCAATTTAAGTACCTACATAGGGCGTATTATACGAGGGAACGACTGTGGAAGGCGGGGCTGATAGCCTCCCCGGACTGTCTGAGGTGTGGATGTGAAATAGGCTCCTTTTTGCATACGGTATGGGAGTGTGTGCGACTGCAGAGATTCTGGACCGGAGTGTGGGATTGTCTGGAGGAGGTGTTGGGCTGGGAACTCCCTCGCTCACCGAAGTTGGGCCTCCTCCATGTCATGGAACAAGTGGGGGGAAACATACACAAACGTCATTTGCTTCTCCTGGGCCTCACGGTGGCCAAAAGGGATATAGCCCAGGCCTGGAAGGCCCCTAAAGCCCCATTTGTGGGGCTGTGGAAACAGGGCATGGACTTTAACATGGGACTAGAACGTCCGGTATTTGAGGCCAGGGGTTGCCCCAGAAAACATTACCGGATCTGGAAGAGATGGGCGGACTACAGGGGCCTTCTGCTGGACCCTCCAGCGCCACGAGCCGCCGATACAGACCACATGCATACTGCCCCTGGGTGAACTGATACACTCGCTGCTGTTGGGATTGCTAGGCTCCTATATCTGGACACTGTAGACACCGTGCGGGGTGGAGGGTGGGCACCGGGTTGGAACACGGGGGGTGAAAATGGGGGACTGTTGATTGAATATTTTGGAATCTATTACTTTTATATGCACATCGTCTCTCTGACAACATGGGAGCGGTGTTTCTTTTGTATTCTGTCAACTGCCAAACTCTAATAAATTTTGTTCTGAAAAAAAAAAAAATATGGAAGGACTTTCAGTATACCCTTGAGGGATTCAGCACCATGCCAAAATACGCTCACCAAACCTGAAGGCAAAAATTGGTTGACTATCAGGGTGTAATGGAATTGAAAAGAATGCATTGCACAAATCAATGACTGTGTACCATTCTGCATCGGGCGGAATTTGGTATAAAATTACAGCAGGAATTGGCACGATTGGACAACAGGGGACAACAATTTTATTTACTTTTCTCAAATCTTGTACTATTCTAAAAGTTCAGTTAGGTTTTTTCAGTCCCATTATAGGTGAATTACATGGACTACTCTTTATTTCTTTTACAATTCCTTGTTTAATCATTTTATCAATTACTGGCGTTATTCCTTCAACTATTTCTGGTGTCAATTTGTATTGTGGGGAATTTGGGTAAACTGCTTCTTCTTTTATAGTAATTTTTACAGGATTTACTCCTTTCATTAAACCTACATCTTCGCCTGTAAAGACCCACACCTCATTCTTAACTGTTCTTTTCAATTCAATGGAAATTTTTTCTTTATCAAATACAGGAAACGTGTCACCTTTTCCTGAATCAATTACTGACATGGTTATTTTATACAAAACATCGTCATCTGATGTTCGGAAAGCAATGCCATCTGGGGTGCAGTAAATGGCACAATTCATTTTACTTAATATGTCGCGTGCCAGCAGATTTACAGGACTGCTGTCGCACACCACAAAACGATGCATTTCTTTAAAGGGACCGATTTCCACCTCTACTGGTTGTGTAAGAGGGGCTTTAATTTGTCTGTTTGCCACACCTACAACTTGGATATTTTCTCCTGAGAGAGGAAGGTTTGGAATTTCTACTGATCTAATAGTAGAACGGGTAGCACCAGTGTCCACAAGGAAAGTAACATGTACACCATTCACCTTTCCATCCACAAAGGGACCTGACTGATCTTCCTCTAGAGCTGCGCCAAGCACGCACTCTTGTTCCTCTCCTAGGCACAGTCATAAACTTTCATCCAATTAATTTCTATCCGGTCGTAACCAATACTGCGTAACAGCAGCTGCGCGCGGCAATTTCTTTACCTGCTCTCCACCATAGAATCCTGTCTCTGCACTGTATCTTTGAGGATTTACACTCTGTGGGAGAGTGGCTGTGGCACCTGACTCTGTTGAGTAACTACCTGTTGCTGTGGTGGTGATTGGTAACTCTCCTCATTCTGCACCTGTGGATTCAATGATTTATTTTCGGTTGACATTTTTGGAGGTAATTTACACTTGTTCTTCCAATGCCCTAATGTTCCGCAATTATGACATGGCCATTTCTTTTTAGCGTCTTCTATATCTGCTTGACCTTTTCCTTTACCAATGTTAGGTTTCAATTTTGCCTGCCCTTTTTCATTAAATCGATTAATTATCTGAGCTTCTTGCTGCTCTGCAACTTTCACCTGTGCCCACATTGCCTTTTCTTTGAGCTTACATTATCTAGCGTCAATGTCATCACTACAATATTTTGCATATCTCAGTACTTCATCTACTGTACTTGATTGCCAACACAACATGTGCTGTTTGATCATTTCACTTATCTCAGGTCTCAACCCATCACAAATCAATATACAAAGTGACTCATATCCTTTTCACTCAGGGTCTCATATCCACTATACTGTTTGAAAACTAAAAGTAGCCTTTCATAATGAGCATGCACAGATTCTTTAGCTTCTTGAGTTGTTCTATTCTTTACCCAATCTGTTTCTTTTGGAGGAATCTTATTTTTCAAAAATGTTATGACCTGTTCATATTTTCTCATTACTGCCAGACCAGGAGCTCCTGTTTTTGTATCTCTCGGGTATTCATCCTTTGGCCAGTCAATTGTAATTTTACATTCTGTCCATAAATCAGCAGGTACAACAATGTCAAAAAATCCATCCAAATCTTCCCACAAAACTTTTGTGACCTCTACAAACCTTTCTACTTGTCTGTACCACTCTACAGGTTTTTCTCGCAATCTTGGGAAATCATTTGTAAATGACAATATATCTTGTCTGGACCATGGGACATGTACATAACCTCCTCCCGGAATTTCTCTCATTGGACATTCTACTATCACTGGTTCTTTTTCTTTTACAGAGAAAGCTAACATTGCTTTATCAGTTGTCTGGTGTTTTTTCTTTATCCACCTAATTCTCCATCGGTCTACATCTCCCCATTTTCTCAGCAATACAATCAATTCTTTTATCTGAGTTAACCGTCCTGAGGTGTTCAGATTCTCTATTTCTTTCTCTGTGAATTCTACTCTGTAAGGTTTCTGTAATCCTCTAATTTTTGCAAAATCTACTCCTAACTCAATTGCTGTTTCTTCCAATTTGTCATGCAAATTCTTGGCTCTCCAAGTAATACTTTTGCACATAAATATGAATTCGTCATCTTGATATGTTTTTAATCTATCTGTACTAATTGTTCCAATAATCAGTTCTTCCATATCTATTTTTAACCTAACCACATCCAAAGGTTGTTGTTCTTTATCATTCTTTTGTAAAGTGTTAAGCCACTCATTTAATTCTTCCGCAGTTGGACTACAGGTGTTTTAGTTAAATCTATCCTATCCACATTTTTCTCTGGTGTTTCTGTTGCTGATTCAGTTCCCATAGGAATTCTATTTGTTGGACTCTGATTTATCGTTAAATCCATAGGCTGAGTTGACCTAATCAAATCTTTCGTCTCACTAAGGTCAGGATAAATCTTTTCTCTTATTTTTTGCATACTAGAATTTAAAGGAATTGTTAATGAATATTCATCTATTTTTTTGATTTTCAAATACCTGTATCACAGGACCTATAGTAACTGGCAGAGTTACAGCGTCTACATTCTTTGTTAATTCTTTTATTTTTTCAGCTAATTCTCTGGTTGATCTAGCTAATTCAGACGTATTAGATTCTATAGTCTGTGGTATCTTCTGTTTATTAGATGGACTATTTATCCCAGAAAATCGTTTTGGGGTTTCTGTCATTTCAGTCTCCATTTGCGGTGCATTCGGTGTCACCACTACAGAAGCCTGTTGATATGGAGGGGGTCTTTTACTTAATATGTCTTCCAACACTATGTCCTCTGTATCACTAACTCCATATCCACTTTTTTCTGGCAATACGTTTTTCTTTTTCTCTGTACTCTTTCTTCCCACCATTTCATCCACCGTTCTAACAGGAAACATGCCATCTGACATATCAGAGTACCTCCATCGTCTCATTCTATCCTCATGATTTTCCCTCGATACTCTTCCTCAATTATAACCGATCTCTTGTATTTCTCTGCGTCTTCCTCTCTCTTGCTCATATATCTCATCTTCCCATTCATTTAAAGCTTCAAATTGAGTCGGTCTAGGTCTTGGTTAAAGTTTCATCATCTTTTCTCTCAAATTTCGTATTATAGCTATACTAAACGAACCTTTTTCTGGAGATGCCAATACTCCATTGTTTTTAGTATATGTCACCCAATTCTCTAACCATATACAAGTATGATATCCATATTTCGTTATCATGTAAGATGCTGGTGTTTTCGGCGGAGGGAGCACTTTTCCCTCTCTTGTTACAATCTCCTTGTCTTTCTTAAAAAGGTTCTTGACTTTTGTAAACCATTAGGTTTCTCTTTCTCTTGTTCATAGTAATAAGCCATATATCACAATTAAAAATTTGCTAACATTCGTGCCAAGAATGTTCAATTCTATTAAGGACAGGAGGCGAGGATTATGCTTTCTCAATTCTTTACTGAAAAATACAGCAGCCAATAAGAACACAGTAAAGAAAAAACGAAAAACTACATATCCCATGAGTACCAAAGAGACCATAGAGACTAGACTGTATAAAAGGTATCATAGAGGACAACACTTCCTCTTTCTTTGTCCAGAACAGTTAAACAATAAATAAAGTTTCAACAATCCAAGTGAACCATGAAGGAAATCACGAAGCACAGGCCATCGGGATGCAGAACAAGGATGCCGAAGAGGAAGAGCGACCGCGTAGAACATCTTCTCCTGGCAACGTGGAACACGAGAGCAGCAACTCATTTAGGGTCTGAACCTGAAAGGTAAAACAGAGCCGTAATATCGAACACCCATGAACGTATGAGTCATAATAAACAAAGGGGTGGAAAAAAAAAAACCAAGGTATAGAACAGCATGAAGCATAATAAAAAATACAAGTGCATCCAAGCAATGAGAATAACAATGCAATGCAGAAATAAACAAGGGTGGGATAATCCTCGCCTCCTGTCCTTAATAGAATTGAAAATTCTTGGCACGAATGTTAGCAAATAATAAATTCTATGGCAGGACGGAGGCTCCGATTATGCTTGTTTAAAGCTTAGCCACCACAACAGAAGCAACATCTACAAAAGGTTTAAAATAAAATGTTTTAAACACTGATTCTGAAGACCAATCAGCGGCCTTCATGATATCCTGGAGCCCGACACCCAAGGAAAAAGCCTTAGAGGCCATAGCTCCCCGAGCAGAGTGAGCCCCAAAGACGGAAACGTCAATGCCAGCCTCCAACATGAGCCAACGCACCCAACGTGCCAATGTTGCAGGAGTGACAGGCTTGAAAGGCTTCTGCAAAGCTATAAGCAGTTGACCCTGTAAATCATGTCGAAAAGGTGCAGTACTAACCTCGTAATCTTTGATGCATTGAACCACACAAAGTTTTGGATTGTGTGGAAAAGAAGGGTAAGACACAGAAGACGTGTTACATTTAGTACGGCGAGAGATGGCAAAGGAAACGCCCTCCGGAGAGAACGTGCGTCCAGCAAGATCTAAAGCGCGAACATCTGAGACGCGTTTGCAGGACAACAGGCATAGCAACATAGTGAGCTAGGCAGACAACTGTTTGCGAGAGAGCAAAGCATTAGAAGGCCATGATTCCAAGAAACGCAAAACCACTGAGACATCCCATAAGGTGACATACTTAGGACAAGGAGGTTTTACCATCCGAATGCCTCTGAGTAATTTATAAACCAAAGGATGTTCCCCAATAGGCTTACCATCAACAGGAACATGACCAGCTGAGATTGCAGAACGAAAGTTATTTACCGTTCTGTATGCCAAACCAGATGAAGCAATAGATGCGAGAAAATTCAGAACTAAAGGGACATCTGCAGGGGGGGCGTGGCTACGCAGGCGAACGCAATGGCCGCCTGATTGTAGAGCTCCGCCGTTCGGGCTGAAACGGAAGACATTCGCAGGTGATCCGACACTGCCTGGGGCAGGAAAATGCTTGCCTCCGTTCCCGGAGGCCACGGTGTGCTGATGGCTGCAGTCTGAGACCTGGGGACGGCGTGGACGCTGGAGATCGTGGAGGGGCGGTGAGGCCTGTCGGGACTCGCCGGACGTGAGCCCTGTCGCGCCGGAGCGCCTGGTGAGTCTCCCTCGGGGCCCCGCGCCCCCCCCCTTGGCATTGGGGCCGCTGTGGTGCCCTCCCCGATCCGTTGCTTGTCCCGGGTGGGCTCCTTTGGTGGGGGTTTTGGCCCCCGGTGCTGATCCGGACCTTCGGGCCTGGTCCGGCCTCGGGAGCCGGGGCCTCGATTTTTTTGGGCCTACCTGGGCTGGGTGGTGGCGGGCGGGGACGGCGGGCGGCTGGCCCTGGGTGCGATCGGGGGGTGGCTGGGGGCGCGCCGGGAGGGACTCTCGGGGGTCTTTTAGGCGGTCCCGCGTATCTGCGTCGGGTGGGGGCACTACATCCTCGCCCCCACCACTGCCTTATAATTTCGGCCACGCCTGTCCCCAGAATTGCCTGCAACTGGGCTCCCAGTGTCGATCCCTCGCCTTCACGATCGGCTGGATGTGAGATTGGCCCACCTTCTGCAATGAGACGGAGAGACCCTACGCAGAAGAAGCTCAGCTTCGACAAACTCCCCCTCTGCTCGACCAACGACCTGCCTACCAAGCCTGCTGCATCAGTTAGCCCTGCGCCATCGACAGATATGGCTGGTATGGTGGCTGAAATGCTGGGCGAGATGCGAGCGGGGTTCAAAGCCATCGACTCCCGCTTTGACGCCCTTGATCAGAAAATGGCCGAAATGGGCGCGAAAATCCAGACTCATGATAGGCGTCTGGATGTGGCTGAATCCCGAGTTTCTGATCTGGAGGATGGCGCAGCATCCACGCTGAAAAGACTGGAGCGGGTGGAGAAGATCCTTAAGGATGTCGCTATTAAGAACAAGGATTTGGAAGCGCGCAGTAGGCGCAATAACATTCGTATTATTGGTGTGGCGGAGACGACGGCCACTGGCCGCTGTGACACTTTTGTGGAACAGCTCCTGATTGACTTATTCGGCAGGGACACTTTCACAGCCGGCTTCGTGGTGGAACGAGCGCATAGGTCCTTGGGACCTCGGCCCGCCCCGGGGTTGCCGCCCCGACCCATCATTGCCAGACTCATGAACTTTAGGGACAGGGACGCTGCCCTGAGGGCCGCTCGTGAGGCGGGCGAGGTGAAATGGCAAGGCGGGGTGCTATCTTTCTTTCCAGACTTCACGATGATGGTGCAGGATACCCGCCGTAAATACGCAGGCGTCAAGGCCTCACTGCGTAAACTGGGATTGCGCTATGGAATGCTGTACCCTGCCAGACTGAGAGTAGACGTTGATGGCAGGTTCCGCATATTTGACTCCCCCACTGAAGCACAAGAATTCTGCCAAGCCTATAAAAACAGAGGGTCGCCTCGGCCCTCCGACAAAGCGCAACAGTCCCCGCCGAACATGGACTCACAGGCTAGCGCTGACCTTTTTGCTGAGAGCGGACAGGGCTGACTTGTGTCTCCTTTTCTTTAGGCCACTCACTTTCACATTACGCAGCTAACTACTTGGATCTCCTTGCAGTGCTCTTATACGTTGATACGATTTGAATGTCGACCTGAATGTGACGTCTGCGCGGCGGAGCGTTGCCTCTCCCCATGGCACGAGCCGCTTGGTGCCTTTTTCTGAGAGTATTTTTCTTTTTCAGGACTTGCATTGGACACTTGCTCCTCTTTGCTGTTGTTGGTATTGTTCTTTGGGTTGGGTGGTGCCTCCGGGGGGCTAACGTGAGGCTGGGTGGTGGGTGGGTGGGTGGGGGGGATTGTTTCATGCATTAGTTCGAATGTTCCTGTACTTGCATTGTTTTTCATTTTGAGAGATGCCTATTTTGCGGGAGGGCGGCGGCGGATACACACACGATTGTTCACCTCTGTTCTATGCGGTTTTGAATGGCTAGGGTAGGTCAGCGACCCGGTCCTTCCAGACTGACTCTGATGTCCTGGAATGTTCGGGGGCTAAACGACACTAGAAAGAGGAGGCAGGTCCTGAATTATGCAGCTCGACACGGGGTTGATGTGTTGTTCCTCCAGGAGACACACCTGGGGCGGGCTGATTCCACCTCGGTTGCCAAGGGCTGGGGCGCGCATAGGTTCTTCGCTAACTACAGTAGATATGCGCGAGGGGTGGCTATTTTGGTGCACCGCGGGTTCCCTTTGTGCTTTCTGATAGCGTATTTGATGAGGAGGGTAGATACGTGGTGGTCACTGGAGCGCTTCTTGGCTTTAAGATTACCTTTGTTGGGGTGTATGGGCCCAATACCGATTCCCCCGCCTTGTTCCAGGGTCTCCATGAAGTTTTGCTACGCATTGACACTGACATGTTGGTGGTGGGTGGAGATTTTAATTTGTTGATGGACCCTGCACGGGACAGCACCTCTACGTCCCCAGATTGCAAACCTCGCTCTCGTGCTGTGCTTGCAGCCATGTGCGCACACTACCCCCTTATTGATATCGAAGCTTGGCTTCACCCCCACTCGCCCGCTTACACACATCACTCTGGGTATCATAATACTAGCACTAGGATCGACTATTGGCTTCTTTCCCCGGGAGTGGTTGGTTGGGTGGATGCACATTCTACACTCCCACGTACATTTTCAGTCCACTCTCCTATACTTCTGACTCTACTGGTCCCTAGGCTGGGGGGGTACGAGAGGCAGTGGCGCTTCCCTGGCAAGGCGTTGGCTGATCCAGTTTTTAAAGAGGACATTCGCATGGCGATAGAAGACTATTTTGAACTTAACACGGGCACTGTTGACACCTGGGCCGCATTGTGGGAGGGTTTCAAGGCCACCATCCGAGGGGTGTGCATCACAAAATATGTTGGGGCCTTACGCGAGATCCGAGCCACAATGACACGTATTGAGGAAGACATTGCCGCGTTGGATAATGCCAGGCTCCCTGACCCCGATGGCGCTTTAGAGGCGAAACGTCTGGGTTTGTTGCAGGAATTCAGGGACGCCGCAGACAGGGAATTGAACTATTTGCACACACAACACGCAGCTAGACAGCACGGTGAGGGTGACAGGCCTGGTAGGCTCCTAACACAGCTACTGCGCCCGCCCCGTCAAGCCTCATATTTTACTGACTTGGTTGACGACTCTGGCGTTCGCCACCAGACCACCCCTACCATATGCGCTGCCTTTCTGTCTTATTATAAAACACTATACACCTCCTCCCTGCCCGAAGACCGTCGTGACCCTGGCCCCTACATCAATGAGATAGCCATGGTATTTCTGGAGAAAGGTATGCAGGATTTCCTCGCTGATCCAATCACACCCGAGTATGTTATCGAGGCGATTGACGCATTGAGGGGCTCCTCGGCTCCGGGGCTTGACGGCTTCTCGGCCGACTTCTATAAGGAGTTCAAAGACGAGCTGGTGCCCCGCCTGATGGAGGTGTACGCAGAGGCACTAGAGACTGGAGTCTTGCCTCCCACACTCCGAGAGGCGGTGATTGTGCTGCTTCCCAAGCCTGGTCGTGACCCATCCCTCTGTGGCTCTTACAGGCCCCTATCGCTGCTCAACCTCGATTACAAGATCTTGGCCAAGGTCCTCGCAATCCGTTTATCGCTTCTGGTGGAACAGATTATTTCTCCTGCCCAGTCCGGATTCGTCCCCACCGCTCCACCTCCTTTAATCTCAGGACTCTTTTTTCTGTCCTACACAGAATAGACCCGGACACCCCAGCGGCGGCGGTGTTTCTGGACGCCGAGAAGGCGTTTGACTCTCTGGAGTGGCCTTTCTTTCTGTCCGTCATGCGACGGATGGGCATGCCCGCAATGTTCGTCGCCACTGTAGAACTTCTCTACTCCGCCCCTAGGGCGCGGCTGCGCCTTAATGGCACCATCTCTGATAGCTTTCCACTCTCGAGGGGCACCCGACAGGGATGCCCTCTCTCCCCTCTGTTGTATATCCTTACCATGGACCCATTGGTTCGTCACTTTCAAGAGCGTCATCTGCATCGGGGCCTCCAGTTTCGCACTGGCCCGCTCCTCATCTCTCTATATGCGGACGATACCATTCTCTATGTCCGGTCCCCTGAGACCAATCTGGAACCCCTCCTTCTCGAGATAGCCCGGTTTGGGGAATACTCGGGCCTTCGAATTAACTGGCGCAAGTCCGATATTTTCCCTCTCACACCCGCCACAGTACACTGGGACTGTCCATTCCCACTCGAATGGAACACAGACTCAGTGAAATATCTCGGTATACACATACACCTGGATACAGTCTCCATGGTCCGCCTGAACTACGGTCGGGCATTGGACTTTCTGGAAGATAACCTCACCCACTGGCTTCGTCTTCCTCTTTCAATGGCCGGACGCATCGCTATCATAAAAATGGTAGTGCTTCCCCGTTTCCTGTACTTGTTCAACAATATGCCGATTCCACTCACTAAGGTTTTCTTCACCCTGCTGCGCTCGTTGTTGCTGCGATTGGTGTGTGGGGACAAGAATCCACGAGTTTCCTGGCGAACCCTGACTCTGCCCTATGAACGGGGCGGTTTTGGTGTGCCAGATTTTTACCTTTACTAACTCGTCGCTCAGTGCGCCTACGCGCACCCCTGGTTCCACATTGACGCTCGGATACCTCATCTGAGACCTGAGGCAGACTTAGCGTGGCCTATTGCCCTCAGGGTGCTACTGCCTAGGGGCCTGCCCCGCGACCCTCAGGATATCCAGACTGCCTCCACTACTTCCTGGGCTTGGATGCAGCTGCGTCGATTGCTCCAGAGGGACATGTTGTATTCGCCGGCTCTCCCACTGCCCAACCCCCACTGGCTCTCTATCACTTCTGAAGGGGTGGTCTGCAGCACCCTATCCAAATACCAGCTTAATACAATAGGGGATTTGTTCCCGGGAGGGCACGTCTTTTCGGTTTCGGAGGACCACCGATTTACCGATCGGACGTTCATGGACTCATTCGTTCTTACCCGGTTGCGGTCCATGCTCAGAACACAGTTCCCCTCTTTCCCGCTTCCTCCTGACGAGGTGGAGGCCCTGACTTTCTTGATACAGTCCCCCGATGGTGCGCATGCTGTTTCTAGGTTGTACAGACTATGTGTGGCGGCACTTCCTGCCTCGGACGCGCGAGTTCGAGCAGCATGGGAGGCTGATCTGGGTGGCGCTATCTCTGATGACCAATGGTCCGCTTGCTGCCAAGCCACCAGGGACGTCTCCGTCAACAGCAGACACAAATTAATACACTTCAAGTTCTTGCGGCGGCTGTACTTCACACCGGCCTTGGCTCACAGGCTTGACCCGTCGAGACCACATTGCTGTCCCAAATGCAGAGCCCCGCATGCCGACTTTGCCCACCTTACCTGGACGTGTCCCAAACTACCAGACTATTGGCTGCAGGTACACCGTATATTGGGTGACATTCTAAACTGCGTCCTGCATCCCATACCTGAGATTGCGCTGTTGGGATATGTTGCTGAATTTCCCTGCACCACGAGGAAACTTGCTGCCATTGGCTTTCTGCTTGCAAAAAGGGAAATTGCTATACTCTGGGGTTCTAGACGCCTTCCCACCTCAAAGGCATGGCTCCGCAGCCTGGCCCAGTGTAATATTAATAATGTGGAATACTCCGCGCAGCTCCCAATGGCCTCGCGCCCTGTCGACATCTGGGGCCCATACAGGCAGTACATCAGCAAGTTAACGCAGGCCGCGCAGTCTCAGGCTGCGAGCTCTATTGTGCCAGAAGGGGTGGGATAGATGCTATTCACCCGACAAGGGTGCATTGTCTGCTGAGTCGGGATTGTCTTGTTGTTCTTCCGCGCTGCGGCCGGGGTGTGGGAGGGTGCTGCTGTTACCACTGTTGAGGATGCCTGGCGGAGGGCCGTGTGGTCCCCTGTCTCTTTGCTCGCTGGTCCCCGAGTGCCGAACCTGTTCTGCTAGCATTCACTTCTATGTTACACCGGTGTCCCGTGGTCACCCATTCAGCCGCTATTACCACCTTGTCATGATTGATGTGTTGCTTGTCGCTCTATCTCTCTTGTTGGCATTTTTCTTTTTGATGTGTTTTTGCATTATGTTTATCTCTTTGCATCATCCTTGTATACGTGCATATCACTGACAGAACTGGAAAACGGAAAATGGAGTTTATAGAATGTGTAACACCGTTCATCGTATTGTTGGTCACGCCTAGCGACTGTTTATTTTTATATCATTGCTGATGACATCTCTGATTTTATCCACACGCTATGTGACTGTATGTTTATGTGTACCAATCTGATGCAAATAAAGAGATTTAAAAAAAAAAAAAAGGGACATCTGCAGAAGAGGGATCCACTGACCGTTGTGAACACCAATCACACCATCGTTTCCAAGCTGACGCATAACGTTTGTGTGTGTTGGGGGTCCAAGCTTCACAGAGAAATCTGGCAGCATCCGAAGAAAGGCCTGGGATTTGCCAGCGTCCCCCGAAATCCGCCACGCCACAAGACGGAGATGACCTGAAAGAATGAGGGGGTGAGGTTCCAGAAGAGGGTCCAGCAACAGGTTCCACTTGCTGGGGAGAAGGAGCGGCGGGGAGCAGCTCATCTCCAGAAGAACCGGACACCACGCCTGGGCTCTCCAAAGAGGAGAGATGAGAATGAGCTCCGAAAGAAAGTGCCTTGTGCGGACCAGAACCCTGGGAATCATCACGAAGGGAGGAAATGCATAGCACAGGAGAGGAGGCCAAGACTGGAGAAACGCATCCGTGGCCAGAGCCTCCGGATCCGGACGCCAACTGTAAAACTGGGGAAGCTGTTTGTTCAGGCGAGAGGCAAATAGGTCTAGGTGACAGCGTCCCCAAATCCGGGACAAAATCCGAAACACCCGAGGGTGAAGCCGCCAATCGCTGTAATCCCGCAGGTGGCGAGAGTTCCAATCCGCTATTCGATTGTCGCGACCAGGAAGGTATTCGGCAATAACTGTGATCTGACGTTGCAGACAAAGATGCCAAAAGTCCTTCGCAATCTCCGCAAGGAGTCTGGACCTGGTACCCCCTGGCTTGTTGACATATCTCACCGCTGAGACATTGTCCATGCGGAGGAGAATGCAACAGTTAGACGCCTGAGGGGTAAGACAACGAATTGCGAAGGAGCCCGCAAGAAGCTCCAAGCAATTGATGTGAAGGGATAACTCCTCCCAGGACCAACGTCCCCCCGTCGCCAGAGGACCGCACCGGGGCCCCCAACCCCAAAGGCTCGCATCCGACTCTATCACCACATCCGGAGTCTTCCCGAACAGCGCTCGACCGTTCCAAGACTCCATGTGGTCCAGTCACCACAACATTTCCCAGCGAGCATCCTCCGAAAGAGGAATGAGGTCAGAGTAACAAAGACCCTTCTGAAGATGCCTGATCTTGAGGCGCTGAAGAGCTCGATAGTGTAAGGGACCCGGGAAAATCGCTTGGATCGAAGAGGACAACAGACCTACAATTCGAGCCACCGATCGCAACGAGACCTTCTGTTTGGACAGCACCATCCGCAACTCCCGTTTGATGGCCCTGATCTTCTGACCAGGTAGAAGGAGCTGGCAGGCAACCGAATCGATGCGGAACCCGAGAAAGTCCATAGTCTTCGAGGGCTGAAAATCGGACTTCAGAGGATTCACAAGAAACCCGAGAGACTGTAAGAGTTATATGGACCACTGTATATGAAGTTGCAAAAGGAGAGGGCATTGAGCCATAAGAAGAATGTCGTCGAGGTAGACAATCAAGCGGACCCCACGGGCTCGCAAAGATTCCACCACCGGACACAGCAGCTTTGTGAAGCACCACGGAGCTGAGGAGAGACCGAATGGAAGGACGGTGTACTCGAACCACTTCCCCAGCCATTGAAACTGGAGGAAGCGACGATGTGGACAATAAATTGGAACAGACAGATAAGCGTCTTTCAGGTCGAGACGGACCATCCAGTCCCCTTCATGAAGCAGGTCTCTTAGAAGATGGATACCCTCCATCTTGAAGTGACGGTATACCACTACGCCGTTGAAGTCCTTCAGATTGAGGACCAGACGGGAACCTCCTCCCTTTTTCTCCACCAGGAAAACATTGCTGACGAAGCCGTCGGGATGACGGGAAGAAGGAACGATGGCCCCTTTGGCCAGAAGAGAATCGATTTCCTCTGAGATGAATGTCTGATCTTGTTGGGAAAAAACATGGGGTAGAGGAAGACGGAGTTGGAGAGGGTGTTCGTAAAACTCTAGTTTGTAACCTTGCACCGTCTCCAACACCCAAGCATCGCTGGAGATTAGCTGCCGATTGTGGAGAAAATATCTCAACCTGCCCCCCAAAACAACCTCGGAGGCCAGAATCAAGCTCACCTGAGTTCGAGGAATCGTGACGTTTACCTTGGGCACCTCCATAACCTCCTTTGGTGTACTGTCCTCTCCCTTTGCGTGAAGGATAGAACTTGGATTTTCCTGAACTGTAATTGTCCTGTCCGCCACCCCTTTGGGACTGACCACCACGTTGGGTAGGATGGTTGGCTCCCCGGCCGGACGAACGTCCCCTTCGCCCGTCCTGTCTGGAAACCGGGCGGAAAGCCCGACGCAGATTGGACTGTGCTTTATCTAGGCCACTGAAAGTTGCCACAAACTTCGTAAGCTCCTTGAGAAAAGGATGGCCAAAAAGCAAACCCTGTGCCAGTGAACCAGATTCCGATGGAGCTAGATCAGTCAATTTTGGGTCGAGTTTGAGGAGAATGGAGCGACGGCGCTCACACGATATGGCGCAATTGGCATTGCCCAGTATGCAGATGGCCCTCTGAGACCATCCCACCAGTTCATCAGGGTCGATTAGAGCGTTAGACTCCTTTGCGCGATGCGCAAGGTCCAGAATCTTAGTGAGAGGACCAAGAAGGTCTAACATTTTGTCCTGACAGGACCTCCAGTACCTGTCTAGACCCTTCTTAGGATCCTTCGAATATTTTCTCATAGAGGTCACCATTGTCGGGTCAACATCAGGCGTATCTGTCAGTTTGTCTGAAAGATCTGGACGGGGACACTCTGACCGTAACCTAGCACGAACATCTTTGTCAAAAGAGTGACGAATATGCGTCTGCACATATTCAGCCACCTCAGGGGAGGGAAGCCAGGCAGTTGAATTAGGGTGGACAATGTCTGTAGGGTCAACGGTGAGAACCTGAGGGTTAGAAGGGGCATCTACAAAGTGCTCCTGACAAGCCTTCTTTTTTGGCGGAGGAACCACCGGGTCAGAGGATGAGGAATCCGAGGAGGAGGAATCTGAAGTCGAAGGAGAGCCCTGTGGCGCAGGCAAAAGGCTTTGAGGATTTTTTAGCAGGACGCGAAGTGCAGAGAGTCTTCGCAAGTTTAGCGAAATCCGCATGATGAGGATTTTTGGGAGACTTTTTAGAATGTCCAGAGGAAGGAGGCAACCAACCCTGTTGAGTGGCATAGTCTGACAAATGCCGTTTCAGAGGGGCAATGGCATGAAATAAGGCTTGACCCATGTAATCGGCATCCACTGAGCCTGAGGGCTCATCCTCATCATAATAGTACTCCTCATCATCATAATAGTCTCCCATGATGCCAATTAAAATTGTAGTATGCCCACTTGAGGAGAAAAAGGAATATCAACAACCCAAAGGGCAATGCTGGGGGAGTGCAACCCCAAAGCAAGCCAAAGCACAACAGGAACGAGCCTGACAGCACTTTAAAAATAATTAAGTGTGGAGGGAGGGCTTGCTTCAAAACGAAAAACACTCTAGGCAAAGCCTATGCATAATTTTACAACCCCTATTCTATTTTAAAACAGGGCGTATTCACTGAACTCCTGAGGAGAAAACGCCGTCTCTGCGCACCAGAAGACGCCTGCCGGAGCAGAAAGTCTACAAAAGGCACTGCGCATGCGCGAGAACAGCTGTGCCGGTCGATAAAGAGACGCGCAAGCCATACGCGCGTCTCTCAGCCCCCACTCCCGCTCCACAATACACAGAAACAGGCGCGGACGACGCGCGCCTGCAACCGGGGGGTGAGCACACGCCCCCGAAGCAACGCCGAAGCACAAGCGGCGAAATGTAACAGCTGATAAACGGCAAGGAAATAAGCAGTAAAGCTGCGAATTACAATACAACCAGCGTACAGGATAAGAACAACAACATATGCACAATAGTAGGAATAGAAGAAAAAGTGCACTTAACTGGCTGCGAAGCAGCAAAGAAAGAGGAAGTGTTGTCCTCTATGATACCTTTTATACAGTCTAGTCTCTATGGTCTCTTTGGTACTCATGGGATATGTAGTTTTTCGTTTTTTCTTTACTGTGTTCTTATTGGCTGCTGTATTTTTCAGTAAAGAAAGGAGAAAGCATAATCGGAGCCTCCGTCCTGCCATAGAATTATCTGCAGAAGCAAAGTCGCACAACTTCTCTCTAATCTGCTCGAGTATTTCATCCTATCTCAGCGCGGACCACACTAACACACTTAATCAGAACGCTTCTACATCACACTCACACAGTCCAATCTCAGCACGAATCACACTAACGCACCAATCAAAACGCTTGACGTTCTTTAACCCCTCCGCTGCGCTGAACGTTCCGCGCTGGTGCGGAACGTTCTATTGCGCGGGCGGGGCCGCGATGTTCAATGGACGTGCGCGCACGCGACGTCCGTTGAACGTGGCCAGCACTCAAGGGGTTAACAACTGTCCAATACCAGCCTGGTTCTTGTTGACGTCAGCTCTACTCCTACTGACCCCTCCTTTACAAAAAATTATCGGCCCTGATTTTTATAACCTTTTTTTTTTACAAAATCGGTTAATTATAACATAAAACACATTTCCATTGTCTGTTCCATCAAAACAAAAGATATAGTTTGTTCACGCTTATAAGAATTCTGTTTTTTCAGTAGGCAGCGCTTACCTCTACCCTACCACAGAATTTAGTTTTGCCAATAAAGTAGCATTTCTCTCTACCTTACCCTTCAATCAAGCAAGAGGCAACCTGTTTCTCTGGGGATAAAACACACGCGGAGACTATACTGCTCCTGAGAATAAAGGCCAGAGTTTCACAAGAATACCTGTCGCTATCTCACTCAGCTCAACTCATACAATTAAATTCCTGTCATAAAACAATCCTGTGTTATCACCAAATTGAAATCAGACAATGCACAATTCCAAGTGACTTCTCTTGTCACATATATCCACTTCCTACTTCCCGGAAGCTTTAAAATTCCGACTACATATAACGTAATACCAACTCAACATATAGTGTTAAACAAAAAACATTAATAATCAATAATCTCCAAAGTGACCCATAGAAACCATAACTCTGCTACCAAGAAATCTGATGCAGCGGGTCTAACATAAGACCCTTTACCTTTGTCACCAATCCAGGAAGTGAAACTCTCTTACTATTTACTCATCGGTGGGGCCCATAACACTTAAAACCGCACACTCTCACACAGTTCCTGAATCAGTGAAAACTAGACGAGCTACAAGACAGCGGGGTACCTTACTAACCTATACAATAAGTATATACATTTTATACATTTGATCATAATAGCTATCAGTTCAAACAATACATCAAGGTACTCCGCTATTTGGTCGATGGACCAACTAGTAGGAAATTAGTTGATGGCGATCAAGTCCAGCTCAATCACAATTTAAACCTTTAGCATCTATCTATCATGACTTTTTTTCTACTAGTCACAGACTTGAGTTTATTTTTCATAAGATTTTATCTAAATTCTTTTAACGATAATTCAAAGTCAATTAGGATTCATTAGGCAAATACATCTAAGCTATTTATTTTAACACAATCAAGCATAGGAAAATTAGAAAATGGAAAATACTCATTACCCCTTGGTCATAGGGCGATGAAGAGAATGGTGCACCTGAAAATGAACCGCAGATCACAAGATAGGTTCCCAAGCTCACTGTCTGTCCCTCTAACCTCCTCGGACGTCTCCTTCCCGAGATTGAATTCCCGCGACGTTCTCGTTCCTTTTCCCCATCAGAGTTCAGAGTCCAAAATCTTTCTCAACTGACAGCATGTCGTGCTGAGCAAAGGTACGAAAAATAAAACCACGATCGCACAAACCCTAAGCACAGGCTCCTTTTATACCCTTTCACTAACTTTCTATACCCCAAAATTGAAACTTACGAAAAATAAAACCACGATCGCACACACCCTAAGCACAGGCTCCTTTTATAACCTTTGACTAACTTTCTATACCCGAAATTGAAACTTTTAGGGGCTACATATATTTCTGATTGGTTCGTTGGAGGGGTGGTGATGATCACCTCATTGTCCTCCTAGTTCAAAGCAGTTCACAATTTCCAGAGTCATTCTGAATTTTCACATTACTTCATACATATTTTCATTTATATTTTGTTAAAATTCTTTGTATCACTTTTCATGGTCATGCTTCTGTTCATCCTCTGGAGTACAGTCCTCCCATCTGTTCCCATGCTTTTTGAATAGTCTCTTTGGCACAACTCCTGTTGCAGGTCAAGCTGTCCTTAACATCTCTCACTCCGGACATTGGCCATACACTCGTGACTGAACATCCATTCTGACCATGTGCGGGGGCCATCTTTATTTTCTTTTGGGCCGTCGCATTTCACATCAGCCATTTTCAAACAAGGCCTAACAGAGCCAAATCGGAACTAATACGAAAGCAAACATAACAGAAATTAGATATAGAATATAAGCCCTTCTGTTTACCGCCCACCATTCAGATTCAAATTCAGAAGATCTTTATTCGGTTATTTGCAGAGAACAACCATAAAAGCACAGTTTAATAACATCATAAAAACTGAATGATTAAAAAACCACATTGTCCCCAGGTATAAAACACAGTTAATCTGTTAAAAAATATATACAACAGTATCAAGCGTTAGCCATCCATGCTGACTCTAAATTTTAAGGCTAATTTTAAAAAACTAATTACTGATGATGAAAAAGCTTTATTCGAGTTATACACTCATAAAAGCACACACATATAAGTTTATACATTTTAAAACTCTAGACATACGTTGACAATAAAATACAGTTAAAAATACACAATACACACACATAAAATATTTACCAATAATAGTTAATATAAGCTTTCTCATAAAGTGCTAAAGCTAAATGCATGTTAAAGTGCAAGATCCTCCGCTTTGCGGGCCATACCCAAATTTATACAGTCAAAAGCTCTTAACGTACATATTAGCAGCATTTTACAATTTAAAATTCATCTTTCTCTCCCGCAGGATACTGGCAATGATAATTCATGCAAGCAAAAAGGTAAAATTCAAAGCATATTAGGAGATAGAGCCCTCCGCCTTAAGGACCAAGCCCACCCCAGGTATTTTGCCGTTCCTATTACAATGGGTAATTCGGTGGAGGAACAAATAATTCTCAACCCCTCGACACCACTTAACACACCAAGGTTTCTACAAACAGGTGCCAACCAGGATTTTCTCGGTTTTACATAGGCCTCACACAGGAATAGAAAATGTGCGATACTTTCGTTTGGGGCGCCACATGTCGGGCAACACGAACTACTACTAGTTCCCCAGCTGGACGTCAATGACCTCAGGGGGAGGGAACCTGCCCTTAACTGGAAAAATAATTTCCTGTCTAACGGAACAGTTATAGTGTCCCAGTACTGTTCTAGGGCAGGTCTTGTTTTAATTTCCATAAACCTACCCCCCATGGATTCTGAGGTTGCGCTCCTCCAAAGAATCTGGTCAATATAATCCCAATATTTGGCTTTTATAATGGTTTTACTAGGGAACACTTCCCCAAGGGGATTTTCCCAGAGTTTGGAGAGACCAAGCTCAGCAAGGACGTCCCTGAGCATTTTTAGCCATGTAATTTTGTGGAAGACGTCTGATTTAACCAAGGCTGAGAACCCCTCAGCATAGTGTCTAATTTCTGGGGTCGTCCATAGCCGTCTCCAGTAGAGAATAGGCCTTAGTCGGGCACGATCGCTAAGCGATCTTCTTCCTAAATCCAGGCCAAGCGGTATTAATGGGGTACTTTGGGGGAGGCTAGTTATCCCTCTCAGAAACCTGTTCTCAGATCTTTGGAGGGTAGTAAGCCTCTCAAAGCCCCAAACTTCAGCCCCGTAAAGGGCTGCGCCCAAGGCTTTTGCGTCGTATACCATATTACTTACCATACTTATATTACATATAAGGTACATTCAATATTTAGCAGCTGTAGGTAACAAAGGGCGGGTTTAACCTGGATAAAATTCAGTCTTTTGAGGAGAGGCTTGAGGTAAACCCTCCGGGGAATATCATAAAAAGGGCAAAAAAAAAAAAAGTGCACCAAATCCTGCAGAGACATGCAGTCGCAGCCACAGGAAGGTAGCACTTGGCCTTAGTGGCTACCTCTTGGAACAGCTAGCAGCAAATGAAAGAGGTCCAGCCGAAACCTAATTAACAAGAAACGATCATAGCTCGACATTGGCCAAGTCAAGTAAGGTTCCATGCTTAATGTAGTCTGTAGGACAACATAATTTCTATTACTGCTTTTCTTTAGTTCCTCCTCCTCCCGCTGAAAAAGCTGCAAAAGAGAGAAGGTGTTTTTCACGGACTCGACGTCAGTTACAGTGATGGAGTCGGGGTTTGAGAAAAGTTCAGGACGCCCGAGTGCAGAGAAACATTTTTTCAGATATATTAGCCACGGGATTTTTAACATATTATCCCATGTCAGTGCTTCTCTCAGGAGCTGGTGGTTTAGCGGGAGGTCCTTATTTAGCCAGCACTTCAGCCAGAATGTTAAAGGCCGAAGTGCAATGATGTCACCTAAATAAGGAGAACCTAGCTCCTCGTGCACTATGAAATTTGCAGTTCCTCTCGGGACCCCCAGGAGCTGTTTCATGAAATTGTTTTCTACTACCAGCAAGTCCTTAACAGTTGTGTGCCCCCATAACTCACTTCCATAACAACCTATTGCCACACTCTTGGCCTGATATACCTTTAAAAGAGCGGCGATTGGACGTTTCCCCATTTTCCTCGCAAAGTTAAAAATTGCCGCATTTGCCCGTGTTATCTCCCCTTTTTTCTTCTGTACAGTGGGCCCCATTTCAGTTGGTTATCGAACAGGACCCCTAGGTATGAAAAAGTTTTTGTCGTAGAAATATTCTCCCTATTTACATAGAATGGTAACTCCTTGTTATGTGCTGTACCTACATTCATAACAAATGATTTTGAGTTATTAATGGAGAGATCCCGGGATTTCATGAAGGTAAAGAAGGTGTCAAGCAGCAGTTGAAGCCCTTTTGCGGTCCTTGCCAGCAAAGCGGCATCGTCCGCATAAAGTAAAACGGGTAGCCCTTTGCGTCCGACATAGGGATAGTCAGCACATGTTTTTAAAAGAGTATTTTCCAAGTTGTTGATATATAAATTAAAAAGGAACGGGGCCAGGATGCAACCCTGTCTTACACCCCGGTGTCCTCCGAATCCTCTGGTCACCTTCAAGTCCTGGGTGTATCGCACATTAGCTCGGGTGTCCAGGTGTAGATCCGCCAAGAAATTGACCAGGGTCTGTTCCACCCCCATGTTTCTCATAGCCTCCCATAGTTTGGCCCTGTTGACACAGTCGAAGGCTGACGAGAGGTCCATAAAAGCCATGTGGACTGTGCCCTGACGTGCCAACGTGTATTTCCCCAAAACCATGTATAAGTTGAGGCACTGAGAGATGGTAGAATGGCCTAGTCTAAAGCCATACTGGATTGGGGAGATGATGTTATTTTCGTCAGCCTAGGTTGTTAACCTGTTCAGGATTACACCACCTACTACTTTTACAACCAAGTCAATTAAGGATATTGGTCTGTAGCAGGATGTGCTGTTACTTCCCCTTTTTTGAAAACGGGGACTATTGTGGACAACCCCCAAGACTTTGGGCAACCGTGGTCAGCTGCTGCATTAAATACAGCGGAGAGAACGGGTGCCCACAGTGATATCCTTGATTTAAAGAGGTCCGGGGGCAGACCGTCGGGCCCGGGTGCTTTCTTACTGGTTAGGCCCATAATGCCCTTCTCCACCTCACGAATGGTGAAGCGCAGGGGGATAGTCCCAGGGTCACCTTTGTCATATGTTGGCTGAGATATATCACTATTAAAAATACAACTAAAATGGGAGACCCAATCATCTTCGGATATGTTAGTGCCCAGAGACGGAGTCATCTGAGGATTCAAACAGGGGTTTGTTTATAAGACCCCAAAATTTAGTACTATTACCAAGTGTTACAGGGTCTAGCAGATTTTCCCAAATGGACGCTTTTACTTCTGCTTTGCATTTAACCAAAGCCCTTTTGTAGGCAAGCCGAGCTGCCCTAATGTTTACCAGGTCCCTTGGTCTAGCTTTTAGGGCTGACTTTAGATCGCGGCTTGCCTTAAAGCAAGCGTGATCAAACCACTTTGGCACATTACAAGTCCGTCCTGTAGAGGGTACTATTAACATTTCCCCGACTTTAATGACTATGCCATTAAAGGCTGATAGAATTTCCTGGGCTGATGGTGCAGGAGAAACGCAGGTGGATAACTCAGCATTACATGTCCTATTAATCTTTTCGTAAAGTTGGGCCGAGTTCACCATTTCCCACTTTAAACGTCTATTACCGTCCGTGCATTTTAAAACCCCACTGTCTGGCCTTTCTTCTTGTACATTGAGGAACGTACCTCCTAAATGAATACAAACAGGATTATGGTCACTCAATGAGTTCTCTAAAATTTTAAAGTCAGACATATAAGAACTAAGGTTGCTAGTGTAGAATATATGGTCAATATATGAACCCCCCGCATGTCCTTTAAAGGTAGGGGTTTCATAGAGAGTGTGATCATCCACCTGGGACATGGCAGTAAGTAAGTCAAAATCATCCATAAAGGCATTCAACAAATTGCCACGAGGGGAATGATCGTAGTGAAAGCCTTCAAGTCTGTTACAACCCATTGAGCCTATTGGTGTGGTTGCTGGGTTCCCACAGGGGTGTGCGTTTAAATCTCCTGCAATTACAACCTGATGTGGGAGTCTCTCCATATTGTCCCTAAGAAAAGGATCCAAATCCACGATCTTGCAACCCCCTTTAAGGTTAACAGCGTTATAAAAATTAATTAGTGCTAGTGATTCTTGCCCCTTTTTGATCATCAATATTTGGAAGTAATTATCACTAGAGGGAAATCTTTTGACAGAGCATGTAAGTGCTAGATCAATATACACAACGAGACCCCCTTTGGCTCTGCCACTCCTCGAGGGCTCTGCTGGCACAAAAAAACTTTTATATCCTTCTATAAATATGCTGTTTCCTACCAGCCAAGTCTCTTGTAAGCAGATTAGGGGATAGGATTTTATAAAGGACACCCAAGATGGATCGTTGATTTTACTGGCTAAACCGGCAATGTTCCATGAAATTACATTATGCCTCGCTACAGTTGTTTCCTCTGGAGTAGGAACTTCGCCCCTTGAGGCTTTGCTGATGGGATTAGCAGGACTTGGCTCAGGACTGTCTGCTACCACTGATCTTAGATCCGTATTACAATTCCATTAACGTCTGTGGATTTGAATATGTTCGTGGGTTTGTGGGAGCAAGATGTTAACTGACTCGTTATGTGTCGGTGGGCCATTGATCAACGACAGGTGTCCCTCAGTGACGATTGTTTCCTTGAGTGTGTTCTTCAGCTGATGGTTATTAATATCCCCTGTGGCTGGATTAAATAACTCGGCTTCCTGTACCAACCGCCTGATGTCTACACTTTGTCGGGGGTGTGGGAGGATATCTTTAGCTGGTGTAAGCGGTATTTCATGAAGTCAATCCACTCCCTCAAGGCCTTCCTGCTGATAGAAGGCAGCAAACCGGTTAGAGATGGGTTGCCCTGTACTTGCTGTTATAGTAGTCAAGGTGCCCTTGTTCAGAGATGTAATTGGGGTACATACTACCATGTGCCATTTGGTGATTATCATGTGGGGTGTAGTACCTGGTTCTCTGAGGTGGTTGTCGATTTGGGTTCCTTTGGGCCATGGAGGGCGGCGAATAAAAGTAACTAAGATCTACAGTTTGTATTCTACTTTTTAAATCGCCGTCCCTCCAACCGCTGATGTAATTATCCACCCGCCGATCTTTAAAATGTATAATTATGCAGTCACCCTCGTAATCCTTTTTCCCCTGTCCCACCCAGTCTATTCTTCTGACCTGTAGAATTTGACCACATATAGCTTGAGGGATAGGTCTGTGTCTAGTTAGCCAATGACTAAATGTGTTTTTTAACTCTAGTTGGCCCTCAAATTTCCCTATATCTAAGGTTGGAACTCCTATCATGATCACGGTGTAGGGTATGATTCCGGTGGTAGGTCAATACATGGGAGTTTACTGACTGGGACTGGGCTAATGGGGTGATCCTGTCGGCTGTTACTGTTGTCATTATTTAGGACCTCTGCTGCCCACTCGGTCTCGCCCCCCCCCCTCTGTGGTATCTGGCCCAATGTTGCATGGTAGCACACTTAAGGTGACTGTCACATCTGGGCTCATACCCGGTGCGGCTGATGAGACCTTGGATGGATCCATGTGTCCCTTAGCTATAGTTTTCAGTGGCTGTAAGGGTTTAGGCAGTTTGCTTTGGCCTGGTGTTGCAACTCGGGTGTTCTTATTAGCGGCAGGGCGCGGTGGCTTGATTATATTTGTTTGAATAGCCTGAATTTGAGGGGTTTTAGTATACTTTAACAACATTTCATTGTTCTGCAAGAGAACTTCTTCCAACTTATCTACTTTCTTGGCCATCATTTTAACTCTTTGTATCAGGGGGAGCATGAGGGACTTCATCAGGTCCTCGATTTTCCCCTCAATAGTGTCTAAATAGGTGTCATTGTCACTTGCCCTGTTGGTAAGCTTGCTATCGGTAATGACTATTTGGGGGTCTATACTATTCTCTACAAGTTGCAATTTGCTCTGATCTGCTGATGTGGTGTTTTTTACTGCAGGGTTAAAACCCCTCTGGCTATGCCTGAATTTGTGTTTATCGTATTTCAATTTTGCCCTAGGTTTCTGTATCATCCTCGCCCTCCTCCTGATTATCGTGGTGCCTATATTTCCTATCCCTTGGGTACAAGTATTTGGGAGAATTATGCTGTTGGGAGTTCGGGAGGCTTCCGCTACTACTACTACTACGGAGGCATCGGTATGTGTAGAAGGTTCTGTGGTTGACTGGATGTTAGGTGTCATAGATAGCCTGCTTACCCGGGTAACAAAGTCAGGTGGAGGGGTAATACTTAGAGGGACTAACTGCCTGTTCTCTGTATCCGGGAAGCCCACAAAAGATTCCGTTAGGATGGAGTCTTGAGAGTATGCTGTGTGTGTGGATGAGTTAGCTGTTATAGATGTATCCTGCACTTTCTGCATGGAAAGACACATACTTGGGGGCAGTGAGAGGCGCCTCTCCGTGTTTTCAATCGCGTTAACAACAACTCCTATTGTTTGTTGGAGCATTCTGTCAATCGCGGTGAGGGTCGGGAGGGGAGTGGTAACTTGGGTCTTCTGCCTAGAGGTAGACCGAGTCGACATTGGAGTGGTCTTGCTTTTGTTCATTATGGTGGTGCTACGTCTACTGACGGTATAGATTTATCCTGGTCAAAGGAAGTGCAATTTACACAACTTAAACCGTTGGTACACATAGATGTTGTCTAATAATAATCTATTGACACCATGAATCAGTCATGAAAGATAATAACAAAAAAGAAAGTCACCTTGGTAAGAGTCTGGGGGGCACGAAAGGACCAAGAAAAATGGCCCATCCCAGTCTCTTCGGGCCTCTGAGGGCCACAGAGGGCCCGCCCTTTGCCCGGGCTTAGCCCGGCGATCACGCGCGCTCCCGCGACGCGTGAGGAACTCTGGTCTTTTTGTGCGCCTCCGGGCGCGGCTGGAAACGTCAATGGGCGGGGCCTGGAGGGATTGTGGGGGTGGAGTCCCCCCGCTAGGCGGCGGCGGATTATAGGCGGCGGTGGGGGGGACCAGATGCCCGGTTACAGCTCTCCCCAGCGATCTCCCCACAAGGACGGCAGGCGTGGCGGCACGGAACTTGGCTCCCTCAAGGACGGCAAAATTAGTAAGGCTCTCCCACTCCTTTAGCGGAGCTCCGGTCTTTTTGTGCGCCTCCGGGCGTGGCTGGAAACGTCAATGGGCGGGGCCTGGAGGGATTGTGGGGGCTGTAGTCCCCCTGCTCGGCGGCCGCGGTTTATAGGCGGCGGCGGGGGGGACCAGATGCCCGGTTACAGCTCTCCCCAGCGATCTCCCCACAAGGACGGCAGGTGTGGCGGCAAGGTACTTGGCTCCCTCAAGGACGGCAAAATTAGTAAGGCTCTCCCCACCATTCTAATTACCCATGTTAGGTATTACCTAGCAAAATCGACAATCAAAGCTATTATACTTACCATCTGCATTATTTGCCACGATAAAATTCTACTTAGACAAAATACATGCACTTTACTCTTCTTTTCTATGTAATCACAAACCTATATTCATTCGATTCACATTTTATTAATAAATTAGGTTTTGCAATATAGCAGTTAGTTCCCACGTGTAATGTCTAAATAAAAGGTGCAATTAATTCACATGCTTCACACGGTTCATATTATTAAAGTTATGAGGGCATTAACTTTGAAGGGGGTACAAAAATAGTTTGTATTTCCCCTGCTCCATCACTAACAACCACTGACAACGCGTACTGGCTTGTTGTAATGTTACTTGTTGTAATATATATCTGGATGCGATTACAGAAACAGCAACACTATGCTGAGCACAGATTTTTAGTTTGGGTTTTAAGCCACTCCCTTAGTTACATCGGCCACGCCTCTTTGAGAGACCCCCCCCCGGTTTAAAAGCCCTGTTTACAGTTATGTGTAGGGTGACCAACTGTCTGTAAATTTCACGGACCGTCCGTAATTGGGACCTCACGTCCGTTGTCCGTGAGGATCCCTTTTACGGACGCCTTTTGTCCGTAATTTTAGCCATCACAGGGAGCAGCACTGCTCCCTGTGAGAGGCCTCCTCCCTGATGAGGCCGCCTGGCACTCCTGCTGGAACACAAGAGCAGCCCCATCCGCCCATTTTAATTCTGTCTGCGGCTGATTGCCAAATACAGAATGTCAATAGGGCAGTCTGTGTGCAACTCTGCTCATAATGTGAAAAGGTGGGTGAGTAAATAAGTGAAGGAATGTGTGAATGGCTGGATGCATTACTGAAAGGATGAATGAGAGGGTGAATGGATATATAATGAAAGAAAGGATGGATGAGTGAATGAGTGGAAGTATGGATGAGAGAAAAGGTAAATGGATGTATGGGTGGAAGGGTAGATGGATGGGTAAAAGGGTGGATGGGTGTGTGAAAGGATGGATGGATGAGTGAAAGGGCAGATGATGGGCAAGTGAATGGTTGGATGGATGAGTGAAAGGATGGAAAGGATGGTTGGATTGATGAATTGATAAGTGAAAGGGTGAATGGATGGATGAGTGAAAGGGTGGATGTAAGGATTGATGAGTGAGTTAAAGGTGGGTAGATGGACGAAATAATGTATAGATGAGTGAAGAAGTGAAAGGGTGGATGGATGAGTAATAGGATCAATGGATGGATTCATGAATGGATGAGTAGATGGATGGGTGGGTGGGTGGATGGATTCGTGAAAGAGGGATGGAGAGAGAAAGGGAGGATGAATGACAAAAGGAGGATGAATGACAAAGGGTGAATGGGTGGAGGAATAAGTGACTGGGTGGATGGATGAGTAAGTGAAAGGATGGCTGGATGGGTGAAAGGCTAAATGGCTGGATGGATGAGGGAATAGATGGATGCGTAGAAGAGTGGATGGATGACTATGGATGGATGGGGTGAAAGGGTGGGTAGATGAATAATGGATTGATGAGTAAAAGGGTGGATGGAGAGATGGATGAAAGGATAGATGATGGATAGGTTTGCAAATGATTGAAAAGGTTTTGATATGGATGGGCACATAGATGGAAGGACCGAATGAATGGTGAAAGTCTGAATGATAGATAAAAGAATTATTTCACCTTGTAGCACCCATTATCTTAAGTAACATTTCCTATACATCGATTTTCACGTTAATATGAGTCATTGTCTCTATATAATGTGTGTGTGATGTAACAAACTCCGACACCCTGCCCTACATACTTGGGACGAGTAACACTATAAAAGAAATTAAGTACACATGAGAGACGGTCTATGTGAAGATGAGGAGCACCATTGGAGGGTGGTAGTAAGCCCGGACTGGCCGGATCGGGCATCGGGTGTTTCTCTGGGAGGCTGGAAAGGGGAGGGGAGCGGTTTTGTTACTGGGGGCTGGCACTGCAAAGTTCCTTGTATATCTAGTAGTTTTCAATCAACAAAAAAAGAGGCCATTGTCTGGTGACTAATGTATCTGCTGGAGCGAGGTGCATATTTTGAATCGTCTGAAGTAGCAATCAGCGGCCATTCTGAAAAACCGTGAAGTGCACGATTGTCTCAACCTAATATAAACGTATTCTTACGCATCCAAGGTCAACAATCCCACCGCAGGAACGCTCGCAGCCCTGCCTGTCGCCCCCGCGCGCCCCACATTCTTGCCTTTATTTTTTCTCATAGGCACGTCACGCCTTAGATATTCGCCTTCGTTCCCCGCTTCCTTTTGAATGCTAAAGCGCGCGCTTCGCGCCCCTACCACCCCAGAGTGTGTTCAAAATGTCCCCTTAGGCTGATTGTTGCGCAGCATATGTTTTTCGTTTTAACGCTAAAGCACGCGCTTCGCGCCACTACCACCCCAGAGTGAGTTCAAAATGTCCCCTGAGGCTGATTGTTGCGCAGCATATGTTTTTCATTTTAAGCATTTTTATATAGCCGGACTTTTCCCGAAGGTGTCAAAGCGCTTCACAATAAGAACAGTAAAGATACATTAGGAGAAATTAACTAACGCCCAAACACCAATCTAATTTGGAGGATCATCACACCATACATTGTTTTCTATACATCCAATATTGGCAATTGTCTAAATTGTCTAGTTGTCAGTGAGCCGTGAGAAGGGCTTCCTGTGGGAGGGGGAATTAGGGGGATTTTCGTAGTAACGTGAACAATATTTTTCGCCGTTCATGTGGCGCTTGAAGTGATGAGCCACATCAGAGACCCCGTTCAAAATGTTATCTATTTTTGCTTCCTCTGTCCCGACAATGCATTTCCTCCCTTTGCGCTTTATCGGAGAGCTAGCCTCTATTTCTATTAATATTTCCCTGCCATCTGTTGCACCACCCCCTTTTGTACCAATCTGTTGCAAAATAGTCATAAATAATGGCTGTGTCAAGCCAAATGCTATAAAGGGTTAATGCGCCTTCTCATCGGAGACATAACTGATAATAGCTCTGAGCGGAGCAGTGTGCCCAGAAGTTTACCCACAAAGCGCTGCCTAAACACGCCTACTCCTCAATCGCCTCTGCTCCCACGATGCCATGAATTTGTCACGCTCTCCTCAGGAACCTTTAACGGACCCTCCTTATTCAATAGCTAATTCCCAAAATTATTTGAAACAGGCCAGGTCCTCCCTGGCCTCGAACCCCACGCTCAATAAGGAAATACCGCTGGCTCCTACCCGGGGTATACCGCCTTCTAAACCCACGCCGGCCCCCTACTCAATTCTAAATTATCAACATAATATCAATTAAGCGTCGACAAAAACTGCCCTAAATCAGGGGCGGCTGGTGACATTTGAAAGTGGTGAGGCGTAAATACTGCACTGTGGCGAGCGCGCGCAGCGTGCGAGGCCCACCCACCTATGGGGGATTCGGGGGTTCTCCCACGAGTACATTTTGAAAAAAGAGTGGGCAAATGGTGCATTCTTAAGCACCCTGGACTCACACAGGCACACTGCTCACCCTGCGCTCACACAGACATCACCGACCCTGCACTGTCACAGACATCACTCACACAGGCACACTGCTGACCCTGCGCTCACACAGACATCACTCACCCAGGACTCACACAGGCACACTGCTCACCCTATACTCACACAGACATCACTCACCCTGGACTCACACAGGCACACTGCTCACCCTGCACTCACACAGTCATCACTCACCCTTCAATGCACTGCACTCAATAGGTTTCATGTCTTTCAGCCTGTCTAGGCCCGACATTGCCTGGTGACAGACTCCAGTACATAACACCACGTCAGCTGGGCCCTCTGAGCAGCTGGGGGTGCTCAGGACAGACCCAAGAATGCAAGCAGCCCCCCCACAGACACTGGTGTTATTGTAGGCTGTTCGTCACTGCAACAGCCTACACTGCAAAGGAATGTGGATTATATGTTTTGGGATAAAGAATATTTTATTCATTTTTTCTTTAAGTTTATCTAACCTGAGCTTCGCCCAAAGGCTTTGGAGTGCTGAACAAGATTACATTTTAGGCATAAGGAATTTAGGTAATTTGCCCAGAATTGCAGGACAGAAGGAGTTTCGATCTGAACCCTGTTCCTCTATGCCAGTTAGTACCCGTTAGCCACCATACCACATCTCCTCTTCAGGCAGCAGAGATGTGATCAGCCACTCGTGGATTTCCTGTTGAGCTCATATGTTTGACTGCTTGTCCCACATTCAGTCCCTCAACAACATCTTGAGGCGGTGGGGGGTGCGCCAAGGGAGAATAACATTAAGAAAAACGTACCTGACCGCCTCTGTTCCTGGTCCGCGTTGGCGCCTCATCTCCAAAACAGGAAACGGAACAGGAACAGCAGCACCGAGTGGCAACCCCTAAACCAATTTGCAGTGCCAGGGCACAGTTAATCCTCGCCCGCAGCACGCTCATTAGGAGACCGAGGGGCTCCTAATGGGCATGCACTAACAAGTTAAAACACAAGTGCGAATGAGTGGGCCCGGTGCGAAAATTCGCCCTCCGTCCCCACTCATGCGCACTTGTGTTGTGCTGCTGCCTGCTGCCCCCATGTCTGACAATGCATGTCAGTCAACATGACGGCGGTCTGACGTCATGCTGGCTGGCATGCATTGTCAGTTCTCCCTCTGCGTCGGTCTTTGAACTTAAGTAAACTATTCAGTTTACTTAAGTTCAGAAACATCGCAGCTGCGGGCGGCTGCGGGTGGTGGGGCTACGCCCTAATGGACGCACCGCGCCTGCCCTAAATACGAACCTTGCCTGCTGTGCTATGCTGTGAGGCCCCCTCACCCTGGTACCCGCCTCAACGTCCAACTTCCTTCTAGCTGTGACCCGCGGCACCCGAGGCAAGAGGACAAAGAGGGCTTCCCCCTCGTGGTCAGTGTTCTTATCCCTTTCCCTGGGGAGGGGTCGCCTGCGAGCTTGTCCTACCTCCTCGCATTTCCTGCTAACACCTCCCACTCCCCTTGACCACATGTCTACTGCTGGCCCAGCCTCTTTCTCGCCGCCTCTCGCCCGTAATGCCACTAAAGGCCCCCCTCCCCAAGGCGTGGGGGGGGGGCCTCTCAAAACCGTGAAGTGCACGATTGTCTGAACCTAATATAAACTTATTTTGACTTGTACTTAGGTGGTTGTCTATTTACTTACTTATATACTATTGTGTGACCTCCTCTGACGTGTCTATAAAACTTACCTTTTGTCCCAAAGATTTGTCCTGAATTTTGACCTTTTGTCCTGAATTTTTGTCCTGAATTTTGTCCCTTTAATTTGTCCTGAATTTTTACACTCACCGTCCTGAATTTGCGCCTATGCCAGTTGGTCACCCTAGTTATGTGTGGTATGTTTACTGTCCAAGGTTTTTTAAAACCATAATCATACCACTCAGTTCATCCTCATGTGGTGTGCGGCACCATCTTCTCTCATGATCCTGACAAACAGAAGGCCTACACTTCGAGGGTTACAACGCCTAAAAAATGTCACTTCATCCTCATTGTAGAGTCTACAGACTGGCAGCCTTATTTTATAACATTTCCTAAATAAATATCCCGTAGAGTGAACTCTCCCAAAAGCTCTGCACAATTATCTTAATCAAGCCATTTACAAATCTGGAGTAGGTAAGCTCACCCAATGGAAGTGGGGTTCATGAGCGTAGCAATAGCACGGATTGCTCAAAAATATTCCACTATTATCGAAAACAAATCTTAGCTGGATCTGTTAGGTCGTCAATCACAGACAAGTTAAGTATCAACCAATTCACTTTCTGGCCCAGTCCATCCAGTTTTCAACTACCGACTAGTACCACCCTTAATCTAAAGAAAAAAGAAACTGAGCATGCGCAAAGAAATGATACTGCTCACTGGAACACGCTCTGTGAGAAACAGATCAATCCAGAAGGGACCGTTTTTCCTGTAAACAAAGAAGATCACACCGTGCGGGTACTCGGCGTCTCTGCAGATGGCATGTGCAGAAAGTGTGAATGAGTGTCACACTTGAAGTGTAGTGTCTATGTCCTGCGCAAGCCCGTGTGTTTCGGAGCGGGATCACATGCACGGATTAAAGAACTAGACAAGACCGCACAGCAGTTTGTTTTTCTTTAAACAGGATTGGTTGAGTAGTTGGCAAAACTGTTGTTTCTGCACCGACCCTGTCTGTGACGGTTCTGTGTGGCACAATGAAATCTAGGAAAGAAAAGTCCAAACGGGATTCGGAGGAGGTGAGTAATTTTTATTTATTTATTTATTTATGCGTTTTTATATAGCCCGGACTTTACCCGAAGGTGTCAGAGCGCTTCACAACAGGAACATAACTGATACATGAGAACATTACAGGTGACCAAAATACAAAAGCAAACGTTACATTAAATGAAGCAAAAATGACAATCGTGAGCCAACAAAATATAAGAGGTAGCAAACGGTGCATTACAAAAGTGACAAACGTGAGCCAACAAAATACAAGAGGTATCAAACGGTGTATTGCAGGAGGAAAAAGTGACGTGTGCAGGTTACAAAAGCGTACAAAATAAACATAGAGGTATAATACTGCAATATATGGAGGACACTCAAGCACAAGAACAAACGTTACGTAGGCACTGGTGGCACTTGTGCAGGTATCAAAAACAAGCAAAAGTAAGAGGTAGAAAACAGTGTGTTACAAGAGAAAGTGACATGTGCATGTTACGCAAGAGTCCAAAACACAGGTAGAAGGATAATACCGCAATAAATGGCAGACTCTCAAACCACAAGAACACACTGGGAAGATACTTCCATAGTCATGTAAAGTAGATTTTTCAATAATTGAAGGGCTTCCTTCAGATAATAGAGAGGGCATGGATAACATTTGGAAGTGTGTTTGAAGGAGAACTTTGAGGTCAGTTTTGAAGGCCTGGGAGGAGGTGGTGGTCCGGAGCGGAGGCGGAGGTGAGTTCCAGATTCTCACTGCGCTGCCTGAAAACGAATAATAACCATGCTGGGCATCTCTTCCAGAAGTGCGCCCTTGATGTTTATTTCTTCCATTAATCATGGAGCTAATATTTTGTCAGATCGGTGAACAGAGGCACAGGAGATTGTGATTTGCCCAGGATCAAACTGGTTATTTAGTGGTAGACCTGAGAATGCAACACACTACTGCCTGCTCATACATGCCAACATTTCAGAGCAGGAAAGGGCGATATTTTGAAAAATATGGGGGAATGTATTATTCCCGTTGACTTCTATTGGCACAAAAGCAATTTAAGGTGGGAGACAGGTAAAATAAAGCAATTTTTGGCTTTAAAAAGCAAGAGTCTCCCTCCTGGATCCGGTCTGTTGGAATGTATGCTTCCTGCAAAGTGTATACAGTCACCACTAGATTGTATGCGGGTGAATATACCCAGGGCACAAGTCCTAAAAAATAGAAGTGGGGGAACTAACCTAGTTAGGCAGTATGCAAGTGACATCATGTCACACAACATCACGTCGGGCGACATCACGGCACACAACATCACGGCGCATGACATCACAGGAATTGACATCATAGGAAGTGGCATTACAAGCCACGACTTTACAGGAAGTGGCATCACAAGAAGTGACATCAGATCTAAACCCCTCACATATATGTTTAGCAGGTCTATCATGTGTGCGTTTGAGCGCATTCCGTGGATAATAGCACTGTGAACTATGGGAGAGGATATGTGACTTCTACACCTTGCAATCCCCCAGTTTTATGCAACATCCTGTACATTCATTTACAAACATGTAATTTATTGTACTTGTAATATGCACAAGTTGCTATAAAGCGCCCTGACACCCCACATTGGAATGAGTAGGGCTATACACGGCAAAATAGTGGTATTTACATTATTTCAACACCTCATCAAAGGAAGTAAGCTCAATATAAATGCAATTTGCTTTGTGTAAATACTGAGAAAGACCAACATATCTGATATTCTTACACTACATGCATATCTCCTAAACAGGGACTGAAAAAGTGAAAATCTGCCTCTCTAAGTATGTGTGAAGTGCTAACAAAGTGTGACCCTTTGTTTACCCTCTGCTTCATTTGCATCAGGCATGAGGCTCCCGACTGCTCCCAGCCAAAAGACTCCAACAAAAGGAGGCCTGATGACCCCTCAAATTCGGCCTTTGTTATGGGCCCAGCAGGAGGCTGAAATAAGAAAGCCATGTCCACGCCTGCATGTTGTTGCTTGTTGCATAAGGAAAGCAGACAAAGTGCATGCGCTGCTGAAAGTGCCTCGGTGTTTTGAGGTGTTTGGAAATTACACCTGGACGAGTTCAGCACATTATTCAGTGGGGCCCACATTCTTGGCACGGTGGCGGCGTTCACCCTGTGAAAGAAGTGGGTGAGCACCGTCCACCCGCGTGTACCCACGACTCGTGCCATGAATATGCCACAAGACTGGGCACTTCTCTCCTCTCCCAGGTAATATCCTGCCATTTTTTTTGGCTACACGCGTAGAATCTGTACTGATTCTCAATACTCCTAATGTTGGCAAAAAGAGAGCAGAGGTAAAAGTTCAACAAGTTATTGCCCAAGAGCACCCAATCTAGCCAAACTCGAGGCTGCGGGCTCTTCTTTTTCAACTAGTACATAGACTGCCAATGGCATGGCAGTGTTTCTTATTGCAAGGCCAAGAGACTGTCCTTCCAGAAGAAATGCCACTGTGTTATGGGCTCTGCCCAGCTTTTGAACACAGTGTTTATTTCAAGCATATTTAGGGGTAAAGGTGATATTTGATGACAAACATCCAAGTTCCATTGTTGAAATGCACTCACTGGACTACGTCCAGGTGGATGACTGTATAGTGTGCTTGTTAGAAACTGATATTTTTACAATTGGTGCTTCAAGTTGTCGAACACTATTTAATTCCCTATGGATTCCTGAGTTGTTCATTTTCGAAACTTGTTTCTCAAAGTTGTGCTTGCGAGCCGTCACAGCTTACTCTTTGAGGTGGAAAAGGCACTAAACATTCAAATAGAGTATGAATAGTAATTACACTGGATAAGCTCAATCTCCGGTTAAGTTATAACTTTTGGGTGACCTGATTGAGAGTATGAGGATGAAACCTCAAAATGCAGTATATGACTCAGTCACCCTGCTCCGCAATGAACGCCTTTTGATGTTAGTGGAGAAGTGTGGCTCACTGGTTAGAGGCGGCAGACCCTGAAGCAGAGGTCAGACCCGGGACTAGGGTTCAATTCCCGACGCGGCAGGGTCTTGAGCCCAAATATCCACGGACTCAATAATTCTCTTTTCGGTGCCTACTCGAGTCACAGGTTCACACTCTGCAGCTCTGGGCATCAGCTTGCTTAATCTCCACTACGGCCCCCCCGCGGCGGGATGCCTGGCTTTCACCTTGGGGATGCCCAGTACGGGTATCTCACGGGGAAAAACCAGGACGGGTTCCCAAGGCAAGCGCCAAGATGCCTACGGGTAATCTAGCGCTATATGAGAACGCTTAATAATAATAATAATAATAATAATAATAATAATAATGTCTACAAGAGTGGAAAGTGTTTCCACATGTGCAGTGTGTCTCCACTTGAGCAAAGTGTCCTGCAAATTCATAACCGAATGATGGTCACCCTACTGGCCGTGCATGTGGTAATTAAGAATAACACATTGCATCGCCATGCAAAACATTTTCTTGAGATGTTGCTTGCTGTGTACATGAGTTGGGAAGAAGCATGGTAAATATATAGGTTTTACTGCGATGTAGCATTTACCAATATATGTATAAATGTGTTGTTTAGGGGCACTCTGATTCTAAGTGTTGTAAGTCCTATTAGAACATACAATGCTTTATTTGGTAATTCACTTACGGCTATTTGTTTTATTATGATTTCAATGTGTATGCAGGTGACTTGTCTTTGTGTCTTTATTCTGAATCTCAACCATATATGTATTAAAATGTTATACTGCTCAATGAACGTACTAAAGTCTGTTTCATTACAGCCACCAAATGTTAAGACACACCTACATGGTACTTAAGATAACTTTAAATGACAATGTACTGTACTTAAGCATGCTTCCCATGTATTGTCACTATTCGCTCTCTACAGTTACTAAGTCTGCTGACTTCTTGTTTCAGGTGCCCCATACATTTTGTGATGTTGTTGCTTGTTTCTCTGAAGAGGAGTGGGAGCTTTTACAGTGCTGGCAGAAGGAACTTTACAGATCCGTCATGAAGGAAATTCACCAGGCTCTGAGTTCACTGGGTGAAGTTACACTTCTTGTAATTGTTTTAACAGCTATGGCATAACAGAAACAAGCTGTAGCTTGTGTCTTGTCGTGAATTGAAGCATTTGCAGGGCCAAACAGTCATGTGTTGCTTTATTCAACATTTAAAGGGGAAACAAATGAATTGCAGGTTAGAATCTGAAAAGGAAAATGCTTGAAATTGCTTCAACCAACACAAACCCCCCCTATAGCCTGCTATGGGGTCATTCGTCTTGCAAACCCAAAAGTAGTTCACTTCAGTTGAGGTCAATGGGGTTACTGTCTGAAAAATTGGGCTGCAGCTTCTTTGACTGATCCACTGGCTGATAGATATTACAGTCCTTAATGCTGTGGCTATGTGTCTAGTGCAGTGGTGGCTGGTGACTTTTAAAAGTGGTGAGGCGTAATAGTTGGGGACGAGTTTTAAGTAGCGGCCATCCACGGTGTTTCCATTTACTTTCGCCTTCATAATTTTGAAAACTCTGTACCCCCATGATGGGGGCCCCACTGCACCCATTTTGCTTAGAATCACAATTACAACTGAAATACTTAACCACTGTCCTGTGCGCTCTGCGGAGAGGCCAATGATTGGATGAACGTGTATTTTGAACTCCTTTTTGATCCCCTGACAAACCCTGTGAGAAACTCACAGAGACTTCAACCTTCACAGCTTTCAAATGCCACCAGCCACCTTTGCTCACTGCAGCCTCCTCTCTACAGAGAGGTCCCTGACGACCATCTGAGCTACGAGCATCCAGGGGCCTGCCTCGCCCAGCTCCTCGTGTAGCCCGGAGAGCATGATTCTGTGCGGCTGCGGCAGCATCTGAGGCAGCTTTGTAAAGTTCTCCACCTTCTCCCTAGCAAACTCGCACCCCCACTGGTGCAGGCCCTTGTTGTACCTCGACTGACAGAAAGAGTGCATTATACCTAGGGCTATCCCCAAAAGACTGTCCAGACTACACCGGGCCCAGAACTGGGCAGCAAATCTGTTAATGAGTAGAAAGAAATTCAATTCAGCATCCTCAGCTCTAATCTGTCCCGCAGCTCCTGACGTAGCACCATGACACCCAGCTGGGCATTTGTTGCCCTTTCTATAAAGCATTTAATCAGCATCATCAGTGAGAAAGAATATGTTGGAACAAAGAGTTCCTGTTTCCACTGCCGGCAGGCCTTCCTCTTCTACCAGGCTGCCATAGTCCGATTGGTGAATCAACCCCCAGGCTCTGGTAAAGCATCTTCCAGGCGTTGGGCCATGAGCAAAAAAGTCTCAAAATTAGAATTATTTGCTTTCACACTCGATTTAAAAATATCTCCATATCTCTGACAGAAACACTCTCCACAGCCTCAAATCCTAACTTGAAAGCGCCTCAGTATTCCTTTTGTTCACTTCACAGCCCCTCCCCCTCTGTGATAGGTGACAAGCAGCCCTGCTTGGATGTCCCGCAATCCAATCAGTCTGAGTCTGATCATTTCCCTGCTGCTTCCCAGTGCTTGGTGAGGTCTTGCAGTGCCAGTACATGCAGAACAAAATAGTGATGACGTGTGAGGATTTAAAGCCCCGCCTTAAGTATGGTTACAATACACACGGAGTTGCCCTTGTAACCACAAGAGTATACACGGATTTCAACACCAAACACATAAACCTGCTAAGCTATTTTATTGGAATTTGCGTCTGAACGGAGTGTACAAAGACCTCTGCAGATGACATATTATCACTCTCTTACCAGAACCTTAGAAACATCATCTCCAAGGCTGGAACAAGACGACAAAATGAAAGGCTTCTTTGGCTATGTAAAACGGCCCTGTGCAACCATTGCGATCTGTGTCCAGCAAGCTCTGTTACTTCTCCACTTGGAATTAGAGCTTAAGGCCCGTTGTACTGTGGCCACCAGGTTTCTAGGCGCATGAAAGATTATACCCACTTCAGCTCTCACTCGGCTCAGGGTTCTTAGCTCCCATTTTATCTCTTAATTCCTGTGGCGGCTCTGTATTACTGTAAACTACTGTGCACTTCATTAGTGGCCCCTCCCCAATCCTTTTCATATAAACACACTATTCCACTCTTCAGTAGCCATTAGCTGAACCCATGTTTTTTTTACTGTAAACCCCTCGTCTTGTACAGCGTCTGTAACTAGAGATACACCAAGTAAATAGTGTCATGGGTGCTAATAGTAATTTCACATCAATTAGATACATATAGGCACATACGTTATGACACCCTTGCTTTACACATCAATCACAAAAAACGTGTGTAAAAATCCTCCTCTAAACCCCCTTTTTTTTCCATGATGAATCACGTATGCCAATTGTATTTTATTTCTCATCTTATGTACATATATATTTCTCTCCTTAAAGGCCAATGGCCCAAAGCGTAAGTACGGTTTTAAAAGGTAACTCCTCCATACCTTTGCGAATTAGTCTGCCGTGGTGCAATGTTGCTAGTGATTTTCGATCAAGTCCCCAAAATAAAAGAAATAGCATAGTCCCAGATCCTGAACGCTGCAAGCTTTCCACTCACATCATGGCGAGCTTCTGAATCCGTTTCCATCCAATATTAACCCCTGCCTGATAGATGCTGTGAATAGTTTCTAAGCGGGAAAATAAAGGCTGCAAAATGTATTTATCCTTCTTACAATCAGTCGCGGCCGGCATTACGGGCGGGTGGGGGGGGGTGGAAGGTTGTCGCACCGCGGAGGGGATGGGGGGGAGGCGGGATAAATAATAAAAGTAATAAAACTTACCTTCCCGCTTTTCTTAAGTCCCAAGACTCCAGACTCCCGACTCGCGCCGTCCTGTTTTTCAATTCCTGCAGTGCACGTCATCGGGAAGGCTACAGGCAGCCTTCCTCCCCTCCACCGCAGCGTTGATTGGTGCGGCCGCTGCCCCACCCGGGTGTCATTTTCTCTGTATGCTGCAGCATAGAGAGAGAACAGTGAGAGTGGGCGGTGTTATTCGAGGGCAGGGGGGAGTGGCTTTCCCACTGTTGTTAATACTGTCTGTTTGGGCGGCCTCAGGCTGCCCAAACAGACAGTATTAACAACAGTGGGAAAGCCACTCCCCCCTTCCCTCGAGTAACACTGCCCACTCTCAACCAGGAACTTCTGCTTTCTCGCCGTGCGAGAAGTCAGAAACAAATGGTAGTTATTACGGTAATAGCTACCATTTGTTTCTGCCTTCTCGCACGGCGAGAAAGCAGGGGGGCGGCACCCACACGCCCCCATAGAGGAGCCGCCGCTGGTCTAGTGGTTAAGCAAAGTAAGGCTTCTAACAAAGTTACACATTTCCTGAATTTAGTTTTACAACACCATATACTGTAGTGAAGACATGAATGAGTGTGGTGTCTACGACATGAATGAATGTGGTGTCTTCCCTGCGCTAAGGTCTCAGGGGTGTTGTGTTTTGGGACTGTACATCCATTGCAACTAGGCGTCTTACTATGTTAAATAAAGTTTTTGAGATTTAGCATGAGTGATCCCTGTCATTGTATTTGCATAATCATAGGGATGTTTTAATTTGGTGGACTACTTGATTCCCTTTGTCAATTTATATATTGTACAATCAGAATATTATCCATCCTTATTAAAACTGAACACCTGACGTGTTTCCCCCATCAGATTAATGACTTCAAAATTCTTGGACATCAGTTTCAGACAGATGATGTGCACCAGCCTCTCTTGCTCCTCCAATGCCATAAAAGTCCTGTTACATGGGCAAACTCAACAGGAAAATGATGGTCCTATGAAGCCCTATGTGGGCTCTAGGTTGGCAGAGGTCCGTGCATCCACCTTCCCAGCAGAGGACCGCCTGCCTCATTTGAAGATCTATTTTACTGAAAGTGCATCTAGCAGTGTTTACAGATAATATCCACAAAAGCTCACTGCCGCCATGTTGTTGTGGCATTCTCTGCATACTTTTGACTTTAAAAAAAAAACTCCTAAATCAGAGATTCCTTTCTGAAAAAGAAAAAAACATTGGGGCCTACCTTTTGGGGCCATTGTTTATTTTCAGATTACCAAGTTCACCATGCCATATATTTCTGACCTAGGCAAGGAAAAAATGCATTGGGAAGTCCACCCTAGATAGTGTTGTTGTCCTATTGTATAAAGGCAGTGAGTGACCTTATGGCAGGTAGGATAGTGCCAACAATTGACTGCCAGGAAATCTGGCAGAGTTCCACATTGCAACCGATCAGTGGTTCACTTGCTTCTACGTGAGGCAGGGGATCTGTAGATGTGGCTGTCTGGGAGCCCCGCTGATTTGCAGTAGTGCTCCTGTTCCACCCAACCTTAATGAGGATTTCTTTCTTAAAAGCGCTTTAAATATTGTAACATATGGTGAGTCATTTCGGAAAGTACCAACACTTTGCCCTAGCCTTGGCATCATTTATTTGAATGCCCTCCAGATGAATAGGGAATTCAAGATAAATATGGCAACCCTGTATTCCTTGGAATCCAGACAAGAGAGTTGGCCCTTCAGATGAGTAATACACAGTGAAGTTTGTCAATTAACAAGCATTGTTTTAAATGATCTTGCAAGAAAACTAAGTCTTAAAAGATACAAAAAAGATGCTTCATAACATATGTGAGGTGTCGGTTGAGAGTGCAACTCACATGTGTGAGGAGAAAGTATGAAATCACACGTAATAAAAAGAAATTATTTTGGTTGAGCTTTTCTTTAGATAACTCAGAAGCAGAGGATACATCATATTTCATGTTTTCCGAAGTGTTTGTAGGGTTATAAAATATGCCTTTCAGCCGACATTTCAACCCCACTCAAGAAGCAGGGTCTTCATCAGGTCATATCCTTAATTATTTGCTGCAGCAACTCTTGAGAGTATATAAAGGGTAAGAGTAATTATTAGGAATACCACCTTTCAACCAGTCAGTGCTAAAGTGGTCTAAAATGGACTAAAATGGGGACTGTCTCTCATCAGTGTGCATCATTTAATTGTGTTTTGATAGATATATGGATAGTCATTTTCCACAATTTAAAACAGACCAGAGAACAGTGTACTTTTCAACAATTTTACAGGGCAGTCATCATTAATATGAACAAATGAACTTTGATGTGCAATTGCATGGGATTTGTTACACAATTGTAACTTATTTCATTCTTAGTAAAGGCATTAATGTTTTTAAGCCATGTGGGTCTTATAATATTGAATACAGACGGTTATTATTAAGGAACAACATCTTTTTCACCATCTTATGATCCACGAAGTGGAGAAAATATTAGATAGTGGAAAATATTAGATAGTGTGCCCATTCCTGGGAGATACATTATTAGTCAGCATACATCTGCCATATACAATTACAAAGAACAAGTTTCATAACAGCAGATGAATTCTGGTGTTTATGGGTTGCGACTACACTGAGTGGGAGGCTCTTTGCCCCTACATCACAGAGAAATAGCGCAGTAAATGTTCGTTCTGCAGCTACTTCTTATAAACCCCGCTCATCATCACTCCATCCCCCAAACATCCCGGTTAACAGTGCCAACCCGATCAAACCCCGGGTTTCTGAGAGGTCCATGTATCCATTGCCTGCCCCATTTTTTGGGCATCTCTACTTTTGTAAAATAATTTCTTGTGCAAATAACACCAATATATGGCCATGCTCCATTGATCCAGGGTTGGTGGAGTTGGAAAGACCCAGTGTTGGACAGTGTTTGTTTTGGCAACCACTATGCTCACCCTGTATAGTATTTTGATATAGCATGGTAATGTAATGTCTCCCCATACATCAAGTTTCCTAGTTTTTGTGGTGAGGGATCTTTCAATCCAGTAATGTTTGAGAGGCAACTTTCCACCCCCGTTCAGAACGCTCTCAACACCAGACACTCAAAAAGGTGAGCAGTAAGGTCCCTCTCAGACTGCCACAGCGAAGGCCGCTATCATCCGGAGCACCCTTGATCCTGGCCAGGATCGATCCTGTGTGGTATTTTCTGTGAAGGATCTTTAATTGTACTAATCTAAAACCTGGCTGTATGGCAATCTCCTTTGATGGTGCTACAGCTTCTGCCCACTCCGTGTCGTCAAAGAGCCATTTCTTTCGTCCATTTACCTTAAGGTCTGTCAAGGGGTTTGCGGTATTAATGATAATGGTGAGATATAGAAGGGAGCTAGCTTGCTGCAGAATTCCCCACCTGAAAAGTCTGTCCTTGAGTGGGGACATGTGCCCTCGGTGCATGGCTCAACTGCAGGGGTTTAAACTCCTGGAAGTCTGCTAAATCAAACTCCTCCTGTAGGTCGCCAAAGGTCTTTGGACTGTCAATACCCCAAACACACCTCCCAATTTGCTAATCCCAATCAGATCCCTGCGTAAGAACCCCCGCAGAGTCCCTACCTTCCGGAGTAAGCCATTGTCCCAGAGGTGAGTTTCCTGTTGCACCGGAGGCAGCTTATAGCCCCATCCCATTACTGCACCTCTGCAAGTGTATGTTGAGGGAGTGAAGCTCGGCCTCCCTATTTTATAAATGGCCCCTGGGTATCCCCTAATCCTCATTACATGTCTGTCTATTCGTATGAAGTGTTCCTCCAGGGGGACAAAAGGCCATTCACTAATGACCGTTAGTTGGGAGGCCCAGTAGTATGTACTACCTGTATGTATGAGAGTATAATCCCTCCTTCATATACTCCCTTGCCAATTTTCCTAGGACTATACTGCCTGGCTTTTGATTCATCAAAAGTGTCAGAATTTCCGTCGCTACCCATCGGAAGAATTCTGCCGGCACCCAGTAGGGGGTATTTTGGAGTTCATAGGTGAATTTCGGGAGCGTGTTCATTTTAATTAAACATGGGGGTCTTGCCCAAGAGAGAGACGCCACTGACTGCGCAGTGTGCTGTGGGTGACGATTGTTGACCATTCTAAAGCTTGTGTCAAATGTAGAGCACCTCATTCTTGGTATTAGTTCAAAGTTATTGTATTCTGCCTGTGGTCAGCCTTACCATTTACCATGACAGTTGCTGCCTGATTACCACGTAATTACAGTGTTCCAAAGATGTACCATTCCAACGTGTATCATACTTCAATGGTATCTTGAAAATACCAAATCAAACAATTAAAATGTTTAAATAAAAACTATTTTCCATGTAAACATAGTTTGAATTTGATTCATGTATCTAATATTTAGAAAAGTAGACCGTATTATGACAAAGTTGAAGTGTTAGTTTAAGCAGAAGTGAACACACTTCTATCCTGAATGTATGGTATCTTGAAAATACCAAATCAAACAATTAAAATGTTTAAATAAAAACTATTTTCCATGTAAACATAGTTTGAATTTGATTCATGTATCTAATATTTAGAAAAGTAGACCGTATTATGACAAAGTTGAAGTGTTAGTTTAAGCAGAAGTGAACACACTTCTATCCTGAATGTATATACCGACGCCCCAGCTAACAGCAACCATGATTCCCAAATTGGCAGTACTAGCCACAGGAAGGCAGTTTTAAAATGCGTAGACCTACTCTGTGGAAAATTCAGAAACATTCATTCAGGATTAAAGACTAGGTAATGTGACTTTGGAGACCGTGTTATTTGTTAGGTAAATATATCCAGAAGGGCCAATTAACTTCCTATTCGCAATATTGGGAGGGGCAGAAAGTAGTGCTCGTCTTCAGTTTTAATGCGAGATTTGCATTGACGCATTAAGTCAATGTTAAATCAATTTCGGAGAATCGTATATGGCAGAATTGGCCTGTTAAAGCATAGAGAGCCCCAAAATGTGGACTTTGGAAGCAAGGAGAAGTGTGGCTCACTGGTTAGAGGCGGCAGACCCTGATGCAGAGGTCTGGCCCGGGACCAGGGTTCAATTCCCGATGCGGCAGGATATCGGGGCTCAATGTCCGCGGACTCAACAATTCTCGCATTGGTGCCTACTCTAATCATGGGTCCCACTCTGCAACTCTGGGCAATAGCTTGCTTAATCTCCACAACGGCCCCAGTGGCGCTGGGATGCCTGGTTCCACCTTGGGGTGCCCAGTAGGGGGCATCTTACAGGGAAAACCAGGAAGGGTTCCACAGCGGTATACAGCGCCAGGATACCCTGAGTAGGGTGGCAGTGCGCTTTACAAGTAAACACACATTTACAATGATCACTGAAAATCATGTGTTTTCAAATAGGTAACTGAGAGAGGGGAACTAGAGGCCCGAGCCCCCATAAGAGTGTGGTCACGTTCACTGTGATCAGTGGTTCCGTCTCAATAATTCACTGAGGAAGGAGGAACAATGAGGTGAGATGACGGCAGTTCATGTTAAAGTGGCACTTTTATTAAACAAAACATATGCATTTCAATAAAAACGTATTGCTAAAGAACACTCTTTAAGAACACCTGGCTTCACTCTGCCAGGAGTATATGCAAGATATCAATTGTTTCTAAAATACTGCGAGGCAAACAGAAGTGGCTATCTACTAAAATATGAGGTTCAGTTTAAATTGGAAGCATTAAGAAGACATTAAAACCTGTTCAAGAAAATACTTCGCCTTCACACAACTTTCCTGAAGAGAACCATCATTGCAGGTTTAAGCATTTTGGCAAGAACAAAAATATCAAAGGCTAAGATCCTTAAAAAGGTACAATTGAATTTAACTGGATTATACAGAGTACATTTCTATTAGGCCTAGTGCCTAGAAGCACCTAACTAAGGAGAGCAACCCTACAAGATCTGATACTGCAGAGATACCTTAAGAATGCAAGGGATTGGGTGTGGATGGAAAAATACTTGGTAAAGTCAAGATTTCTAAGAGAGGGAAAGACATTATCTTATTTGGGAAGGCATCACCTGATAGGGTCGGCTTGACAGTCCCAAATCAGATAAACGGCTGGCCGGAGAGCCACCAAAACACAGCTGGAGAGTTCTGGCTTCTGATTGTGATGGTGAATCTTTTATACCTGAAATTACAGAACTGACACTGTCCTGACGTACTTTCTGACGCAGGTGCCTTGACCGCATTGTCCTAGGACAGAGGGGGCGGTCAGGTGTCCTAACGGTTGGTTGGCCATGCTTGACCGCAGAACATAAACAAAGATCATTTTTTTCTGTACATATTTCTAAAACTGTATGTGAGAGTGGAACTTACGCCAGGTGCTAGCATTTGCAAGATGTTGCAGCTTTTATTTCGGCAAGCTAAGTTTCAAAACAATATTTCAGTAAAAAGTCCCAGGATGTGCCAACTTGTGCCAGCTGGGTTTGTGTACATGTGTGGGGGCGTTGGTCTTGATGCTGTGGAAAATTATTGTACTTCATGGTGTCTCAATTTACCTCGTTGTTTTCAGAGCAACAGAAATGCACGTTTAACATTATTGTGGGCCTAGTGTATTTTGTTAGCCTGAGGCGTGTCTTTTTGGCCTTTGGCTTGGGCCTATAACCCCGAAATTCAGGGAATTTGTGGGTTTGTATTTGCTGAATATACATGGCAAAAAGTGAGGGTTTTAAAGCATATTTTCAGCTTCTCTCTGGTGGGGCCATATAGGACCTTAATGCTATCAAGGTCGATAAAATACTCTTCTTGGTAATCAGATGGTAGAACGTGATCCTGACCCTCCATCATACCACATTTTGCTATGTCTTTGCTTGTTGTACATAATCAGCCACTTCAATTGTTTCTTGTAGCTGCTAGGGCTCCAACTTCTCGTATTTACCTAAAGCACTTTATTTCACAATATCATGAAGTGCCAAGTCATTTCCTTTGATCAAGTTCATGCCAGTCGGTACCTGTTGGGTTTAAGTACATCATTCAGTTTGTGTTTACATTCTGAGATCTATAATCAAGTGTTTGTATTGGGGAAAATACAACTACACCGAGTACCAGAAGGCAAAGAATAAAATCCAAGACTGTATACTCTTGCCTTTATATGGAGGCACCCGAGAGCTCTACATCTTGTAATGTAATCTCTTGTGATTTCACTATTGTTACTAAACCAACCTCACCTTAAAGAGTACCCCATCCCCCCAAACCTGGCTCCAGCCATACTTACCTGTCTGAGTCTGGAGCTTCCTGTTTCGACCCTTCTGCTTCTTCTTGCCACCTATCTTAACACTAGACTGCTGTCTGCCTTAACCACGCATATGCGTGGTTAAGGCAGATGCGTGGTTCATGCAGGCATAGTTATGCCTGCAGGAAAACTGCACCTGTGGCTCACCCCGTGTTGTAAAGACCGTTTTCCAATTTTTATGGCTTCTCTCAAAATCAGAATGTAAGTTAGTAATAAAAAAACAGCAGTAAGTCCAGCACAACACATGGCCAACCACTTGTACTACAACCCCCTCCCATTGAAAATAATGGAAGCAGGGAATTAAAATAAAACCCCACTGGAAATATTAAATTACATCATTTAAAATAGTTAAAAATATTCCTACATAAAATGTAATGTTAAAGTAATATATAAAATAGTAATTATTTATTATAATATATTTGAATACCCTATATTTAATGTAAAAAAACATATAACAATGGACATTAAAATATACCTACCTTTTAATGTATTTATATATCCCTTTAAATAATCATTAATGCATAGTAAAAATATTCCACAAAATAATCTACATTAAATATATTTCAATAAATTGGCTTGGCGCTAGAGGGCGCGCTGCGAGATGGCTGCGCGATAGTGCAGCTCCGTGTGTTGGAACAATTATCTGACGGAACGGAGCGTTTACGGCACCCACAGATATGTTAAACACCAGAAATTGTTTATCAGAATGCCAGTTCTATCAGGCTATGTAAGCGTAGGACGCTTTTAGTACTTGCATTGCCCGAAAACAATATTGCATTGACGCGACCCGAGACCGGGGCTCGGCTCAAGATGGAGGCTCCCACCTTGAACTGACTCAGCGAGGAGATCCTCCCACCTACTGCCGCCTCCTAAGCACCAATATCCACTGAGTGTTGTAAGCAGACTACGACATGGAGCGCCCCGTTAGAGGTCTGCTGCTGTAAGACTATGGTCACACTCTCCAGTGTCGCCGAGTCGGCGATTAAGCAAGGCTGGAGACGGCACTGTTGAAGGTGGCAAATGGCGGCTGAGTGCACCAGCAGGCTTGGTGTGGTGGTTCGACTCTACAAACGAGCACATAACTAACCGGTACGTGAGTGGCTAACGCAGAAACTTCGTGAGCAAGTGCATTTACTCGGCATCAACCGCAAGTAACAACGCAGCGATTAAAAAGGCAAGGGCGGCACTCCGGGCGCGGGAAGGAGATTTGGCGCCATAGGACGCGTTGTGCCCCTATTGCATCGGTGCGTTGACCACCCACATAAATGCTACCAGCAGAGACTTGCCTCTATCACTGCACCATTATCATGCCCTTATCACCGATACTGCACATGTATGCCCCCACGTGACTAGATCACCGTCAGTGAACCAGGGGCTATGTGTAGACACTGGGGCAAACCATCAATGCATGGGTAATGGTGAAGACCACTCTGTGGAAGCCGAAAGACACCTCAAGACACTCGAATTTAGAAGCACACATTGTTGCATAAAAGCACTTCCATTCACCGCCAAATACGACTTCTGCAGAAATTGTTTGCCCTATTGATGGTGCCACGTGCTATACTAAGCTCGTCTGTATCATTGCGATAAAGACTGGCACTGCTGAACCTGACCACAACGCCCAGCACGACCCGTGGCTTCACAACAGAGTGACCGCCCAGCATACACTTACTGCAACACACCTTCCCTGAAATGGATAAAATGGACAAACATCAACCCAAAAAGGGCTCCTAGGGTGAGAACGTCTCCCCAGCGATCCGCATATTAATCGGCTCTTAAAATTGTGCCCAGAACCTACGATACAGTGGAGTAGTCGAAGCAGAACGTAGCGATCCAGCGCCGGTGAAAATCGGAGGGCGCTGGGCGGAGCTGCAAAGGGGCACGGATTGCGGCCTACATGGCGGGCTGCATCCGGGGACTAAACTTTGGAGGCTACCCCGGGAGGTGGCCTGGTGACCGGTGGCGGGAACCGGACTGTGACGTCAGGAGCTTGCGGGCGTTCAACACGGTGCAGCGGAAGTTACCGGCACGCTGGGGACTGGTGCTGAACGGAGATTGAGGTCCCCCTCCCCTCCCCCCGGGACATCGGGGGCCAAGGCCAGTGGAGGATGGACGACGCGCACAACAGAGGCCGCGGCACCGTAATTCTGGAGGTGTGGGAGAGAGCGGACTGCGGCCTACCTGCGCAGCGGCAGCCGAGAACTGAGGGCGACGGGCTGGTCAGCGGAGGGGCCTCGCGATCAGCTGGTTGGGTCGGAGTGGAAGCGGTGAGAGCACGCCAGCCGGAGGACTGCGGGAGGCAGTGCCGGTGGGGAAGCCTATTGACTTTGGGACTGGACCAGTGAGTGTTCCCCCCCCCCTGCCTGGAGCACTTGGTAATAAAGCGCGCGAGACACTGAACTGCCTGCATATGAGAACTGCCACAATACAGTCGACCAGGCACGGCGGCGGGGACTAGGGCGTTGATCCACACCGCGGGTGCAGACACAAAAGTTGATCTGTGGCGCAAGTGTTGTGCAGTGACAATTTACTTGCCCTGGTCAGGACAAAGGTCCCCCCCCCTTTTTTTCCGGTGGAGGTGATGATGGACACTACCCAGATGCAGTAAAGGCGGGGGCTAAGCACCACTGCGATCGGTGAGACACCCAGGGAACCATCAAGCTAGCCCCCGGGCTGTGAGACTACTGTTTGGGAGCCACGTGGATATAGGGTGGCATTAAGTGGCAGCCCGGCTAGGAGAACATTAACAAAGTAGATCCCTTCTCTCCCCCCACCCCCAGTGGAGGTGCTGGTGTGAAGACGAACGGTGCAACACTTGGTAATCACGCGCAGTGTTGGGCGGGAGATCTCCCTAGTGCTGTAGGATTGGAGGCCCCCAAAGCACTTATTGAATCTCTTGCTCCGGAGGTTGGGCGACACAGAAAAACAAACTATGAGTGGCAAGGGGTCCCGCGCGAACCAGCAAAGTAAGCTAGACAAATTTGCATACACTAAAGACTTCCGTCTGTTACCAGAACGTAAGGAACAGGCTGCTAAAACAAAAGAGGATGAAGGTGGTCCCAAAGTGACGTTAGAAGATATCATGGAGGCCCTCCATAAAGTACAAACTACGGTGGGTTCAATCTCGACTGATGTTACGTTCCTAAGAGAGGCTTTCAGAAAATGTCTGCCAGAGTAGCTGAGGTGGAACAAGTGACGACCGCCCTCTCCAAAGACTCCACAGTCCTGATTAAGAAGGTGACGCAGTTGGAGGCAGAGAACAAGCGTATAGCGGCGAAACTGGACGACCAGGAATGGCTCTCCTGTCGCAATAATGTTCGAATTACGGGGCTTCCGGAGTCAGAGGAGGGCCCGCTATGGATCTGTACATTGAAGAACTCATAAAAACACGCCTGCAGCCTAAGGGACTCTCGGCCTTCTTCTCGGTGGACCGGGCACACAGGGTGCCGGGTGGCAGGCCAAGGCCTAGGGCCCCCCTGCGTCCAGTACTAGCCCACATCAAGCAAGCCGGGCTGAAGACGGCTGTAATGCCAGAAACCGGTCCTCGGAAGCTTGTTTCCGGTCCAGGGAAGGCATGGCTTGGCAGTTCGGGCTGGACTGTTCCCATGAGGCACAGGGTCAGACTGATTTGCATATAGCCATGTCTGAACTGGGGTGGCAGAGTGGGCTAAAGAACGGTGATGGATCAAACCCAGATCTTTTGACTGGGTGTGTGTGTTTGATTGGTTCGGATGCTCCGTCCATCACCACCCCTTTTTAGGTCGAGCTGGAGTTAGCATCCAAAGGATGCGTCCAGCTGGAGACCTTATGTTATCTGTTATGGGGGAAGGACGGACAAGAGGGTGGTACGAGCTTCTGCCTGGATTTGTGTGCGCGAACGCGCACGTCCCGTCCCGCGCCGTACACATGCGCGCGCATACAGACAGACACTCGCTCACACCCCCCCCCTCCCCCACAGTCACACACACGCACTCCAAGACACATACACACACACACGCACGCACACACACACATACACAGGGCCCCCCCCCCTCGCAGCTCAGCAACCCACTCACCGGCCTCCTTGGTGCGGCGGCTCTCCTCAGCTGCAGGGCCCGGCAGCAGGACTCTTCTTCCCTCCTTCGGCACCGGGGCGCAGGGTAGGCTCCTGCCTGCTCCGGTGCTCCAAACAATCGCGGCTCTTCCATGGGAGGCGGGGTAGGCTCCCGCCCTCCCACTTCCTGTTTCCGGTTGTCGCGCCGGCCTGCCTGACTTCCTGGTCGCAGGCCGGCGGTGCGAGCTCTGGCGGGCTTTGGCTTTAAATGCTATTAATCCGACGAAATGTACGAAAAAGCTACTGCATTTTGAATAATGTGTTTGCTTAACTCTTAAACGAGTTTAACACAGTGTCTAAATTTGGAAGGGCTGGTGCGAAGGCGCCAGAATAGTATCGAGGGGAACGGCGCTTCTCAGATGTTTTCTGCCTCTGCCTGCTGAGGTGTTCTCTCAAGGTGTTTCTTTTATTTGGAATGTGCTATGTTTCCTGGTGCGCGCGTGACGGTGGCGCGAGGGACGCGTGCTGGCGTCGCACGCACGCTCACGCGCCGGGTCCTGAATCAAGCAGCGCGTGGGCGCCCATGGCCTGCCAAGTGGCTGCCCCGCTTTCAATCGGTTGACCGACTTTAGCGCAAGTGGTAATTGTAAAGCACATGAGTTAGCACCCAAAACTGCAGTACTGGCAAAAAGTCCCAGTGGGGTTCACAGTGCTAAGGCACAAGGAAAGAAATTCATGCAACCAATCGTGCTATGATAAAAAATAATAATAATTTTAAAAAAACTAAAGCTTGCTTAAACTTGAAAGAAAGTTAATGCACATGTTGACGTACCACTGTAACCCCAACTAGTGACATGTTATTTGAAATCCAGTATCTTGGCGATCTTCGAACATGTAATTTAACTCTGGCTGTGTGCGGCTTGCCGTTCTTGTGGTATGCATCTCCCTGCCTTGCTAGTTATACTGAATATGCGGCATTGTTTTCAATGGAGTAGCATACCACACTATTTATAGCAGCGGTTTTCAATGACAATCCCCTATCAGAAGATATTCTGTGGAGCAACCTTAATGTTCTCGTGTTTTCCCACTAAATAATGTTGCATGAAGGCCCTTTCCTTGTTATTACAGCAGAAATCTGGAGGCGTGCCACGCGTCTGATGCGCAGCTGGAGAAGGCAATTCATCTTACCAGAGGATGGCTTCCTTTCTCCCTTTGTGATGTCAGACTCAGATGAAAATTATACATGTGAGGCCCCAGAAACAAGGGCAGTGCATTTGGTTGAAGAAGGCCAGGTCTAGTTATGCTGAGGCCTTTCAAATTTCCAATTCCCGTGAGGCAACCCAGGCATTAAGCATAGGATGAGAAAGACTTGCGGAGATGACGTTTATATAGCATCATAGATAGGGCTTTCAGTGGGATGAAGAAACAAGGGGGGGAGGGGTCTCTAATAGGGGCGTGGTCGGTGTAATTAAGGGTGTGGCTTAAAACACAAGCTTAAAATCTGTACTTTGCATAGCATGCTGCCCACTGGTATTTTGAAGCAAACTTAGCTTCCCTTGTGTTGCTAAGTAGACACTGTAAAAAAACGTGTTACCTCGTGAATCGTTTTCCAGCCAGTAGTGTGTGGAGCTCCCACTACATCTGGATGCCAGTTTCATAAAATGTCTAGGTTAGGCACGAGTAAGCATTGAGAATGACATGCAAAATTGGCACCATTCAATCTTTTCTTGCCAGTAAGATCGCTTGTTGGACCCAACCACGCACCATCCATAGTGTGTTAATGCAGTTATTTGGTTCCAGTGCTGGCTACCTTCAACCCGTGTCTCTCTCTCGCTTTCTCCTCCGTGTTCTTTAGAAAAGTTTAAGCTATTGCCATTATAAATTACAATAACTTTTATTTAAGTATTAGTTATTTAAAAAAATTAAACGCCATTATTATTTGTAATAGCAATACATGTAAGTCATGTAAATACAAAACATATTGCATTACAAATGCTATAGGTATCACATTTGCGAAAGTTATAACTATTGGCATTGTAAATGACAAAGCTATTAATTTCGCTATTTTCAAAAACAACACATAAATAAAAACTTTGCCATTTACAATACCAATAGCTCAAACTTACCTAATGCGAGACCTATTGCATTGCAAATGCTTGTTGTACCGCTTTGGCCGCCATAAGTGTGGCAGAGTATGCTCAGACGTGAGTCCCTTGCTCACTTTGCCACTGGATTCAAGCAAGCCGGGATGAAGACGGCTGGAATGCCAGAAACCGGTCCTCGGAAGCTTGTTTCCGGTCCAGGGAAGGCATGGCTTGGCAGTTCGGGCTGGACTGTTCCCATGAGGCACAGGGTCAGACTGATTTGCATATAGCCATGTCTGAACTGGGGTGGCAGAGTGGGCTAAAGAACGGTGATGGATCTGTGGTAAATAAATAAATAATACCTCTATTTTTGACTGGACATAACAATAACAGATAGCTCAATAAATAAGAGTCAAGATTCGAGGTAGTAGGAGTTTGCAGGTTTTAATACAGCATAAAGGACAGGAACAGGACAACCTGCACGGGCAAGATCTGGGATGGCTAGCCAACAGGGGGGCCCCGACAGCTGTCGGGCAGGAGCTGGAATGAGCGCGCTGGCTTTTAGTAACAGTACACAAGTATATATAGTTAAAACAATTGCATTACAGTACATACAGTAGGCGTAACAGTGGGTGGGGCCTGTAACAGTCGCGAAAGATAAGGGTGAAAGTAGGTGTAACAAGAGGCGTGAACAGGGCGTATACATAGACATGTGATGTAAACGTAACGGAATATGTCACAAATGGGGCGGAAACATGGAGGGGGCTACCTAAGGAGCCGGGACCTCTAACCTAGTGGTGCGCGCAAGCTGGCAATGACGTGTAACTAGGGAGAAGCTGGGGGCTATGACTTCTGAGCTAGAAGGAGAGACGAAAGTCTGGAGAGTCAGAGCGACATGTACCTAAACACTATCTAGTATCTGATGTTTAGAGAACATGTTGATGGAATCCAAAAGTTATCAGGGCAAAGGCTAACAGACACTAAGACTGGTGCATGCATTATTCTACATGTAGTGTGTGTTGAGGAATATTAAATGATCATTAATACAGTATTTCTCTTACATGGAGACGTAAAGGCTAGACGATGACTGAAACTATTGATGCGATTCAGTAGCTTAGGAATGCAGAGAAGGAGAGCTGGACTGATAACTAGAATCATAACATACTCTTGGCAGACTGACAGGCAGAGCCAGGCCGAGCCGGGCACTGTGAGGCAGGAAGTAAGTGAAGGGTCAGGGATACAGGTGGGGGCTGTATCGCTCCTCGGAGAGGGTTCAGGAGACAGGAGCTGAATCTGAGTCCGGGCCCTTTTGAGGCCTAGAAACGGAGACTTTTCAATGAATTTAACGTGCACACTGTAAAACGTGGCAACATAACTTTACATAGGCCTAATACTCGTAGCTTTCACGAGAACTGGAAACTGGCATACTAGAGATGGACACAACTGTAATTGCGTCTTTAATCGATCATGGGGAATACATATGCATATTAATCATGCACATATAGCATGAGATGGGGAACACGTAGGGACACAGAACATGGCAAAATTTTACTTTTCCACAGATCAAACCCAGATCTTTTGACTGGGTGTGAGTGTTTGATTGGTTCGGATGCTCCGTTTATCACCACCCCTTTTTGAACCAGATGTATGTAGAAGGCATATTAGTGAAGAAGCAGTTTCCCCTGATAATAAAAGAAGTTACGTCTGACGGATCGGGCGGTTTGCTGCTATACACGCCAGTGGGAGGGGAGGCCCTTCAATATAGTTTCGGTTTATATTCCACCAGTATTACACACGGTGGCCTTCCCGGATCTGAGCGCGCTGCTGCTTGGACTCCCGGTGGGGGAGCTGCTCCTAGGTGGGGACTTTAATGCAGTCGCAAACAACTCCATGGACAGATTTCCTCTGAGGGCGGGTATTACCGGCACATCACGCCTTGTAAGTTTCATGGAAGCAATGGGAATGATAGATGTATGGAGAAGGCACCACCCCACAGAACGTCAATTCACATATCATTCCAGTGTTCACAATAGCCTCACAAGAATAGATTACTTCCTAGGTTCGATGGGTAGCCTCCAGCAGGTTAACAATATAGAAATTAGAACATGGGGCATCTCTGACCATTCCCCACTATTGCTCGGATACACCAGCCACCAGCAGAAACGGCGCCGGATATATCCGATGCGCCCTGGTTATCTCCAAATATGTAAGATCAGAAGGGAACTCCAGAAAGCGACGAAACACTACTTTCAGGACAATGTAGGGTCTGTTGCTTCCTCCATGACTCTCTGGGAATCGTTTAAGACAGTCATCAGGGGACAGGCTATAGCTTCCATCACAGCTCACAAACGGGAGGGACAGCTGGAATTGCAGACTCTAGAGTCTGAATTGACTATTGCAGAGACAACATACTAGAGACCCAACCCCGACGCCACACATAATGAACACCTCGCACAGCAACGGCATAAAGCACACCTGGCGGAGCTAACTAGACAGCAGCTGGCGCACACGTGCCATAAAATATACGATATCAGCGACAAGGCAGGGAAGTTACTGGCGTGGCTAGATAAAAAGGAAAAGAGTGACAGGTGGATAGCGCAGCTCAACACCGGGGGGGAGCAACCCTTGACAGACCCGCGCACAATAGTGCGGACACTGGCACAGCACTTCCAGACAGCATACTTCTCAGACTCCACAATAGCAGTAGATGAGGCACTGACTTATATCAAAGACCTCGACATGCCCAAATTGACACCTGAAGAAGCGCAGGACTTAGAGGCCGACCTCACGGCAGAGGAGGTACAGGCAGCCATTAGGACACTGCAATCGGGCAAGGCGGTAGGACCTAATGGCATTCCTATCGAATTTTATAAGAAGATGGCTGATTCCGTTACTCCCCATCTGCTGAATATGTTCACTGAAAGTCTGCAGGCGGGAGAGCTCCCGCCAGACCAGTGCACAGCCACCATAGTGGCTATCTTAAAACCTGGAAAACCTGCAGACAGCTGTGCCTCATATCTACCTATTTCCCTCATAAATGCAGAGGCTAAAATCCTCGCAAAATTGCTGGCGCTCTGGCTCACGCCACATCTGACGAAGCTCATACACCCAGATCAGTCAGGCTTTATGCCTGGCAAAAACACAGCGCTCAACCTAAGGAGGCTGTACGGGGTGCTTGCACGCTCTGCGTACTTGCAGGAACCAGCAGTAGTGCTATCACTAGATGCACATATGGCGTTCGACATGATCCATTGGCCTTTTCTCTTCGTAGCACTACGCCATTTAGGGTTCGGTCCGAAGTTTTGTTCATGGGCTCAGCTACTCTACACCAAACCAATGGTGCGTGTTGCCGCTAATGGCCACATCTCTGAAGACTTTCCCTTAGCAAGAGGCACACGTCAAGGCTGCCTTTATCGCTGCTATTATTCGCGCTAGTGCTGGAACCACTAGCGGCATGGATACGCTGGGATCCAATGATACGAGGCCTTAAGTGGACCCATACTTGGGAGGATCATATCTCCCTATACGCCGACGATATCCTGTTATATTTGACCTACCCTAGGCGCTCTATAATCAATCTTTTAGATATCTGTAGGGCTTATGGTCGGGCATCTGGGTACACCCTTAATTGGTTCAAGTCCATCATGTACGTGCTGCACTGCCCACCACCGCGTCTCCCTGACAACTGTCCACTTAAAACAGCGGACCATAGGTTTAAATACCTAGGGGTCCACATCACAACAGACCCAGGAGAATTCTATACTAAGAATCTGCAGCCGCCGCTAGAACGTCTCAAAAGAGACATACGTCACTGGGCAACGCTACCGCTGACCTTGCTGGGGAAGGCAGCGTTTTTTAAAATGATGGCCCTACGCGGTTCTTATACATTTTGGATAATACACCATACCTAGTGACATCCTCCTACTTCAAAACTATCGCAGCACAGGTCTCCAGTCTGCTGTGGGGCAATAAACCAGCACGTATTGCGCAGGCCAAGCTAGTGCGTGGTTGGTATGATGGTGGAATAGCGCTTCCGGATATAAAACTTTATTATTGGGCAGCGCAACTAAAAGTGATTAATCAATGGGTACATCTCCCACAGTCCGACCCGGCATTACAGGCAGATAGAACGCAGCTGGGTGTGAGGGACATGTTAGCTCCCCTTTATGATAAAAAAATTGGCACTGGCAATGTTTGGACCGCTACGTCATACCCTGGGATTGTGGCATACAGCTCAGGCAAGATTAGGGTGGCAGGGGGTGAAACCCGGCTCACTCCACTGTGGGACACGAAACGGCTAGGAAAACTCAGGCGAAGTAAGGGTTTTGACTGTTGGGACGACATTGGAATATCAACGGTCGGAGATATGTGGCAGAATGGGTAAGTGGTTTCCTTTGAAAGCTTACGGCAGCAATACGAACTGGCCCACTCGGAACTGTTCAGGTACACACAGATACGACACGCTCTAATTATGACATTGCCGACTGGTTCAGAGGTCCCAGAGGCATCCCCTATGGAAGATAGATTGTTGACTGATTACATGCCAAAGAGGGCAACCTCTCTAACCTACCGTAAAATGATAAACAACCTGCCTGACCCGACGGGACCTCTGAGAGATAAGTGGGCACACGATCTTGGTGCAATCGACGATTCAGAGTGGCAGGAAGCATTAGCATCCCCAAGGGAGGTGGGTATACCCTCGCGACTTAGATTGGTGCAGTTACGCATTCTACACCGCTCCTACTACACTAGACACACCTTACATAAGATAGGAAAGGTGGAGCATCCTTACTGCCTGAGAGGCTGCGGGGAAGAGGGGACCTTTTATCACACCATATGGGATTGTCCCAAATAGCGGAATATTGGATGCAGGTGCTGAGAACAATCTTGCAAGTGGAGGAGGTCTCGCTGCTACCTGAGCCCAGGCGCTGCTTGGTAAACATATGTGAGCCAAACGACCTCAAAAGCTCGGGGCAAAGTTGGGTTACATTGGGCATGATGGTGGCCAAGAGAAATGTAGCGCACAAATGGAGTGGTGTGGGGGTACCCACCCTAGCAGTGTGGGGTAAAGATATGGATGCAGTCATGATAGCTGAGAGGGTGGTGTAGAGTAGCAGAGGTTGCCCTAAAAAGTGGGGAAAAATATGGGGAGCCTGGAATGCGTACAGAGGGGAGATTTGTGATCCACCATCGGACCGTGAGAACAGTGACTCAGACCCAGAGGAGGACTGATGCCTCGGGACTGCATAAAAGGAGTTGGGTCTCCGGTGTTATAATAATAATAATGTATATTTGTGACTTTGTAATACTTAATTTTTTTTTGTCAAATCTGTTTATTGGCATTTTAAACAAAGGTTCACAGCACATTAGACATTGCAACAGTGTCATCTCAGTAACTGGGCATGTTAGATACACAGTCAGCAACATCATAGCATATAGACAGAGAAGTCTATGTCGCGAGCGTGGTAGGTGAAAAGGATAATCACCCATTACTGGCACAGGCGTATAGTACCGGGGCAGCCGCCCCAGTTCAGGTCCATGGCTATCCGCGCTTTAAGCTTGTTGGCAGTAGCAATGTTTGGGGTGGATCCACCCATCACCCATACAACAACAGTGGGTAAGCAAGGAACAGAAAAAAGAGAAGAAAACAATGGCGGCAGAGTCAACAACCCTGGCACATGACGATTCTCTACCCTCCCTCCTCTACCCCCCGCCGACCACCTCCCCCACATCCCCCCGGCGCACACACACACACTCCAGTCACACTTGGGCCTACACCTAAGATCAGCATGACCCCAAAGGATAAAAACATCAGTATCCGCTCACTAGACCTGAAAAAGAGCCCACGGTGCACCACAATCTCTGAGGGCGCCTTTTAGCTCCCCATGGCGCCCGCGTCTCCAGCCTCACCAGGCGACTGCAAGGTCTTCAACATGCACTCCCAACGCTCCGCCATTGGTTCTTTACGGATCCCCACCGTCTCTTCCCTTCGTATGCCCGTCCATTCCGCTCGAGCCCATGCCTGCAAGGAGGAGGTCCACGCTTGTACACTCGGGGGTCGTTCGCCTTCTAACGCCTCGTAAGGAGGCGCGTAGCCACCACCATCCCCAGGTCCAAAAAGCGGGAAGACGCCCTGTCTTTGAGCGGCCTCTTGAATAGGTGTAAGATGTATTCCAGCCAGTCAAAGGGTATAGTGCGCCCAGTGCATCTGCGGAGCAACTCGCCTATCGCGCTCCAGTAGGAGCACAACCTGGGGCAGTGCCATAGAAGATGAAGAATTTCTGCATCTAGCTCCCCACACCTGGGGCATGACGCGTCTGCACGGCGGAAGTATCTGTTAATGAGCGCAGGCGTGAGGTAGGCCCTATGAACTACATACAGTTGTATCTGACGGAAGCTTAGATTTCTGGGGATGCGCGCCAGGCTTCTAAGGAGCTCTCTCCCATTTGCCCCTGAGCGGAACCAGGCTAACCCCTGTGTGTGTCCTTAACGACCCGGCAAACCAGCGGATCAGGTGTTTGCCCCTCCTCATGACATGCAGGTACTGCATGGTCAAGTGCTGTTCAGGTTCCAGCACCACGTCTCCCCACCGGGCGGTCATTTTCGCCACTATGGAGCGATGCAGCAGGAACCCCCCAGGAGGGAGCCCGTCTTCGAGGACCAGCGTCTCATACGCCACCAATGCTCTGTCTCGGAAGAGGTCACCCAACGTCTGGATGTCCGCTTCTCCCCAGTGTGCCAACATAGGGCGCGTGAGGACCCCTTCGCCACCCAGAAAACCCTCCAGGGGTACCGCCGGCCAATACGGGTGCACCCGTTGAGTGAGGAAGAGGGCTCTGCGGAAGTATTTATACACCACCGCCAGCAACAGCAGAGTGGGCCTCGCAGGGGACGCCAGGGGGTGAAAAAGCTGGGCGACACGCTCCTGGGAGTACAGCGGCTCAACCGTGGCCGTGTAGTCTATGCCTTTATCCACCAGCCAGCGGGCAATCCATTGGAGTTGCGCGGCCAGATAGTAATGCTCAAAGCAGGGAGCAGCCAGCCCGCCCCCATCAGTCGCCAGGAACAACTTTGCCAGCACTTGACGGTGCCGGGACGTGCCCCAGATGAAGTCCCTCAGTGTCGCGTTTAGCGACGAAAAGAAGGAGGCCGGGACATATAGGGGCAAATTGGCAAAGTAGTACAGGAGTTGGGGGAGCATGACTATTTTGGCGAGAGCCACCCTGCCCATTGTGGTTAGTGGAAGGGAGGACCAGAAGCGAATCTGAGCTCTGAGTGCCGCCGTCGCCCTTCCTAAATTACTGTCCAAAAGATCTGCCGGCTGCCTATATATCTGGATCCCCAGATATTTGAAGGTGTCGGCCTGCCATCGGACCCTCGTGCCGCCCATCCAATACCCTGGATCCCCTGTCGTGGCACCAAACGCATAAAGGGACGACTTGCCCGCATTGACCCTGAGGCCTGAGATAACCGCAAACCGTTCCAGCAAGGAGGCCAGACCCTCAGGTATGCTTGTCACATCTTTAACAAACACCAGCAAGTTGTCAGCATAGAGCAAGACCTGATGGGTCGCGTCTCCCAGGGGGATTCCGCTCCCAGATCCTGTCTCAGTGCCTCCGCTAGGGGCTCCCCCGCCAGCGCGAACAACAGTGGGGACAAGGGGCAGAGTGCCCCGACTCACCACTACTGTGTCAGAGATGTATGGGCCTAGCCGCACCCGGACCACAGGGTTAGTGTAGAGGAGCTGAACCATCTGTAGGAAACCCGGACCGAGGTCATAGCGCGAGAGCACTTCAGCCAGGTACCCCCACTCCAGGCAATCAAAGGCCTTCTCCAGGTCTATCAGTAGGCACCCCGCTCGGGCCACTCCTTAGTCGCTTCTGTCGCCACCCTGAAGAACCTCCTGAGGTTGAGGGATGTGGATCTCGCCGGCACAAACCCGTTTTGGTCTGAATGCACCAAATGGAGGACCACCGCCGCCAGCCGCTCTGCCAGAATTTTGGCGAAAACCTTGTAATCCGCATTGAGCATTGCCTGCGGCCTATACAAACCCAAGTCCGTGGGGTCCCTGTCGGGTTTAGGTAGAGAAACCAGGAACGCCTCCCGTAATGACGGGGGAAACGAGCCATGACTGATAGCAGTATTGTACAGCTGGAGAAGCAGGGGCGCCAAAATATCCTCGTTTGCCTTGTAATATTCGGCAGGCAGACCATCCGCCCGGGTGTTTTCCCGGCCGCCATAGCCCGGATCGCATCTCCCACCTCCTCCAGGGTGAGGGGGGCCTCCAGCTCGCCCCTGTGTTCTTCCGACGCCACCGGCAAAGCACCAGCGTGTAGGAACTCGCCTAATGCGCACCGAGGGCCGGTGCCACGGGCCCGGTACAGCCGCCGATAATGGTCGGTTAGAGCACGGTGGCTTTCTCGCTGCGTATACACCAGTCCCCCGTCCGCCATGCGCAAAGCCCCTATGGGGGTACAACGCTCGTCTCCCTGCACCAGCCAGGCGAGCAGCCGATCAGCCCTATCTGCCTTGACATGCGTCCTGGCTGTGTGTGCCGCATAGTTGTGGCAGCGCAGTTGCTCCTTAAGTATCACATGCCGTGCGCGCAGGTCTCCCAGAGCGCGCGAGTGCTCGCCCACCCCTTCCCCCTTCCTCTCATATCAAAGGAGCTCCGATGCTAAGCGTGTCAGGGAGGTCGATAGCGTTTTACGGATGTTCCATGTGGCCCCCATGCAGTGTCCCCGAATGGCTGCCTTGTGCGCCTCCCACTCCACCAAGACGCTGCTCGCCGTCCCTTCGTTGGTCTCAAAGTATGTTAGAATGGGCGTGCCCAGCGAGGATCTGAACTCCGGGTCCTCTAGTGCAGCGGGTTGCAACCGCCATGTAGGGACAGGCGGGCGTTCCGCCTCCCAGCTAATCTGAAACCATAAGGTTGTGGGGTTGTGGTCTGAGTGCGTTCTCCCTAAGTATTCTGTTTTTGCATGTAGCGGGAGCAGCGATTGGGTGCTTATAATTCGGTCTAGGCGGACATGCAGATCATGGACGGGGGAGTAGTAGGAGTAAATCCGATCTGCGGGGTGCTGCACGCGCCAGAGGTCATGTACCCCCAATGTGCAAGCCAATCCCTGAACGTGTGCGTGTTGGATGCAACTGTCATGGCCCGGAGAGGGGGGAAAGACCTGTCTAAGCGTACGTCCAGAATCATGTTAAAATCCCCGCCAAGTAGCCAAAGGAGACAAGCATATGGGTGAAGGATGCGGCTCAGGTCTCCTAGGTAGGAAGACTGGTCCGTGTTTGGGGCATAAAGGGATCCCAGCAGAATGTCCTGACCATTCAGTCGCCCCCGCGCTAAGGTGTACCTGCCCTCAGGGTCTACCAATGTTTCAGTGCAAATGAAAGGGACACCCGCCCTCACCCAAATCAGCGTGCCACGTGCGTGGGCAGAGAAGGTGGTGCCGAATAACTGCCCCCTCCAGCGCCTGCGCAGTTACCCTAACTCAGTCAGTGTCATGTGGGTCTCCTGAAGGAGGGCAATCCCCACCCCATGACGTTGCAGGTACGAAAATACAGAGTAGCGGCGCGAGGTGGTGTGCATACCGCGAATGTTCCAGGTCAGTATGTTAGTGTGTGTCATGCATCAAGCCGTGTCACGCGCGGGCAAGGCGCGGGAGGGCCGCAGGCAGGGGGGCCGATAAGCTCCAGTGGGGGAGGAGAGTCAGCCTGCCGCAACGAAAACGTAGAAACAATCATAAAGAGCATAACGTGAAGGGCGAGTCCCCAACAGGGTGTACGTCCAAACCACAACAAGATCCACCACACAGCGGAGGCCTAACTCAGCGCGGTTGCTGATGGGGTGCGCGTGTTGCCAACAATCGTGATATCCTATACCCCTGTCTCGTATCACATAAGAGCGCAGGAGACGCTTAAAGTTCCTAGTGTCTGTGGCCAGATCCGGCCAGCGCGGGGCGCATACCGAGGAGCCCGCCAGCGAAGCAAGCACCCAACGTCCTCCAACCCCTGCGCCACTACAGCATCTACATGGTGCTTATTTCACAGCTGGCCGCAACAACACACATGCGCGCAGAGAAAGCAAATACAGCGTTACAGCGCACATAAGAAATTGTAAATTGATACTTGTATAGCGCACTACTCACCCGCAAGGGTCTCAAGGCGCTTGTACGAATACCACTGTGGAACCCATCCTGGCTTTCCCTGTGAGGTTTCCACTCCTGGGCACCCCCAAGGTGGAGGCCAGGCATCCTTAGCGTTGTGGGGGCCGTTGTGGAGATTAAGCAAGCTATTGCCCAGAGTTGCAGAGTGGGACTCCATGATTGGAATAGGCACCGAGGCGAGAATTATCAGGTCCGTGGAATTTTGTGCCCAAGACCCGCCGAGCGGGGGAATTGAACCCTGGTCCCGGGATAGACCTCTGCATCAGGGTCTGCCGCTCTAACCATTGAGCCACACTTCTCCACTGAGCCACACTTCTCCACTAAGAAGAGCATGGGAAATACATTACAGTCAATTGGATTCTCAAGAGGAGGGTCATTGCATGTCCACCATGAGGTTCATCACATGAGGAAGTCCGCTGTTTGCGGCGTCACCACTGGCATGGCCGCATGCATCTTCAGAGAGTACCGTAGAGGGAGACGACGGGCCGCTCGTGTCCGGCTCGCTGCGCGTCTGGGAGGCCTTACTGGACGCGCCCTGTTCTGCTCCCAGGTTCACCACCGCATCAAGCGCCTCTTGCCGTTCCAGCCGCATTTTCTCCAGGCTGGGCGCAGCGAGGCCAGGGCCCCGGCCACGGCGAGTGCCCCATCTCCTGCGTCTCCCCGCTCTCTGTACCTGCCAGTCTCCCTCCTCCGCGCACGTGGGTCGCGCGCCTTTCCACTACCCTGTCTCCTCCAGCCAGTCCCAAGCTTCAGATGGTGCGTCAAAGAAACGGGCTCCCTCCTTAGTAAGCACTCGAAGGCGGGAGGGAAACAGTAGATAGTATGGCAGTCCCAAGTCTCGTAGTTGCTTTTTCACCACCATGTAGGTGCTCCTCCTTCTTTGCACCGCTGCCATATAATCAGGGAAGAACATCACCCGGCTGTTCCCTACAGTCAAGTTATCCAGCTTCCTTGTTTCGCGCAGCACCACGTCCCGGTGTCTATAGTTGAGCAGCTTAAAGAGGAACGGGCGAGGCCAGGCTCCAGGTTTGGGCTTTTGCGCCGGCACCCTGTGCGCCCTTTCTGTGACAAAGTGTGGCGACAACGCCTCTGGGGTCAGGAGGTTCTTCAGCCAGGTCTCTGTATATCTCTCTGGGTCCTTCCCTTCCTCACCTTCCGGCAGCCCGACCACTCGAATGTTTTTGCGCCGAGAGCGCCCTTCCGCGTCCTCCATGCGGTCTTCCAGTACATGGACCCGGTCTATGATATCCTGAAGCGCCGAAGCATGGTTCAGCACCACGGGCTGCAGTTCCTGAAACGACTGACAGTGCCCGGCAACGGATTCCACCAGTTTGCGGTGATCGGCGTGGAGCAGAGTGAAGTCTGACGTGACCTTGTCGATCCTGGCTTCCAGGGACACTTTCATCTGCTCCAGCGTGCTGCCGATGCGTTCCACTGCCGTCAACACAGAGTCCATTTTGGCCGCCAAAGCTGCTGCCAGGCCCAGGCCATCTCCCTGCGATCTGCGCGAGGGGCCCATGTCGTCCGTGGCCAGCTGCTTCTGCAGGGTCTTATCCCGAAGCTTGCCCATCGCCAGCTGCTGCGCCAAAGGCATCCATGCCAGTTAGCAGTCACCCAGCGCCAGGCCCCTGCCAATGTCTCTAGTGAAAGAACGCCGTACTAGTCCAATGGCACCAGTTGTGACCCCCCAAAAAAAGGAGAAGGGGGGGTCCCGCCGGTCCGATTCAAGCACGGGTTAGGGCCCAGCGACCAGCCACCGACGTCTGTCTTCAGGATGTCCCCGGCACTCAGCCACCCCGCTCCACACCAGCCAACAGAGGTGCGCCGCCTCCGTCACACCAGTGCCCCCTCAGCAGCAGACGGTGACCCTGGCTCTTGGGCGGCTCCCAGCAAAAGAGGCCTCGATCCTGCAGCGATCTAGTCCAGCAAGCCCCTTAGAAACCTAGGCATTCATCTCTCTCCGCGGGCTCAGCGCCAAGCTCACTCCCAGAGCAGATGCCCCGCGGCCCACAACCGACAAGATGGCGACGATGACAAAATGGCACCCAGGCCCGGCACAGCTGCCAGGAGGCGCACAGCCCTGTCCAGTGTATTGCAGTGGGAAGGCGCCAGGGGGGCCGCAGTGGTAGTATACCACGCTGGATCATAGCCTCACGGCCCCGCGGCCCACTGTCACAGTCCCCACATTATCCAAGCCAGAGGAGAGAACCACAGCCTTCCTCAACCCCCGAATGCTCCCTCCACGTGGCTACCCCTCAGGCGATCCACTGCCTCTGCTATTCACCTCTGGCCTTGTTGCAGAGCAGGATGGTTTAAGTACCAGGCCACGGTCCCAGGGCTCCTCCCAGCCACCAAGTCGAGGCGTGGCAGTTTATCAGTCACTTCACTGCACCACGCGGCGGACGGTCACCGCCAGCAACGGCCTCCCGGCACTCAGTCGCCGCCAGAGTCCGCTCTCCTCCGCTGCCTCCACCATGATCTCCCAGGCCGGCAGACCCAGCTATTAGGCTCCCCGGGTCCGCCCCCGGTCTATCCCCTCACCGTCACTGCCGCGCCCAGGGTGCCGCCGATTCCGGGCGCCGTCAGGGGAACACCCGGGCCTCCGCCTCCCCTGGCCACAGAAACCGCCACACTCTACAGCCTCGCAGGAGCTCCTCGCAACAGCCTCCGACAGCCGCCACTTCGTCTGGGTCTCCTCGCGGGGCAATGGTCGCAGGGTGTCAGGACACTGTGCAACGCCCGACACCGCGCGGCGACGCTCAGCCGTTCCGGCAGCCTCCCAGCCGTTTTCGCGCCGTTCCGCTGCGGCCTCAGCGCCATCCCCCACCGGCAGCTTCAGCGGCCGTGGACCTCGCCGCAGCTCCGAGGAAGGGGCCCGCCTCACTCTGGCAGCACCCCGTAGCGCCTCCGCACCGGCCCCTCACAAATCCGGCCGTCTAAGCGTATCCGCAAGATAGGTGTTCAGGATAATTAGGGGTATGCAGCGGAGCTTCACGGAGATACGTCCACCATATTGGCTGGCTAGCCACGCCCCGTGACTTTGTAATACTTCATGATGTTTTTGACAGTGTGGTACTGGGATGTGCGGCATGTTTATGCTCCAGATTGCTTTATTGTGTTTGCAATACGAGAACAAATAAAAAGTGTTTAAAAAAAAAAATCTTAGCTAAAATTACAGACACTAGACTTCAACCCCTGATGCAAAATATAATATTACCTGATCAGTCAGGCTTCATACCCGATAGGTCAACTGTGCATAATATTCGTACCTTGTTTGTACCCCATCAACTAAATCCGGAGTTGGAGGTGGCGGCAGTTTTACTGGACGCTGCCAAAGAGTTTGAATCTGTGGAATGGGAATATCTTTTCACAGTGATGCAAAAAATGGGGCTCCCGCCTGGCTTAATGATATGGTTTAAGATCCTATATACCAAACTGGTGGCACGTATTAAAGTAGATAGTTCTGAAAGAAACAGGTTAGTATTAGATTCCTTACCTTAGACTATCCTCAGGCGTCAGACTGGATCCGGAAACCTTTGCGTAGTGGTACCATTGCGCGTTGGTAGGCGTCGTCTGTGGCTCCGCGTCCGTCGTCGGCGCCGGTATGACGTCGCCGGAGTACTTAGACGCCGCCCTCGCGCGCTGACGTCAGTTCCTATTTTTTGCCGCGCCAGCAAGCGCCGATCCGGAAAAAATGGTACCCTGAGTCAATTTTTTACTAAACTTTCTCAATCATTTTTGATCTTTCTTCGAATTCGAACGACTCTGACGGTGCCAGTAGGGATGCCCGGGTTCAATCCCTGCATCGACTGCAACCGAAGGATGTCGGTTATCGACCACCATCGCCGGTGTCTTTATTGCCTGGGGCCCGACCACGATGGCAAGTCGTGCCCCAACTGCCGGGCCTTGACGTCGAAGGCTAGGCGGGAGCGGTCCCGCAAGCGCCTCGAGCTCCGGCAGTCGGCCCCGCACCGTTCGAGGTCCCGGTCAGGAAGGAGGTCGAGGGACCGGTCGCGGGGCCGGAGTCATTACGGCTCGTAGGATCGTCATCACTCCTCGAGCTCCAAGTCCTCAGGTAAGAGGCACAAGAAGTCGAAGAAGTGACATCGCTCTTCTGACTCCCCCCGACACTCGTGCGACGTGGCCGGGGGTTCGGGCGACACTGCCCACGCGGCTCCGCCGGAGCCGCGGGCGTCGTGGCCTGCTCCTTACCCGCCGGTCCCTGGGCAGAACGTGACACCGGAGGAGATCGACGCCTTCCTCACGGCCATGAGGTCGCTCACTTCTCCGTCAGGCCCGACTGGGAGCCCAAGCTGGCCGGGTGCTTCGGCCCCGGCGCCATCGGTGACTTCGGTCCCAACGCCGCAGGGCCCCGCTGGATCCGGTTCGGATCCGGGTCGTCGCCGGTCGACCTTACGACCTCGCCGGCACCGGCCCTTAGGGTGTCGTCTCCGGCGCCGTCCACGGACGACGTTGTCCCCGGTCCCCCCCTCGACCCGGTTCCGATGCCGGAGTGGCGTCGCTCGACGCCGCATTCAACACTGATGGGAGATTTCTTTTTCTATGAGCTGGCCCCATCATTTGACCCGGAGTACCAGGAGATGGGTGGCGAGCCGGATTGGGAGGGGTCTGAGTACCCTCTGGCACGTGAGTGCCAGTCTTATCAGGACTGGGCAAGTGAGCTAGGGTGCGCCAGTGGTCTGGACACTTTGCCAGACACTGGTTTTGTCTCCCCTCCTTCCGTGGCTATGGAGGAGGGGGCAGCCTATAGTGTGGTGTTGACGCGAGCGGCCAAGACCTTATCTCTTGCACTCCCCGTCGCGGCCGTGACGACTATCCTCCTCACTGAGGTCCTTAAACCGCAAGCAAGCTCTTCGGAGCCTCTGTTGCCGTTTAATGAGGCCTTGTCTGACGTTCTTCTGGGCACCTGGTCCAGGCCCGCTACAGGTCCCCCTGTAGATAGGAACGTGGCCAGACGCCACCGCCCAGCTCCGGGCGACCCTTGCTTCCTGTCCACCCAACCCACCCCGAGAACTCCCAGACCGCATTCCCGACGGCTCCGCCCGATCGGGAATCCAAGTGGTACGAACAGTTTGGCAAAAAGATGTTCTCCTCCCTGAGTCTGCGGTTGCGGTCAGTTAACACTGCGTGCTTCTTGGGCCGTTATACCCACTCTCTGTGGGACTCGGTTGCGGACGTGCTGCCACAATGTCCGGAGGAGGCCCGGACTAAACTCGCCCAAGCCCTTGCGGAGGGTCGAGATGTGGCACGGTACTCCATCAGATGTGGGCTGGATACAACAGACTCGCCGGGTAGAGCGATGGCAACGACGGTGGCGATTCGTCGCCACGCCTGGCTGAGGTCCGCCAACTTTTCAGCTGATGTCCAAAACACTCTTATGGACATGCCGTTTGATGGCCGTCGCCTCTTTGGCGACAAGACAGACAGTGCGCTTTAGCGCTTTAAGGACTCCAGGGCTACGGCCAAGTCCTTGGGCCTGTCGGCCCCGCGCCAACAATCTGCTGCCTTTCGCCCCTTTCGTGGCCAAGGAAGGGGCGCCCCCACACGTCCTGCCAGCCACGGGCTGCAGACTAACATCCAACGCGGTGGCAGACGTGGTAACCGCCATGGCGGTGCCCGGGGACAACGGGGAGGCCAGTCCACATCCACCCCCGCAGCATCCGCCTCAAAGGCCTCCTAGTCCGAACTTTCAGGCCCACGAGACGCCAGTGGGGGGCAGGGTTCGCCATCACCTCCTCCACTGGCGCAACATCACATCGGACAGGTGGGTTCTACAAATCGTCCGAAGGGGCTACTCCCTCCCCTTCGAGGCGACCCCTCCAGCCATGCCACCGCAGTACCACAGTGTGTCGGGGGATCACTTGAATCTTCTGCAAGAGGAAGTTACGGCCCTCTTGGCCAAGGGGGCCATCGAGCGCGTTCCTGGGCCAGAAGTAGGGTGTGGTTGTTACTCCCGCTACTTTCTGGTTCCCAAGAAGGGCAAAGGGGGCCTACGCCCTATCTTGGACCTGCGGAACGTCAACGGCTTCCTCCGGAAGGAGAGGTTCAAGATGCTGACACTGGCTCAGGTCTTAACTGCCTTGGACCGGGGAGACTGGATGGTAGCGTTGGACTTGCAGGACGCTTATTTCCACATCCCCGTCCTGCCGGCCCACCGGCGCTATCTGTGGTTCATGGTAGGCCACGAGCACTTTCACTTTACCGTGCTCTCCTTCAGCCTTACCAGCACCCCACGGGTGTTCACGAAAGTGATGGCGGTGGTCGCAGCTCATCTGCGCAGGTTAGTGGTGTCTGTCTTCCCTTACCTCGATGACTGGTTGTTGAAGGCAGGCTCGCCCCAGACAGTCGTCAGCCACCTCCAGACTACGGCCGACCTCCTGCACCTGCTGGGGTTCTCCATCAATGTGCCGAAGTCGCACCTGGGTCCCTCTCAGAAGCTCCTCTTCATCGGAGCGGTTCTAGACTCGGCGCAGTTTCGGGTTTATCCACCCGAACAGCGGGTTCGGGATATTCAGGCTCTGATTCCGATCTTTCAGCCTTTATCCCGAGTCTCGGTCAGGTTGACGCTGCGGCTTCTGGGGCTGATGGCCTCCTGCATCCTTCTGGTGCATCACGCCAGGTGGCGGATGCGGGCTCTGCAGTGGTACCTGAAGTTTCAGTGAGCCCAGCATCAGGGCAACTTGTCCAACCATGTCTTGATCTCGGAGGGCACTGCAAGACAGTTGCAGTGGTGGCTCACGGACCGCGATTGGGTCAGCGGCAGATCCCTCTCCCTACCCCAACCGGAGCACATAATTGTGACGGACGCGTCCCTCCAGGGCTGGGGAGGCCACATGGGAGAGGCGGAGATCAGAGGCCTCTGGTCTCCGGCGGAGTCCCAGCTCCATATCAACCTTCAGGAGCTGCGGGCGATCCGACTTGCACTGAAGGCATTCCTCCCCTCTGCCCGGGGGAGTGTAGTGCAGGTGTTCACGGACAAAAGCCACCGCCATGTGGTACTGCAACAAACAGGGCAGTGTGGGGTCGTGGATCCTATGCCAGGAGGCTCTGCGCCTCTGGCAGTGGCTGGAACATCAGGGCGTGACCCTGGTGGTTTAACACCTGGCAGGTTCCCTGAACGCCAGGGTGGACGAACTCAGCCATCGGTGCATGATGGATCATGAATGTCTTCTGAACTCAAACATGGCGCAAGGCCTCTTTCAGCAGTGGGGAGAGCCTTGGTCAGATCTATTCGCCCCAGAAGAGAACGCGCAATGTCATCAGTTCTGCGCGTTGGAATTTCCAAGGCAGCACTTGCTCGGAGACGCTTTTGGTCGTGAGTGGAGTTGCGGTCTGTTGTACGCCTTTCCGCCTATACCACTTCTGCCCAGAGTGCTGAAGAAGACCATGGCGCGACCAGGCCCAAGTCATCCTTGTGGCTCCGGACTGGGCACGGAGGTTCTGGTATCCCGAGATACTCAGCATGTCTGTCGATCCCCCGATTCGTCTGCCCCTTCAGGAGGACTTTCTGTCACAGCACCAGGGGCCGGTCCTCCACCCGAACCTGTCCAGTCTCCACTTACATGCGTGGAGATTGAGCGGCGGCAGTTGAGGCCATTTGACTTGCCTCCTGAAGTCTGTAATGAGATTCTGGCAGCCAGGCGTCCCTCCACAAAATCGGTATATGCCTGCAGGTGGAACAAGTTTGTGGCATGGTGCACAGCAAAGGCTGTGGATCCCCTGTCTGCCCCTCTTTCAGAGGTTCTCCTCTTTCTTCTTTCTCTTGCCGAGCAGGGCTCCGCTCTGGGCCCTCTAAAGGGCTACCTCTCGGGCCATTTCCGCCTTCTTAAGGCTACCTGATCAGCCCTCTTTGTTCAAGTCCCCGGTTGTAAATAGGTTTTTGAAGGGCATCACTCATCTGTTTCCTCCAGTTCCTTTCGTGACACCTCAGTGGGACTTGAACCTTGTTCTTACTTTTCTGATGTGCGCTCCCTTTGAGCCACTTCATAACTGTCCTCTTCGCCTCCTTACTCTGAAGACCGCTTTCCTGGTTGCCATCACCTCTGCCAGGAAAGTGAGTGAGCTCCAGGCCCTTTCTTCTCAGCCTCCTTTCCTTTCAGTCCATCCGTACAAAGTTGTGTTGCGGACGCGACCCTCTTTCCTGCCCAAGGTAGTCACAGCCTTCCACATCGGGCAGTCCATCACTTTACCCACCTTCTTTCCGCCTCCGCATCCCTCGAAGGAGGAAGAGAGGCTCCACCGTCTGGACCCAAAACGTGCGCTCTCATTCTATTTGGATCGCACTCGCCAGTTCCGGGTGGATGACCAACTCTTTGTTGGTTACGTGGGCGCTAAGAAGGGACGGGCGGTGCACAAACGAACCATTTCTCGATGGGTCGTCTTGTGAATCAAGGCTTGTTACTCTTTGGCTCAAAAGGAGCCTCCTGTGGGGCTTCGTGCCCATTCCACACGGGCCACGGCGGCTACTACTGCCCTGGGCCGGGGAACCCCTTGCAGGACATCTGTCAGGCGGCTACGTGGGCCTCGCTCCACACGTTTGCAAGACACTACTGCCTGGACAGCCAAGTCCAGAGAGATGGCTTTTTCGGCCGTTCCGTTCTCCAGGACTTTCTGGTGTGATCATTGGTTCGCAGACCCACCATCGGGGTTGGTATTGCTGGGCAATCTATTCTAAGGTAAGGAATGTAATGCTAACCTATTTCTTTCAGATGCACAAGTTGCTTACCTTCGGTAATAGTAGTTAGTATTAGATTCCTTACCGCCCCACCCATCCTCCCCGTTCTGCGAACCGATATCTAGGGTTAAGGTCATCCCCTTTCAGGGCCCTAGTTTCATGGCACCAGTGTTATTTTTTATCATGGCTCTGCGTTTCTGGCTCGGAATAGCTGTGTATAAGAACTGATGTCAGCGCGCGAGAGCGCGGCGTCTAAGTACTTTGGCTACATCATCCCGGCGCCAACGCCGCCGCCGACGGACGCGGAGCCGCAGACGACGCCTACCGACGCGCATGGGTACTGCTACGCAAAAGTTTCCGGATCCTGTCTGACGCCTGGGGATATTCTAAGGTAAGGAATCGAATACTAACTACTGTTTCTTACAGATATATCGTTACCGAAGGTAAGTAACTTGTGCAACACGTCTCTGACACAATACAAATACAGCGTGGAACGCGACAAGGGTGCCCACTGCTGCCATTGCTATTCGCCATAGCGCTGGAGCCATTGGCTTGAAAAATACGACAGAAACATGCAAATACGGCACTGCAATTTTATCATCGTCAAATTAACATATCAAAGTATGCAGACGACATGGTGCTGTATGTACGTGAACCCCGAACGACCCTATCCCCACTATTACGGGAATACATCAAATTTGGCAGACAATCTGGACTCCAAATAAACTGGAGCAAATCCACGATAATCTCACTAACTGATATCACTAAACCACACCCAGTGGAATACCCACTGGAATGGATCAAATACCCAGTAAAATGCTTAGGCATCTGGTACCATAGAGACAGTGATTAGGTAGAACTATGACTAAATTCGACTAAAATTGAAGAGCAAATTGACCGTTGGATCCATCTACATTTGTCTTTGGCAGATAACATGGCCATTATTAAAATGGTTATTCTCCCGCTGGCGCCAATCTTTAAGAGAATAACCATGAACATCACCAGGCTTATATGGGCAGGGAAGCAGGCATGAGTCGAACTGTGTACATTGACATTGCCATACCACAAGGGGGGTTCGCTGTACCGGACTTCCTACTTTATTATCTTTGCACCCAGGCGCAATAAGCGCACCATTAGTTTCACCCGCAACGGTATATGCCACATGTAGCTGTGGAGGATGGAGATGCACAACAAATCCCATTATGCTGCATACTATCGCATCAGCGCGCACACATAACTAAGCACATAATCAATACCTTAAAAACTACGAACTCGGCATGGCAGCGCATGGGAATATTGGCGTGGAGGACTCCACTCTATGTGCCTGTACTGCCACTGTAGCATCACCCTGCGCTATCTGTGACACAAACTGGGATAGCATGTCAATGCTGCAACAAGTTGGAATAGACACAACAGGGGACCTATACAATGAGGGTAAATTTATAGACCAGACTGACCTAGCCTACATAAGTAACCAAACACTTTTATTTAAATTTGCATATCACAGACTAAGGGGCGCAATGAAAACACTATATCCTTCATTTCCAACTGAACCTCCATCTCTGGCAGCTCTACAAATGATTATCACGAACCAAAGCACTGCCCATGTGGTGTCTAAACTATACAAGCTCCTACAGGTGGATATAGCGAGGGATGCCATTAAAGCGCATTAACGCTGGAATGCCCATTTAGAGACACCCTTAAGCGAGGACAACTGGCATAGTTGCTGTGACAGAAATGCTTACCCCGAATGGCAACCTGCGCATAATCCACTATAAATATATACATCAAACATATCACACTCCACTTAAGTTGCAGAAATGTGGTCTCCGTGACGACACTCACTACCGGCGATGCAGGGAAGAAAATGTTATGTTATGTTATGTTGTCTTGTAAAGCGCATGGCTACCCCAGCAATGGGGCGTCCCAGCGCTGTAGACCACTGGGGAACCCGTCCTGGCTTTCCCTGTGAGATGATCCCTGCTGGATATCTCCAAGGTGAAACCAGGCATCCCCGGTGTATGTGGGGGGCCGTTGTGGAGATGAGGCAAGCTAATGCCCAGAGTTGCCGAGTGTGATCCCTGGTTAGAGTAGGCACCAAAGCGAGAATTATCGAGTCCGCTGACCCTGGTCCACGACCCTTACGAATGCTTACTTTATGCATTTAGCATGGAGGTGCGCCAAAATTAACAAATACTGGGAAGACATAACGGAAACACTGAGTCATATGCTGGAAACGAAAATAGAATGTTCAGTACCAGTATGCCTTTTGGGCAAAGTACGACAGCTACGTTCTGGTAAGCGCAAATTATGCGTCATAGCACTGCTACTGGCAAAAAGACGAATCTCCATACACTGTGACAGCATACGCTCCCCTAGCAGAAAACAATGGCTAACATACATGGCTTATTGTAGAGACACGTTGAAAACGTATGAGGATGAACTTCCGACGCTGTCCAGACCTAAAGAATTCTGGACGCCCTTAACGGACTATTTAAGATCTAATCCAACTCTGATATCCACTAACACGATGTAACGAAACCTGCTCCAACAGTATGACAGAGAAATGAATTGTATTATTCTGTGTTTTACAACTATGTCTATCACTTGCACCGTTAGTAGTGCACTACAGTAACCTGAGATGTTTGTATTCTGTTTCTTTTTTCATTTTTGTTTGCAGACTGCCATAAAAACTTAATCCATTTTTTTAAAAATATACATATATTTCCATAAATTAAAGATTTCTTTCAAAATTAACAATGATGTGGTATTTGTTCATTTTGGTTTAAAAAATAAATATATAAAATTAATTTACATTAGCATTTATTATAAAAGAAAATTGGCATATGGGATGGAGATCTACACACGGCAATGTATATGGAAAATAAACACATATATATTTTCTACCAAATATTAACATAACTACATTTTACATTTTTATTTTAAGTGTAGGCCCCAAAAAATGGTACAGCACTATTAACTTAATATCTCTGTGATTGTGCAGCTCTGTGCTCCTCCCTCATGACCTTCTCTGTATTGCTAATGCGCTGATTTCTTTGATGCCAGTCGGGCTGCAAAACATCAACGAATGAATCCTACCGTCCCGTTTAAAGGTAGCCCTGCAAATGTTGGATCTTTGTATGTGTTACCATCTGAGGGCATGCAATGGGCGTACCGAATCTGATTTTGAGAGCTCCCTACTTTTTAAAGGAACTCCTTCCATCCTGGGAAAACATCATTGATATTGCAGTTTTGTCCAGGTAAGAGAGTGATCGCGTTCCTCTGCTCCTCGCCTTCCTTGGAAATTATGATAGGACAAATAGGATCCAACAACTACCCTGAGGTGATCTGTTGGTTAGTAACAGCTGGAGGAAGGTTATGTGGGACAGTGTTGGGAGTAGTGAGGTTGCCCTTGCCCAACTTTATCGAGGTTTGCTTCCCATCCATCCCTAATAGCCAATCAGGAGATAGCACCCAATAACATCATGGATGTCCATGCTAAATGGTTTGAGGAAATGAAGCTATGATTTTTTTTACCAAACCCCTCTCTGGTAAGGACTCTCCCCAGATGACAGAGCCTACATGGTATGAAAGGGCCTAAACAGTAGACAAGAGGCATCTCCTTAGTGCTCGTAAAGGAGGACTCGCACAAGATATTCAGTCTGCCAGAGCCGACTATCAACTAGTCTTAAAACGTGCAAATATTAACTGGGACACAGCAGTCTCAAACCATATTCTGACTGCTGTAGGCTTCGGGAATCAGGCAGCGTTTTGGCATATAATATTGCATGGTGCAAAGACAAATAGAATAAAGCCTGAATCTTATATTCTTCCGCAAGACTGGGCCAATTACTTTGAATCATTACATAGTAGCTCTCCCCTTTATCCACATTCTGTGTATTCTGACAAGCCCAATTCTACACTGGCCATTATATCCTGTTCGACTTCTCCTAAAATTGATTCCCCCAGAGCTGAGTTATTTTTTACTGTGGCAGAAGTCGGGAAAGGCCCTTGGGTTAGATCAAATCCCGGTCGAGCTTTTCAGTTCTGAACCAGTAATCTGTGCACCTTACCTCACTGCACCGCTAGCGCTATTAAGGCAGGTGCTGATATTCCAACCCAGTGGAAGTGCACAGAGATCATACCTATGTTTAAGAAAGGCTCAAAGTCAGACCCAGCAAACTACCGGCCAATCAATATAATTGATTCCAGCCAAAATATCTTTAGTGAACTTAGATTTGATCGGCTACTTACCTGGATTGATAAAAATGAGATTTTTAGCCAGTTTCAGGCCGGTTTGGGGCTCAAAATTAGTACGATTGATCAAATATTTAGGTTTCAACTAATAAGGTGGAAGGAAGTTGACTTAAAAATGGTAGTCTCTACCTATGTCGCTTTTGTCGATCTCAAGGATAAGTTATGGTGTAAACTCGGAGACCTAGGGCTTCCGAATCCTCTTCTTGATATAATCATTTGGCTCCACTGTTACAACTTTGCTCAAGTTCGTCCGGGACCTAATGGGGGAAACACTGTCTCATTTAGGGTAGGTGTCAGGCAAGGCTGCGCAGTTGCCCCAACGTTGTTTATGTTGTTTATTAATGGCTGCATTGATTGTCTATTGGGTTGTGACACTGATTCTCGTATTCTTGGGGAAACAAAAATACGAGCTTTGTTGTATGCAGATTATTCCTTGTTAGTATCTAAATCCCACAAAGGCCTTGTGACCTTTCTGAACAAGTTTAATTCATTTTGTCAGGATCATGGCCTTGTAATCAATGCAACCAAACAAAATTCATGGCTATCTACCTGCACAGAGGTTTTAGAGGGGTACTAACTTTGAAAGGAGCGAAGTTAGAAAAAGTATTAGATTTTGAATATCTTGGCATTCGATTATCTACTGTCAATCCTTGGGGTAACCGGGCTCCTAAAGCACCCTGATTCTAAAGCATAGGGTGGCCAACATTCAAAAAGGTACTAATAAAACTACACTCCATCCAAGTGTACAAACTACACTCCATCTCCCCCCTTCTTGAAGTCTGGAGGGCCAAAGCTGTAGCAGTCGCGGTCTATGGAGCAGAACACTGGGGTTATGTTAACCTAAAAACACTGGAGGTTGGTGGGAAATTCTTTTTTGAAAGCAGTACTAAAACTTCTGTTACGTTCCCCACTTGTTTTTTAACAAGACCTAGGTATTCGATCTATAGCTCCCCTAGCCCGATTTAAACCAATCCTATATTGGCTTCAAGTTTGGTCTACCCCTGAGTTAGTGCATTATAGGGCAGTATTAAGAGATGTTTTAGACAAGTCTCAGCAACAGGTGTTGTTAACTTGGTTGGACTATGTAAAACAGTCTGTTTACTCTATAAACCTGTATGAGTATAGGTTGGACCCAGACTCCATTTTCCCATCTGCATTAAAAAAGTTGAAGTGTCCACACTGGGAACATGAGGAGGTAAAGTTCTCCAAACAGTTTGGTTGAGGGCAGATGAACGGACGTTTTTTAGAGTTCAAGCCTATCTTGCTTTTTGAAAATTACATTGACGACGCCGACCACCTATTTGCAAAAGCTCTTTATCTAAGGTTCAGGTTGGGCACACTCCTTCTTGCTAGGCCTACTGCTAAATGGAATGGAGGTCAAGGAGGTGGCGAAATTTGCCCTGCTTGTAGAAGTCGCAAAGAAACAGATGAACACCTATTGAGCTTCTACCCCATTTACTATAAGCAGTGCAAGCTCTGGATTGTCCTCCTGTGCCATTCAGTAGGTGTTGGCCAAAACAGGGTCGCCCTGAGAATATGCAGAGCAGACACGTCCTCGATTATTGTCTTTTCTGTAGATAAATGTTTAGAAAGTATCTGGCTAATATGGCATAAAATCTCCTTTACTCCTGATCCTTAGTCATAGCCATGCTTCAGCCGGTTAACAATCCGGCCCTGGCAATTTAGACTTGGACACAATTTATTTATAAAGTGTGTTGTATGGTTTTAATGTTTTTATTGCAATAGTGCTGCTATTTTGTAATCTCAATTTTAGGACAAATTATTTTAATGATTGAGTAAGATCTGATGTATTTGATGGTCTGTACTTTAATGGTAGAAGACCAAAATAAAGTATTCAAACAAAAACCAAAAAGTGTGCAATTAGGATTAAAGTGTGTTCACTGCATAAATGAATTATTTAAGGAATGAACCGTTTTATAGAGAGCACAGCTGTCCCATGATGTTCTGGTGCTAGAGTCCAAGATAGAGTTCATGAAACAAAAATATATAGTGTCCATTGAACAGCCTGGTCTTCTGCTGTCTTCTCAAATGGTCCTCATCTGAGGTAAGCTGCCAGGCAAGTGTCAACATGTTCCATGTCTTAGCAGCCAGAAAGGTGAAAGAGCTGCAGCCTTTCCTGGATATCCTAATCCTGGGAGTCTTTAAAAGATGACCCCCTGAGGATCTTAATAATCTTGGGGGCAGTATTTCTTGAGCCTACTGCTCCGATATTTGGGCCCCTAGTTGTGTAAAGCTCTGAAGGACAGTTCCATGGAGACCACCTCTCCCAATCCCAGCCCAAAAAGTCAAAAACGTAGGCATTACCATAGATGACAAACTGAAATAAGCATATCAGTTCAGTTGTCTCATCCTGCTTTAACACTTTGAGAATAATCAGGAAGATTCTTACTTTTATTCCTCCCACCTCCAAAAAACCAGTCATTTCCCTATTAATACTCACAAAGTTGGGTTACTGTAACTGACTTGTTGTTAAGCTCCAAAAACAATACGTGAAGAAACTCCAAAGCATGCAGAATGCGGCCGCCAGGCTTATTCTTGATCTTCCCCAATTCCATCTAAGGAACTTCACTGGCTTTCAGTGAATAACTGCATTAAATTCAAGGCATTATGCCTTACCCTATAAAGCCTTGCATGATCTAGGTCTTAGCTACCTCAAATAGCCCCTCTCCTGGTACACACCCAACAGAGACCTACGATCCAAAAACTCCCTGACGGTCTCTCGTCCCAGTTTCAAGAGATTCAAATGGGGAGGCAGTTGCAATTCTTCTGAAGCCCCGGCCCTCTGGAACAGTCTGCCTATGGATATTAAAGCAGCTCCTATATTATCGAGTTTTAGGAAACTAATTAAAACCTGGCCTTTTAACCTCCAGTCTCCCTCTGCTCTCACCTGTACCGATATTCCCTACCAGCGCCAAGACACTCATGGGTAATCGAGCGCTTTAGAAACATTTTATCATAACATAACACCTGGACAAGAGTAAAGTTCAAAAGCATTGTATGCAGTACAGGGTAAAGCTCCCTGCTTGGAGCTCTTGCTCCAATAGTCCATTACATGTGCATCCTATCGGCATTCCAATCGAAGTTGAACTCATATTTTGTATACCACAGAGTGCTTTATTGGTAAGAGAAGGCGAGACAAAAATCGCCAGCAGAAATGGAGGAAGTGTCAGAGTGTATTTCAAACAGACAGCACCATGGTTAACCTGATGGCTGGAGCAAGGGAGTCCAGTCTCTTAAACAATTCTATTTGTATTTCTATTTTTCTCGTTTTACATCTCTCTATTAACACTACTGGTGTGATTTGTCCTTTTGCAATGCATTGTATTCATGGTGGTTTTCCTTTTTTGTTAGGCCCTCTGATTGCCACCTCTGTCTTTTCGTTAAGACCGAAGGATAAGGACGATCTGTGCTCTGAGGACCTTCAGGACTTGGATATAAGAGCCGTTAACAGTCGTTCCTCAAGTGAGTAGATAAAGCAGACACAATCTGTTGAGATTTGGGAGAAGCAGTGGTGATGGGTTTTTCCACAATTCATGTTACGCAGAACTTTAATATCATAGCATCTGCTCATTTAACCTGGGTTTGAACCTTAAAAGAGTGAATATACGCATTTTTGTCACCACTACATTCTGTGCTGGCAGTAGGTACCGGACGGCCCTCCTCTCTGCTGGTCACCTTCCTGGTGGGCCCGCGTACAGAAGAGTACGCTTTCACCCCTGCTCACTCTGCAGTGTCGGCTCCTTTACATCCGCAGAACATTATGAGTTCTTGGAGTTCTACCTTTGGCTCTTCAGTACTTCATAACCAAAAATGTGCAATCTTGTGAAAGCGCCCACTCTATTACAACCAGGAATAAGTACACAAACATTCACACTCTGACGAATGATTGGAGAATCTGAAACCCCACAATCCCCGGTTACATTTTATATATATGTTTACAAGGTTTAGACCGAGTTGTTTATTGCACGGTCATTTAGGAACAGCAGCAGGCAGTTACATGTTTTTCTGGAGGGTTCCATTCCTGGGTCAAAGAGGGCTGATGTTTTTAGGTCTCGCCTGCTAATGCGCTTGCGCATTACTGGCGAGAAATATAGGGGCTTATCCAGAGCTTAACCAAACTGGCAATTTCATGCAGTGCCCGTGAAAAAAGCGCGTGCACTTCAAAGCCATCTGCTTCCCTCCCACAGCTTCCCCCAGCGTGCGCTCTGCCTCAGGCATTTCTCCTCCCCTAATTATTCACGGCCGGCCGGCCGTACTTTCACTTTCACGGCCGCCAGGCCGTGTCTCGTTTTAACTACTGTTGTTTGATTCTCTCTAAGGCTTCCTCAGTCTCCTCTTTCCGCCTCTCTCTTTGGCTCCACGCTGCCCCTTCAATTCAGTTTTTCTAACTCTTTTGTCGGTGCTTCTTTACTCTCTTAATCTGTCTCCCCTGCCTCCATGCTCTGTTTTCCCCTTGCCAGCTCTCTCATCTCACCCGTCTCTCGCTCCTTCCAACTCTGTCTCTCGAAGCCTCTCCCTTTGTAACTCTGTCTCTCATTGTCTCTCTCCACACAACTCTCTGTCTCGCGCCTCCAACTGTCTCTCGGGGCCTCTGCGTTTTTAACTCTGTCTCTCGTTGTGCATTTCCCGTACTTGTTTTTATTATTTCATATTGCCAATGCTTGTTTTAAGATTGCTTTGACTCTTGCTGGTTTGCTCGCACTCCCTTGTTCTCTCGTGTGTGTACTTCTTTACTCTCTTGATCTGTCTCCCCTGCCTCCATGCTCTGTTTTCCCCTCGCCAGCTCTCTCATCTCACCTGTCTCTCGCTTCATCCAACTCTGTCTCTCGAAGCCTCTCCCTTTGTAACTCTGTCTCTCATTGTCTCTCTCCACACAACTCTCTGTCTCGCGCCTCCAACTGTCTCTCGGTGCCTCTGCGTTTTTAACTCTGTCTCTCGTTGTGCATTTCCCGTACTTTTTTTTATTATTTCATATTGCCAATGCTTGTTTTAAGATTGCTGTGACTCTTGCTGGTTTGCTCGCACTCCCTTGTTCTCTCCTGTGTGTGTGTGTGATGCTTTTCCCCTCTGCTCCATTCCCATGTTGCGTTGCCCCCTCCTACCCACTCCTCAGCAAACTACTTGCAGGCATGTAAACATTTTTTATTTTGTGTATTTTTCGAAAAAAGAAATCATAGGCCCAGGTTGTTTGGTCAATGTTCCAATCAGATGTTACCCAGCGAGGAGTTACTTAGCTAAAGCACTGCTTGTTTACTATCACCCCCAGACGTCCAAAAATAACATCTCCGTCGAACAAATGCGACTTTTGAAGTCAATGGAAAGAAACAAATTGCGCGGCCGGTTTCTATAACTTGCAGACACGTCACAGCTCTCCACGCACTCCGTTGAGTAGAGCCAGCAGCTTAGCTAGCGCTCCCAGCTCTGTGTCTAATCCGAAGCTCCTGAACGTGTGTTTCTGGTTAGGGCGAACAAACCCTGGAGCTGCGTGGTAAGGCCGCCCGGCTCTTGGTAAAAGACGAGTCATTGTTTTTTCCTTCTTTCTTTATTCTTATTAAACAACCGACCACGGTAAAGATTAGGCTCCCACAGCATGTTTCCTCCCCTCTCCCTGTGCTCCCACTCCCCCAGCCCGCACACTCGTACTCCGAGGCCTCCAGACACCCCTCAATCTCTCCTCCCAGCACGTTTTCAATTAGTTTCGGCCGCTCGTTCTTGCTCCTCCACTTCCTCTTTCTCCCTCACTTGTTCTCTCTTGTTACTCTTACCTCTCTTTCCCGTCTACCTTCCCCTATACTGTCTCCCCGCCCACCCACTTCACTCTTCCTCTCTCTCCCTCCCACTATCTCCTCCCTTTTCCCTCTTAAGAACCCATAAAATGCCACAGCTTACTTTGCCTGGGTTACAGCAGTGCAACATATTTTTTTTCCTTACGGTGTGATGTGTGCATGTGATATTGTTATTTGGTAACTCGTGCATGTAGTTGTTACATGGCAGTGTGACATGTTCGAAATGACATCTGTGGCAGTATTTTGTGTGTGTTATGCTAAGTTCTGCCGTGAATTGTGCATGTAATGATGTACATCTTGGTCACATATGCATTTTAAAGTGTGCGTTTATTGGAATATGATAGAGTATGTGGCTCATGACTGACTTGTGTATTTGGTGAAGCACGTGGCAAAGTGTGGGCATGTGATGACACTCACTCACTCTAACACCTTCTGTAATTACATGCTTACCTCTCTTCACCCGTCATAATCTGAAAATCTATTCCAGCACTTCCTTCTTTAAGTCCCAGTTCTCAGCAAAAATTAAATGTATCAATGTTTAAAGCTTTATTACAAAAAGTAGAAACAAAAAAATGTTTATTACACTTTTAATCTTCATGTTTACAAATATTATAATACGCTACACATTTTCACCAAAAAAATTAAGCTAGTGCCATTATACATTAGTGAAATTATTATGTAATTATTAATTATTTATAAAAAATAAAACCCATTACAATTTGTCATATCAATACATGTACGTTAGGTAAATACTAAACATGTATATTTAATAATGTTATAGGTGTCACATTTGCAATGTCTAAAAAAATTCCCATTTATAATAACAAAATTAATGCATTTGAAATTATAAAAATATAAACAAAAATTAAAAAATTATTACATTTACAAGACCAATAACTCACACTTTTCTAATGCGAGACCTATTGCATTTCCAATGCTTGTTGCTCTCTGTAATCGGGTATAAAGATGGGTTCAAGAGTTGTGAAATGTCGTCTTTAGATTTCGGTGTTGCTGATAGTGAATTGATTGGCTGGAGGCCGACAGCCAGCCCCATTCATGAGCTCTAGGGACATTTTGCTTTTTCTGATAAAAAAAGACTTGAATTTGATGCGCTAAATATTTTTCCTTCTCTCAGAGAGCTTCGAGGTGAAAAACTAAAAGCCAATATATTAACATGACAACCCAATATATTAAAATGACATTGTGAGACACAAAAATCTTTGCCACTCACGGTATCAGCAGTGCAATATTTTGTGAATGGCATGGAGAAGGGGGTAGCATGACCTGTAACCCCATTTCCGGCAATTAACATTCAAATATGGTAATGGATTCCGACTGCTCTGATGGCCACGAAACATTTAAAGATTACCAATTACTCGTGAAGCATCGATTCCTTTATACAATTGTCAGCTGAGGGGATTAGGAGATCAGCAGAAGTCACAGGGTACAGTTTGCTCACCCTGATATCCCTTTGGGAAGCTTCCACTTGCCTTGTAGCACTGGAATACTGGTGCGTTGCGGACACAGAGGTGGAGGTTTCTTGCAGGACTCAATCTCTGCAGTTGTGACTGGTTACTAAGTACCGCAGATGGGGGGGCGTGGCTTGGCCGGCTGCAAGATGGCCGCACTCTAAGTGTGCTCTGCCGGTCAAGCTCTTTCATCTGCAAGAATCCTGCTGGCATTGTCGCATTTTCCGCACCACACTGCCGAGTCCTGAATCGGGGGAGCACTGTGCACCTACCTGTTACACTTTGGTGCTTCTGCGTGCCCCCCCCCGGCCGATATCCTCTCCCCGTTGCTGGCGCTGGGCCTCTGCGCTGGGTGTCCGCCGGCACCTCCACCGGAGCTGCTCCTGTCTGCAAGGCCACTTTGCGGCAGTGCTGATGCCAGGGACCGGACGCTGCCTTCCCCGGTGAGTCGCGCCATTGCTGAGGGGGTTTGCCAGTGGGGCTGGGGGCCGCTCGCTGTGTGGCCTGGTCTGGTGACGCTGAGGCCTGTCTGTGGCCTAGTGCTCCTCCCCGGCCTCGCGTAGGTGCAGCGCCACCTGTGCTGGGCTGTGGGTGTATACCCAGATCTTTTGACTGGGTGTGAGTGTTTGATTGATTCAGATGCTCCGTCCATCACCACCCCCTTTTGTACTGCTTTTGGCCGCCATAAGTGTGGCAGGGTATGCTCAGACGCGAGTCCCTTGCTCACTTTGCCACTGGATTCAAGCAAGCCGGGCTGAAGACGGCTGGAATGCCAGAAACTGGTCCTCGGAAGCTTGTTTCCGGTCCAGGGAAGACATGGCTTGGCAGTTCGGGCTGGACTGTTCCCATGAGGCACAGGGTCAGACTGATTTGCATATAGCCATGTCTGAACAGGGGTGGCAGAGTTGGCTAAAGAACGGTGATGGATTAAACCCAGATCTTTTGACTGGGTGTGAGTGTTTGATTGATTCAGATGCTCCGTCCATCACCACTCCCTTTTGTACTGGGCTGTGGGAGCGGCGTACTCCCTCGCCTCCCCCGCTGGTGTTTCCCCCTCGGTGAGTGCCGGCCGCTGCACCCTGCTTGACCCCTGCTGAGCGGCGCTGTGGAGATCGCCGGCCGCCGCGGTCAGGCCGTCCTGCGCGCCCTCTCATCTATGCCTCGCTGAGGCCCAACTGCCACACCCGGCCCCCTGCTCCGAGGCCTGCTCCCGGGGGTGAGGCGGAGAGTCAGTTTCTGCCCCTCCTTCCTGCGACAATTCTTGGCTCCCACTTGCCGGGGACTCGCCCACCCAGGGACGGGCCTTGCTGACTTGGTGGCGCCGTTTGGACATCTCCTCTAAGTGAGGCCCCCTGGGGACTGGCTCCCTCGCAGGCGGACTCTCGACGGCGACTGGGCCCTGTGGGTAGCCGCTGGGGCCCCTCCTCACCCGCTTCTGCCCCAGCCCTCCCGGGTGCCTGACGCATTGCCACACGGCCCGCTGGTGTGCCCCTGGGCCCTCCGCTCTGCAACTGCCCGGGGCCAGCTGGTGGCCCTCTTCTGCTTACAACTGGAGCGGGACGCCCTCCACAATTTGCCACCCACAACTCTGCGGCTCCCTGGGACTGTGTGCTGCTCCTTCTGCTCTAGTGGCGCGTCCTGGTGTGGTGTCTATGCTGCCCCGGTGCCTGCCTGGGGTGCACCTGAGACCTGTTTTTGATGTCGCTATTCTACTACAGTTTGGCCACCCTGCTTCTCTGAAGGGGTATCCGCCGAGTCCTGCCATGCCCCCACCGGGATGATTCCCATTGTTCACTTTGTGTTGCCCTCTCCCAGTTGTGGGTTCCCTGGGTGGAGTGGGTGGTATTCTCAGCCTGATTGGGGGGTTGGTGTGGGTGCGGGGTGGTTGGTTTTTTTCCTGTTTGGGTTGGTGGTTGAGGGTGGGGGGTGATCGGGTTGTTGGGTTCCTGCTTGTTTGTTTTTGACACTGCATTGTGCCCCCTACACAGCACCATTGCAAGTGTACCTAAATCCGCAATCTGCCCTGCTTGGTCTTTTGCACAGCACACCGTCCTCCAATTTGTTTTGATTGTCCTTACTCGACACGTCTCACAGCCACACATGCTGCTTCCCTGGTCTCTTCCTCCCTCTATAGGTCGTGCCTTGCGCGCCCTCCCCGCGCTGCCCAGGAGGCTGCTGCCCATTGATTGCTGCTGTTTTTAGTTACCTGTGTTACTCCACTCCCCTCCCCTGCTCCACCTCACCATCGGTGGTCTCCCCTGCTTCACTTGAGCGCCCCGCTGGTCTGCGCTCCCTGTTGTCTGCCCCACCTAGTGCTCATTCCCGTCCTGCCTCCATATGACTGACATAGTCTGCTGGACTTGGAAAGTCCGTGGCCTGAATGATTTCTGCAAGGCTCGCCTCATCCATTAACACCTACAGTGCCACAAAGTAGGTATATATCTCTTACAGGAGACGCACTTGCTGCCAGGCTCCGTCTCCAGACTCCAGTCCTGCTACTGGGGGGAATCCCACTTTTCCACTTACCCATCCTATGCTAGGGGAGTTTCCATTTGGCTGCGCCTTGGCCTTCCGTGGCAGACCTCACAGGTTCTCCTCGATCCAGAAGGTAGATATGTAATTCTCCACGGTCTGCTTCCAGCCCAGCCCGTCACGATCGCCGCAGTATATGGCCCCAACTCGGATGACCTGGAATGTTTCATCATATTTGGCATGTCATCTCCTCCTGTGGCTCCGCGGCAGTGATTTGGGGAGGTGATTTTAATGTTGCTCTTTAAGCGACCTTGGACCGCTCAGGCTCTTTCTCATCTCACCTGCATGCTGTTTCAGCTCTTAAGCCCATTTTAACTGATAATGCACTTTACGACGTTTGGCGCCATTGCCGCCTTGAAGCCTGTGAGGGCACTTGCGTGACAGGGGCGAGAGGTTGCTGGTCGCGAATCGACCTCTGGCTGACCTCGCCGGATGTCCTGTCTTGGCTCACTGATGCTGAGCACATGGCCCGTACCTTGTCCGATCTAGCGCCGGTCCAGATTCGTCTTAGGCGTCCTTTCTCCCAGCGTCGGGCCTTTACGTTGTGTCTGCCTCCCAACGCCCTGCAGGATACTGTGTTCTGCTCAGACATTCACACGGCGATCACTAATTATTTTGAGCTTAATACAGGCTCCGTCTATTCCGCTTGTACCCTATGGGAGGGTTTCAAGGTTGTCATCCGAGGTGAGTGTATTTCCCGACAGGCGGGCGTCCTTCGTGCTATTCGCTCCACACTGTCAAGGCTCGAGGGTGAAATTAGGGATCAGGTTGCAGCCCAGGCGGCGTGTCCCGACCCGGAAACGCTTGCGCTCCTTCGCCAAAAGCACACCTAATTCTCAGATGAAGCCGGCCGTGAACTGTCCTTTCTTGGCAGAGAGGGTCGGGCGTGCCGCTTCGGTGAGGGAGACCGCCCAGGACATACCCTTGCTAACCTTTTACGCCCACCGTGCAGCCTCCTATATAACCGCCCTCAGCGATGGTGGCCTGGATAGGACAACCTCCCCAGAGGATATCAAATCCCGCTTTATCGATTTTTACTCACAACTTTACTCGGCTGGTACTCCTCTGCCACGGGAGGAGTTTGATCGGTATTTCGAGTCCATTGACCTGGTCTGGCTCGAAGATTATCACCGCAAATTTTTCTAGGGAAGAAATATTGGCAGCCATAAGCAGCCTCCCTGGCGACAAGGCCCCGGGTCTAGATGGCCTGCCCGCCTCGTTTTACAAAACATTTGCTGATATCCTGGAGCCGCATCTGGCGGCCATGTACAACAAGGCTTTTGACACCGGTCTTTTCCCACCCGCTGCACGAGGCCCTGATTACCCTGCTCCTTAAGCCTGACAAGCTGGCTGACCATCGGGATTCCTACCGCCCCCCTCTCCCTTATTAATATTGATAAAAACATTTTTGCTAAATTGATCGCCTCTCACCTTCTCCTGTTAATGCCCACCATTGCCCTTCCCGATCAATCCGGCTTTATACCCGGGAGGGCAACCTCCCATAATCTGCGTACCATATTTTCCGTCTTGCATCAAATTAATCCCACCCTGCCGGCAGTGGCCGCCCTTCTCGATGCCACAAAGGTGTTCGATACTCCTACTGGAGCGGCCCTTCTTTTTTTACATCCTACCGCGTATGGGTTTAAGCGACATCTTTCCGTGCAAGATCAGACTTCTTTATACTAATCCTTCTGCGCGCCTCCGTATTAATGGCCAGGTTTCTGATCCCATCTGCATCGCCCGCGGCACCCGACAGGACAGGGGTGTTACTTATCACCCATGCTCTTTGCCCTCGCTAAGGAGCCTCTGACCGCTAGGTTACGTCAGCACTAAACGCACAGGGGCATCGGTTTCTCGTCTGGCTCCCTTCTTGTCTCCATGTACGCAGATGATGTCACTCTATATGTCCGCCATCCACAGGACAACCTCAGCCCTTTAGTCCGGGAAATCATATGATTTGGTGAGCTCTCGGACATTCAGGTGAACTGGAGCAAGTCCGTTCTGTTCCTCCTGAACAACGCCACTGTCCCTTTCTCACCTGACTCCCTGTTCGAGTGGGCATCCGGCCCTACGCACTATCTGGGCATTTGGCTTAGCAGGGATCTGGATGAGCTGTTGAGGGCTAACTTTGGGGGGGCGGTGGACTGGTTAGAATCCAGGGTCCCCTCGTGGAGCCAACTATCGTTCCCCCTGGTTGGCCGGATCGCCATTGCCAAAATGGTGGTTCTTCCTAAATTCCTTTACCTTTTCTCGAATATGCCTATCCTCCTCACCTCTCACTTTTTCCGAAAATTGCACTCTCTGATCATCTTGCTTGTTTGGGCAGGTAAATAACCCAGGGTTGTGTACAATATCCTTACTCTCCCTATGTCTGCTGGAGGGCTGGGCGCGCCTGATTTCCATATCTATGCCCTATGCGCCCAGGCCAATTTTTTACATTTTTGGAACCACCCCACCCCCTATCAGGCTCACGTAGCGGTGGAGACCGACTTGGCTTCCCCATGGACTCGGTCAACCGCACTGTTCGCGCCCGCGGTACGCCCCCGGGCGGAGGTTGACAAGGTTGAGGCGCTGCGTTGGGCTTGGTCTTGCCTGTGCCGGCACTCGGGCCTTTCCCTTCTCTCTGCTAATTCCATGCCAATTGTTAATCACCCTGACTTCCTTGCGCTTCAGTCGTCCAGCATGTCCCGTCATACGGTGCGCTTGGGCCTCAGGACAGTGGCGGATCTGTACCCAGAGACCTCCTTTTACTCTCTTCCAGACTCCCCGGGGTTGCAAGATACACTGCTATTTTATCAGCTGCGTGCCACTTGCCGGAAACTGCACCCTACCTTCCCGGCCCCCGCCTACCCTTCCAGCTTTGGACTTCATATACTCCTCAACCTCGCCGCACAAGTTAAACCAAGCTTTACGCGTCTGCTCACATATCTTCTGATCGGGAGGCGTGGAGTGCAGACCTGGGCTTGGCTATATATGGGAGGCCGACTGGCTTTACTGTTGTAATCAAACCAAAAAGCTGTCCTCGAACTATCGGCTCTGCCTAATCCACTTCAAGTACTTGCACAGGATGTACCGCACCCCCGTACAGCTCCATTGGCTTGGGCTTATCCCTGGGGACAACTGTCTGCGCTGTGCTGCCCCTGCCGCGGACTTCGCCCACTTGGCGTGGCTTTGTCCTAAGGTTTCCGAGTTCTGGCTGGCAGTGTGCTCCACCATCTCTGACATTACTGGCTCTGTCGTACAACCTGATCCCCCCCCTGTGCCTCCTGGGATTTGTCAAGTTCTGCCCAGATGCCTCTCGCCGCCTCATCTCGATGCTATTGGTGCTCGCCAGGGTGGCCATGTGTTGGGGGCGTCGACCTGCTTCCAAGATTGAGAATTGGCTTGAGGATGCCTCTCAGTGTCAGACTCTCCTGTCTGTGTTCTGGGACTTAATGCCTGCCAGATCTCGCCCTGTTGACATCTGGGCCACATTGGTCTCCTAACTTTTCTCCCATTCCCACCCCAGCGGCGCTTCCTCTCCCGCGCTCCCCGCCGGCCCTGGGTCCGCGGCGGCCGCCGGCGCTGGTCAGTGACTACTCCCCACCCCTTTTCTCTCTACCTGCGCCCCTGTTGCTTCAGATTCCCTACTAAGTACGCTTTTTCATGTGTGCTTCCTCCTCCTGGGGCTGAGGCTCTGATACTGTTTAGCTGTGTCTTTATATGCTGGATTCACCATCATGCTGTGACTGTTACCTGATTGTAATCTACCAAATTTTTTGTAATGCATCCTGTTGTTACATGCGTTGGTGCTGCACGGTGTACTGTGCCTGATGTGTCTTTATTCTTTAATAAAGGTTTTACATTTTTTTTTTAAAGTACCGCAGATGGAATCCTGCTCATAAATATTTGCGAGGCAACATTTCTGTAAATCCTAGTGACCATGCATCTAACATAACGCAAACAATTGTTCAGGTCACATTGTAAATGCTGCGTGCACAGTGCTGTGGCCAAAATACACTTGTCCCACTGTTTATAAATGTTAGACTTTTTTCTCTTGTTTTAATATAATAGTTTTCAAACATCTGTTTTTCATATTTAGCTTTCTTTGTCTATATCCTCTCTGTGTATGGTCATCAGGTAATTTATGAATGAATGTGTGTGTGTGTGATTTAATTGATTCCGTGCATTATGAAATTGCATTTATATAGCGCTTACTACCCCTGACGAGACCTATGAGTGCTGGCTTTTTACAGAATACAATTTGAAGCCGCCTAAATAATTACCATAGTAAATTTAAATTTTTACCTGTTAAAGTGCAAATCATAGATTTCTTCTTTATTGAATAGGCGATTCCGACGTGTTACTCAGACAACACCAACATCTGCAGAGTTCTCAGGATACCGATGAGAAGGCAAACCATGATGCCCTAAGCAGAGGTGAGGAATGCAGTGTGTTATTTTGAATAAAAAAAAACTTCTTAAGAATCATCCTCTTTAAAAATGGCGCCTTACTTAATTTGAGACTCCCCACTCCATAGAAGAAGTGATTGTGTATCCAAATAAACAAGTCAGTAAAGTTAAAGTCAAGCATCTTGCATGCTTTATGCAGCATTATTGTATGAAACCAGAAGGATCCCACTTCTGTATGAAATAGCTGGATGAAGAAACAAGAAAAGAAAGACCTGAACAGCCGAAAACTATTCTTCTGCGTTAAAACAAAAATTGACTTTCTAGCCGTCACGATCAATGTTAGTGCACATTATGTTAAAGGATCTTATTTTTTCTGCTATTTGCATCTTATTGACTACAGAGGAGGGATCCAGGAAAACGAAGTAAGATTTCCTAAGAAGTGAAGTAAACAAATCAAGTTCAAGTTCAATCTTTATTATGTTTTGGAACTCCGTGGAGGTCCACATAAGAAAAAGAACACAATACAAAATACCATTCATAATATAAAAAAGACAAATTATAGCACTTACTGCAATACAAAGTGTCACATTAATGCGCATGTCATTGATCAAAAAATATCTAAAAAACATTAAAAAAAATAACAAATGCAGAAACAAAATCTCTCATTAGGAGGGTTGTGTAGGGCGAACATAAAATAATTAGCATTTACAATACCCATTTGCAAACATATTTGTCTTAACCATTTGCAGCGATAAGGACGCAGCACTGGGCATATAAAAAGTACGTGCGCTTGATCTTGAATAGATTGATGACAAAAATTGAAATTAGCAGAGACTCCGTACCATTTAAATAAAAGATTGTTTAAAGGTAACAGGTCCTGTCTCAATAAAAACCAAAATCTCCGAATACCGTGTGGTAAGTTCCAAGTAGCGTAAGGTTGCACAAATTTTCTAGCGAATGAATCAGTGAGAGGATTAATACCCTTCTTAGCAAGAATTGAAGTACTGTCTAGTCTAAAGCTAAGATCCCAAGTAGCCTCTTTCAAAACAGACTTTAGCTGGGATGCGGATAAAGAGAAGAGAGAGTTCTCTTCCAGCTGTAGGAGCGATACAGCCTTTCTAAAGTTATTAACAATTAAGGAGTGTTCTCTTAAACTTCCTAATAGTTCCGTCTTTAAGAGGAACCTCATAGTCCCCTCTTCTCCTCTGGCTATGCTTGCGACCCAACATACTACAGCTGCCAGGCCCTGCACCCAACTGCTGCGCAACCCAAACTCAAGTCTGCAAGCAGCCACAGAGCAGGCGGAACTAATAGAGGCTGCGCTTCTTAGCAATTTTCCCTCCACCTTATTTAGGAAATCCCAATGCTTAATGTCAATTAGTTCTAAACCATATAGGAGGGTACAAGGAACTTTTGCCCTAAAGACCTCCAGTAAATATGAGAAATGCCTTCTTCCCATTGCCGAGTACAATGCACTTAAGCTTCTACCTTGAGATAAAGCCTTCCGGGCATTGTTATCGGTGTGGGGTTTAGTACTTAAATTGTCACAGATTAATTTTCCTAAGAAGACAGAAGTCTTTACTACCTCAAGTTTGTCATCTCCCACAGACCAAGTAAAGTTCGTGAATTTTTGTTTTTTCCAGCCTGAGATGCACATAATTTTGCTCTTAGATGCATTAATTTTTAAAAAATGGGAATCTGCATACTGATGTAGAGCTAGGAGGCGTTTGGCAAGGCCTTTAGGCATAAGATCCATTATTATGATATCATCCGCGTATAGCATACATGAAATGTGCTTTCCGCCCAGTATAGGTGCTATACCTTCACAGGAAGAGAGTGAAGCAGGTAAGTCTGCAATATATAAAGAAAAAAGTAACGGGGCAAGGAGACAGCCCTGCTTAAGGCCATTACATAAAGGGATGATCTCGGAAAGGCCCCTATCTCCTCCTTGCAAGAACTGACACCACGTGTCTGTATATCCCACTTCTGTATGAAATAGCTGGATGAAGAAACAAGAAAAGAAAGACCTGAACAGCCGAAAACTATTCTTCTGCGTTAAAACAAAAATTGACTTTCTAGCAGTCACGATCAATGTTAGTGCACATTATGTTAAAGGATCTTATTTTTTCTGCTATTTGCATCTTATTGACTACAGAGGAGGGATCCAGGAAAACGAAGTAAGATTTCCTAAGAAGTGAAGTAAACAAATCAAACAAACCACATGAAAGAGGATGACTGAGTGGGAGAGAAACGGAAGCATACTTAAGGTTCAGAGAAATAAACTACAGATTACATAAAGAAATGTTTTGACTGAGTCAATATTAAGTTTTAGTCGATTTGGAGTAAGGTGAGCCATCATATCCTCCTGCAGTAGAATTAAGAAGCACATCTTTACAGAACCACTCCTCAAATTACAGTACCTATTGCAGGAGCCTTTCATCGCCTAATTATTAACACCTTCGCTGCGGCTGTTATTCCGCCGCAGCGCTAAGGGGCGGGGGGGCCGCGCGGCGCGCCCATGCTGGTGACGGAACCGCTCCGTCACCAGCCTCGGTTGAGCTGTGCTCATGACGGAGCGGTTCCATCATGGCCCCGACCGCTCAATAGAACGCGCCGCGTCGAGCGGGCCATGACGGAACCGCTCAGTCATCAGCACAGCTCTACTGCGGCTGATGACAAAGCGGTTCCGTCATCAGCATGGAAGAGGTTAAGAAAGCGTGTTACCTGAAACAGCGAAGCAACACAATAGCTTCCTTTCTAAAAGTATCTGTTTTCAGATGGTGAAACCTAATTTGTACTCTCTAGAAATGTTGTGGTTTACATTTGTCTTTGGTTTTCACAATTCCAGCAATTAGAAATATCACTGGTCATTAATAAGAGTAGAGAGGGAAAGAACTTATTGAGAACTACCTTATTTTCCGTATTCCGTAGCACAAGAGTTTAAAGTCAGAATTGCTATCAAGTTTTTGCCACCTTCATGACAATCACATATTCCCATTAGTTACGGTATTTTTTGTGCACACATTTTAATTACGAGTCAGCTGTGGAAATACAGCCCATCTCGTGAGGTGTATCACTTAATTGCAGAATGTATGGGCAGGTTACTTGAAGCCTTATGTGTGGGTGTGCGATTATGCTGGTGCTGGGAAAAGGGTCAAGGTAAGTTGCTTGTGAGCCTTGAGCTGGCATGTTAGTAGAGTGATGTGATCTGTTCCTAACATATTGTGTTATCTGTATATTCTGGCTTACTTAGCTTCGGAAATCCTTCTTGTGTCTCTGAGCAGCATTCAACGTTTCCCCGTGCCTCTGGTTCCCATGTTGACCTGCACCCATGCTCATTCTATGTTTTCCAGAGACCTGACTCTTGCTCTCCAATCCTTGCTAGTTTGTTTATCTGAGTTGGTTTATTTGTTTGAGGGTTCACCTTCTCACATCTTCCGATAGCCTTCTTCTAGGTCCACTCTGTGCCCCACACTGATTCCTCTGTTTTGAGCCAGCCAGTGAAGGTGTTATATGGCTCATACTGTGCTGCTTACTGTGTGTGGTTAGGGTCTGCTGAGTGGCGGTGTGTATTATTCAATGCTCAGAATTGCAGAAGTGAGACAGGGAGTCATTGAGTGCTGGGAGGGTCAGTTGGGCTTGTTGAATGATGCTTTAAAATGGAATGTGTTTTGCTGGACTCTGTGTAGAGACCAGTAGTGTGCTGATTTATTATCTGGTGTGTGCCTGCAGTCTTGTGGTGATAGAATACAAGTTTATGTAGTGGAAGATGTGGGTAAGTTGTGCTTTACTTTGGGGTTTGGTGTTCTAGTGGTCTAAGATGTTTGCGAAGTATGTTGTGGTGTTAAGGCAGTGGTGTAGGCATGTCAGATATCATGTTATTGGCATTTCCCTTGTGGATGCTTCTTTCTGAAAATTCCTCTTCCAATAGCTCAGTCATTTGCCAAGGATGAGCTGACTATAACTGTGTGAAACTATCTGGCATGCTGGTGCCGGAACATGTTTTTGGTTCACTGACACAACAACGATATAAAAAATATCGATATTAAAATGCGCATGAAATTTATAGACAACAAAAACATCGACTCTTATATTCAAACAGGTAAGTACAAAAATATGGACAAAAATATGGATCTAAAAAATATAGATGTATAAAATATCGATGTTTATAAATATAAAATATATATTAAATAATAAATATAACTTTAACAAAATAAAATAAATGTAATATGCATTTAAATAAAATATTACAAATTGATTTAATGAAGAAATAATTCACAAAAGGAAAGGGAGGTAGAGGTTTTTATCAACTGGGTCTGCCCTCCTTAGTTTATACTCCAAATGAAACCCGAGGTCTCGGGTTTCAGGACCTAGTCAAAGGAAGAGGCTCCCAGTCAATATGATCAGAGATTGCCTTCAGGAAAGAAACATGCTTCATCATTGGGGCCATCCCAGTTCTCTACGAACTGGGGCGTGCTACGACTTGTGAAAAATACGTAGGTGCACTTATAGTGGAAGACTATGTGTGGTGCACAGTGTGGTGGAGTGGGTTAAGGTGATCAAAAATACCTTGCTAGTGGGCTAAAATACTTTATTATCGCTCCTAGGTTGGTATATCTAAAAGGGAGTGTTACACGAAAAAACCTAACTATAACGGGTAGGAGTTCAGTGTAAGATCAACATGTTTCGAGTCTACTCCTAGCTCTTCATCAGGACCACACAGGAACCAGCCTTGTGTTTGCCACTCCTATTAAACCTAAATGTGGAATTGAAATATTAAATCAACAAAACACTGCAACTAATAAAGCATGCGTGGTTATACATACGATCACTATGTCACGTAGTGTATCTGTAACAGTAAAGAAAGACATGGTTAGAGAACAGCCCCCTCTCTCTTGTAGAGTAGGTGGGTACACATTGTAATGTAATTCCATGCTGGAGAGGTGCTCCTTAATGGGGCGTGCAGTCGTCAGGGTTCAGAGCGTGGTTGCAAACTAAAAGGTATAAACATGCCCGCCAAACGTGCTGCGTGGTGGTTGGTTATCTTTAAAAACACACAACATACATGAGGTGACTTTCACACGACGCACATACAGACAGGAAAAAGGTGTTATATCCGACTGTAAACACATACTTAGGGGCCGATTAGGATGGCGGTTAATCCGCATCCCCCGGGCCAGCAGAAGCCACCGCCGGCCTGGAGGATGCGGATTAACCGCCGCGGCCACAGACAACACCCACCGCCAGATTAGGCTGGCGGTGGGATTGCGGTGGGATCAGCGGCGGACGGCTGGTCCGTCCGCCGCTGATCCGCGGGGTGTGGAGGGCTATTTGGCGATGGTGTCTGCAAGACACCGTCAGCCAAATTAGGATGTGCACGGACACATGCTTTTCCGCGGCGGCTTTTCCGCCGTGGAAAAGCATGTGGACATTGGTGTTTGGGGGCCCGTTGCGGGCGTCGGGGGTGCACATGGGGGGTACCCTATGGTACCCCCCAACATATACATGCACAAAGCGGCAGGCACCGCGTGGTGCCTGCCGATTTGTGCATGTAAATGTGAAACATGCAGTTTTAAAATTGCGGCGGGTCCGCAATGTTAAACAATGTTAAACATACAAGATGTGACCGCCAGGGTGGCGCTCACATCCTAATTTGCACGGAGGGACCGCCGCTGCCCCTGCGGATGGTCCCTCCACCTCTGGGGTGGCGGACGGACGCAGGTCCGTCCGCCATCCTAATCGGCCCCTAAGTTGTGAGCAGAACTGTGCTTCATGGACTCACAGGGGGTGGTGCTTCCCTGAGAAATTATATGCAATAAGAGGAAAAACGGGTAGGAAATTGTTAGCGTATGCGTTTTAGAAACCCCCGGTTAGTAGATACGGATATCTGTCCTGTTATCTGGTTCCTGTGGAGGTAAATCGACACTTAGTTCAAAATAGGAAAAACCGCATCCGGACACCTATTCGTCTCCACGTCGGACCGCATCTTAGAGTGTTACCGGCGGGGGACTGAATAAATACTTCCGCATTCTCCCGCGACGAGGTCTGTAAGAACTAGACCGCGGGAGAAGTTTACAAAATGGCCACTGCCGATGGCAAAGGTGGCGGCCATGCTGGTAGGATACGTGAGTGGACTCCGCGGTATCCTCACATAATACCCTGTTATTAATAGGAGTATAATATTGTATTGTTTACAAAGCAACAATTGATTAGGATATTGATAAAGCTGTGGCTTTTTAGGGACCCTGAAAAAGTTGTAGTTATGTAGGTAAAAATTTACGTCGGTAAAATTTACACAGTACAGATGAGCACACTCACTGTGTGTAGAGAGTGAATGATGTCACAGGATTGGGTACATCCTTGTACTGCCTGGATATTGTAGCCACGTGGTGGTGTAGATTTAACGGGGGAATGTCATGATTATGTCACAGGTGTTGATGCCTCGTGGTTGGCTAAAGAGTGTTTCCCTTGGTGTCATGCCATAAAAAAGATGAGCACACTCGCTGTCTGTAGAGAGCGAATGATGTCACAGGATGGGGTTCATCCTAGTACTGCCTGGATATTGAAGCCGCGTGGTGGTGTGGATTTAAACAGGGAATTACATGATTATGTCACATGTGTTGATGCCATGTGGCTGGCTAAAGAGTGTTTCCCTCGGTGTCATGACATCCAAAAATATCTGTCCTAGTTAAAGGGGCTTAGTTTATCCAAAATGTATATGTTTACAGTTGCAGTTGGTACACGAGGTATCTGCCACCGACCTCAGAGGTGAAACCTCCAATGGTAAACTTCTTCGTGGGTCTCCTATCTTTTTCTGTCTGACAGATCATGGCTTGAGGATACCATTTAGCAAAACTGACCCCAGGGGATGTCATCGTTGAGGCCCTGGGTGTCGGTACGAAGTTTGAAAACCCAGCGCTGTTCTCTTTCATTCAACTCTTTCTCTAGGTTATCTTTATTTTTGATGTGTTCTAGTACCACCCACCTCATATCGTTAGATGTGTGTTGTTTCTCATGGAAGTGGGTAGCCATTCTCATGGTGGTACGCTTGTAGTGTATGTTACTCCGGTGTTCAACTATTCGGGTGCGGACTTTCCTAGAAGTCATCCCTACGTAGTGGAGATTACATGTGCATGTAATTAGGTACACCACCCCTGTCGTGTTGCAGTTAGTGAATTGTCTAAATTCCCATGTGGTGTTGTAATTTAGATTCACTGTCTTGGTGGCTGAAGTGAGGTGGCAGACGCTGCAGTTACTGCAAGGGTAGTGTCCTGGGGTAGTGGGTGCAGTCGTCGTACACTTCCTTCTTCCTCATTGGCGGCATTGGGTAGTGGTAGTGTATGTACTAAGTGGTTTTTCAGGTTCATGCCTCGTCTGTGGCTGAACATTGGTGTAGGTATGTTCAGGCCCCACTGTTAAGTGTGCGCCAGTGTTTCTTGACTATCTTAGTCACTTTTGTCAGACGCAACATTAAATGTGGTAATGCAGATAGGTCTCTTAGTTTTGGTGGCGTTGTTAACTTTGGGCCCTAGCAGTTATTAGAGGCCTATTGTTATTAGAGGCCCTCTTTTTTGCTTTTGACACCAGGTGTTTAGGGTAATTGTGCCTCAGCAGTTTCTCACTAAGATCTTTAGCCTCCGAGTTGTAGTCCTGTTTGTCTGTGCAGTTCCTCCTCAGGCGTAAGAATTGCCCGAAGGGGAGGTTTTCTTTCAGATGCCAGGGATGAAAACTGTCATAAATAAGAAGGCAGTTTCTGGCAATGGGCTTGAAATCGGTAGTGGTAGCTAAAGCTCCTTGTCATGCCAGTATATTGAGATCAAGGAAGACCAGGTGTGATCTGCTCATTGTATAGTTGAATTTCAAGTAGGGGGTCTTGTCTCCACTGAGTGCAACAGTAGGATAAATGTTGGATAGCGAAGGGGTAAAATTTACTATTCCCTCTCCACTTAATGCAACAGTAGGGTAAGTGCTGATAAGCAAAGGGGTACAAATTACAATTCCCACTCCAGTGAGTGTAACAGTAGAGAAAGTGTTGGATAGCAGCGGGGTAAAATTAACTATTCCCACTTCAGTGAGTGCAAATGTAGGGAAAGTGTTGGCTAGCAATGGAGTATAAATAACTATTCCAACTGCAGTAAGTGCAACAGTAGAGGAAAGTGTTGGATAGCGGAAACATTTAATTTACTATTCCAACTCCAGTAAGTGCAACAGTAGGGAAAGTGTTGGATAGTGGAGGTGTACAAATTACTATTCCCACTCCAGTGAGTGCAACAATAGGGAAGTTGTTGCATAGCAGAGGGGTCAAAATTACTATGCGCACGCCACTGAGTGCAACAGTAGGATAAATGTTGGCTAGCGGAGAAGTCAAATTTACTTTTCCCTTTCCACTGAGTGCAACAGTAGGGAAAGTGATGGATAGCAGAGGGGTAAAAATTACTATTCCCACTCCAGTGAGTGCAACAGTAGGGAAAGTGTTGGATAGCAGAGGGGTAAAAATTACTATTCCCACTCCAGTGAGTGCAACAATAGGGAATGTGTTACATAGCCGAGGATTAAACATAACTATTCCAATTCCAGTGAGATCAACAGCAGAGAAAGTGTTGGATAGCGGAGGGGTAAAAATAACTATTCTCATTCCACTGAATGCAACAGTAGGATAAGTGTTGGATGGCGTAGGTATAACAATTACTGTTCTCACTCCACTGAGTGCAACAGTAGGATAAGTGTTGGATAGCAGAGGGGTAACAATTACTATTCCCACTCCAGTGAGTGCAACAGTAGGAAAGTGCTGGATAGCGAAGGGGTAAAAATTACTATTCCCACTCCATTGAGTGCAACAACAGGGAAAGTGTTGGATAGCGGAGGGGTAAAAATTCCTATTCCAACTCCAATGAGTGCAAAAGTAGGGAAAGTGTTGGATAGCCGAGGGGTATAAATTCCTATTCCAACTCCAGTGAGAGCAACAGTAGGGAAAGTATTGGATAGCGGGGAGGGGGGGGGTAAAATTACTATTCCCACTCCCAAAAAGTGCAGCAGTAGAGAAAGTGTTGGATAGCACAGGGGTAAAAATTACTATTCACACTCCACTGAGTGCAACAGTAGGATAAATGTTGGATAGCGGAGGGGTAAAATTTACTATTCCCTCTCCACTTATGCAACAGTAGCGAAAGTGCTGGTAAGCAGAGGGGTAAAATTAACTATTCCCACTTCAGTGAGTGCAAATGTAGGAAAAGTGTTGGATAGCAATGGAGTAAAAATTCCTATTCAAACACCAGTGAGTGCAAAAGTAGGGAAAGTGTTGGATAGCTGAGGGGTATAAATTCCTATTCCAACTCCAGTGAGAGCAACAGTAGGGAAAGTAATGGATAGCGGGGAGGGGGGTTAAAATTACTATTCCCTCTCCACTTATGCAACAGTAGGGAAAGTGCTGGTAAGCAAAGGGGTAAAAATTACAATTCCCACTCCAGTGAGTGTAACAGTAGAGAAAGTGTTGGATAGCAATGGAGTAAAAATTCCTATTCAAACACCAGTGAGTGCAACAGTAGGGAAAGTGTTGGATAGCACAGGGGTAAACATTACTATTCTCACTCCACTGAGTACAACAGTTGGATAAATGTTGGATAGCGGAGGGGTAAAATTTACTATTCCCTCTCCACTTATGCAACAGTAGCGAAAGTGCTGGTAAGCAGAGGGGTAAAATTAACTATTCCCACTTCAGTGAGTGCAAATGTAGGAAAAGTTTCGGCTAGCAATGGAGTAAAAATATCTATTCCAACTGCAGTGAGTGCAACAGTAGGGAAAGTGTTAGATAGCAGAGGGGGAAATATTACTATTCCCCCTCCCAAAAAGTGCAGCAGTAGAGAAAGTGTTGGGGTCCCGCTTCGCCGAGTCTGCCTACCGTCATCGGAACTGACTGTAGCCCCAGGAGGGGTCTCTGCGCCAAAGAACTTGCTGTGTAATCGTTGTGGGGCCAACATTCCAAGCTACACGGGACTCCACTGACCAGGAGTCCGTGCGGGTCACCACCTGTGCTTGGGACCGCTCACACCCTCATCGGCACCTGAAAGGAGCTCGCGGAACCCGCTGGCACGGGTCCCGCTTCGCCGAGTCTGCCTACCGTCACCGGAACTGACTGTAGCCCCAGGAGGGGGCCCTGCGCCAAAGAACTTGCGGTGTAATCGTTGTGAGGCCAACATTCCAAGCTGCACGGGACTCCACTGACCAGTAGTCCGTGCGGGTCACCACCTGTGCTTGGGACCGCCCACACCCTCATCGGCACCTGAAAGGAGCTCGCGGAACCCGCTAGCGCGGGTCCCGCTTCGCCGAGTCTGCCTACCGTCACCGGAACTGACTGTAGCCCCAGGAGGGGGCTCTGCACCAAAGAACTTGCGGTGTAATTGTTGTGGGGCCAACATTCCAAGCTGCACGGGACTCCACTGACCAGGAGTCAGTGCGGGTCATCACCTGTGCTTGGGACCGCCCACATCCTCATCGGCACTATTTAACAACTTCCGTTTCCTGCGCCGCGGGACGTGCCGGGCGAAGCCCGGGCAAAGGGCGGGCCGTCTGGGGCAGGAGAAGGCAGGGCTGGCCCCCCCCCCTTACATCTACCAGCAAAAGGTACTGTACATCCATAGCTCTCCGATTGTTTGTGGTCCTAAAGCTTTGGAGCAATGGGGAAAAGGAAAAACCCGGAGGATCCCATTCAATCTGCTGGAGGGGCTACTAAGGGAGGAAAGCATGCTAAGAGACAGAAATGCAAGTCCGCCAGAAAGCGCCAGCCAAATGCCGGGGAAAATTGTGTTATGGAACGGATGGACAGAATTGATGAATTGATCCTCGATTGTACTGATTTGCTAGCAGACACCCCCAATTTAGGGGTAGATGTAGGCGAGGTAGTTAGTTCAGGGGTTGTAAAGGGTAGAAAGATCAAAACAAGGGGGCCAGCAGTTATTCCTAGAATGTTTATGGGCAAACCACCCGCAGGGGATAATCCACCAGTATCTAAGATTACAGAGGATAATTTAAATGAGAGTGAATCAGATGTGGACCAGAATACAGAAAGCTTCTTAAATCTACCCTGTGCTAATAAGTTTACTGTTTTAGCCCATATCGAAAATTCCCACCTAGATAGCAGGCCGGACATGATAGGATCTGGTTTAAGTTCAGCAGAAAGCATCCCTGAGATATTTCCTGATGCACCTGATCATCGTGATAAACCATTGTTTGACTTAGTGACCCATTTATGTGCCCTAATTAAGGGTATGTAAGTTAAGATTGATAACTTAACTACTGTTGTCAACAACTTAAAGGTGGAACAAACTAAAACTCCTGTAATACCTAAAGCCCCTAGCTCTAACCAGGCAAATGTACCAACTCATGTAGGAAATGTTACCTCCTTGTCAAATAAAAAATCTAGACCAGAAACTGCGGTACCCAAAGACAGTAGTATAAATGAGCCTGTTAGACCAGGGAATTTAGGGCCTGTGGAGAAACGCCTATCCCATGGGCACAGCTCAATTCCAACAAAGGGCGCAACATGGCAATCTGTGGATAATCGACCATCCAGATTAATTCAAGCTTGGCATAATCCCCCACCTAGCCGGCAGCAAATGGGCCACTCAGGACCAATCACTGTTTTTTCTACACCCAATTTTAATTCCACCAAATCACCACCAGTACATTTGATTAACATACCTAAGCTACCTGTTGGCAGGGAACGCGAAACTCCCGATTCTCTGTCCAACAAAGCTATCCACTGGATTAGATATGTAAGGGGATGTAGATCAGTGATTAGGGAGGATATTCAGTGCGCAACTAGGCTAACTTTCCAGGGTGATCCCTATGACTGCATAGAACTTATTTTTAAAACCCCAATGGTAGCTGGAGAACTATTACATTTGGAATTTAGATCTTGTTCCCCAGATCATTCTAGGATTCAGATGAGAGCAACTCCCGGCCAATCCTGGAAACCTATACAGGTCGATAGTTCATATGGGGAAAGTTCGACATTAGACTTGAACAATTGACTTTTATTCCCATCCCCAATTGAACTAGTCAGTGAAGCAGACATCAGTGAAACACCAGGTGAGGATTCTAGTTGTATTTCAGCAAATTCTCCCAAAAATCAAACTCAACTGGTCTGTCCCGCTGATGAATCTATCCCCTCCAATACTTGCCAAAAATCCACAGGGGAGGCTTGTCTTGTACCTTGTGTCAGTGACCCGGGATCTGTTCTTTCATGGAACATAGCTGGCCTAAAGACTAAGTTAGAGTCACCTGAGTGGGCATTATTCATTAGAGAACATGAACTATGCCTATTTCAGGAAACATGGGCAATGGAGGAAGTGCATTTCCCTGGATACTTAAATTATAGCATCCCTGCAGTGAAGGAAGGGAGGGGGAGACCGTCTGGAGGACTAACTATCTGGTTAAGAGAGGACCTGGGGGCAGTAGTAAAAACCATTCCTACTAACCATAGAGATCTCCAGGTCCTAAGACTTAAGTTTCCAAATCTTGTACCAGTCTATATCTATAATTTGTATGCGAGCAGTACGGGGGGTAGAAAATCAGAGGTTTTTGTGCTCTTGGAAAACTCATTGGAAAGTCATTGCTCTCCTTTCAATGTAATTGTGGGGGGGGGATTTTAACGTAAATGTTGAGCGTCTTATAAAGGGAAGCTGGAATGTGTCGGAGGAGGAGGACAGAGAGTGGGGGATTCCTAAATTGGACCTTGAACCAGTTAGTAAATGGTCAGACATAGCGGTTCAAATGAATTCTATTTGCCTAAACAAAGGTCTAAGAGCAGCAAATGGAAGGACCGAAGGCGATAAGGTTGGGGCACTCACATTTAGAAGTGGCATACGTAAGAGTAGAATAGATTATATTCTGCTTAACCTGGGCCTGTGGAAATATCTTCAGGACATGAAGATTATAGATAGGGTTGAGAGCGACCATAATCCCTTGTCTATGAATCTCTTACTGGGAATCTCCTGATCATCATGGGGTTATAATGACTCCTACTCCCTCTCTTGACATTGTGATATCAAACGATATGCGCCACGTTCGATGGCCCAAAGTTTCCCTTTATAAAGAGAATTTGGATTTTATAACTAGTAAGCTTGGGCAGGCGAAATTAGATTTATTATTGATATCGGAAGGGGACAATATATTTTAAAATTACAAGATGGAACTAGGATCCATCAGGTTCATTTTGATGAACTTAAAAGCCTTTTTGCTAAGCCCTGTAGGCGGAAAGGTTCCTGCGCACCGGAACCACCACGCTGGTATTCTGGTGAATGCAGGAAGGCCCGCCTTGATTTGGGAAAAGCAATTAAATCTGAGTCCATTGAGAATATTAGGGCAGCCAGGCTGAAGTATAAAAATGCTGTCTCAAGAGCTAAGCGTGACTGGGACGAGAAAAGGTGGAATGACCTTAAGGAAGCAGGATCCTGTAAAGACACGCGCAGGTTTTGGAATGTTTACAAGTGGGGCGTGGAGGGCAACCCGGATAAGCCACAGAATTGGGTCCCCCAAGAAAAGTGGGTAGAACATTTTCAGCCACAATATGCCAAGGGTCAGGACTCGTAATTAACACTGAAAGTCCCTTTTGAGCCCTTAACTGAAGATCTTTTTACTTTGAAGGATGTTCAGTGTGCACTAGACCTAGTGGTCCCTGGTAAAGCGCCAGGTATTGATGGCATACCCGCAGATCTTTTTCTGAAAGACCAGAATTCATGGGGTTGTTATATACTTCTTCTGGCAAATATGGTTGCCAGGGGAGCCCCATACCTAGTTCTTGGAACGGGGCTGAGATCATACCCGTTTATAAAAAAGGTGATAAGACGCAGCCAGGTAATTATCGGCCCATCAGCCTGATTGACACCTCCCCAAAAATATTTGGCAGGCTGGTTTTAAACAAAATTCTTGATTGGGAACGCAATAACAAGATCTTATCCCACTTGCAGGCAGGGTTCAGAACTTCAATCAGCACGGTCGACCAGGTGCTGCATTTTGCTATGCTGTACTGGAAGACCGTGCTGATTGGACATGTAAGTTTATATGCCGCTTTTATAGATTTAAGAGCGGCTTTTGACCTGGTTCCTCGTTTTACTTTATGGAGAGTCCTTAGTGGCATGAGCTTGCCAGGGCCTCTCTTATCGCTGGTAAAAAGACCCCACAAGCAAAATTATGCACAGATCAGGTGGGGGAGTCCTGGGAATGTTACGCCGCAGTTCCCAGTGGAAACTGGAGTACGCCAGGGCTGTGTCCTGGCGCCAACTCTATTTTCCTTATATATTAATGATGTGGTAAAGATTTTAATTGACTCAAATATTGATGCACCGATCCTTGCTGGAGCAAAAGTCCCTATTTTAATGTTTGCCGACGACTGTCTTTTAGTTTCAAAAACTCCCAGCGGGCTTCAAAAGGGCTTGAAGCTTTTTAAAGATTTTTGTACCGCTCGGGGTTTAGAAGTAAACGTGCAGAAATCAAAGTTTATGACTTTTAACGCTTCTAAATCTTTTAAGGGTACTGTGAACATGAATCAGCGTCCTTTGGAAAGGGTCCAAGCCTTTACCTATTTGGGTGTTTGCATTGACCGTAATTTGTCTTGGAAACAGCAAATTAAACTGGCCACCCTAAGACATAGGCAGTTAACTGGAGCCCTGTGCCTGGAACATCAGAAGTCTCTTACTAAGCCTATATCTCCCATACTGGCGGTCTATAATGGTAAAGCAGTCAGCTCCGCTTTGTACGGGGTTGAGATATGGGGATGTGAAACCCTCAGGGGGATGTCAATCTCTGAAAATTCCTTCCTAAGGAATCTAATAAAACTACCTGAGTACCCCTATGAATCCCCTTTTTTATGATCTAGGGTTATCCCCAATAGCGCTTATAGCTTCCTTTCGTCCAGTTTTATACTGGAGGAGGATCTGGACCACGCCGGAACTCGAGATTTTTGCAAGAGGCCTGCTTGATATTATTCATAGTGACACATTTCATAAGATCAAGTGGTTAGAGCATGTTCGGGCCTCTTGACTAATATGGGCTTGCGGAATCTGTGGGAGGATCCTACAAATTCAAGGTTTCCGCCTAAGAATATTCTAAAGATTTTGTATTGGCAGTTTGTGGCTTCAGGGGCCTACAGGTCTATTGACCCTGGGTCTTTGACCGGAATGTTTTTAGTCACTAAGGATGTGCCAAAACTGGAAGCCTTTTGGGACGTTATCTCAAAACCTCTTGATCGTAAATTATACTTTCAATTGAGGATTGGGAGCCTACCAGTAGGGGCATTCACTAGTAAGTGGTCTCCAGGGGCTAAAGCTGTTTGTCCATCATGTTCAGCTCGACCGGAGACTATCGGACACCTGCTTTTTGAATGCCCATTATACTTGGAGCCCCGGAGAACGTGGCTTCACCCAATGTGCAGGTTATTGGGTACCGACCGGGGGTCAGTGGCAGTTCGTATTATCCGCTCCTGTACTGATATGACAGTCTGTATAGCCGTGGCAAAATACTTGGGCTGGGCCTGGATTATTAGAAGTAGAATGCTTAAAGATTAACATGTAATCACTGTACCGAAATCAATTTTTAATTATGTATATACTTATTTTAATTCCATAGATGAAATGGATTTAACTGTATAATGAACTTACGGGTTTTTTATGTATATATGTACATATGTACAGTTTAAACATTTTTTTAATTTTATTTATAATAATAATAATCCACATTTGTATAGCGCACAATCACCCGTTAGGGTCTCTAGGCGCTGGGGGCCGTCGGGAAGATTAAGCAAGCTATTGCCCAGAGTCGCATGGTGCTGGGCTAACATGCCGCCGGAGCCGGGGATCGAACCCTGATCCCCAGATTCCAGCGTCAGTTGCCCTGGCCGCGGCGCCACACCTCTCCCCATATATGTCTAAACTCTATTTGTATGTACTGTTGCTTTTATGACAATCGTCGAATGAAGCCTGTCTGGTCTGGTCGGACTATTCCCACTCCAAAGAGTGCAACAGTAGGGAAAGTGTTGGATAGCAGAGGGGTCAAAATTACTATTCTCCCTCCACTGGGGTAAAATTAACTATTCCCACTTCAGTGAGTACAAATGTAGGGAAAGGGTTGGCTAGCAATGGATAAAAATAACTATTCCAACTTTAGTGAGTGCAACAGTAGGGGAAAGTGTTGGATAGCGGAAACATTTATTTACTATTCCAACTCAAGTAAGTACAATAGTAGGGAAAGTGTTGGATAGTGGAGGGGTACAAATTACTATTCCCACTCCAGTGAGTGCGACAGTAGGGAAAGTGTTAGATAGCGGAGGATCAAACATAACTATTCCAACTCCAGTGAGAGCAACAGTAGAGAAAGTGTTGGATAGCGAAGGGGTAAAAATTACTATTCCATCTCCCAACAGGTGCAGCAGTAGGGAAAGTGTTGGATAGCAGAGGCGTCAAATTTACTATTCCCTCTCCACTGAGTTCAACAGCAGGGAAACTGCTGGATAGCGAAGGGGTAATAATTACTATTCCCACTGCAGTGAGTGCAACAGTAGGGAAAGTGTTGGATAGCGGAGGGATAAAATGACTATTCCCACTCCAGTGAGAGCAACAGTGGGGAAAGTGTTAGATAGCGGAGGGGCAAATATTACTATTCCCACTTCAAAGAGTGCAACAGTAGGGAAAGTATTGGATAGCGGGGGGGGGGGGGGGGGGGGGGTAAAAATGACTATTCCCACTCCAAAAAGTGCAGCAGTAGGGAAAGTGTTGGATAGCAGAGGGGTAAAAACTACTATTCTCACTCCACTGAGTGCATTAGTAGGATAAATGTTGGATAGGGGAGGGATAAAATTAGCTATTCCCTCTCCACTGAGTGCTGCATAGCGAAGGGGTGAAAATTACTATTCCCACTCCAGTGAATGCAACAGTAGGGAAAGTGTTGGATAGCAGAGGAGTGAAATTAACTATTCCCACTTCAGTAAGTGCAAATGTAGGGAACATTTTGGATCGCAACGGAGTAAAAATAACTATTCCCACTTCAGTGAGTGCAACAGTAGGGTAAGTGTTGGATAGCGGAAACATTTAATTTACTATTCCAACTCCAGTGAGTGCAACAGTAGGGAACTTGTTTGATAGCGGAGGGATAAAAATTACTATTCCCACTCCAGTGAGAGTAACAATAGAGAAAGTATTGGATAGCGGGGAGGGGGGTTAAAATTACTATGCCCACTCCCAAAAAGTGCAGCAGTAGGGAAAGTGTTAGATAGCACAGGGGTAAAAATTACTGTTCTCACTCTACTGAGTGCAACAGTAGGATAAATATTGGATAGCCGAGGGGTAAAATTTACTATTCCCTCTCCACTTAGTGCAACAGTAGGGAAAGTGCTGTTTAACAAAGGGGTAAAAATTACAATTCCCACTCCAGTGTTGGATAGCAGAGGGGTAAAATTAACTATTCCCACTTCAGTGAGTACAAATGCAGGGAAAGGGTTGGCTAGCAATGGAGTAAAAATAACGATTCAAACTTTAGTGAGTGCAACAGTAGGGGAAAGTGTTGGATAGCGGAAACATTTAATTTACTATTCCAACTCAAGAAAGTGCAACAGTAGGGAAAGTGTTGGATAGTGGAGGGGTACAAATTACTATTCCCACTCCAGTGAGTGCGACAGTAGGGAAAGTGTTAGATAGCAGAGGGGCAAATATTACTATTCCCACTCCAAAGACTGCAACAATAGGGAATGTGTTGCATAGCGGAGGATTAAACATAACTATTCCAACTCCAGTGGGAGCAACAGTAGAGAAATTGTTGGATAGCGAAGGGGTAAAAATTACTATTCCCACTGCAGTGAGTGCAACAGTAGGGACAGTGTTGGATAGCAGAGGGGTAAAATTAACTATTCCCACTTCAGTGAGTGCAAATGTAGGGAAGGTTTTGGATAGCAATGGAGTAAAAATAACTATTCCCACTTCAGTGAGTGCAACAGTAGGGTAAGTGTTGGATAGCGGAAACATTTAATTTACTATTCCAACTCCAGTGAGTGCAACAGTAGGGAAAGTGTTGGATAGCGGAATAATTAAATTTACTATTCGACCTCCAGTGAGTGCAACAGTAGGGAATGTGTTGGATAGCGGAAGGAAAAAAAATACAATTCCCACTCCAGTGAGAGCAACAGTAGGGTAAGTGTTGGGTAGCGGAATAATTAAATTTACTATTCCAACTCCAGTGAGTGAAACAGTAGGGAAATTGTTCAATAGCGGAGGGATAAAAATGACTATTCCCACTCTAGTAAGAGTAACAATAGAGAAAGTATTGGATAGGGGGGGCAAAATTACTATTCCCACTCCCAAAAAAGGCAGCAGTAGAGAAAGTGTTGGATAGCACAGGGGTAAAAATTACTATTCTCACTCCAGTGAGTGTAACAGTAGGGAAAGTGTTGGATAGCAGAGGGATAAAATTAACTATTCCCACTTCAGTGAGTACAAATGTAGGGAAAGGGTTGGCTAGCAATGGAGTAAAAATAACTATTCCCACTTCAGTGAGTACAACAGTAGGGTAAGTGTTCGATAGCGGAACCATTTAATTTACTATTCCAACTTGAGTGAGTGCAACAGTAGGGAAAGTTTTTGATAGAGGAGGGGTACAGATTACTATTCCCACTCCAGTGAGAGCAACAGTAGGGAAGTGTTAGTTAGCGGAGGGGGCAAATATTACTATTCCCACTCCAAAGAGTCCTACAGTAGGGAAAGTGTTGGATAGCGGAGGGGTAAAAATTACTATTCCAACTCCAAAAAGTGCAGCAGTAGGGAAAGTGTTGGATAGCACAGGGGTAAAAATTAATATTCTCACTCCACTAAGTGCAACAGTAGGAAAAATATTGGATAGCCGAGGGGTAAAATGTACTATTCCCTCTCCACTTACGCAACAGTAGGGAAAGTGCTGTTAAGCAAAGGGATAGAAATTACAATTCCCATTTCAGTGAGTGTAACAGTAGGGAAAGTGTTGGATAGCAGAGGGGTAAAATTAACTATTCCCACTTCAGTGAGTACAAATGTAGGGAAAGGGTTTGCTAGCAATGGAGTAAAAATAACTATTCCAATTTTAGTGATTGCAACAGTAGGGGAAAGTATTGGATAGCGGAAACATTTAATTTACTCCCAACAGGTGCAGCAGTAGGGAAAGTGGTGGATAGCAGAGGCGTCAAATTTACTATTCCCTCTCCACTGAGTTCAACAGCAGGGAAACTGCTGGATAGAGAAGGGGTAATAATTACTATTCCCACTGCAGTGAGTGCAACAGTAGGGAAAGTGTTGGGTAGCGGAGGGATAAAAATGACTATTCCCACTCCAGTGAGAGCAACAGTAGGGAAAGTGTTGGATAGCGGAGGGGCAAATTTTACTATTCCCACTTCAAAGAGTGCAACAATAGGATACATGTTGGCTAGCGGAGGGGTCAAATTTACTATTCCCTTACCACTGAGTGCAACAATAGGGAAAGTGATGGATAGTGAAGTGTTAAAAATTACTATTCCCACTCCATTGAGTGCAACAGTAGGGAAAGTGTTGGATAGCCGAGGGGTAAAAATTACTATTCCCACTCCACTGAATGCAACAGTAGGATAAATGTTGGATAGCTGAGGGGTAAAATGTTTCATCTCCACTCCGGTGAGTGCAACGCTAGGGAAAGTGTTAGATAGAAAATGGGTTAAAATTACTATTCCTACTCCATTGAGTCCCACAGTAGGGAAAGTGTTGGATAGTAGAGGGGGGAAAATGACTATTCCAACTCCAGTGAGTGCAACAGTAGGGAAAGTGTTGGATAGCGGAATAATTAAATTTACTAGTCGACCTTCAGTGAGTGCAACAGTAGGGAACGTGTTGGATAGCGGAAGGAAAAAAAAATACAATTCCCACTCCAGTGAGAGCAACAGTAGGGTAAGTGTTGGATAGCGGAATAATTAAATTTACTATTCCAACTCGTGAGTGCAACAGTAGGGAACTTGTTCGATAGCGGAGGGATACAAATGACTATTCCCACTCCATTGAGAGCAACACTAGAGAAAGTATTGGATAGCAGGGAGGGGGGTTACAATTACTATTCCCACTCCCAAAAAATGCAGTAGTAGGGAAAGTGTTGGATAGCACAGGGGTAAAAATTACTATTCTCACTCCACTGAGTGCAACAGTAGGATAAATATTGGATAGCCGAGGGGTAAAATGTACTATTCCCTCTCCACTTAGTGCAACAGTAGGAAAAGTGCGGTTAAGCAAATGGGTAAAAATTACAATTCCCACTCCAGTGAGTGTAACAGTAGGGAAAGTGTTGGATAGCAGAGGGGTAAAATTAACTATTCCCACTTCAGTGAGTACAAATGTAGGGAAAGGGTTGGCTAGCAATGGATAAAAATAACTATTCCAACTTTAGTGATTGCAACAGTAGGGGAAAGTGTTGGATAGCGGAAACATTTAATTTACTATTCCAACCCAAGTAAGTGCAACAGTAGGGAAAGTGTTGGATAGTTGAGGGGTACAAATTACTATTCCCACTCCAGTGAGTGCGACAGTAGGGAAAGTGTTAGATAGCAGAGGGGCAACTATTACTATTCCCACTCCAAAGAGTGCAACAATAGGGAATGTGTTTCATAGCGGAGGATTAAACATAACTATTCCAACTCCAGTGAGAGCAACAGTAGAGAAAGTGTTGGATAGCAAAGGGGTACAGATTGCTATTTTAACTCCCAACAGGTGCAGCTGTAGGGAAAGTGTTGGATAGCAGAGGCGTCAAATTTACTATTCCCTCTCCACTGAGTTCAACAGCAGGGAAACTGCTGGATAGCGAAGGGGTAATAATTACTATTCCCACTCCAGTGAGTGCAACAGTAGGGAAAGTGTTGGGTAGCGGAGGGATAAAAATGACTATTCCCACTCAAGTGAGAGCAACAGTAGAGAAAGTGTTAGATAGCGAAGGGGCAAATTTTACTATTCCCACTTCAAAGAGTGCAACAGTAGGGAAAATATTGGATAGCGGGGGTAAAAACTGCTATTCTCACTCCACTGAGTGCATTAGTAGGATAAATGTTGGATAGGGGAGAGATAACATTTGCTATTCCCTCTCCACTGAGTGCAACAGTAGCGAAAGTGCTGGATAGCGAAGGGGTGAAAACAGTAGGGAAAGTGTTGGAAAGCAGAGGGGTAAAATTAACTATTCCCACTTCAGTGAGTGCAACAGTAGGGTAAGTGTTGGATAGCGGAAACATTTAATTTAGTATTCCAACTCCAGTGAGTGCTACAGTAGGGAAAGTGTTGGATATTGGAGGGGTACAGATTACTATTCCCACTCCAGTGAGAGCAACAGTAGGGAAAGTGTTAGATAGCGGAGGGGGCAAATATTACTATTCCCACTCCAAAGGGTGCAACAGTAGGGAAAGTGTTGGATAGCGGAGGGGTAAAAATTAATATTCCAACTCCAAAAAGTGCAGCAGTAGGGAAAGTGTTGGATAGCAGAGGGGTACAAATTAGTATTCTCGCTCCACTGAGTGCAACAGCAGTATAAATGTTAATTAGTGGAGGAGTAAAATTTACCATTCCCTCTCCACTGAGTGCAAGAGTAGGGAAAGTGATGGATAGCGAAGTGGTAAAAATGACTATTCCCACTCCAATGAGTGCAACAGTAGGTAAGTGTTGGATAGTGAAGGGGTAAAAAATACTATTCCAACTTCAGTGAGTGCAACAGTAGGAAAAGCGTTGGATGGCAGAGCGGTGAGATTTACTATTCCCACTCCAGTGAGAACAACAGTAGAGAAAGTGATGGATAGCGGAGGGGTAAAAATTACTATTCCCACTCCACTTCATGTAACAGTAGGATAAATGTTGGATAGCGGAGGGGTGACATTTTTATTTCCACCTCGGTGAGTGCAACAGTGGAGAAAGTGTTGGATAGCAAATGGGTTAAAATAACTATTCCCACTCCAATGAGTGCAACAGTAGGTAACGTGTTGGATAGCGGTGGGGTAACAATTACTATTCGCACTCCAGTGAGTGCAACATAAGGGAAAGTGCTGGATAGCGAAGAGGTAAGAATTACTATTCCCATTCTAGTGAGTGCAACATTAGGGAAAGTGTTGGATAGCAGAGGGGTCAAAATTACTATTCTCACTCCACTGAGTGCAACAGTAGGATAAATGTTGGATAGTGGAGTGGTAAAATTGACTATTCCCTCTCCACTGAGTGCAACCCTTGGTAAAGTGCTGGATAGTGAAGCGGTAAAAATGACTATTCCCACTCCAGTGAGTGCAACATGAGGGTAAGTGTTGGATTGCGGAAAAATTAAATTTACTATTCTAACTCCAGTGAGTGCAACAGTATGGAAAGTGTTGGATAGCAGAGGGGTAAAATTAAATATTCCCACTCCAGTGAGAGCAACACTAGGGTAAGTGTTGGATAGCGGAATAATTAAATTTACTATTCCAACTCCAGTGAGAGCAACAGTAGGGAAAGTATTGGATAGTGAGGGGTAACATTTACTATTCCCACTCCCAATAAGTGCAGCAGTAGGGAAAGTGTTGGATAGCACAGGGGTAAACATTATATTCTCACTCCACTGAGTGCAACAGTAGGATACATTTTAGATAGCGGAGGGGTAAAATGTACTTTTCCCCCTCCACTTAGTGCAACTGTAGGGAAAGTGCTGGTAAGCATAGGGGTAAAAATTACTATTCCCACGCCAGTGAATGCAACAGTAGAGAAAGTGTTGGATAGCAGAGGGGTAACATTAACTATTCCCACTTCAGTGAGTGCAGTGTAGAGAAAGTGGTGGCTAGCAATGGAGTAAATATAACTATTCCCAGAAAGTGCAACATTAGAGTAAGTGTTGGATAGCGGAAATATTTAATTTACTATTAGCGGAGGGGTAAAAATTACTATTCCAACTCTAAAAAGTGCAACAGTAGGGAAAGTGATGGATGGAGAAGTGGTAAAAATTACTATCCCCACTCCGGTGAGTGCAACAGTAGGGAAAGTGTTGGATAGCAGAAGGGTTAAAATTACTATTCCAACTCCAGTGAGTACAACAGTAGGGAAAGTGTTGGATGGCGAAGGGGTAAGATTTATTATTCCCACTCCAGTGAGAGCATCAGTAGAGAAAGTGATGGATAGTGGAGGGGTAAAAATTACTATTCCCACTCCAAAGAATGCAACAGTAGGATAAATGTTGGATAGCGGTGGGGTGACATTTTTTATTTCCACTCCGGTGAGTGCAACAATGGGGAAAGTGTTGGATAGCAAATGGATTAAAATTACTATTCCCACTCCAATGAGTGCAACAGTAGGGAACGTGTTGGATAGCGGAGGGGTAACTATTACTATTCCAACTCCAGTGAGTGCAACAGTATGGAAAGTGTTGGATAGCAGAGGGGTAAAATTAAATATTCCCACTCCAGTGAGTGCAACAGAAGGGAAAGTGCTGGATAGCGTAGATGTAAGAATTACTATTCCCTCTCTAGTGAGTGCAACATTAGGGAAAGTGTTGGATATGGGAGAGACCAAAATTACTATTCACACTCAAACAGTTATAAGAAAAATATTATAAATAAAAAGTCATAAAAATAAATACACATTATTTAAAAAATGAAAAAAATGTAAAATCAAATATATTATATATATAAAAAGAAAAAATATAATATTACATACCTACAAGTATTATATAAAATAAAAGAATCAATACATTAAAAAAAAAAACATGTTTTAAACTAGAGAATATTTACAAACAAAAAAATTAATTATTACAGAGAAGTGTGTTTGAGGCATATGAGCTGCAGATTGTACACTTTGCATTAGATCGCCACCTGGTGTTAGGCTCGGATTATTGCATGTTGTTGTCGTCTTGGAAGAAGTCATTGTAGTCACGAGATGGGTGACTCCTCACTTGGACGATAGTGCGCATGGGCATCAGCTCCATCCTTAGATTGTTTTTTTCCGCCACTGGGTTCGGGTGCAACTTTTCCGCTCCGGTTCGAAAATCTACTTTTCAAAGACTTCGACGCGCAAAAAACCTCTAAAACAAACTTCGACTTCAATATACATAGACTCGACCTCATCACTTTGATTCCGGTAGTCGACGCGGGCCGTTGGGCCTACCCACGTGTTGAGGCCTACAACTTATGGAAAGGACACCATTCAAGAAATGCCCCGTGTGTGGAGCAAAATTTCCTCACAGCGAACATCACGAGGTGTATAACCTGTGTTTATCACCTGAACACGACTAGTCCAGCTGCACAGCTTGCGCGTCCTTTCGATCCAAGAAGCCCATTCGAGATCGGAGGGCCCGTCAACACGACATGCAGAGATCAGCTCCGGAACCGATGGATATCTTCGAAGAAGGTCCATGTGTCCCCGAGGAAGATTCCGATGATCTCCAGATCGTATCTGTGGCAGATGACTCCATACCATCAGGTCAACGCGTGAGTACGACTGCCCTTATCCTAGCCCCAACCCATAAACCAAAGGCTAAGGTCAAAACTCCGCCTTCGGGGCCCAGTCGAGACCGAGACACTGCTTCAAAAGCCCCGCCATCAAGCCCGGCACCGAAGAAAATATTAAAGCCTTTCGGTAGCTCCAAACCGAGCAAACCGCACGACCAGCTCCTTCGGCATTGAAACCAAAAGAAGTCCCGGTTCCGAAAAACACTCAGAAACCGTCGACTCCTAAAGACAAGACGGCACCGAAACCAATGAAGCCTGCTTCGACCCCAAAATCTTCGGTGCCGAAACCCACAAAGCCTGATTCCGATGCATCTAAGCCCTCGAACCATGCCTCGACTCCGAAAACAATACCTCCGGTGCCGAAAAGTACACCAAAGGACTATACAACAACTCCTAAGGCTAAAGACAAGCAAAACCAGGCCTGGAGCCGAAAAAAATCGGCGCCAAAAGCAATTTCTCAAGAAGAAGAGCTTTTTACACCTGATCCTTTGCAAAAAAAGATATACATAGATCCAGAAACAGGACATGTTTCCACCACACAGGAATGTCTATCACATCAGTGGAATCAGGCAATAGGACAACTAACAGACCTGGTGTTGATATACTGTCTGCACACCCATGTTTTTCCATGACTTACCGACACTGATCCAGAGCTCTCATTCTGTGCTTGGTGAAAGTGCTCACAATTTCTTAGGTCTGATGTCACTTCCTAAGGTCTTTATGTTCAAATCCTGTCAACAGTGTCGAAGACAGACCTAGAAATAGACCCCCCACACAACATTTGTATGTGGTATTTGTGGCCCTGCCAGAATGTCTTGCCCTGCAACTCCTGAACCTCCAGGCACCAGAATGCCATCAGGGAGCAGGAACCCAAATTGTTCTTGGCTCAGAAGTTGAAGGGCAAGGGGCAGCTGGTGTGGTTGGGCATCGGGGCTCCACTCTTCTACTCGATGAGGATGCTAATAGCAGTAGTCCATTAAATGTAAAATATTGCAATACCCAATACTGTTGTACTACCAGTACCTGACTGCCACTCTCTGACCTGTGCTTATGCAAGGGTCAGGCAGCCAGGCATTTATTTCAGGCACATGCACGTACACCAGCCATTGTCTATCATCTGTAGGCCTAAGGGCTTTCCTTTAGAAGGTCCTGACCTGACATTTTCAGTAGTCTTCTGGATCCACTCCTACGTGGCATGCAGCAATGTCACTTTAATAAAGTAACCCCTGGTGCTTTGGGCCAGGGACTGCATGACAATCAGCGCTTCCTTATCACCTAATCCCTACCCTTTCTCAAATCGTCACAGGGTGTGGTAGGGTTAGCAAGTATCACAGACCCCTCCACATCCTGCAATGAGTTAAGAAAGGGTGGGTTTATAGGATCAGCAGGCTGTGAGCATTTACCCACTCAGTAATGGGACTTGAGCCACAAGTTCACTCCCTTACTTGATTCTGTGACGTCGGTCACATTCATGCTAGAAACAGATACACTGCGCTTTGCACAACCTTGTGCTGTTTATTTGTTTACAGCAGCCACTGTCATTCAGACAGTTATTCCCCTTGGCAGGGCTGTCGGTAGGATTTTGAGAACATATTGAAGTGCATTAGGAGGATGTGCGCTGATTAGGACTGAACTCGTGTCAGCTTACCTTTGCTTTTTTGCACCCTGGCCTTTAACCCAGAGAGTTGAAGACTGTCCTTGCCTTGTCTCCTCTAAGAAATGGGTAAGCCACCGTTTTTTTTTGTATAAAATATTTTTATGAAAATTTTTTTGAAAATGCTCACATTACAGCATTACATGTACATTCCAATGACCGGTGAGTGGGCAGTCGATCAATGAACATATCGTCAAGGTCTGGCAAGAGTACATGAAGCATAAGTCCGCTTGACTGCGCTGTAGAGCGAGTGTGAAGGGGGGGAACCAGGGTGTATAAACCGGGACTGTAATGTGGGGAGGGGCGGAGGGAGGGGTGCGGGGCCAGGGGTAGAACCCGTGGAGGGTATGCAGGGCGTGTCAGCAGACATCTGTCAGTCAGGGTCAGTCTTGCCGCTATGGAGATGTACCTGTAGGTATGTAACTGTGTGGGCTGGCTGCTTGGGGGCGGAGTGGGCCTGATTGGAGGTGCGGGCGCAACTCAGCGTTTACACGCTGCTCCGGGCGGCCTAGGGGGACCCAGGGGGAGCTACCCTGTGCTCGTCCTGACGTGCAACCTGTGTTGCCTGGGTCGTAGAAGCAGTGTGAGGGGCGCCTGGGGCCGTCCCCGGGTGCATTTGGTGAAACTGGTGGAGTAACATGGCCCATTCCATCGATATAGGATTCTTCCTCTGCCCTCTCGCCTCCTCCGCCCTCAAGGTTTCCTCCTCGGCTCTTGCCCACTTCCGTACTGCTCCCTTCCATGCCTCCATGGGAGGCCCTGTCGCTGCATGCCAATGCATGGCGATGTTCTGTTTGGCTAGGAGTAGGGATAGGGCTGCGAAGCGGACCTGCTCTTTGTGTGATTTCGGCCTGCGAAATATTCCGAGGGCCACCGCTTCCCAAGAGCGGAGTTCCGTAAGACCACTAAAGGAGCTCAAAGCCTTGTCAGGTAAAAAAAGGTTTTCCCTTTTGGGAGATCAAATGATCTCAAATTCAAACAGTCACCACACAGTCAGAAACTCACACTCAATAGAAAGCTTATAAACTCATTGTTATGGGAAATGCTCAACAAAAGAAAAAACCCAATTTGTAAAAATATACGCATTTATTTTCGTTAAAAAACTATGTACATAAATCCATACACAATATCAAATAAAACCTAACACAATACATTTAAAATCACCTAAAGTGAAAGGGGAGAAATGTGGGACAAGACAATGTACTTGGTCTTTGGTATATGTTAATTTGGGCACTCTGTTGTCAACCTGGGGGAGAAATATTTTCCTTATACCCAATTCTTTGGTGACAACGCCAAATTTAACCTTTGTGCTATGCGTCGACGCGTTTCGGAGGCTTGTGATGATTCTAGCCTCCTTCCTCAGGACAGTGTGTTTACTTTTTCTCCCAGTCAGTATTTACCTAATGCACATAAAACATTATATTAGCCCAACTACTTAATGTTGAAAATGTATTAGCTGTCTAACACATATCTAAACAAAAGCACCAGTCTCTTTTTTAACCTTTGCTTTCCATTATTAACATTGCCAACACCTTAATTGATTGCAGTGTTGTGCTGCAACTTGTTCTTTACATTTCTACAGTATGCAACATTTACAAAGCATAGTGTTAAACCTTGCGTGTTCTTTAAACATTAACATTCGTATAAACTGCCTAGAAAACATTTTATCAATCTCTTCTGAACAGCTCAACCAAAATAAAAGGCAATTCACAAAATAGAAAAATAGCAAACAACCAGGGCCTCATATAATAGTGTTTTTTCATATTGTACAGAGCATATACCCAGAGAATATCGGAGACAATTTGAAGTTATTTTAAACTGTGATCTCAGACATCCACTTTCACACGGCACACACACCATATCTACACGTTTGCACTTGACTCACCTATACAATAGTATCTGGGTGGTCAAAGCTTAATTCAGGTCTCGTCTTATTGGGGGTCATATATCGGTAAAATCAGATCTCCCGCATGCCTGTTGGATATGGATAGGTACAACACATTAGTGTACCCCCCTTTTTTTTTGGTGGTAGTTCTCACTCTGATGCCTGCTTTCAAAATTTACCTGTTTAAGTTTGGCACTAGGTTATGGCAGAACCTTTTACTTAAAACGGGATGTATTTCACACGAAAACTTCCAGTTTCCTCGTTCTGCTCCTAGAAGAGATTATTTAGTTTTAATACCTAATCCATAATTAGGTTATTACAGGGCTTTAATCCCCCTCGCAGCATGTGTCAAAAAATAAATAATTACCTTTAAGGTTCTTGTCTTATATTGGAACCTTCAGGCATCCCCTGTATGATCATCAATGTGTATCACCTCCCTGTTCTGAGAGAGGAGTGACTTATTAAATAATTCATACTCGTGTTGGCAACTCATCTATTTGGGGTTCTCTATCGGGCTCACCTGTTAGAGGAGACCTCTGCCATCTAATAGTCGCGTCGCACCCAGGTATCTGATGCTCGTGGCTACACATTAAAATGACACAAAAAGAACATTTTTTCTTTTTTTAATTTTCTTCCGTGTGTCTAAATTCCACCATTCTTAACCTAAGATAATCTATCTGACTAATTTCAACGGTTGTTATTCTGCAGTTGTTAACTTTTTTAATGGCCATGTGTTAGTTATCTTTAAAACCGCAATACCAGTAACAACTCGAAAACATTACCCCTTACGCCTTATGTTTAAAATTTGAAGCCTTTTGCTACCTAACTCGGAATGGCCTCACGACCGCCCGATCACAGACGTACCTTGTTCAATTACCAGGCAGATATTCCCGGCGTGCTTCTCATGCGTCTCACACGATCGCCATTCAAGTTCGATAAACGGTCTCATTCTTCTCCCGGTCGCTTTTTAACTGCGCGCTCCTCACTACGTCACTATGCGCGCGGAGCTCCCTTGCTGTTTACTTGCAGGCGATGCAACTTTATTAATCCCAAATTGAACACAAACATTTGTGGTATTCAACACATTTATTTATTGACAATTGGTGGCCCTTTTATATATATTCTGTTCTTCCTCCACCGGGTCTATGTTTAAAAGATAAGCCAATAACTGGAAACAGGGTATTTTGGCCTTGATTATAGCAGAATGCACTGCTGGTATTTACAATGAGATACGGTACTTGTGTCCAAGGTATATTTATTCAGTTTGTTGATACAAAATAGGAAAGAGTTCTCTATTATTGCCTGTGCTTTCATTGACACAGTGGA